>NC_091821.1:256013240-256613240 GCF_038994185.2 Dermacentor albipictus | reverse complement strand
AGGGTGCTTCGGCCAGATTGAGAAAGATGGGTCGGTGCATAAATTTGCCTAAACTTCGTCCTTCTGGCTTCGCGCGACTTTGTGGTTTTGCAAAGTGAACATTTTCAACAAAATATTGCGTTGTAAATGCGAAGACTCATGATGATTATTCATGCGCGCAGATGCCGATTGCCTTCGTGTATCTAGAAGTATACCTGAGCCCGTATTCACACGGAAACTATTACTCTGGAAGCTGTTCTTAAGAGCATATGCCAAGCGATCGGGAAGCTAGATGTATCATTACCGAAAGCTTCCTTCCAACGACAAGCAGCAGTTACGAAAGGGGAGTTTTGCGAATTCGGTGCCTTATTGCTTGAAAATTTGGAAACCTGAGGCGTAAGGCGTAATAAGTAACCCCACAAGAACATATGAAGGCACAGGAACGGAGATTAGCCAAGTACATGCACTACCCATCGCTTCCACGGCACTAATTCGCTGCAGTGATTGTACAAAACTCTGTCGCCCCAAGTACTGACAAAGTGCAATGCTGCTTATATGACTTAGGTGGCCCGACAAGAACCTACGCATTCAGCATGCCTTGGCTGGTGCCATCGCAACATTATTTCGCGTAGATCGTTAGCGTCGTTTCTGGCCTCTTTTCTTCATTGAAGCATTACTCGCGTGGATATATTCTACAGAAACAAAGTTCAAGAAGTGGGCACTGGCTAATTAATCATCGCAGATTCTTCACATGCGTTCTTACCTTCAGGAATTATACGGGGTGATCATTTGTGAGTTTTCCGGAATTTTAAGAAATCGCTTGTCGCACATAACATAGTTCTAGTCCTTCAGCTGGATTATTCACAGAGGCGGACATTACTTGCCCGTGAAATGGTAATTTATATTCAACTAATAAAAATAATTCACCAATTAACTTCGTAATTAATTACTTCATGGCACATATAGCAATTTACGAAGCTTGCCAGGCGTATGCAATTGGAATCAATTTCCACAATGACACCAGTTTGGCTATATTAGGAGGTATGAGACGTCAAACTCGCCATAAAAAGGCACTGTTACGCTTACTTCTTTTAGCAAAATGCTCTTGTAGGCATTGAAGCACAAAACTAACTGGAACGCTCATACGTTTCGTCCCAAACTTTGGAAAATAATATCTCGAAAATAGTGTCATCCTGGAGGTTCATTTCAAGTGGATACATTCTGTAAGCTCACCGACAACAATACCTAAAGTGCAATATGTGCCGCAAAGTAATTAATTCGTGAAGTTTTGTTGATAAGTTTAATAAGTTTTTCGATTTTTCGTGCTAGTAATGTCCGCCGCTTCGAATACTCCAGCTCAAGGACAAGAATTATGCTATCTGCCAAAGGCGACTTTTCAAATTTCCTGAAAACCTAAATATGATCACCCCGTATATAACCTATAGTAAATGACGTTTTGAAATCTTTTCTTCCGTTATGGGGAGGGGTGGCAGGAAAACTGACTTTGTTGTATGAAATGTATAAGGCAAATTAACTCGGAACTCTGGTTCCAGCGGCACGTTTCAGATGATAAACGGCCGGTTCGTAGATAGATCTATTGCCTATAACATAGCCTAAATAAGCTGAACCCATTGTTAAACGCACTCTATAACAATGACATTGCACTCTAGCGATGTGCGTAATCACGTTTGTAGTGTCTGTGTGATCACTGTGTGCATCATATTTTTCACCCAACACTTGGAACAGTATACCGGGCCGTCAGCGAGGCAGACTTCTCCGGCTTTTTATTAAACACAGTATCCCGCGATAAAATAGAATAAAAAATGAATATGCTATTAAACGTTGCCCGAGTTACTCAGGTTTCAAGGCACGAAAACTACATTCCTTTTGCCCTTTCTTACACTTACGCCGGCTGATATTTTGAGACGCGCTTCTGTGACTGGCTCAGAACCCGAGAGGGCGGCACCGTACGATAAATTCTCTCCAGCTTCCTCAAGCTTCCTGAGATTTTCTTTTTCTTTTCTAGTGTTCCGGACAAACTGTGTCATCGGTTGGAATTTAAGAAGCTACCGTAACTTGAGTCAGAGATTGTTATGCCCATGTTTTTAGAGGCGATTAAGTAGGGAGCTTTCCCTAATGGCAGAAGTTAAGCCGTTCCTAAACGTGGAACCTGGCATGCACATCAGAATGAGCGATAAAGAAAGTGGCTTGAGGGAGACAAAGCAAAACAAAATCGCCGGCGTCTATCAGCGGTGCTGTCGCCTCGCGTAACTGAGCGTATACGTTGAATGAGAAAATATTTCGTTGCCGTCGCCCGGCCCACTCGGCTGTACGTGAGCGTCAGAGCTGGCGTCTCTTACAGCGCGACATTTTACCCGGGGCCTCCCACTGCGGCTTGACTGCCTTGTAAAGGCCTTTTTTTTTTCATTTCAGAGAAAAAAAAATGATTCGAACGATTCGGCGATCGTAAGGGTTGACGCGGTAGGAGCTTTGATCAACGAATCGAGGTTTCCAGCGCGAGCTTCGTTTTCGATCAAACGCTCCTACACAATTTTTAAGCTCGTACCAGATGGGGCCCATAGAGTAACTGGAATTTTTTTTTTCAAACATGTTCCAATAACCTAGTGGAACTTAGTTGGAACGCATTTACTAGCGACACGTAGTAACAGAGACACGGAGCTTCACTGAAGAAAGGGCCGACTCTCTAGGACACGCGTTCCACGTAAATTACATGTAAGTTAACATTCTTTTTTCATATATGTTCCACTTATTAGTGCCGTTTATGCGGAACGAGATTAAAAGTGTAGCAAAGAATTGCGGCGTCGACGTATTGTCGTCGCTGCAGTGAGGCCCAGAGTAGTACATCTTGTAAAGGTCACACTTTCTACCAAAATTTATCGACTCCGTAGACGATACACTGTCCCCGGATCTGAAAGAAACGACTACGGGTGACCCACACACTATGGCAGCTGCTGAAAACGCTTTGACGGACCGTTCCGCCCCGTCTGTGCAATGCGCCGGGTGAGTGAGTGTCGTCTCAGACTGGACTTTGCCGTATGCGCTTGAGCTGCTTTGGAGGTTGGACGCTTGCAATACTTGATATTACTTGCAGAAGGGCAGCAGTCGCCGGGAAAGCGAACTCTCTGGCTTTGTGTAGAAACGCCGCGACTTTATTAATGTGTGCTGCTCACTGACAAAGAGGAACAGAAGTCCTTTCACGGGAGTACACAAGCGCTGTCCACCCCCATATTTTCTTTTTCTTGTTTCTTTGGGGCACGCGAATGGAGGAGCTGCTACTTTGTGACCCGAGCGTGACTTTAATCGCGCGAGCCTTCCCAGTTCCTATCGTATTTTCGCTTCACGTCGGACTGGACTCGCAAGAAAACATTCCGGTCTGTTTATTCGCGCGCAGTGGCCGCATACTTACACCGCTGCGATCGACGTATGGCTGCCGTGCATCTAAATAGGGATACCGCGCTCTAACAAACCAAGCCGCGGCAATACTGCGTCTTCCCGAAATCGAATTATCCGCTTCCTTTGACGCACATAGCAGCGGAAGGAGAAAGACGGAATGGCGCGGAAGGAGTTTCAGCTGTTCTCCCCTTTGCTCTATCATGCGCTCTTCCGCAAACACGCAGTGTCGCGAGCACGCGCACGCTCTCCCGTCGCGCTATACAGAGCCAGGGCGAGCTATAAGCGGTGCACAGAGCTCGCCGCCGTGGCAGGGCTCGCACTGCCGCGCGAGGCAAGTCGGATGGCGGGGATTTCCTCGAAAGTCGCTCTGTGTGCGGACACCGCGCGCACTGGGCTCCTGAGAAATGGCAGCCCCTTTCGATTCCTGGGGCAAACACACGACTCTCGTCCAGTCCTTTTGTTTCGAGAGAAGGCCGACCGCAAGAGCCCGCACAACTGCGCGGCTCGCTCGACCCAGCTCGTCATCGAGACGGCTGAGTCGACTCTGCTGCTTGCACTCCGTGTCTGCGGCGCTGTTTGATTTCCCGACTGTTCCATTTGTCAAGCGAGAGGGACAACAAACAAAGAAATATAGAAAAGAAAGACAGAAGGAAGGACAGGAGGAAAGAAAGAAAGAAAGAAAGAAAGAAAGAAAGAAAGAAAGAAAGAAAGAAAGAAAGAAAGAAAGAAAGAAAGAAAGAAAAGAATGAGTGAAGCCCCGGCCGGGGGCATATTCAGCTGTTCCTTCATTTTTCTTCCCCCTGCACGAGTGAGCCTATCATTCTGAATATAAGATGTACCGCGTAACCACTACATTACTCTTACGAGACCTCAAAATAGGTCGGCAGTGCGGAGTGTGCCGAGGTCATGTCAGGAGCGGGCATTCTTTCTTTTTGAGCTCCGATATTTCGCTGATGCTTTTTGCAAGTCGTTTTCTGCGAGTTTCTTCCAAGCTAGCCTTGCAAGTGTTCCGCGGGTGGTTGCTTTTCTTTTCGTCTCGCTGCTCGAAAAGCAGGGCGCCGCATTGTAACCACCAAAGAACGAACCGCTTGAGGATGTCGCTTAAAAAACTCGGCGTATTATTTGTGGTATGCCTTGTCACTGCAACCCTTTCTTTATTCACTACCCATTTCGTGTTTGCAGTTGTTTTCAAGCTCTGATTGAGTCTTACCGTGTTGTTTGGAAACTGCTAACTTGAGCTGTTGCTGGCCGTGCGATCTCGCAATCGTTCTTCGTTTCGCAAATCCTCGTAAAACGGGAGTGCAATTAACAGATATCTCTTGCCATCTATCCTGACTCGGAACATTATTGAATCAGCGATGGCAGTTTTCTCGGATGCTTATTTCTCAACGTTGCGTAATTGAAATCGAAATTCAAATGATGCGATCGTAATTTTGCTTGCATGTGACGCACGTAGGTCCCCTGCTTATTAAAGACGTTTTGACGGACCCAACAAGGCAGGAAGTTCGAGGGCTGATGCGAAATTAATGCAAATCTGCCACTGTGCAACTGCCATAGCCGATTCATCTTATACGTGCGTATGAATTCAATAACTGCTATTATATTCTTTTGCAAACATATATTTGGAATATTTATCTACACCGCATGCGAATACTACAGTCTAGGCAGAAAGTAACAACCTTAATCAATTTTCAACAACAAAAAAGTATGCGGTGTTTTCGACTGGAGATATTGTTTATTGTTTGATGAATGGGAAGAAAAAGGCCGGAGGCATCGTAACTGTCTCGCATTTGCACGGGCACCTGAAATGCCCCGCGGCCAGGGAAGGGGTGAGAAAAAAAGAAAGGCTGCGGAATTGCTGTGCACACGGCACCATTGACGGAAGCAATAGCTGCGAACGAATGAAAAGGTTGAGCGAAGCAGAAAGCTTCATTTTCCTTTCTCAAGAAAGGCGAAATACACCACCAACTAGCCCCGCAACGTGTTTTGTTAAGGAAGCTTCATGTAGAAAGTGGTGGCAGATGGTTAATCACTGTGTCACTAGTTGGCACCAACCGCCAGCGATTATATGATTCATGCGTGCAGGAACCTTAAACGAGCTGTCTGCATAAATATATTGTGATGGTGACTCAGTAAGAAAACATATTGAACGCAAACTGAAAAATTGTGCCAGAATTTGGTGCATCGTAACTCTAACGCAATAATTGCAAGTGATAAGTCTGAAAGTATGTTTAGATTGCCCGCAAAGGTTCAGCTTCAATTTCTGCTGGATAATTGACCGTTAACCGTGGACCTTCACCGTTGAGACCTGGGGACGAATTCACAAAGCTTTTTGTTTGTAAGTGCTTCTTGTTATTAGTCGGCCGCCTTCGTTAATAACATGGCCCAGCATCGAAATTGGCTGAAAGTTTCTCTTACCAACAATTCTAGCGAAAGACGTTGTCTTAAAGACGGGCCCTGGCGCGGAATTCACTAAGCTGCGCCGTTCTTACGCAATTTTTATTAGCCAAGAAGTTCTTACGCTAAGATAAGGGTGCAACCGAAGTGGCAGCGCAATTTAACTTGCGGCGTCGTATGAGAGCCAGGGGGAAGGAAAGCTCGGATTAAACGACAAGAAATGATAGAACCACGGTCAGTTGATAGCACGATCGCACATCATGCATTTGTTGTCGAGGCTATATTCTTAGGCAAATGACTGCGCACCCATTTTCGACAGCTTCCTTTTCCGGGCGTCTGCTGCAACGGCGACAAGCGTAACCCGCTCGCCCGTTCACCGCACCGCCGTAAAAATAATGGCAATGGTCGTGTCACGCATTCTTATGACATTTCTGCGAGACACAGGACTGATGGACACATGGCGACATATTGGGCGCAAATAGAGACGCGCAGGCGGAGTAATTGCTGGCCAGGTCTGCCAGTCTAATCTCGCCTGCAGCAACATCACCAGCAGCACCAGCACCATATCATAAAGCGACTAAAAGTCCATATTTAGATACCAATTAGGGAAAGGAATAGTTCACATGGCCTCCAAGGCAAGGCCTCCAGCACCTGTACGTTCAGCGGTATGGTATGTGACCGTACTGCACACTGTTGCAGGTGCGGTTCTAATGCCACACATAAGCTCAATATCAGCTTCCTCGGCAGCCGGCACCGTCTATAAGGTGCTGATGGACGATGTCGTCAAGGGTCAACAGAAGAAGCCGTGGCTACCGACACTCCCAAAATTATGACAGAAAACTTTGCTAGGTAACATCCGCTTGGGCAAGTTTCGTGCCTATTACACTTTGATGTCGTGTCAGCGTTCATCGCTTCTTCTTGGCTTCTTCCCAGCTGATGTTGTCTCTCACCAAGTGAAGAGCTCGTTTGGCAGGTTCAGGCGGCCGCATTCCGATCGATGCGAAATACACAAAGGCGCGTATACTTAAATTTCGAAGCCTGGTAATAAATCATATGTTGGTGACGTCAGGGCCTGGAGCCTCTAACTACGCTGTCTGTCATAGCCCAAGTGGCACCTCATATAAGTCAAGGCTAATCTGTCAACACCAACACAATGACCAGCGCCAATGTTTCCATAATTGCGGGCCTCATGAGAACACACTTTCAGCTGCCCGTCAGAACAGTGCGCAGCAGTGTACAAGAAGCAAATAACGGTTCAACATTCTAGTTTCGGATGAAATCGGTTACAGTCGTCGACCTTGCTACACTGACTGACTATGTTCGGAGCAGCCACTACACATGTAGTACAATGACAAGGTGGGAGTGGTGGTATCCAAGCGGTGACAGACACTGTTCCGTAGACATGCCAATGCTGCCTCGCATATGAAGCCAACTGCGACTCAACAGCAACATTGCGTTAAAATTTCGGATGAAGTTCGGATGTCGTAAAACATCATCAACCTATTTTTATGTCTACTGCAGGACGAAGGCCTCTTCAAGTCTTTAATTACCCCTGTCCTGGTCTAGCTGATTACAAGTTGTGTTTGAAAAAATTGCCTAATTTCATGGCCCCACCTAATTTTCTGCCGCCTTCGATGGCGCTTCCTTTCCCCTAGCACCCATGTTGTATTTCTAATGGACCACCGATTAACTGCTCTTCGAACTACGTGGCTTGCCCAGCTCCGATCTTTCCTCTTAATGTCGGCTACCGCTACCCACGTTTGCTCTCTGATCCACACCGCTCTATTCCTGTCTCCTTACGTTACACCTAATATTTTTTGTTCCACCGCTTGTTTGCGTGGTCCTTAACTTGTTCCCAAGTTTCTTTCTTAACCTCCAAGTTTCTGCCCCATATGTCGGTGCTCGTAGAATGCAATTATTGTACCCTTTTCTTTTCTACGACAGCGGTGAGCTCCTGGTTATGGTTTCGTAATGCCGGCCGTATGCGCTTCGACCCATTTTCATTCTTCTGTAAATTTCGTTCTTATGATTGAGGTCCCTGTGAGTAGTTAACCTAGGTAAACGTACCCCTGCGCAAATTCTGGAGGCTGACTGCCGATTATGCATTCTTGTTCACTTGACAGGCTATTCAACATTACTCTTGTCTTCTGCAGAGCAATCTTCAGCCGTCCACTTTCTTAGTGAAGGTCCTCAATTAATTATTGCAATATGTACCCAGCGTTGCTAAACAGAATAATGTCATCGGCAAGCTGAAGGTTGATGAGATATTTGCCGTTGATCCCATCTCCTTATCGTTCCCCGTCTGATCGCTTGAATATTCGTTCTAAGCATACAGTGAATAGCATGGGAGAGATTCTGTCTCTTTGTCTGACCCCTTTCTTGATAATGAACTAGAAGAAATGGGGTCAACCGAAGGGCCCGATTTTTATTAATCATATAAGGAGCCCACAAACAAAGATACCAAGGACAACACAGGGGAAATTACTTGTGCTTACTAACTGAAATAAAGAAATTGTAAATTAATGGAATTGAAAGTGGATGAAAAAACAACATGCCGCAAGTAGGGAGCGATCCCACGTCTTCGCATTACGCGTGCGATGCTCTACCAACTGAGCTATTTTTTTCATCCACTTCCAATTCCATTAATTTGTAATTTCTTTATTTCAATGAATAAGTACAGTAATTTCCCCTGTGTTGCCCTTGGTGTATGTTTGTTGGCTTTTTATGGTACCCTATCTTGATAAGTATTTTTCCACTTCTTTTGTAGATAATTAAAATATGTAAAGCCGGAACTATCCCTGAGGTAGTGTCGAAGCGAATCCGAGACGTGGCGGATGCGTGCGCTGTGGCTGAACGTAAGTATGGTAGTTTTCATAAAAACGTGCAGAAAAAAAAAGAAGACGAAAGGAACACATACGACAGGACGGGCGCTGAACTTCCAACTGCCGTTTATTTCAAACGATCACCTGTTTTAGGCACTGCGCATAAGGTACTTCATGCACGCATCATCACACAAATATTGTATAATTCAATCAGTTCATACATAGATTGTATGGTGAGTCAGTTCACCTGCCTAGTTACCTCGAAAGAAGTGTCACTTATTTTTCCTGCAACGCCAAAGATGGATAGCTGACACACTTGTCACCTGCCTTCCTTATAAAATACGCTTCAACTATTTCGCGTTTTTTTTCAGGAAAGTTGCGTTGGCAAACATGGGTGTGCATGCGCACGTTTTGCAGTGTTCAGCCAAGTGGCTACCGTATCCTTTTCCAACGTCATTACTGTGTTGTCTAGCCCTGTCGTTCAAGCACTGGCCAGTTTGTCCTATATAAACGAGTCCACAATCTAAGGGTATCTCATACACATCCGATGTACACTTTGTGTAACACAGCCGGGGAGAGGAGCTCCCCAAGTGTGAAGCGAGGAGGTCTGACCGGCGCCGGCCCGGCGGATGAGTCACTACACTCGTCTCAACATGTCTCTCAGCTTGTCCGTGCCCCGCCGTCACGTGGCCTCGTCCCGTGACGTTCCCTCTTGCCCTCAACTCCGAGAGTATAAAAGCAGCTGCCCCCGGACGCCAGGAGGGAGGCTCCTAATTCTCCCGTCGAGAAGCGTGCTCTCCCGTCTCTCCACTTCGGTCGACCTGACCGGCCGCTCTTTTGCGATGCTAGAATAAACAAGTTGTTCTGTTAGCAGCCGACTCATGCTTTGCCAGGACCTTCGGAGGCTTCCTGTTGTGCCCCAGGCCGCCAGGCCAACGCTACCCTTGGGGCTTGCGACCCATTTGCAACAACGGGCGTCAGCACTGAGGTTCCAACACCTCCAAGTCTCTGCGCCGTGTGTCAGCACCGGTAATATGCACTGATTGTATACTTTCCTTTTCAATGATAACGGTAAGCTCCCATTCAGGAGCTCACGATATCTGCCGTATGCATCCAACCCATTTTTACTCTTCTGTGAATTTCCTTCTCATGGTCCGGGTTCCCTGTTATCAGTTGACCTAGGTTAACGTTCTCCTCCACAGACTCTAGACGCTGACTTGCGATCTTGAACTCTTGTTACCTTGCCAGGTTATTTATCATTATCTTGGTCTTCTGCATATTAATTTTCAACCCCACTCTTACACTCTCCCTGATAAGGTCCTCAATCATTTGTTCTAACTCGTCTGCATTGTTGCTGAATAGAACAATGCCATCGGCAAACCGAAGATTGTTGAGGTATTCGCCGCCGATCTTTACTCGTAAGCCTTATGAAAGTACTCGCCGTCGATCTTTACTCCTAAGCCTTCGTATGAAGTCAAAGGGCGATAACATCGTCACCGCGCGCCGTATTCCTTATGTGCGAGTGAAAGCGTAGGGGGGTGGGGGATGGGGTGAGCCGACGATGGTGGGTCAGTCTTGTGGGCGCAACGGAGAGAAGCGGGGAGGAAGCGCGCTGCCTTCCGTCGCGCGCGATGCATCGGCGGGAGTGGAGGGAGGGGAGGCGGGTCTTAAGCTTCTGTGATCTGTCAATCTGTGATTGCGCAACATGTTTATTTGCCTTGTTTGACGCATGATACAGAGTGTTTCAGCTAACTTTAGCGAGAGTTCAAAAATTTGCCGATGCACTAAGACGACGCGACCCAGTGCATCTTGCTCACTTTTGTAAGCAGTGTGTCACGCTGTTTTTCGTATTTTGTTTAATTGGATGATTAGTCAAGATTAGTTGACCTACTTCTGAAGCAGCGAAGCCAGGGAAAAAAATTCCAATTAGAAAGCTGCAGAGCGGTTTGCAAAACGTCCGAATAAACAGTATCTGTATTTCTATCTATTAAGTTCTAGTGTTCTTCAGCTTGCTGCGGATGCCCGGGAAATACAAAAAAAAAAAGAAAAAAAAAGCACAACGTGGCATGCCCGCTTGCGCGTCTTGATTGCACTGCTCCCAAGCATTCTGCGCACAAACAGCCATAGGTGTGGTGCCGCATGAAAAGCGACAGAGCAGCAACGCAAGCGTTGGCTGTCCGTTTTAAGCTAGCAACCATTATCGCTTGCGCTGCGTAAAGCGACTAACGGACTGACGGTAGTGGTAGATGGTAGTTCGAGAAAGCGATAAACAGACTATCGTGCATCGGCTGTTAGAGAGCGAGCAGACAAAGCAGACATGATCCTTGCCCTAGATGCTGCAGGCAGACAGAGACGGCAGGCTGCAAGAATATTTCGAAGCTAGCACCCGGGCACGTGACCGAGCTCGATGACAATATTCAACACCTACGAGTCGCTGAAGCGAACCGGCAGCTTCGGAAAAAAAAAGAGGCAGAGAGCTTCAGTCATAAATAATGAATCTCGTGCCAGCGTTTTGTCTATCGTGGTGGCTAATCCACACGCTAGCACGCGCAGCGTGAGCGCACAGCTCGGTGTGTCCAGCTCAAGTCCCTGGAGGATTTTGAAAACAGCTGTACTGCACCCCTATTATGAACATTTGCATCAGTGCCTGAGGTCAATGGATCTCCAAGAGAGATTTGACTTTGCGAATTGGATTTTGATTCAGGAGGAGCAGGATTCTGACTATCTCACCAAGGTACTCAGACTGACGAGGCGAACTTTTCCCGAAATTGCCAAGTAAATATCCACAACGCACACTATTGGAGTGAGCAAAATCCCCAATGGCTAGGAAGATCTCGTCACCAATATCAATGGTCTTTTAACGTTTGGTGCGGAATATATGACAGCACAGTTTGGCCCAGCGTTCTTTAACAACACTCTGACCGGCAAGAGGGATGTAAGTCAATTCCTCTGAGGGCCAGTTGAAGACTCCTGCTGCAACATGCCACTATAACCTGGCTTGACGCTATGTGGTATCAGCACGACGGGGCCCCAGCCCACAGTTAAAGTCAAGCACGAGCACGACTTTCCCAGGGCAATAGATAGGGAGAAACGGGCCTGTCCTGTGGCCGGCAAGATCACCCGACCTCAGCCTTCTTGACTTTTTCTTGTGGGGTTATATTAAGGATGACGTATACACGACGGAAACAACGACTCCAGAAGCCTTACAGGAGAAGATAACTGAAGTCTGCCACAGCCCTTCACCGACGGTGCTCAAGGCAGCGACAACAATCCTCGGAAGATCCCAGTGTTGTGTCGCTGCAGAAGATGACCTCTTCGTGCACTTGCTGTGAAAGCGCATAAAAAATAAAAGTAAATTCAGTGAAAGACTGCGTCTGGCCATTTTGGATACTCTTATACCATTTTCAGCCTTCTGAAAACGCGAGTTTTTTTTTTTTTTTTGGGATGTTCAATTTGCTTACAGCTATCGCGAAATGACGGACGTATTGCTTCCGGCAGCACAAGCGATAACCGCTACGTCTGCTTATGGCTGTAACGAATTTTCGCGAGTGGAGCACATTGCTGGCGTAAATGGCACAGCCAACGCCTACGTCGCTGCACTGTCGCCTTTTAAGCGGCAGCGCGCCTATGGCTGTTAGTGCGAGAAACGTTTGGGAGCAGTGCAATCACGACGTGCAAGCGGGCATGTCACGTGGTGTTTTGTATTTCGCGGGCATCAGCAGTAAGCTGAAAAACGCTAATACTAAAAATAAATAGAAAGACAGAAACTGTTTATTCGGACGTTTTGCAAACCGCTCTGAAACTTTCTCGTTGGAATTTCTTTCCTACCTTCGTTACTTCAGAAGTTAGTTAATCTTGACTAAAAATCTAATTAAGCAAATTACAAGAAATAGTGTAACACACTATAAAAGTATATATATATATATATATATATATATATATATACATAAAGTATATATATATAAACCACCCTGTATACAGTGACTTTTTCTTAGATATGTAGATTTATTGGAGACGTATATGTATATTTAAATATTTTTTGCGAGGTTTTGCGGATACATGCAGTGAACTTTGTTTCCAGTGACACTCTTTAGCTATTTGTCAAGCTTTATCTTCGCATTTGTGCATTCCATTGTATCTTCGCATTTCTAATGTATATTTTGTAAAACTCCTGCTTTTTGTATATGCTCTTTGTTGCAACTATAATTTCGGTGCAATTACAATACACGACCGCTGAAAGCTGCTCTTGCGCAATACATTCGAACGAAGGACAGCGTCATTGAGATTTTTTCCTGGCCGTTGCTTATGTATAAAAATGTAAACAAGTTTCTTGAATGACAAAGTTTCATTAACATATCTGCCCTCAACTTGTTCATTTCACGGCCTTTACATTTATCATATCAGCGGTATACACTGCTTTGCTGGTTTTGAACTGATATAGTTCTAAAGTTCGTGGGATATTTTCTTTACCTATTAAATAGGCAAAAATCATGGAAGCATTGATATCAGTTATTACTGGCACAATTTTTGGGACATACGAATATTCTTTTATGAAAAGAGACATATTTTAATTGTCTTTAAAGAGCGTAGCGTTCAAGAATTCGTTTGCAGCATCTTTGGCAATGGTAATGCAGTTACTATTCATGTATTTGATCCCTCGACAAATTATGTAAGGAGGTGGCCGAGCTCCAACGTGCTATATTTGCTGTCACCCAATAGAGCGTCATGACAAGTATGAAAAATCAGGCTACTGCGAGCATGGAGGAACACAGCTTAATAGACTTTAAGCAGGAGTTCGCAGTGCAGCATTAATTTTGCTGCCTTGCACCAGCAGCACGCGCCCAATACGATTGTGCACTAAACTGCTCAATGCACTTTGAGATGACAAATCAGAGCACGCCACAAATATATAAATACGCGAGATCCTCGGCTATCAGTTGCGGCCTCTGGCCAATCGGCCGCAACAGCGCGTTCTACTGCTTACCCACGTCAGCTCGAGTGGTGCAGATAGGCGTAATTATGATTGTAACACTGCCACCCACGTGTTGTAGAGATTCTTTCTTATGTCGGCTGTTGCAGCGGCTGTTTCTGTTTTGTAAATTGACTTACGCTTACTATTGGCGCAAGTACTGAAGTTCCCACCTGTGCTACCATTACGTACGTGTCTTTTTTTCGACTTCAACGATGGCCTTTGCAGCGGAGGGTATTGCAAGCTTGCTAATCTTACAAACACTTTTAGCTCTGTCAATGCGCTTTTTCCGTAAAATTTTTCTTACACCAAGAAATTGTTCGTAAGTTCGCATAGTGAATTCCGCCCCTGCTTCTTCGTCTTTAGAGTTTCATCGAGCCTCTGGCATGAAAATCAGTGTTTGGTAGCAAAGACTAGATGGAATATGAGCGAGGTGGAAGTGGCAGCGAGAAAGTGGATGAAACAGTGACTACACAGAAACTTTTATTTCTCAGAAAAAATTGTGCAATTACGTTCGACGATGACACAATTGTATCCCGTCGGTGTGGTACTAAGTGGCGTAATACCATTAAATAGACGTAGGGCTAATCTACTCGTTGAGTTCAAACGCTCTATGTGGATTAGTACAGTTGTTCACCTGTATAGCACTCGTGTAGTATTTCTATTCTGTAGAGCGGGTGTGCGGTTATCTTGGTTGCTTGTTTCTAACGTCGCCATTCTTTCTGGCCCGTATTCTCATTATCTCTCTCAAGATTGAGGGCGGAAAATATAAATTTCAAATAACCTCTCTCGCATCACTTTGGTGTGGTCGTTCGTTAACGCCAAATAGCTTCGATTTCTGCCATATGGCGCATATAGCTTTGGAAGGCAGCGCTGGTGCTCGGGCATGAGGTATTATTTCGGCACCACCGTCGATAGCGCCTTATATTTAAGTGCTCGGAATAGACAATCATTATTCATTACATCAGGGGGACTGCGGGACAAATAAGCTTCTGATATAAGTAAAGAGGACATTAGTATACGTTGTCATTGAACAACTGGGATAAAAGCCTCGGGACCATTCGTGAGACCTTATGGATTGCGAGGCAACGCTGTGAGCACGGGACACTAAGCATCGTCCTATGTTGTGCTACGTCATTCTTCCGTGGTAGTTCACCTTTTTCTTTTTTTTTTTCGCGCGATTTCTTAATGCTGGTTAGACGGCCGATTTTGTTGTTGCTTTGTTACAACCCGTCTTCATTAACGGCCTCGTTCCTCTCTGGGCTCTTTCTTATTTCTTCTTCCGCTAAATCGCTTGAAATCCGAAAGAAGTGTGCGCGTTTTTTTTTCTTTTTCTTGTTTTTTTTTTGTGGCATCGCAAGAACGCGGTTGCTATGTGGTCGCTGTGCAATCGCATTCACGCTGTCTTGTGCCACGTTTCAGCGGCGACCGAGCCAGAGAGATTGCAGCCGAGCCTAGCGTCAGTCCATCGAGCCTTCAGACTGTAAGTGCCTCTCTATGGAATCTGCAGCCACAATCAATGTGTAATGAGTCTCTTCTACAGCTGTCTTCGCCCACGTTGGCACAAATTGCACAGGCGCACTTTTCCACATACCCGTCATACTATTTTTGGTACGCGGACGGCTCACGTAGCATCGAACAAGGACCGCGTTCTATATTCTGGCCTTCACGCTCTGCTCGTTGCAAAGAAATGAAAGAAAGGTGCCGCGGCAGCACAGCATGCAGTATTTGCTCCATAACCTTGCACCACTGTGTGAAGTATATGGCTTGTATCCGCTGATGAAGCTGCAGGAGCTACAAAGGTGCTCGTGCACATGAACGATTCGTCACATGTCTTAGCCAACCGTACGGTGATAAAGGTGCCGCTCATTAACAAATCGCTATCATGTGACAGCACTTCCGCCAAACTAACTTCTTTTCAGATGACTCCAACAATATAGCTTGTACAACCTTTCGCGGTTTTGTTAGGTTACGGATTATTAAGAGCTGGGGTATGCAAAGGACCGGACTCGTGGGCTCCGAACTTACGGACTCGGAACGTTGCGGAATGTAATGCACTATTATACGAGTGATCACTTTTATGCTTCCCATGAATTTTTAAAAATCGTCTGTTGCAGATAGCATAGTTCTAGTCCTTGAGCTGGATCATTCAGAGAGGCGGACATTACTTTCACGGAAAATCGAAACACATATTCAGCTAATTAAAATAAATCACCAATTAACTTCTTACTTTATTACTTTACAACACATATTGCAATTCAGTTCAGTTTATTTTCCTTAAAGACTCCCGATTTCAGGGGTATTACATAAGAGGTGGGTGCAAGATTCGAATTTAAACTCGTTCAAGTAACGTTCAAGTTCAAGCGCGCATATATATACTCATACATAGTGTACATATTCAAGTATATTCACACATGTATACACACATATCAACGCCTATATATGTAAACATACATACACGCATGTAAATACAAACAACATATATAAGAAAAAATCGTGTACAACGTATTTGGAGGTGGTCAGTGACCTGTTGTAAAAATAGGGATGGGCAGATTATGTCGACCATAGCAGGGGGGAGGTGGTTCCAGTCTGCCGCCATGCGAAGAAAAAACGAGGCTAAAAATGTTGATGTTCGTGAACGTGGTCGTGAAACCTGCTGCGAGTGGCTGGTCTGGTATGATGTGCGCGCTGCGGGCGTGATATAGTGTGCTTGATGAAGGGCAGGACTGTAAAAGAATTTGTGGTAAAGACAGAGGGAAGCGACGCGTCGACGGAAAACGAGGTCTGGAAGCCCAGATAGTGATTTCAGTGACGTGACGCTTAGGTCATATGAGTACGAAGAATGGATAAATCTAGCGGCGCGGTTTTGTACCGCTTCAAGAGCGTCGATGAGATATGCTTGATGAGGATTCCAAACTGCTGAGGCGTATTCTAGTTTAGGTCGTACAGTTTAGGTCGTACGAATTGTAGCCGGTCAGTTTGCAAGGCGCATCCACTCGGAATTGATTTCCAGAATGACGCCAATTTGGAGATATGCGCCATCGAACTTGCCGTAAAAATACACTGTCGTTCCACTTACTTTCTTTTATTAAGGCCCTCTTTTATGCATTGAAGCACGAACTGGAAGGCCCATGTATTTCGTCCCACACTTTGGGAAATATTTTCTTGAAACTGCTGTCATCCTGGAGATTCATTTCAAGTGAATAAGTCTTGCAGATTTACCGGCTGCAATTCGTAAATTGCATTATGTGCCGTAAAGTAATTAATTAAGAAGTTAATTAGTTATTTTGGGGAAATAGTTGTATGTGTGTATCGATTTCGTGCTTGTAATGTCCGCCTCTTTGGATAATCCAGCTCAAGAGAGAGAGAGAGAGATAAAGAAGGCAGGGATGTTAACCAGTCAAGAGTCCGGTTGGCTACCCTATGCTGGGGGAAGGGAGAAGGGGAAGAGACGTGCACGGACGGCACTGCGGGCTCAAAGGCGCTCGCACAAGCCAGACATTCTCATAAAGCACAGCATTGATCAGGACAAGAATTATGCTATGTGCCACAGGCGATTTTTAAAAATTCTGCAAAACTTAAAAATGATCACCCCGTATGTATACGCTGACCTCAGACAAGACAAAGGTTTTACAGGAAGATGGAGACTTGAGGTGATCAGTCAAACAAGGGATGTCCGCAGGCTCTACCTTCGACCACTGTTCGGCTACCGTTAATTGCGCCGACTTCAGACATCGTATAAAAATACGTTTACGTCGGCTTGTGTGCCACCACCGTCTTTATGCCCATATAGAGATAATAGAAATCGGGGTTTTGGCTGCACGCACTGACTCAACAAAATGTAGAGTATCTGCTCGGCCTGCACTCCTTCACTGCAGGAGCCGCATGTGTGCGTGAATTTTTTCTTTCAGATTCTTTATCTCGGTTAGTCGGTGCTGTAAAAGAAGCATAAGTGATATTTTGATTGAATACGCAGGCTTGATCGTTATCTGGCTGGCCTCGTCAAGCTGGAGTTATTGACCAACATTCATACATATAGGTCATATTGAAATATAGCGCAACGGGATGGTACAACAGCGCCTGCGTTCGTCTTCCTTTCTGTTGTGCCTTCCCGTCGCGTTATGTTTCAAAATGGTTCTCATGTGAAAATACCATTTAGCACAGCAATCAACTGCATATAGGTCTTTGGGCAGGAAACCAATTTGTGTGTTCACCAGGAGACCTTTTAAAGGTGTATAAATTATCAACAGAGAACGCCTTCCAACGCTTTTCACGCAAATAGCTTCTTCAGTGCAGGTTTCTATCGATCGCTTAAGTAGAACTCTCTGTGACCGCTTTCTGGCGAAAAGGACAAGCGGACGTTCTGTTCGTCACGAGCCAAAGTGCACCTCGCTCGCAGTGGGCGACGTATACTGCTCGAAAATCAACTTTCTGCAAACGGAAATGGAGCAGAATGAGCAGAAAGCAAACGACCTTTCGTACTCGCAGTGTACGTCCTTTGGGTCGTTTTGTTCTTTTGCGCTGCACAGGAGACCTATACTTTGGAGAGCCGTACTTCCTAGGAGTGGCTGTTCTACACGAATGAGACGGCAGCGTGCGCGTGGTAACGAATTTGCTCCTCGTTGTGCGGAGGCTGGAGATGGCCGCACAGGTGCGCTCGCTTGTCCTTGAGGCGTGCCCAGGTATAGCGCAGGCCTTTGGTTCGGCGCGTTTTACATTAAGAGGCGCCGCAGGCAGCGCCCCAGAGACTGCAGGAATGGAAACAAGCGAGGAAGGTAGCCCCCGACGGTGCCATTACGCGGACCCAAGTCACTCGACCCAAGCTTCGTTACATCCGCCGCAGGGCTGTCGCCTGCTAAAAGAATCAGCGATCGAGCCCGTGTTCGGCGCCTTCTCGGCTGGAAAGATTGGTCTAAGAGTCGGAGCCGCTCCCAGTGAAAAGGATAAGGGAGTCCGGGCACTTTTGCGATCTTCTGAGCTCGTACGCCCGTTTCGGTGGTGCGGGTTCCTCTCTCTTTTTTTTTTGTCTGGTTACTCCCCTAACCCTTTATTCTTCTCCATACCTTCTGCTCCAGTGGCCGTAAAAGCAAATAGGAGCAAGTTATCTGTCTCGTTTGGTGTTGTGTTTCGTATTTAGGCGAATGGCCCTACAGCAGCGCCCGCCAAATGCATTCGAGTTGTTCTGTACCAGCGACGGTGTGAGCGAGCAAGTGAGAAAGAGTGAGGGAGTCAGATCACTTATTGATCTGAAAGCCCCAGCTCTTGGCTCTATTTGTGGGGAAACCGTGCAGGGAATAAAGGCCCTAAAGAAAGCAGAATATATGTGTGGTTTGTGCCATACAGAAAAAGAAACTCCGCTGGCCTCCTTACTATACATTTTCTACTTTTTTATCCTTAAGGTAATCTTATCGATGTACCTTGGTCTTTCAAACGCTGCACGCAACAATGTTTGCACTTGCAACGGATATTCAGAGCCCTGAACGAAGCTTTTTGTATATGGACACAGTCACAAATATCTCCTTTACGCACCGTCTTATCAAAGAACATTCACATTCGGCAATTGTTATTTGTGTTTTTACTGAGCGCATACCTACCGGGATGCTTAATGCGGGAATAAAAATTGCCAGAAGCTGGAAGGGCAAAGTAAGGATGCATGTGGTGCATTTTATTTGGATACGAAACGGAGATGATAGTGCTGTGTAAGAAGGCGTAAATGTCTTAGCCTCCCACCCAGCCGTTGTCGCCCGTTATGAGCTCATAATTGCATATCCGAGTAATTGGCGATGTATGCACATACATGTACAAATCCCGTCGCGAAAGTGTTCGGCGCATGATATTCAAAAATTACTTTGCAGCCAGTGCATCAACTTCGAAATTGGATGGTGCGGTGTACGCTTTCCTTGTGCGCCCACGCCCACACTACGTTCCGTAATTTCGTGCAGAGCATAGCCGCTGCGATAAAATGCAGCCTTGGAGAAACATTCGTACTTCGCGATTCGGTGCACAATGTCAATGAATTCCAAATGACGAAGTGCCGAAGTCTTTAGATTTCACACTGCGTGCATGTACACGTCAACGCATTTCGAAAGTTTCGTCCATGTCAAGTTTCGGCTTCTCCTTTCAGCCAGTACTGAAGAGCACGCTCACCACAATTATTTCCATTTGTCTGTTGTAATGAAGCAACAACAATCAGTTGACTACACATTTTTTTTTTCTCACAGTAAGAGGTTTAACCAGTGCAGGTAACTAAGAAGGTAATTCCGAAAGCTTCTCCTTCAACGCCCGACACAGGAAAGTGTGAATACATTAAGCGCCAAAATTAATCCGTAGCCCTCCACACTACGGCGTCCCTCATGAACCACTGTGCAGTTTAGAAAAATTAAATCCGAGATTTTTGTTTTAATTATTAAAAAATATTTTTCAAAGTAGAGAAATTATGGCAGATAGCGCAAATGTCGATGTTATTTGCAGAAGCGAAGGTTAGTTGCACGGAAAAGCTAAGTGCTCAGTTATTTATGTAACAATTTCACTAACGTTCTAATTGATTATTTTCGGCATAATTAAGTTTATATTGCAGCACTGATGTTGATCATTTTACAAGCTCTTCCTATTTCCAAGATTTCTTCTAATGCAATCGCGGGTCAGTGTACTCGTTGATAACATTTCCAATAATATTGACGATTGGTGCGATATGACAGCTAAGTCTCATACTCCCAAAGTCATTCGTACGCTAGCGCAATTAGTAAAATCACTTACGACCGAAAGGGTTCGTCCATGACAAGCAGTCCTTGCAAACGAAAACCTTCGCGAATTTCGCTCCTGATTTCCAGCGTCTTATCATGCAGTGAAACACCATTCCTTCGAAACTGTGGGATATCTTTTTCTTCTTTTCCTTGAGTGGGAGAGCTCTGGTTACCAACATGCAAAATGAAGTCCTGGGATTTCGCTCAAGAACCGCGGCACCGATATCCAAGTTTGCGTCCTAGATGTACCGGCACGTTCGCCTAGTTGGACTCTTCTTATGTCCAAAATGTCCTGAAATGGTTCTTTCTTTTCTTTCTTTCTTTATTTCCTTAAAGACCCCAAACGGGGGTATTACATAAGGGGTGGGATTACAATAACCTAAAAAAAATATTAGTTAAGATGAGAGAATCGCTGACATTTCTGCCGTGAATGCAGATGAACTGGCGATGGCAGGGATGTCGTAAGGAAGGCGTGTAGTCCACGCTTGCGTATGCATGCAATATTTTTTATTCGTCCAACAAAAAACTATAGTACCTAGCAGACGCTATAAAAGGGTATGACGTCATAGAGATCTGTTTCTTGAATTCAAAGATTGTGGCGCCACTTGTGTCTGTCCCCCCCCCCCCCCCCCCCCTATTTTTGCCCTGTCTATGGCTTCTGTGAGCGAAGTCCCCACTAACGGAACGATTAACCTGATTGCAGTTTCATGAGTGTTTTCATTCTATGTAAGTCCCACAGTTGCATTTATCTTTAGTGTCCCTTGAAAAGTCGGAGGCATATGCGAAACTCCTTCCAGTTGCCTAAATTCCTCTTTTCTCCGTGGAAGGCGATCACCCGGTATGTCCAGTTTACGAAATGAGCTAGCACCACGAAAGAGAGAGGTCGTGCTGCTGTGCGCAAGATGTATAAGATCTTGGCTGGACTACTATCGGTGCGAACGATGCAATTTGTGGAGTGTTTCGTGCCTCGCTTACTCCAATATTGTGTTTCCTTGAGCCGTATTGCTCTAGCTTCTCGATAGGATGGACGTACGGAAAAGGTACGTATTCTCATTGCCGGCCCCTCAATAAGGCGCGCCGGCAGCCCTGGCATCAGACTATCAGGCTCGGTGGGCTTGAATTACCATATCACCTGCCCACGGAGCGATTCTGGCAAGGCGTGTAGCGTACGATATTTAGAAATGAAGTTGATGGAGCGGATCTTTTCGGTGGCGAATATTTTTCCGATCAGTCATGCTATAAATGTTTTAGACTATGGAAAGTTTTAAATGACAGGCTTCAAATGTTCATCAATAATGTGTTACGTGAAATCGCTTACTATAAATCTTGTTTACCTATTTTATTTATTAGCTAATTGACTCTTGTGAACTATCATGAAACTTATGTGTGCCTCTCCGTACTATACCCTGATGAGGAAGGCAAGATTGCCCTGCATATCACCATGCGAGAAAAAAAAAAATCTTCGAGTAAAAAAAAAAAAAGCCGTTCGGAAGAACTATCAATCCCTGTTTAATCGTCGATCGTATAGCTGACGTCAGAGTTCTCACTATGCGAACAACATTGTGTTTATTAGTTGGCGATTGCTTCCGGTATTTCTGTTAAGAAGAAAGCATTCGTGATTTAGAAGTGCGCTACAAATGCGGCAGCATTACGTCGCACCTTTTTGAGGTGCCGGATCCATGATTAGAGCAGCGCTTACCACATTGCAAAGTGTTGTTCAGAAGCTGGCTCGACACACATCCTGCCTCTTCGAGGAGCGAATATATATATATATAACTGGTGGCGGTCACGTGCACTTCGCTCCTCGAAGAGGCAGATGGCTTCTCATGATGTGACTATATATATATATATATATATATATATATATATATATATATATATATATATATATATATATATATATATATATATATATATATATATATATATACACGCTTTTCTAAGCGCTACCATACCTCGTCACCGGCTTCCGACAATTCACACACATTTTTTTTTTCCTTTTTGACAGTCCTGACGCCAACACAACTCAAATTTTAAATTTAGATCGCTCGGGCCAAATTTGATTTTCGCGTATCACCATTCGCGTCGGTGCTTCCGGGCCGTCGTTTTGTCGATTCTTGTTCAAACTTGTAGCTAAACGTAAACTAGCACTGGAACGACGTAGACTTCTTCGCTTGTCTGCGTAGCATAAAGTATAGAAACTTGGGCATCGGCTTGGCGCTGCGTCGCGCCAAGCTTGTCGCGCAAGGTCGCCGTCAGAGGCGCACATGTTCGTTCCTGACGTCTCCCGCGGTGCCGAGGTCACGCTCCCGCGGCTACGACACTGCTCACCTCATGGTTCGCTTGCTTTGTGACCTCCCTGCGCTTTGCAGTGCTAGTCGAGTCCCTGTACGTAACATCACCCCGGTTTCTACTATCTGTTATAGGCTGTTTATTTTTCCATTGTTTCATTTTTAGCCGCATGGAGCTGCGCACCTCAGACAGGCTTGTGCGGGGGCGATGTGTTTACAAAGACAAGTATAGTTGATTACAGCCGTCTCCTGCTTTAAAATGAACTGTGTAGGAGGTGGCCTGAATGATAACAGTGACAGGGAATATGTTGAGACAAAGAAAGTAAATAAATAGATAAATCAAAAAGAAGAAAGAAAGATCCCGCCGGCTCGGTCGAAATGTAATAGCTTTAATTCGATGAGAAAAGTACGAAGAAGACCTGGAAAAATGGGGAATGAAGCAAGAAAGAAGACAAAGGAAGAGAAAAAGAGAGTCAGAGAGAACAAAAAGAAAGTTAAACAGCGAAGCATCTATCACCGTGGACATACATAGACTGTCCAGGACATGAAGGTGGCCTTGTGTAATATTGGACGGCTCGAGCGCTGGTTCTGACTACAGCCGGCGTCAAGTATAGTGCATCTTGCGCCTTGTCGCGAAAGAGCCAGGCACGTTTCTTTTGTCTTCGCGTTTCTGATTCCAGTTCTATGGTTGCTTTGTTTCCGGCTTTCTTTTTTTTTGTTCCCGTTCAACTTCAGGCATTCAAACGAGACTGCCGTTGTCCGGCGTTAGACTCTCTCGCCACCTGGTACGATATTCTCACGAAGAACTCCTTCTCAAATGATAGGACAGCCGACACTTTTCACACTTTGCAGTTGATATTTTTAAAGCGAAGCTTTGCGAGTCCTTTCGGAGTTTCCGGACTGTGGCTGCTAGTAGGTGATGCTGCCGAATTTGCGAATAGGTTGGACTTAAACACATAGAAAAAAAGGAAAACTTGAATTACGTGTCCGATGTGGGATCTCAGCACAGGAGCCCGACGCTCTAACTATCTGGCCACAGTCGCACGTACGCTTCCACCGCTGCCGACGACAACTAGCTCGTTGAGATGATCGCCGTAACCCGCCGCGGTTGCTCAGTGGGCTATGGTGTTGGGCTGCTGAGCACGAGGTCGCGGGATCGTATCCCGGCCACGGCGGCCGCATTTCGATGGGGGCGAAATGCGAAAACACCCGTGTGCTTAGATTTAGGTGCACGTTAAAGAACCCCAGGTGGTCAAAATTTCCGGAGTCCTCCACTACGGCGTGCCTCATAATCAGAAAGTGGTTTTGGCACGTAAAACCCCAAATATTATTATTATTATTATTATTATTATGATCGCCGTACGTGTGTCGCAGTGCGTAGTAGGGGTGCGCGAGAGCGCATGCGCACACGCCAGTTTCTTTTACGCCAGGGACACCGGCAGTGAAATGGGCAAATTTAAGGCATTCGAGTAACCGCTTCGCGAAAGCTTCGCTTCGCAGATTCCAAGATGTGCGTTGGATTGGATTGGACAAACTTTAATAGAGGTCCTGCAGGACGCACGTCAGCGCGCAGTGGGCGTCTCCCACGCAGGGACCAACAGGGAGTACCTGGCGGCCGCTGCGGGAGCCTATGTGCGTTGGACTAACATTATTTTTATACAACAATATCTGTTGAGAGTACATCCGCCGTCTGTTGTGATTTCAGTCGCCAGTATCATCATTACTTTTCTGTGGCAAAGGGAGAGAAAGAGAGAGAGAGAGGATAAGAAAGGTAGGAAGGTCAACGAGACTGATGTCCAGTTTGCTACCCTCTACTGGGGCAAGGAATACAGAGAAATAGAAAGTGAAAAATGGTAAAGTGGCAGAAATCGGCGATTAAGGGGAGAAAGAGAGAGAGAGAGGGGGAAGGAAGAAGAAAACAGTTGTGTCATGCCCATGGCACGATCCCGGGTCCGCGACCTGTGAGCTGTGTTGGCGTCATCGTGCCATCCCCGCGATGTCATTTGTCGCCGTGTCATCGTCATGCTGACCGTCATGGGTGTCGTCAGGCGAGCTATCGCGGTTTCGGTGGTGTTAAATGCGGTCCTTTGGGCGATCTTCGACAGCATCTCTCTTCTTTAGTTCACTTCAGAGAATTTAGGATAATTTCGTTTTTCACTCGCACGTGGACTTTCCTCAACAAAATGGCAAGAGTCCCACAAGCAGACGAGACGGCTGTCGTCTCGATGGTCGCTGAAAGGCGGGTATCGGCGGGAAGCGACCACGTGCGGCAAAGACGGCGAGTACGAAACAAAATATCGATGACCTTCAGTGGGCGACAGCGTGGAGCAAACTTCGAACGATGTCGTCGACGACCATTAATCAGCAGCAGATGTCTTCACCCTTGCGCGGTAAGTGCCTGGCGGTGGGCTGGTGTGGCTAGCTGCCCGTCTCTTGGAAACCAGCCTTATTTATAGTACATGTTTCTTGTAGCTCCTTCTTTCTTTATTTTTTAGAAAATGATTCTTTTTGCTTGACCAATCTGCTGCACTGTTTAGATCGCAAGGTTTTTTTTTTTCATTTTTTCGTTGAGTTGATTCAGAGCATCGTGAAATTCGTAATTTTTCTTGTAGAAACCTTCTTATTGTAACTTAAATTTTCGCGAAAAGAGCGCTGATAGACAAACGGCCATGCAATCGATCAGGCATATTCAGGCATATTCAAGCAGACCGCACACTGCTTCATAATTTTCGCCTTTTCGTTGCGCCATTTTCTAAGAACGTTTTAAAAACCTACTATACGCTCGTTGGTGTCTCTCAAGAAGCCACTGCGATCGGTACGTATTTATCTGTTGCTTAAACGAGAACTCTGTTTCTCCCTTTTATTGGCAAAGAGCGAGGCGCATGTCCTTATATTAATATATTGCAGACACGCCCAGAGGCTTTGGCGACCCATATACACCCGTGAGTAAAAGTATGCGGACCACGGGGTCTCCGAGAAAATTAAATTTCTTTGCAGTTAGCATGCATAAACTGAAATTGACGCGTAGACTGGAAAGTTCTCAATGCTAAGTTTGGACTGCAGTCCTCAGTTTCAAGTTGCATTCACAGGCTGAGGAAGAAATCGGCTTTATCGCGCAATAACTTTTGCTCACGGGTGTAGTACATACGGTGCGAATGATGCTCTTCGGTAACTGAACACCAAGAATAATTTACAGCGTCCAGCAATTAGTATTTATGTTGTACGGCATTTCCGTTTTACAGCCGCCTTCTTCGTATTGGTTATTCTGACCTTTATCTTCTGGCCGTCTTTGTTCGTTTTATTGTTAGTTGTTTTTCTTTTTCGGCATGGGCTGGGCTGGGGTTTCATGTGCTAAAACCGCGATATGATTATGAGGCACGCAGGATTATTTTTGAATACGGGGGGCTCATTAACGTGCGCCTAAATCTAAGTACGCGAAATTTTTTTTACATTTCGCCCCCATCGAAATGCGGCCGCGGGAACCGTGATTGAACGCGCCACCTCGATCTCAGAAGTGCAACAGCCCCTAAGCTATACCGTGACGTGTATATACCGGCTGTTTCAGCGAAAGTTCTTAATAATTTTTTTTAAAAAAAATTGAGATGCCTGCGGCAGATGGCAAAGGCAAAATTCTAGTCCGTGAGCTGGTCTACTCGACGAGGTAGGTGGACATTAGTCGCAGAGAAACTTGAAGTACTTAATCGATTAATTAGCGAAAATTCACTATTATGTTTTAAACTAATTACCTCATGGCACATATTGCGATTCTGGCAGGGGTGTTCGCAAGGCGAGTACACTTGAAACGAATTCTCAGGATGACGCCAGTTTCGAGATAATAATTCCCGAACTTTGCGGAGAAATGCATTTCAGTTACTTTGGTGCTTTAATGCATAAAACGACGTTTTGTTTAGAAAGTAAGTGGAACGCCAGTGCATTTTTACCGCAAGTTTGACGGCGCATATCGCGTAAATGGTGCCATCCGCAGAATTCTTTTCAAGTGGATATGCCTCGCAGTATCACCCGCTTGAATTTTTAGCTTGCAACATCTGCCATAAGGTAATTAGTTTAAAACTTAATTAGTAGATTATGCATTTCAAATTTTTGTGCAAGTAATGTCCGCCTCTTCGGGTAGACCAGCTCATGGACTAGAATTGTGCCATCTGCCAAGGGCAATTTTTAAAAATATTGGAAAGTGTTCGCTGAAACACCCTGCATACTATGAAGCAGAAATGACGTGAGATAAGCGAAAAATTTCACGGTACCATGGAACCAAGAATTCTTCTAAACTCAAGAAGCCATCGTGACCCCCTTGTTTTTGCTTTATCAGGTACACACTGAAGTATGTAGGGAAAGAACGCGTAAGCTTGTTCGGAAGAAAAAAAAAAGCCGACGAGCTGCAGCGGAATAAAGAAAGTTTTAGCGGTAATAAAATTCTCATTTTGCCAACTGCGCCGGAACTTCGCGCGCGGGGAACCGCATAGCGGGAAGCGCTCCAGGATCACCGCGCGTTAACTATTTATGCGTCGCCATGGGAACACCGTCTAAGCGATGTGACCCGAAGATTGGCGGTTCACGGCTGTTGTTGTCGGGACGCGAGAGGCGTTACGGTTCGCTGCGTCGGAGCTCCACGCTTGGCTTCCTTCACGCGACATCAATGCCTGCGTGCCTCGAAAGCAGCAACAGGAAGGGAAAAAAAAATTAGTGAAAGCGCTGCCAGACCACCAAGTATGTGCTTACAAAGTCGGCATCAACGCTACAGACGGCGGCATGGTTTTCGTAGTCTTCAAAGATGCCTATAAAAGTGGCGCTCGGTCACCTTGCGAGCAGCGGTCGACGACGAGCAATGTTTTCTATGCCTGACTTTTTTTTTTGTGCGTGTGTGTGTGCCGAGCAGTGGTCATGAGCGGGTCTCATTGTGCAATTATATTTCCGCACAGGATTTGCGCCTAATAATGAGAGAGAAAGAAAGAAAACAGATGAATGTAATTTAGAAAGGTGGGCCTGGCGACATGCTTAGCACGCTACTCCAGATGAGAGGAGCATTCCGGGCCAAGTTAGTAATCCATTACTCAAGTATTATTGCGCAACAAAAAGGACACGGACGTAAGAGAAGAAGACACACGCTTGGTGTGTCTTCTTCTCTTACGTCCGTGTCTGTTTTGTTGCGCAATAATACTTGAGTAACTCCAGATGAGATGATGAGGGATGAAAGAACAGCCTTCTGGCTAATACCCCCAATAGTATTATACCCTACGCAATCATCGAGTGTATGGCACAGTATTGGATCCTAAGCGGTCTCTCTTTCGCAGCTTGATCTACGATGAGATCATCAGCTGGCTCTTTCTGGCGACGCGCGGTTTTGGGAAAACGTATCATGCACTGTCACGCATCCGAGGGATAAACTGAGAGGTGAATATGCAGGGCGCCTTTTTAGACTATTCAGATTGTTTATAGAAAGGCTACGAGCGTAGCGAACGTGGCGTTCTCGCAGAACAGCTCCCAGGCGAGGCGGACATACTTCGCGAGTTTCATAACGAGAGTTTGGGAAGAATAATTAAAATTGTTAATTACCTTTCTATTAGAGCCTTGAGGGCAGTTCTTCATGTGACAAATGTGGAGGCAGTTACATTTTAATGCAAGCGCACTTTTCTGAAATATTGAAAAAAAAATTAAATTATGGGGTTTTACGTGCCAAAACCACTTTCTGATTATGAGGCACGCCGTAGTGGGGGACTCCGGAAATTTCGACCACCTGGCCGGGGTTCTTTAACGTGCACCTAAATCTAAGTACACGGGTGTTTTCGCATTTCGCCCCCACCGTGAAAGTCACACCTAATTAGAGATATTCGTTAACAAATTTCAAAGCTTAGTCGAGGCATTATCGAAACACAGCGCGTCCCGCTGCTACGTCAGACGGAAACGCCCTGTGACTAAGTGTGTGACAAAGTTTGAATGATGGCATGTCGCGACAGGTGCGAGCTATTCAAAACGGGGCGTATCAATATTTCCCGCGACTGGCCGCGACGTTCCTTTCCTAAAGTCGTCGCGATTTTCGTTGAAGGGGCGTTTCTGTCTGACATCATAGAAGGGACCGCCTTTTCTGCGCTCCCGGCGCGCACTATTTCAATACCGCCTGGATTGAGCGTTGAAATTCGATGATGAATGAGTCGACAAATTAGGTCCGATTTTCAAGACGACATAAATAAAGGGAGCCCAATGGAGTGTGACTGCCTCCGAAGTTGTCATATAAGAAACTGCTCCCAAGGTTCTAATTCAAAGAAAGGTAATTAACAAGTAGTTGTTAACTAGTATTCTGAAACTCCGCTGTGGTTGCTTAGTGGCTATGGTGTTGGGTTGCTAAGCACGAGGTCGCGGGATTGAATCCCGGCCACAGCGGCCGCATTTCGATGGGGGGCGAGAACACCAGTGTACTTAGATTTAGGGGCACGTTGAAGAGCCCCAGGTTGTTCACGTTATTCCAGACTCCCCCGCTACGGCGTTCCTAATAATCTAATCGTGGCTTTGGCACGTAAAACCCCAGAATTTAATTAATTTTAATTAATGAAAGACGTTATGTGGGGCAAAGCGTGTCGACTTCGCATAGAAACTTCTCCGCAAGAACGCTGCGTTCGCTGCACTCACAGTCTTCTTATCTAAAATCTGTCAAAATCTGTCAAAAGCAAAAAGAAGAAAACCAAGTTGTAGGCACATACAGGGCGTTTCACGTAACCTGAACCAAGGATTTAAAGAAAGTGGTTGACCGCAACTGAATAAATCAAAGACACATAGTTTGTCGTCATGTAGCGCTCTTGGAATATGTTTTTATATTGCTCTTAATTTGTTAATTAGCTAAGATCACTTAGGCTTTTTAATATTCACTGTAGGGCCAATTGCGTTTCGTTACGTTGTAAGGGGCATTCGGAAACGACAGATTCGATTTTTGGTGGCAACGTACATGCCGCGTGGCGAGCTTTTTTGGCGTGTAAAGGAAGCCTGCAAAATATGAAATAAAAACCACGTGACCGCGCTCATGCGCTACCGTATTGCAGCGGTCTCAACAGCGCTTCGTGCGAAAGGACCATGGCGAAGTGAGCGGGCATGGCATCGGCTTCACAGTGCGTCAGCATCTTCGGCGATGGCACACGGAAAGGAGGCGCCGTCGTCCCTGATAAGCGATAGGCTCGACGCACGGTTGAGAGCGCTGCAATACGATAGCGCACGAGCGCAGTCACGTGGTTTTGTTTCATATTTCGCGGGCTTGCTTTAAACGCCGGAAAAAAAAAATCACCACACAGCATGTACTGTACGTTGCCGCAAAAGATTGGATCGGTCATGTTGAAATGCCCTCTACAACGTAAGGAAACGCACTTGGCCCTAAAGGGAACACTAAAGATTTTGCATAGTTAATCTTAGTTAACTAATTAAGCGCAATATAAATAATATATCCTAAGGAGTGCCACATGATGGCAAACCACATGTCGTCGGTTTCATTCATTTGCGGTTAACCACTTTTTTGAAATACTTGGTTCAAGTTACGTTCCCTGTATAAGGTAAGCATAAGCACGTACTTGGCTTTACAAGTTTGTCAGTGTATGTAGCGCTGGCATGATTTACGCTCGCATTCAATAATTCTGGGTGCCACATGTTTAACGACCTATTATATACGCAGCACATTTACGCGTATTTAGCTATACTAATTTAGTTACTTTTCTTTTCTGCCCGCATTATAACCTATATTAATTGAACAGTGAAGAATATATGGAAGAATAACACACCGAAATTTTAGGCTCTATTCGGTCACCTTAGTCTATACCAATATGGACAACTATAAGCCCACAGAGCAAGAGAACGAAAGGTGAAAGAAGTGTACTCTTGCACATAAGTTCAATTTAAAAAATAATGAAAGAAAAGAAAGAATAATTAATTATTTTTCTCACAAAGAATGTGAAGTTGCAACAGTACGTTTATACCTGCGTAATGAAAACTGGGAAAATACAACTCGCTTTAATAATCAAAGTCATCAAACGAGTCCGCACGAAGGCAAAGGCGGTGTCACTGATGTTTCGTCCCGATTAGATTCTACTCCTTTGAAAAACGCCCGCATGGAGGCGCAAGCGCGAGGCTTGCAGCGCTATCCTCAATATTTGTTCAGCTGGACAACATCTATTAAAACAATTAATGGGCCAGAGTTAATGAGCGAGATGAAATGCATATAGCTTGATGCAGCTACACTGTGCGCCTTCCAAAAGCGACGTTCATCTGAAGGCCGTGTTATAAACGCAAGCCCTCTTAGCGAAGCGTTGATATATACTATACAGGGTGTCCCGTCTAACTTGAGCCAAAGTTTTAAAATGTGCTGAAGCACTCTATGACGACGCAACCAAATGCACGTTGTTGGCTATCGTATAGAACAAGTCACATTTCTTGTGCTTTGTGCATAAATAGTTAATATTAATTAACCGACTTTGCAAGTAATAAATTTAGGGCAAGAAATGAGAAAGTTGTAGAGTGTTATGGGAAACATCTAATTCAGCCGTTCTACCTATAGTTGTATATGTAATAATTTCTTTCTCTGTTCTAAGAAAGCCCGTGCAGAAAAACAACAACAAAGGCATGTGGACATGCTCGTTTGCGCGCCGCGTTTGCAGTGCTTGCAAGCGTGCTGCATTTGAACGAACAGTGCATTTAGTGGGCCGTGTTGTCCGGTCTGCTTATCACTGTCATGCACCGCTGCGAAAGAAGATGCATCACTGTCGTCAACTACGCACGCAGCCAGAGACTGCGTCGCTGCGCTGTCACTTGTCAAGCGGCAGAAGGCCATGCGCTGTTCGTTCAGAGCACTGCGATCGCACCGCGCAAGCAGGCACGCCGCATGCTTTCTTTAATATTTCGCGTGCTTCCTTTTCAGACGCAGAAAAATATAATTACGTAACTAGGAAGTTGAGAACTGCTGAGTTAGGCATTTCCTATATGTAACGCTCTTCAACTTTCGCATTGGAAGTCTGCCCTGCAGGCAAAACTTGCGAAGTTGGTTAATTAATTCTGACTACTTATGCAATTAATCAGAAACATATAGCCTGACTTGCCCCATACAGTAGTCAACTGCACTCATCTGGTCGCGCCCTCCTAGAGCACTTCGACATACTTTAAGCCTTGGCTAAAGTTAGCTGGGACGCCCTTTATACTGCAGTTCCATGGCATAGCTGTTTGAGCGTCTCCGTGTTCCACATGGATATCTATAAGCGCGTGTTACGACAGATGAAGCACGTGGCAGCGTGCGCTCCCTATCTTCACGGCTTTCACCTCTTGCGCAAGTGTTAGATGAAAAACTCTTGAGTCGGATTAGGGATGCGCAGACAGGCTGCGGACGCCAGAACTTTCAGCCAATTGTTGTGTTGATGCCTGGTAGATAATTAGTTTCTGAGTAGTCGGGAGCAACTACTGCTGCTGCTTTCGATGTGCGTCTTAGATTACATTCACCGTGTCATCATCGCTTTTTTGTCGCAGTTCCTTGTGCATGGGGGTGTGCGTGGGTGTGCGTGCGTGTGCTTACGTGTTTATGTGTATTCGCAGAAGTTCGAGTTTTTTTTCCATTTAGCCTGCGTTATACGGCTATAACCGAGAGCAGACAAATAGCGCGGGGTGTGACAGGAGGCAGGTGCAGAGTAAGGTTGTCAATATGGGTCGGCAGGGAACTCGGTCAGGGCAAACCAGAAGTCGGGCAAGCATCCGGTTGAACCGTCCTTTTCGTGCCGCTCAAAGACGAAGTACGCCGTTGACAGAAGGGAACCACGAAAGCACCCTGGGTGATAGAGCGCTGGCCCAGTGACGACACACTTCGGAAGCTGAATGGAGCGCCAGGTTGAACATAAATAAGCCTCGACCGGCAGGCGCCGCTTAAGCCTGGAGGTACGCCGAGGTCGCGTCTGATGTGTTCCGCCACCAAATGACCACATGCTCGGACAGCATGAACATAATAGCGAGCGTAAGATAATGTAGGACGTAAATGACGATTTTAACTTATCCCGTAACTCAATAAGCAAACTCAAACTGTGTAACTCAATAATGGGCCTCGGAATCGTGACATTATGGCGTAAATTGCGCTGCTTAGGTGGCAGACAGAGGGACACTGGCACGTGTGCACGAAACCGACATTAAACTTAGTTTTTACGTGTCAGTGTCCTTGTGTGGGACACCTAGACTGTATTGCCACCTATATAGGCAGCGCGACTTTCACCGTAAATTCATGCCACACCAACTATAGTCCTCGTCGAAGCACTTTCGAACAAAGAAGCATTCTTTCCGCGGTCGGTGTCAATGGCGGTGTCTATTTTTGGGAGGCCAATCAGAGCATGGCGATGTTTGCGACTTTAATGGTTTTAACGCGACAGCGTTAAGGAGCTCGTGTCGCAGAAAAGCCGGTGTCGTCGACGTCGGCGGCGTTGGCCGTGAGCGATAAATCCCAGCAGGCACTTCATGAATAAAAGGAACTTGTAATATGGGCTGGGTGGGAATCGAACCAGGGTCTCCGGAGTGTGAGACGGAGACTCTACCACTCAGCCATGAATTCGATGCTTCAAAGCGCTACAAAAGCGTCTCTAGTGAATGCGGTGTTCCCTTAGAAACTAGCTGTTTCTAAGGCTCAGGCGTGCGTCGCTTGCTCAGGCGCACATTTCGTTGCCGCGCCGAACGCGGCGAACGCGGCGCTGCTCGACGCTCACCGCGTCCGATGCGGGGCACGTAGTCGCTGCGCCGTAGCCCACTGTCTTACACCCCTTGGCGGGTCGACGGGAACGCTGTCGCGTTCCACTCTTGAAGGCGAAGCTTAAGCGTCCTCCAATTTTCTATCTCTTCACTAGAGGTCGTGAAGAGCAAAGCGTGAACCGCACAGACTTGGTGGCTGAATCGGATGTCGCCCGCCAAGGTTGCTTGGCGGCTATGGCGTTGCGCTGCTAAACACGAGGTAGCGGGTTCGATTCCCAGCCTCGCCGGCCGCATTTCATTGGGGTCGAACTGTAAAAAACGCTCGTGCACCGTGCATTGGGTTGACGTTACAAAAAGAAAAAAAGAAAAAAACACCAGCTGGTCAAAACATACAGACTTTCCCGCTACAGCGTGCCTCATAATCCGACCGTGGGTTTCACATGTAAAGCTACATACTTTAATTAGTCTATATGAGATTCGCCGATGCGACGCTCCGGCCGTTTAACACTGACTTTTTTCGCCCGCTCGAGAATTTCACGTGCAATCTGAGGGAAAAGGGCGTAAATGAATGCGCTGTCATAATGTGCTTTACCACACTTTGTGCACATGCGATGCTTCTTGTTTTTCATCTTAAGTGAAACAGCGTGTGAAGAGAGAGCAAAAAGCAATGCCGACCAAAGAAGCCGTGAAATCAGGAGCGTACTCAGTAATTGATTACATGATAGATCCAACGTGCAAATGAGGAATGCATTTAATATAAATGGCTGTGATAATGGATTGCAGTGGAAAGTGGCTTTTCCTTAGTTGTATTAATAATTAGGTGGGGTAATTTCAATACACAGAAGTGCCATTATTACTGCGATAGCACTTATATGGACATTCCAGGCGCATTTCTGCCGTCGGCGTCGCCGTGAAGTTCCGTATAAAGGCCGGGATACATGAAGCGTTTTTCTCGACGAATTTCGCACAGCAGAAAACGCCGCGGCGGTGTGACGCCCAACTTCCGCTGGCTGGGAATAAATGGAGCGAAAAAGCGGCGGGTGCCGCCTCAGTGTGGCCAGACAAGGCAAAACTGTTTTAGTTAACATGAAATGCACAAATAAAGTTTATAGGTTCTTTGCCCTTTCTTTACAGCAACAAAATACAAAAGAAAAAACCCCCAAAACTTTGTCTAAAGCTCCTTCAGTTGCTTTTAATAATGTGTCAGTGTATTTTTGCCTGTTTAGCGGAGAGATTGCGTTGCAAATAAGCGGTATGGCCGCGCTGTGCATAATCGGGAAAGATTGATGTACAGATATGTCTCCGTCTTTGTAATATTTACAATCGACCCTTCCACTATCCCACAATATAGGACGCTTCTGCACCGCGTAGATAAGCTTTCCGTTAAATTCCACGCGAGCTGCCTTTGAAGTCATGGCCACGTCGCTAACACAAATTGCAAAGCCCGCGAACAGAGAATCGCGCGCGCGAAAAGCATGTGCCAGCGAGGAAGACGGAAGTGACGGAGTGTCGGCCAGTGAGCCATGATTGGCTGCTCTTGCTGGCCGCTTCCCGTAGCGTCCAATGACGCTCGTCAAGTATCTGACGGGTCTTGATCGGCGGCGGCGGGCCTTTTTTTCGACGCCGGGTGTCGAATGCGCGCCGTCGGGCGAAAATCCCAGATTTGCCGCCGTAAAAACCCTCCATGTATCCCGGCCTTAAACTCCACGGACGATAAAATCGTCGCCGCACGCCGTATGCTGTATGTGCGAGGGAAAGCATGAGAGGGTGAGCCCGTCATCGCGGCTCAATCGTAACGGCGGAAAGCGGGGAGGAAGCGCGCTGCCTTCCGTAGCGCGCAAGGCTTCGGGGGGAGGGGAGGGAGGGGCGGCGCGTTCTACTCCGGGCGGCCGCGCGCGCCCGGCAGAGCCGCTATATCTTGAAAGCCATCTGTGACAGGTACAGAGTCGGCGCTGCGCTGTGTTTTCGAGTTCACGTTGATGCGAGCGGCTGCATGAAGGTCGATTCGCTCGCTGCTTCTGCCGCATTTCCTCACTGCAGCGTGTTCACAGCGAGTTTCCTCAGTCATCGAGTGGGATGTGTCCATGTTGGCTTTTGCGCACGTGACACCATGTCTGTTAATTTATTTAGTATGCCTGTGTTTCCACGTTTATATGGCCGATAAAGGTATACCATCCTTATTTCGTATAGCTACGCACTAATTTGCTATCGCAATCGATGCTTCGCCTTTCGGCCGAAGCTGCTACTTTATTCAATGCCACTGCTTTGTTTCCATAACGGGGAAGAGGGATGACCTGTGCCGTTTTACGCTTTTCCACTTACTCTGCTTCTTTCTTCCGCTTTTGCGTAGACTACTACCGTGACCCGGTCACAGCCCCAATGTTTAAAGAGTGGCGCTGCCGTATGTGCATGCCGTGTGTGGAAGACAAAATAATTTGTTGAAATGGGCCCGATTTCGGAAAACCGTACAGTGCAAACTATAGAGTTGGAAAAAGAAGTATCTCACAAAAAGAGCACGTTTTGCAACACGTCCGCGCAAATGTGGACGGCATGTGAACGGCAGACGTATTGCCAAAGCACTTGCTTCTCTTTTGATTCGCACTTCTCTAGCTTCTGCGGTTTACGCCTTGCACTATTCTTTAACTACAGGATAGCCTGTTGAACCGAATTGCCGAGCTGCTCTAGATCCTAAATCCATTCATTTCCTTTTATTCCCCACTGGACAAGATAAAAAATAGCGAGCGCTGCCTTAAGTTTTACATGACCGTGCGACCTGAACTCTCGCCCCATCTCCTAGCTGCCACAACGACGGCGGCTTCGCCGAACAAAAGCCGCGCACTCAATCACGCACAGGGAGTAAAGAGCGACCAGTCTTGTGCACGGTCATCGCGGCGCCTCAGCGTCGGATCCCACTCACGCTGACAGCGCGAACGCTCAAACCTCCGAAACCATTACAGTTATCCAAGAGGCCGCAAAAGCAGCGCCTAGCTATAGAGTAGCGCAGTGCGCACTCAGTGTCGTGCGCAGAGCAACAGAGCGGTATATATGTACAAAACACCAACTACCGCGACGGGTCGCCTAATGAAGCCCATCTTCCGGCCACGCACTCCATTACTCACATTGCAGGAAAGAATCGCTGCTCCTGGCGGACAATCAACGCCAGACCGGGGTTCATAAGGCAATTTGGCCTCACCGAGGCCAGTGTGTGTATACAATATAGCCATCGGCAGCGAACCAAGATGCTGCCACGAGCGCCCGCTTACCGCTCGTCGCTAACAAACAACCAAAGGCTGGGAGGCTGATGGGCCTCTCATGCGGCGTACATACGCACGCACACGGCCGTCGCACGCACGTCGGCTAATTGCGCTCGTCAGTTGGCGCGCGGCCATCAATCGGACGCGGCACTGCGGTGACGCTGCCTCGGGCGTGGTTCGGAGCCGTCGGCCCCTGTGTGCCGTCCGAACCTGAGGGGCTCGGCGTGACGCCAGACGCAGTCGATGGACCACGCGCGCGAGCCAGGGCCGGCCGGTGGTCCATTTCGTCTTTTCTCGCCCCCTCCTTAGTGCCGCCCACTGATCATTTGTTTGGATGACCGAAGAGGCTCGGTCACCCTCTCGCAGCCGTGCTTGCTTTCCCACCCGCAGCTTTCGCCGCGTGATCGGATCCAGGCGGCCTCCCCGAACCCCATTATGGCAGGCGGCATGCTCGGCATTCCGCGTTCGCGAACGGTCTCTGGTGAGACGCCAGAAGCGATGCCAGTTCGTTACCCTCAGTTGAACTTTCGCGACGTGCAACGTAGATGAGTATTTGTATTCAGCTTCCCTTCTTTTGCGTTTTAGATTAGCTATTTAAAGTAATAATTAATCGGGAGCTTCTTAAGAATCATCGTACGTAGTCCCGTGCGCGTACTATACTTATTACACCTCCCGTTCGTTCCTGTCCTGTTCGCAAGTAATGTATAATATGTGCGAAAAAATTTATTTATTTGAAAGTTTCCCTTCTGGAGAAGCGGTGTATGATAAATGATGGACACCGTAGTAGTGAATAGGGAAAGAGGAAAATTTAAATAAATGATCTGTATGTGCTTTTATTTTGTCGTGCCACAGGTATTTTAAATAAAATAAAGGTCTATGTGATGGCTCAGTGGCTGTGGTGTTTTCTGCTCTTGTACACGAGATAGCGGGTTCGACTGCAGGGAGGGGCAGAATGGAAGAACGCTCGGTGTACTTTGCTTTTTCCTGCAGGCTAATGAACTTTTGTTATTGCGATAGCAGTCAAATGAACGCTCCAGGCGCATTTCTGCCGTCGCCGTGAGATTCAGTATTAAGTCCACGGGCGATCAAATCGTCTCCGCGCGCCGTATGCTGTATGTGCCAGTGAAAGCGTGCGAAGGTGAGCCGGCGATCACGGCTCAATCTCGTGCACTCAATGACGGAAAGCGGGCAGGAAGCACGTCGCCGTCCATAGCGCGCAAGGCTTCGGGCGAAGGGTAGGGGGAGGGGGGGGGGGGGGGGGGTCGTTCTACTCCACCCGCGCCGTCCGGAGTAGAACATTTGCTTTACATTTGCTAGTAAGTGCAGCTGGGCGTGGCATTTCCGGAGGCGTCGAACGTTTGTGCGCATGCGTGACTTAGAGCGGGTGGGAGAGAAAAAATATGGGGGCTTTTGTTCCTTGAATATATGAGTCTGCCTAGGCAGTACGGATAAGTTTATTCGCTCGTGTTGTATGCCTTTGTCCCTAGGCATGCTGGCATTGCGGAGTGGGGTCGAGTTGCTTTACGCTCGGACGCTGGCTGCCGGCGTGGCGAAACTGGTGAAGCAGTGGACCCTGACGCCCCATATGGTGATCGCTGTGTCGGACAGACTCCATCGCGCCTGTGGCGCTCGTGCTGAGTCACTCGTGCCGGATTATACCTTTCTCGCGCCTTACGGCGTTCTATCATCAAAGTAACATTATTTTCCCGGTGGTGTAGTAGGGACCGTAGTAGTGGCCGGGCCGATATATTGAAAATCTAGAAGGCACAGCGCCTTAGTAACCGCGGTTGAGTGCGACTGGCTAAAAGGCCGTCGGTGACGTTCGACGCCCTTGCAACCGCTGCGAAAGTACGCCGCGCCAACCTAACGCCTTTTACGCTAACCTAACCGAACCGAACCTAAACCGAACCTAACGTCGACGAGACGCAAATGCAATAATCCTCACGGCGTTAACCGCTATCACAGTACGCCGCGCCACCCTAAAGCCTGTTACACTAACCTAACCTAATATATACGTAGCATGGGCGAGGTGCCAAGCCAATAATCCTCATGGCGTGACACCAAGGCATCACCTGCGACGCTTCAACCAATCGCGTTCAACCACAGTTGCTACGGCGCTGTGCGTTTATTTCACTCAAAGGACCACTTAAAGATGCTCCTGAATAGTCGCGGATAGCAGCGTACCAAAAGCCTGCCAAGAGCGAAGACACTGCTTCAGGAGAGCACGCCCGGCCTCTACTACGGCTCCTACTGCTCCCTCGAGAAAAATCAGTCATGTTTTTTTTTAATATAGAGCGCCGTATAAGGCGCGAGAAAGTTTTAATCCGGCATGAGTGACTCAGCACCAGTGTCGCAGTGGCGAGAAAGTCTGTCCAACATGCTTTTAGCTTCTGGGAGTCAGTCGCGTACGTCCGACGTACCTTTAGATACAGCGATCACCAAATGGGGCTGCATCCCATGGCCCATTACATCATCTGCTTCACCGCACCGGCAGCCAGCGTCGGAGCGTAAACAAACTGGACCCCAGTTTGTTTACACTCCGCGATGCCGGCACGCCGAGCGACAAACGCATACAACACGAGCAAAGAAAGTTCTCCTCCGTAGTGCCTAGGCAAAGTCAGATATTGAAGGAGCAAAATCACCCAGATTTCCTTTCCCGCAGCCGCACTTACCGGCGGCTGCGCACAAACGTCGAGTGCCTCGGGAAATGCCACGCCCCGCTGTACTTGCTAGCAATTGTAAAGACGCGGCCGGGCCGCTGTATCTTGAAAGCCATCTGCGACGGGCACAGAGTCGGCGCTGCGCAGTGTTTTCACGGCGTAGTTAGCGTTGATGCGAGCTGTTGCACGAAGGTCAATTCGCTCGCTGCTGCTGCCGCATTTCTTCACTGTAGCTTTTTGAGAGCGAGTTTCTGGGGTCATCGAGTGAGATGTGTTCATGTTGCCTTGTGCGCGCGTGACATTGTTAATTCAGAATAGTATGCATATGTTTTCAAGTTTATACGATAGATAAAACTGATATCCTTACTTCGTATAGCTGTGCACTAATTTGCTATCACAATCGATGCTTCACCTTTCGGGCGAAATTCCGACTTTTTATTTGTCAAAATCAATCCGGAGCACTCCATTACGGCACCCTGCGTAGCCCAGGTGTTGCTTCTTTTTGACGTTAAACTCCATCCGTCACCAGTTGTTTACTGCGACGACTCCGCCAACGTCGGTGGAATTCCGAGAGCCGCACCAGCTGTCGCGTTATACGTTTCATTGTATCTTGAAGACGATTGTGTTCGCTGTCGCTATCTACTGGGGATTGCTCTATGCTGCGTTCGCACAAACTTCAGTGGTGGTCCTCGAATAGCATTTCTCGTGCTGTTGTGCTGTATATATGTGCTGTAGCCCATATATGCAATGTGTATACTGCCTCTGTTGTGTTTGCTTGTGCAGACATGCTTTCACATGCTCATGGATACGCTGGCGTGTGTATGGACACTACGTACACTTTCCCTTTCATTCTAGTTCGTATTTATGGACACGCATCATTTAAGGCGCCTCCCTTGGCCAACTCAGCAGCAAACGCTGTAGCAATACTTTTCACGCGGCGGGCACGCGAAAACTTTGTTTTTCAAGGAAGGGGCCTGCATTTGTTCGCAAGACGCCCGCTGCCGAAGCCGTAGAAGTATTTATTTGGCGAGTTCATCAAGCGTTCGCATGTTACACAAGTGAAGGGCCCGCGGCGACGCGCTTTATTTCTTCGCTGGCCAGCCAGAAAATGGCAAAGCGTCGAGCACTAACTTCGCTTTGTGCGACGCTCGCCGGTCAGTCTGTCGCGCCCTACGAAGCAAGAGCGACACCCTAATTCAGACGATTCGCCGAATCGCCACATTTGTCTAACTACTACCCCGGTTCAACAGGGCGAGGGGTGACTCGCTCGCCTATAGGCCGCGATGTCGCAACGGACGTCTAACCTCTTGGTTATTTCATTCCGTGCACTGCGTATGCGCGCGAGCAACTGAATACGAAACTGCGCAGTGAGGCTGCATGTTGGACACTCCTACATAGCGCCACTCTTTCTAGTGCTCGGTTGCACGTCGTTTCCCACAATGGCCGTCGCGCGAGGCCTACGCGCCGTTGAGCGAGCTACGCGAGAGGAGCTCATCTCACTGCGCACACGGTGGCAGGGGAACCCGGCGTTTGCTTGATGGGTAACTCGAGCTGTCTACCAGTTCGAGGCACCCGTGCATCGTGCCGAGGCTAATGAATAAATGTCGTTGGAGGTCCCGGCATCGCCATTCTGTGGTGCAATGCGGAAAGAGAAATGGAAGTACGTATATTACATGGCGCACTAGCAACTGTACCCGAGTAAAGAATCCGGACACAGTTAATCGCAGCGAGTCGAATCGCTACGTATTACTGCCTCGTGGAAGTGGTGCTTGCCTCCGCCGTGCGGCCGCATTTAAACTGACGCTATAGAGCAAAACTGTTTAGACTGGTGGAGGATCCGTTTAGACTGGTACTTATTCTGTGAAAACCCTCGTTTTATTGATTTCGTGTTATTACCATTGATTATCAGTAGGAAAAAATTAAAAACCCATGATGTGCTATCACGCCGTGAAATAGTTTACAAAAATGAACTGAAATGGAGGAAAAAAAGATTCTTCATTTTAAACTCAGCATTGAAAACAGTGATCGTGTTTACAAAGCTTTTCGTCGGCATAATAACACCGAACTGCGGTTTTTATCGCACCAGGTAATGTCCCCCTGCTCCAACAAGTATTTCAACTGCAAATGTGCAGTTGCGCTACCTTGGAGACGCAGATAATCTTCAATTAAATAAAGGAAAACGAACACGCTACAGAAGCAGGCTGTGCGTATTGTAAAATACTAGTTAGAACTGAACACTTTATTAGCGCATCCCTTGGCTTTGAAAGTGGGAGAGGCATTCTGAAAGACAGGCTACTAAGCCATTTACAGTCTGGTAATGATCACTTACATTTGTCACATCCAACCTGCAGCCAAAGCCATTTAGGACGTTCTTTTGCATGTATTATTCGAGTTTCATTCTTCTCGTTGTTATTTTTGTTTTGGTTATCAATTACTTTCCGCCCGCCATCAAACTTTGGCGAAAATATGTGTGTCTCAATACATAGTTAACGCAAGCTGCTCCCAATCAAATATTTCAACATGATCGGACTGCTTATACTTGGGCGTTTTAAAGTTATATTTTGCGCTAAATCGTGGTTTTCTAGCATAGCCATTCTTATAGATACATATATTAAGTTCAGTAGTGGGTCATTCCGCAAGGCGGTCATGAGTGGCAGGGGTAATTGTCTCGAGGACGGTGTTAATTACCTTATTACCTTATTTAAATGGAGTGCTTCCAACATTGGTGCTGCTAAAGGCGGCCATGCACATCTTCTCAGCTTTCATTACCGTTCTCTGGTCATGCGAAATGTGTAACGGCAGCGTGATCCACGATATCTTTTGCCAAATTTTCCCGTTGAAGTAATTAGGCAACCAAATAAACGAAGACATGGCGGGCATGTGGCTCAGTATCATGTTTACCTACTTCTTCAGTGGGAGTAGCGGGCAGATAAGCTATCAGCCTTCCATGGGATATCGAATGTAAACAGCGCCACGTTGACGCCGATGCATTTGATAAGGTGATTCAGGAATTCAGTGAAAAAAGGCTGTAAAAAGCAAAATAATATTCCAATATTACCCCTTTTAGCACTTTATAGTGTAAACGAATGCAAAGACAGGTGTCTGAATGTCACTTCAATTGGTAAGCTTCAGCTAATAATTTATGTGCTAATGGTAATTGTTATTATTCAGCGAATAACAGTATAACTAGGTAAAATTGAAGCAATTCATTTAATAAGTTAAGCTACACAGGGTATTCACATGCACCCATGCGTTAGCGAGAGGCTACAGAAAGGCGGCATGCTTGCGCGGTATAGTTTCTGCGTCTTTAGATTATTCAGCATGAGAATGTTGCTTCAAATATTTTCTTTCAGATTCAATCTCTGTTGCTACATCCCAAAGTCAAGCCGGGCATGGTAGAGACACGTGTATCTCATGAAGCCACAACTATTCAAACAACGTTCCCGCGGTTGCGAGCGAGATCGAACGCCGCACGTCACCGACAACCAGGAAGAGATGAGCATCGAATTCTGCGAGCACGTGCCCCGCGCCATAGGACCCTGTCCACTGCGTTCAAGTTTACGGAAACAATATCCTCTCAGAAGTGCGCAGAAGCGGCTGTCGACGATGCACGTCTCGTGTTGCGCTCATGATATTCGATGATCGCTCAAATGGGGGGGGGGGGGGTGGGGGGGTGGGGGGGGTGGCTGCTTTCAACTCAGGACACGGTGCTTGTCTGCAGTATGAGCAGGAGCGCTGGCCGATTGAAGTGGGCCGCTGGGCTCATACCAACAAGGAAGCACATCCTCGAATGTCATTGTGCGCTGGCGCACTGAGCGATGCCACAACCCGTCGCGCCACCAACGCAATTACGTTTCCGCGTCAGAGGATAACCGACCCGTAATAGGCATGCAATAAAGTACCAGCCATCCGTTTTGGGCCACAAAACGAAATGTCTGCCCTGCCTGGAACAAAACGTTCTCCAGCGTGTCACACTCCTGTAACACGTGAAGGCGAAAGCCTGCCGCACACTTGGTAATGCATTAAAGGGACACTAAAGGTTAATATTAAGTCAACGTGAACTGTTTAAATACCATCCCAGAAACCTCGAAACGTTTGTTTCATGCGAAGAAGAGACTTATTTTAGAGAAAATGCGTTCTGAAGCGTCCGCATACCTCTAGCGCAGTTCAAATCGCCCGCCCCCTGATCGAGGAGTGGTGACGTCATGGACTCATAGTGACGTTGCGCCGTCGGTGAGTAAAACGGCGCCCGCAGACGGCGCTACGGCTTTTCTGCCCAAAACGCAAGCGCGCGGCCAGAAACAGAGCCAAGACAGAGCCGACAGCAGCGCGAAACCGGAACTATGGTGGCTAGCGGAAGGGAAAGCGCGCGACGATAAGCTGGTTCTTTATTTTATCACGCCCACTTTGACACTTGTTGCAATGGACGACCCTGACAACGACACATTGGATCGCGATGCTGGGCTCGACTTCAGCGATTTAAGCACTGATGAACGTGACCTGCTGCTGAGGGCTCGCGCTGCCGGCGTCGTTGCTTACTACTACGACGGCAACTGTATGTCATGGCTGTACATATTCGCACATTTGTAGCTTTTCCTTCGTGAAAACCAAATGCCGCACTCACCGCCCCGCCTTAGACCGGCAGTTGTTCTTGCGCTTCGGAGAATGCAGGCAAGACCGACGGAACAGCGCTACGGGAAAGTATTGCTTTGAAAGGCACTTCACACGGCTTCAGTAAGTCGGCGTAGAACTCGTCATCCTCTGGACGAAAGTGCAGCGAGCACACTATGTGATTTTTCGGCTCTTTGGCAACGCGGCAGAGCTACGGCACTTAACCACTTCGAACGGAGAACTCGTTGGCACACAGTGATAAGCAACGTTGGATTCGCCGCTGCAACTGTCCTTGGCCAAGTTCCGCGGACCGTTCGCGCATTCACGACATCACATAGACGTGGTATTCTCGCTGCTTCTTCCAAATGCAAGTTTCGCGAGCCAGCAGAACCAGCACAGCACGACGCGATAACGAAAAAACTGAAACTCCAAAGCGCGCGCTGCGCAGAGTCGTGCGAAAACGAAACCTTTCGACCACCCTTACTCCTGAAGGGTAACGTCAAAATGTTATTCTTTCTTAGAATCGAACAGAAGTATACAAGTAGCATTTTCTTCCGTCTTATAACCTAATGAAACTATCTTTTTAATGCGAGTAGTTGAGTACTAGTGACATAAATTATGATGAGGAGTGCCTTCGTGATAGGGCTAGTACCGGCATGCTACTGGGGGGGGGGGGGGGGGGTCTAAAATCGTGTCATGCGTTTACGTCAATTTCTCGGTTACTGAAGCTCTGTTCGCGATTATATTGATGCCTTAGACGTTGTAGAGCATTGCTTTATCACTTTAACTTGACTTCATAGTAACCTGTAGTGTCCCTTTAAGTTATGCGATCCGAGGGGTCAGACTTCTTGCAGGACATAAAGAGCCGCAGTTTGAAGTATATGTGTGGCGCTTTAGGTCGACCTCCTCAACGGCACATGCGAGCCCTTAATGCACTACCTAAAGGTGTAGCATGCTTGTCGCCAGTAAGTGTTACAAATGTGTAACACAAGCTTAACACAATTACATTGCATGCTGAGAGGATGCAACGTAAATGTGTGCGTAAAGCAACACCCGCGGTCGAACGCCTTGCTCCAGCCGCTTCGCACGTCGCACCTCGTTTCTCGCTTGGCCAGCATCCTTGACCGTAGCGCACTTCCGATGCCTATACCGCGCAATCCACTAGGCCGCGGGAAAGCGTCCTTCATCGCCGTCTAGCTCTCTCGCTTGGCAGTCGACTGTCGCAACAACGGCCCCGTGACGTGAGCGACGCAACATCTGTTCTTCTGTCTGCTCGGGCTGCTCGCTCCCCTCTCCACACGTCGCTCGCTCGAAGAAGATCACGTGGGTTTTTGTACAACTTCTTGCGCCTGTTGTGTTTCGCTCAACGTCACCGCGCAACGAGCCGCTTAAAGGGCGGCTGAAGCACTTAAAAAAAAAAGAGCTTTCAGCGAATTATTAAATTTTTTCACCACCTGAATATCAAAATTATAGTTTAACAGGCCAGAAATCGCCGCTACTCGCTTTATTTAGCGAAACCAAGCCGCAGCGTCCGTGGGAGACCCCGCGCGTCGGTTGACGGGCTCTGATGGCGAAGACAACTGTGACGTCATCTTAATTTTTGGCGGAGTGCGTGATTCGAATAGAGCGCTCACGTGACCCCTGTACTGACGTCATCCTCGTGCCCCATCTTTCGCCGCTACACTTTTCGTGCGGGGGGGGGGCGAGGGGGAGCTTGAACGAAAATTTAAACGGCGATTGCAGCGCTGCTACGTACACAACCGAAAAAAAAAAAATAACTTGAGGAGTTGAATTATACTGTGACCAGCCTTCGAAACCGCCGTAACTCTTCCAATTCTAAAACCGCTTCAGCTTCCCTTTAAGGCTTTCGCCTTAAAGAGTACGCTGTGCGGCTCGTCGCGTATGTTAGCCAAGCTACGCATTCCTCTTTTATTCGTGGCTTAAAGCAAGAAAGGTGCAGGAAAAGTGACTCCTGCGAACCTTCTGCACCTTCGACATCTTTTCGATTGAGGGTTGATGTGCGAGAGAGCTAGTTTCTTTCCGAATAAGACAAAGACCGCCGTCGCGATCACGTGCTTATTGCGGGCATATGATTATGATACCAGGAAATATTCTGCTTTTCGTCGTTACTTGCTTCACTATCACGTGTTCACCTTGAACGTCAGCCTCATTTCGGACCTTAACGTTGATATCTTACGTTCCTGCGTCTGTAGCTTTTTACCACCTATTTGCTGGTATTTTCTTTCATTTGTCGACACTCCGTTGAGCAACGCGTGCGAGAAAACTGCCACTTGACTTCATATATTCCTTCTGCCTTTTCTTAATTTATCAGCATTCTTTTCTGCTTTCTCTTCTTAAATACATGGAATGGCTTCTAGCTTTGATCGAGTTGCCTTCCGTCCTAACAATGCACCTCCTCATCTCGCTTATCGTTTGCGAAAGCCAGCTCATGGCACGCCTCACGTAAGTTCAGCAGAGATAGAGAGAGAAGGTTGGTATCAAGACAGTATTGAAATACCGTAATCACTCGCTGCTGTCATGCTTGCGTCTTCCATCATGCTGTCGGGAACAGATCGCCTGACAATACCCCCGAATAGACCGTGCACTGCCACTCGGATTGGGCCACTCCAGTGAAAAGCTATCCTCCACCCAAGTCTTTCTCGCGTCAGTGGAACCATTCTTGTTGCCAAACCAGTACGATGACCTGCATTTATACGTGTCGCACGACTGCGAAAGCTTTCATGACCGCCGAGCACAAAGTCCGTCAGCTGCACCCATAGGTTGGAAAAGTGAACAAAAGCCTATAAGGCTCATCGCAAAATATACTTTTACATTGAAGCTCGCTCATATCAGAATTCAACACCCCTGAAATCAATCGCGCTCACTTGGACACAGGGGCAGTATTGACGTAATATCTCGTATATACATATACATATACATGGACATACATACATACATACATACATACATACATACATACATACATACATACATACATACATACATACATACATACATACATACATACATACATACATACATACATACATACATACATACATACATACATGGACTTATAAAAACCAACAAAGATGAGTATGTGCAGCTTCCAGGAAAACGAAGCAGTCGTGTTAATCATCAATATGTTCTACGCCCATACTTTGCTCACAGTGATGTGTTCCGCTTTCTTTTTTCCCTGCCGTGATTGAACGCTGGAACGCGATACCATGCTTTGTGGCAGATGCCAGTGATGTTTGTGAATTTGAAAAATTGTTAAACCTGTATTTTTGTGATTCCGCTGCCGCTTGATGCACCTGTATATATGGTCTGCCTGTATTTAAACCCTCCCTGTAAGAATCCTCAGCAGAGGGTTGACAGTATGAATAAATAAATAAATAAATAAATAAATAAATAAATAAATAAATAAATATAAAAGGGCCTTGCCTTTTTTGAGCACCCCCGCCACTCGTGTTAGCGAAAGGTATGATAACAAAAAAGATAGTGGCATTGATCTGCAAAAGTGTGCTTTCAACCGTGTACGTGCTTTATGCAAGATGTTGTAGCTTTCCTATTTCCGCTTTTGTTTATTCCTTCCCGCGCCTGCATTTGACGCTTGTGGATTGGAATGTTCTTCATGACTTGCTTTCTTTTTGGTCTATATGCTGTCGGCATGAACACGTGGAGTATTTTTTTCCTGTTTTCATTCTTATGTGCCCGCTCCGGTTATTACTGGCAAAAAATAGCTGGAAGTATTGATAACTAGAATAAAAATAAACGACAGTTAGACTGATGACATCCTTGTTCTCCTGAAAACAGTGCTCCAGCAAAAAAAGAAAAAAGTGTTTGCGAACAGCGGTTCAGGTTTCCGTGCAATCGGTTTCAGTGAGACTCAATCAGATTCACGGAATGAACGAACACAGTTCGTTACTACGCAACGACACGCGCGCTTTCCTCGCAGTGACACTTCGGCTGGTGAGTGCGACGACGGCAGTGTACACCTGCACGAATCATACGGGCGCTTGTAGTTAATCTCCGGCTTGCTTATGCGTGGGATCTATACGATCAATTTGTTTTGCGCGTGCTCGCAAGGATCTGATAGCTATGTCGAAACACGCGAATGTAGACGCTGTCTAGGCCAACATTGTCATGGCAGTATGATGCGGACGAAGAATGTCCGGCAGAAACTCCATATTAGGCGATTTGGCACACTGACCACGCTTGCGCAGGGGACAACCTATGATGGACATGTAGCAATGAAAAGCTGAAGATAACGACTGTTCATTGACGATCGCAGAGTTGCTGATTTGATCAACTAACAACGCTTGGTCGCACTGTTTGCCCCCCCCCACCCCTCCCACCCCCCACCCCCCACCCCACCCACCATGAATGGATAAGCTATTCGGCTGCGTCGAATCTTGAGCTCCATCAAAATCGCGCGAAAGTTATTCTATGAATTCGATGAAGCGAGAATCATTTGCTGCAGCAAAGGCAGCAATAATAATTAGAGGAAGACGAACGTTGACATACGCGAGAAGCAAATGATTGTGCCGGAAATGAGCTGCGCAGTCTGATTATTTCTTCGAAGCTGCTTTTCTTCATGGCTACATTCAGGCAGTCCTGGCCACACTTTTTTTTCTGTTTTTTTGCTTTACCCTTGCGCCTTCCTAAAACACAGCGGAAGTATTCTACAGGTAAGCATACTGACTTTGAGCGGAGCCAACAAATCAAAATAGAACACAGTTGCTATTTGAAACAAAGGTTTTATTTTTTTAAATTTAATTTTATATTTTTTGAAAGTGTGTGTGGGGTGGGGGAGGATCGGGGAGCACATTTTGTTTAAACTGGGCACGCAGCAGTTGCCAAAGGGTACTTAAATGATCGAACGCTCTCGGCCAGTAATTTTTCGGCGGAAAAGCCTTGGCGCACGCGAGAGCGGAGACCACCGACTTTTTGGAATTTCGGTCTTGCAACATTAGAAGCGAAAATAGCACTCTGGGCAAAGTTTCGGAAAGCAAAGAAGAAAAATAAAGCAGGAACAGGCCAATGAATCTTTTCTTCACTGCATTAGACAGACTCGTTTCGCGGGAAGAGTGGAGTGTCAAGAGGAAGGTTTAGCTCGGGAGCTTCTATCTAAATACGTGGGAACGGAGAAATCGCTTTTCTTGACAACCACTGCACCAATTTCTTATGTTCTTTTTTTACATATTAAAGGCAAAGTTAAAGCTTAAACATTGTAATAAGGATATTTTTATTCTATTGAGGCTGTCAATGTTTTTCTACAAAAAGTTGCTGAAAATTCAGAAACACAAGTACAAATAAAACTCAAGTGTCAAGTTTACAACTCTATAACTGAGCAATTGGAAAGGATATCGCATTTCTGTAAACTGCACCTAATAATACATCTAAGGCGGACAAAATTGACGTATTGTACACCACTCTTAAATATATCGCTAATTTGTGAGTAGGACTTTTTCAAAACCTTCGCAAGCATTGTAACAATATTGCGGAAGTTGTATTCGCACATTAAAATTGTCCGCTGTAATGATATAACATGCGTATTTTACAGATCTGAAATATATCTCTTTTTGTAAGAGAGTTAAGGATTTGTAAGCTTCGTGCTTTTTTTTTTTAATTTACCAATCTTCGGGAAATTTCTGCGTTTTACATGTATTTAAATGCGGAAATCGAAGTTGGCCCCAGTTAATGCTTTCGTTATAAAAGAAAGAGAGAGAGAGAGAGAGAGAAAACGGAAAACATAAGCGCCACACACAGTTGCAGGCAATCGCACTTTCATCCGCACTCGAAGAACGAACCAGGGCATGTCACGTGCGCTCCAGCCGTCCCCCCCCCCCGTCCCCCCCCCCCCCACACACACACCTTCTTTTCTTTAAAATCCTTTCGCCAGACCATCTCGTATTTGCCCGTGCAATTGTTTGCAGGTATCGAACCTCTTCAGGGAATTCGGTGTTATTCAAGCTGTCTACTCTGAGGACAAACACTAAGCGCATTCTTAAGGAGGGATTCGCTTTCCCATTTCGGTAACGCGAGCACAGTATCTCCGTCATCATCTTTTTTCTCAAAACCGAAACGTGCGCAAACTATTCAAAGTCTGCGAGCCTATTTTCGACACTGCAACACAAACGAATACCCACGATTTTATGCGTTTTTCGCACGTTCAACGTGTAGAGAGCACGTCGAACGTCGGCGACAGGAGTACTCACTGGAGGGACAAAGAGAAAATAGCGTCGCAACAGGAATTGCGACTTAAGTTTCCTATTTGCTATGACGACCCGTGTAAACATGCAGCTCAATTGCTTAGGATGCTGAACTGTTAATCGAAACCAGAGCGTATCTGGGCGCGAAGTGCAGACGTTGGACAGTTCAATCTGTATTAGGATTGCACAAGGGAGCTTCTCTGTCTGAAGCCTAATCTAAAAAACGTAATGCCTTTTGTTCTAATAGAACCAGAGACCGCATTTTGTATGCAGGTCCGCCAGAAAACAAAACGCAGCCGAACTTTATTATCGGGCGAACATACGTGCAATAGATCATAATGAGAACGTGCCAACGCAGCCCTGATCGATTGGTGCTGAGTTTACGCAGCATTCCTGCTGCGCATGCTCCCTTTGAGGTCATATGTTCTATATGTGAACGCCAATTGATCTTTTCGGTGTACATCACTTCCAAATATTTAAGTGAATTCACCTGATCTTTTTTGTCGATAAATAATCGAAATTTACACAGGAACGATTTGCGGGAAAACTAGGACGGCGCTCTTTCTGATATTAAGAAAGAGGTTATTTCCATCAAGTCACTTTTCTAGGCGGCTCATACACGACTCTAGGGTTTGGTACAAAGCATGTAAGTCTACCGATGCAGCAAAAAATGCAATGTCGTCAGCGTATACGTACACGTGCGCATCCTGTTGCAAAGGTACAGTACTCAGTGAAACATTAAACCGCCATGGCGACAGGACTGATCCTTGTGGTATACCTCTTGACTGTTGATACGTTAATGAAGACAACACGCGTTGACAGCACTGAAATTCCCTGCGGTTCAAAAATAGGTAAACCCACGCGACAAAATAATTTGGCAGGCCTGCATTCTGACGCGTGTTTATTAGGGGCCCTATAACGTAAAACTATTCCAATATGTTTTTATTCCAATCTCCTAACGTCAAATTTGCGTAACCGCCGACGCAAGCACCGGGCGGTGACCGGCAGGGCTGTCTGAAGAGACCAATCAAACGCTCTCCTCGTTCATCAGAGGTCACTTTTGTTTGCTTGAAACGCGAACAACATTGCCTACATTGAGCGGCTTGTCTTAGCTAATTGGCTGATAAGAGGTGGGAAGCACGCTCAAGTGGAGAGGGATTCGATAGGGCCGAGCCACTGCAATGAAAGTCGGTAACTGGATAAAGAAGGTGGTCCCGGCGTCTGCGATTGGTCCGTTTTCTCTTACTTAGCTTGCGGTGGCTGGTCGAAAATCGCGGCGGCATGCAACGCAAGCTTAAGAATGACGCTAAAACGGATCTTCAGCAAAGAAGAGTTGGCAGAATGAGGTCGTAAACGTGCCGAAAGTGATCGAAAACGTTACACGGCCACGCAAGAAGCTTTATTATACGCAAATAAACCCATGCTCTCCGGTAGGTGCGAGTACCCAGCGCTTGAGCGATCGGCGGCAGCCATATTTTATTCCTTTCGGAACGGGGCAGCCTGCGGCTCAGAAGAAAATTCAGTTTTGTTCAGCATATTAATATATCTTTATTGCGTGCACGTCACTTTGACGGGGTGAGTTGTTGCGGTTTTTTGACGTCGCAGGACAGGCAGGTGAAGTGGGTGCAGCCCAAAAACTTTCGACCAATAGCCGGGGGCTAATGGTGAAAAGGCGTCGAATCAGAAACAACTAGTTTTCTTTTTTCTGTCAAATCATGTCATATCAAATCATGTCAAACACGTCATATCAGATGGGAAGCTATCGCGGTTTTCGTGACGTCGCGTGACAGACAGGAGAAGTGGGGGTGGTCCAAAAAAAAGTTTTTGACCAATCGCGGAGTTCCGATTACAGAATTGGAATAGAAAAGTTTGGAATAGCTTTACGTTATAGCGCCCAGGCTTACATGTTCTAGACTGTCATACGCCTTAGTGATATCCAAAGTAAGGCTGCATATTTTTTCTGACATCGAGCTAGTTGAATACGACTTTCCAGGTCGCCACGGGCACACCAAATCAAGCACCCACGTCTGAAGCCCATTTGGCATGGGCTCGAAATCATGTCCTCTATCAGCCAATTATCTGTGCGGTCGTGTAAGATTCTTTCGATGACTTTTAGTAAGTTAGATGTAAGAAATATTGGTCTAATGTTATCTAGGACATTACCGGCACCTTGCTTTTCTAATAACGGGATTACTTTTGCAAGTCTCCGTTCCGGAGGAATCCACGAATTTTCAATGAATGGTTTACCATGGTGAGCATGGCGACATCTTAAATAAGGCTTTTATTATTGCCGTAGTCATCGGGGCTTGGTGCTGAATTAAGCAACTGGCTTAGTACATTTTTCAGCTCCGAACTGTAACTTCTTCGAAATCTTCACCGTGAGTAGGCGGCGTAGCGTAATAGGCTAAAATCGACTTAAAGCGACATTCTCTACCTTTGGCAATATCTTACAGTAGTATGGCCAATTCGCAGGGTCTCGGGACCTCAGAGTCGACGTTTATTTGTGCCGGATGGACCTTTTTATTTCTCAGAAATCGAAAGAGTGATTTTCTGTTGGTGGCCTTTGAAAGAAAGTCGAAGTGCTTACAATCAAAGTTGTCTTTCGCATTTGCAACTGTTCTTTTAAATGTTGCTGCCGCGAACGTGTAGTCTCTCGAATCGCTAGGACTCTGGTTATGAAATAGTTTTTGCAACGCTGCTTTTATTATCCTGTAATCGCGTGAGCACTCTGCGTTTCACCAAGGGTTAGAAGACCCGCGTTTAGTGAAGTGCACAGGGAATCGAAACTTCTTTACGGAATCTTTTAAAACAAAAAATAAATTTATGGCCCTTTCTTCTTCATTATCCCATTGCTGATTACATAAAGCCATGTGTAAGGCATTTTAGAATGTGCTGAAATTTACAAAAAAGTATTTGAATGCATAGTAATTTGATTCAACAGGCATGCAAGCTAAAAAGGTATAGGACGATAATCACTGCTTGTGCCTAAGTTTATAGCAGACCATGTGGAGAGAAAGAAATTTGAGCTAGCGAAAGTGAGATCTCTTGCGGAAAGTGATTGACTACAAATAAATGTGGGTGTTCTTGCGTTAATGCATGATAAATTATCGTTAGCAGCCAAATCCCACAAACGTTTACCACTCGAATCGGTCTTTGACCCCCACGAAGTATGATGGGAGTTAAAGTATCCGGCAAAAATGGTTTCTTTTCTACAGGACGTAATTACTGTATCTAGAACACTAGTGTTAAGAATGCCCCCGGGGAAATAAACATTAACTAAAGTGAGTGGAATGAGGCCTGGAATGGAAACGTCTGTAGCTAGAATTTACCTTCTTGAAGTCATTAGCTGGTAAGCCATTTTACCCCGGTGCGCAATTTTTGTAGAGGTAAAGATAGCTGAGCCGCCACCACGAAAGGGCGGTCTAAACTTAATGTAAGGTAATTTTTTAGATGAAATGCCTTTTCTGCTGATAACCAGGTTTCTTGCAATGCAATGATATCAGGTGAGTGTTGACTACACAGGTAATATAGGTCAATAGCAGTGGAATAAATTGAACGGGAATTCCACTGTAATACTTTCAGCGCACACCGGCAGCAGAAACTGCCTTGTCGTGGACACTATTCTTCAAAAAAATATTTTTTTCAGAAATATTCTCCTTCTGGCATTTTTTTTAGTCTGCATGTTATGTGTCATAGTAGATCTCTGCGCGACAGGAGATGCGCGGAGTTTAGGAGCATCGGAGTCAAGCTCCATGTGTGTTTCTTGCGAGCCACAATCTGAGCTCATATCTGATTCCTGATCTGCATGATACACAGAAGAGGTCTCGTTAGGCCGAATTTTAGAAGGGCCTGGATTCCATGTTTCAGCATCATTCGCATCTGAAGGCATTGGAAATTTAGAGGCCATGGTTGGGCGGGCAACCACCTGAAGGAGTTGAGTCATTTGTGTGGTAACCATTTGTGACAGTGACTCCAATAGGCTCACAATTAGATTTTCCATTGCCTTCTTCATTGCCTTCTCTACTGCCGAAGCTATGAGATGAGAAAGAGATGAGTCTACTACATGAGACAGCCTATTAGCTGCACCGGCATACCCGCGGGATCGCTCTGCAATGAACGAACGGGCTTCTCGTCTTGAGCACCTCTTTTGCTTAATTATTTCTAAGATTTTCAATTGCTGCGCTCTTGCAGAGCAGTTAGTATGGTCAGCTGAGTGAGAACCACTGCAGAGACAGCATTGTTCTTCCTGTGATGAACAATCTTTTAATTTGTGGTTTTCTCCATATGTACGACAGCGAGGGACCGATCGGCATCCCTTAATGCTATGCCCATAGCGCCAACACTTAGTACACTGAAGGGGGCGAGGGGATAGCGACTAAACGCGGTAAATGAGTGGCCACGCTTTTATCTCTGTCGGACGAGTTGTTCCAGCGAAAGTATCAATGGCTGATTCTGTGGGTATCTTCTTGTTCTCAGATAAGCGAGAGCCACGAAATACGGCCACGGCTCCGGCCACAGAAAACACGTCTAAAAGCTTTGAAGGGGAAATGCTCGAGTCGACCCCACGAACTAGTCCTTTAACGCAAGCTAAGTGGGCAGAAGTGAAGGAGCTCACCGGATGTGAGGCAAACGCTGCACATTTGTGAAGATCAGTGACACAGGCCTGGTCTGGCGAACAGCAGAGAATGCCACGGCGACGAAACTGCCGTACTTCGGTGATCAGTTGGTAGTTAGGTGTCGCCTTCGATCTCAAGCTCTTCCTGAATGAATTTGGGGTTTTTCATTCGAATTGACCTTCCATTGGGCGGTACCAGGGCCGCAGGAACGTTGGTCAATCCGCTGCGCAAGAGAAGTTCAATAGGATAATCAATTGATGCAGGAGAAGCCGATCAGGCAGTGTTTGCCCGGCCGGTAGAAGAAACAGACATCCTAGGTCAATCATCACCCGATATCCGGACGTCCCCCGAGAGGCTGCACCAAGACACCAGGAAGGGGCCTCTCCAGTGGAACGGTTCGCAGTGTCGCACGGCGAGGATCCATTGAAGAACCTGGTAGGGCCAGCGACCGAGCAGCGCTTCCTTGCTTCCGAACGGCTAGTCTGATGATGATGATGATGAATGATGATGTCTTGTCTTGTGTCCCAGACGGTGGCGCATACCCACTATGGGGGATTGGCCAAGAAGCAGGCGGTTTTTCGTATGCTTAGCAGTAAAGCCAAACTAGATTTAAATTGTGGAGCGTGAGACTAGAACTGTAATTTATACGTGTGATGAAAATATTGTTAAGAATTTTGATGAAATAAGTTGACGTAAATAAATGGAATAATAAATGTGAAGACTCGATCCAAACCCGCGCTTCGCTTTTTTTTTTCTTCTCTGCTCTGACCCCTGTGCCTTTCCAGGATTGGTCATCTTCGGACCTCCGTGCTTTCCAACGGTTGGTTCAATGCAACTTTATTTCTTACTTACGTCACCTGTTGCCGTGCTTGATGCTCTTCGACGTCGTCTTCTTTTGCCACGGGATCCACGTCTGCACGCGCACAATTGGTTGTCATTTTCCTGCCGTCCGCGGCACTTTGTTTCGCGCACTGAACTCATCACAGTGACCTCACAAATGACTTTGAAGGAACAAAACGTTAGTTTGGTCGCATTAGTCGCAGGGTGTCCTTACTCTATAGCACCTGGTATTCATCAGCTCAAGCTAGCTTCTAATGGATCGACAAGAAGCCAGCTGGCCTGATTTCGGCTAAATTGTTTTCGCGTTTAACTGGAAGGCAAGCGAAGGTTTCGCGTTTTTCTTGCTGTACGGTAACAACCTGTCTCTTGCACTCCCGGTATGGTATTCTTGCGATTCGCGTATCCTATTGCGTTGCACCCTATCCGCTCCTTTACAAGTGCCCCTACGCGGCTCTTTTTTTCTTATGGTTCCACCATTACCATTTTTGGCCCTTTATAACACTGCCGCGAATGAACAAATGCTTGCATCGAAACTTTAATTTCGCAGCGTCTTAACAGCGTTCTGCCGATATTTTTTCTTCATGCAGAAACCTCGATCGAGTGTTACTTACGCCGCATTTCTATGCCTCCCTTGTGTGAAGTGCGTCAGCGCACTGTGCGAAAATGACCGGAAGAAGTTGCCACTACTGTGGTTCCATTTCCGGCGCGGGATAGTGTTGTTTGCAGCGAAACAGCCCTTCCGGAATAGCCCCCCAGCGAAACCAGAACGGTCCTAATTTCTCCGCTGTGGGTCTGCTGGCGCGGCGTTCCGAACGGATGGTGTTCCGAGTGGGATAGCTGCGCGGAAGCGATGGACGCTCGACGCAGGACGGACGCATCTGTTGAGAACTCGGCCTCGCCTTGAAATGTCAAAGCTAATCAGCGTCCTGACACTAAATGTGGAGATACGAGTTTCAGGGAAGGACCCAAAAGCAGAGCACAATACATAACGCAAGGAACGAGAACCGGAGAGACAGGATTTCAGTGTGCAAGCAGCGTGTTTGCATTCTGTTGACCTCTCTGGATCTCACGCTGCGCGATTTTGCTACAGGCGGCCAATGACCGCAAGCGGCTGCGTTACCGACGTTCTGCAAATAATCATCATAATCATCATCATAATCATCGCAATCATCATCATCAGCCTGGTTACGCCCACTGCAGGGCAAAGGCCTCGCCCATACTTTTCCAACTACCCCGGTCATGTACTAATTGTGGCCATGTTGTCCCTGCAAACTTCTTAATCTCATCCGCCCACCTAACTTTCTGCCGCCCTCTGCTACGCTTCCCTTCCCTTGGAATCCATTCCGTAACTCTTAATGACCATCCGTTATCGTCCCTCCTAATTACATGTCCTTCCCATGCCCATTTCTTTTTTCTTGATTTCAACTAAGATGTCATTAACTCGCGTTTGTTCCCTCACCCAATGTGCCCTTTTCTTATCCCTTAACGTTACACCTATCATTCTTCTTTCCATAGCTCGTTGCGTCGTCCTCAATTTAAGTAGAACCCTCTTCGTAAGCCTCCAGGTTTCTGCCCCGCACGTGAGTACTGGTAAGACACAGCTGTTATAAACTTTTCTCTTGAGGGATAATGGCAATCTGCTGTTCATGATCTGAGAATGCCTGCCAAACGCACCCCAGCCCATTCTTACTCTTCTGATTATTTCAGTCTCATGATCTGGATCCGCAGTCACTACCTGTGCTAAATAGATGTATTCCCCTACCACTTCCAGTGCCTCCCTACCTATCGTAAACTGCTGTTCTCTTCCGAGATTGTTAAACATTACTTTAGTTTTCTGTAAGTTAATTTTTAGGCTCACCCTTCGGCTTTGCCTCTCGAGGTCAGTGAGCATGCATTGCAGTTGGTCTCCTGAGTTACTAAGCAAGGCAATATCATCAGCGAATCGCAAGTTACTAAGGTATTCTCCATTAACTCTTATCTCCAATTCTTCCGAATCCAGGTCTCTGAATACCTCCTGTAAACACGCTGTGAATAGCATTGGAGAGATCGTATCTCCCTGCCTGACGCCTTTCTTTATTGGGATTCTGTTGCTTTCTTTATGGAGGACTACGGTGGCTGTGGAGCCGCTATAGATACCTTTCAGTTTTTTACATACGGCTCGTCTACACCCTGATTGCGCAATGCCTCCATGACTGCTGCTGATCGCTGATGACATACTCGCGGCAGCGATCAGGGCACGTCATTTGGAGCGGCCTGAGCCTGTTCCGGGGCGCTATTCCTCGAAGCCGAATGACGGGACGGCGCGCACGCGTCGCTTCGCCATCGCGTCTCTCCTTGTCGAGTCCCGCGAGGCGTCGAGCATGCACCGCGGTGGGCGGCACACGGAACACGACTCCTCGGAACGATGGATTGCAGCACTGTGCGAAGACAACGGCTCTCAGCGATCAATACAGGGAAGCGAGCTGTTCCCCGACAAAATTCCTCAACGGCAAAATCGAAATAGTTGTCGCCGCGCCGGTGCGCTTGCACACAGTGCGGGTAACACGATATTACCGCATTAGTTTTATTGCCCGCCGAGGAGCTCCGTCGAGGCGCAAACTGTTGTGCAACCTTACCGCTTTCGGAGTAAAGTATACAGTCGCGTACAATATGAGTAGCAACACGGTACTCGTGGTGAAAGGCACGGCAGCGCTGACGCACAAAAATTTCCTTTAATACACATCAATAATTGACAGGGTGTTTACTTCTCCAACTTTTCCTTCTTTTATGTATGTGGTTGCCACCGCTACAGCCTCTTCGACCGCGGGCGCCATGCCATGCTGCTGCTCATATTGCACACGACTGTACATGCTCAGCAGCACGCTAGAGGCCGCGTGGTTCTCAAATATATGGCGGTTCTTTCTTATTAGGAAAGCAGACTTCATTTTGATCGTGAGTGAAGTAGCTGTGAAGCGCTACTGTTTTATAAAAAAGCGAATTGAAATTTGTTTATTTACTAAAAGAATGAAACGGCGTGGACGGGCCCGACAAGTTTTTCATATAAACTTACTATTATAACATACCATAAACTGTAATCATAGTGTGATACTCTAATTACATATTGTAATCACATACTCTAATATTTGGGCGACCAGATTCCAGCTTGGCCAGTCCCTCGAGTGGATATGTGCCATATCCATAAGAAGGACTACACTATGCAACACTTTGGATCGCCCACACAGCAGCTGACTGTGGCATTACAAATGAAAGAAAAAAGTATAAATGTCACATTGCGTCACATATTACACTAGATGCTCAGATTATTAGAATTGTTCGATCAGATCGACCAGCGCATGTAGTGGAAATGGAAACATATCAGGATTAGCAACAAAAAAAAAGGGGGGGGGTGGAAGGGCTAGTGGCGTACGCGCCATTAGCAAAAATAAAAGAGAGATATAGTACAGCTACACAAAACAGAGAGAATGAATACATAATTTATGGCTGTATACACGAACCCAGCGGATATTTCAATACCTCGCTCAAAATTATACAAGAAGAATCTCACGGTCGCAATCTCATCATACAAGGTATCAAACAGGTGGTGATATTTGTACATATACAGCATAGCCATTCTTCCTGTCATCCTCTCTGTATCTCACGCTACGCACTTTTGCTACACACCGCCAATGACCGCAGTGAACGACGATGCCAGGCTGCCATGCAACGGAAAATTGCACTGCGACTTAAGCGTTAGACTGCCTATTACACGAAGCGGCTTGAAATAACAATCCCCGTCTAATGCTGCGAGGCCGACGCTTGATCGTCCAAGTTGCACAAAGAAAAATTTGCGCGCTCGCGCACAGTCATTTGCCACCGGTAGCTTCCGCGCTCGCCTATTAGACGGGTTTGAAAAAGAGAAGTATAAGCGCGTGGACGCAGGGGGGTTTGGCAAACCGCGGCTTTTGGTGTTTCCGCAACTGCAGAAAAGTCAAATGCCCGAGTTGGGAATTACTGGCCTTACGTTCCTGCATGCCACTTCTGTGGTATAGTGCATTTTGCGCGCGCGCGTTTCAGTGTGTGCGTGCATGATTTTTTTTTCTCTCGCACTGCTGTTATTTCATCACTCACCATCTCACCCGGAGTAGCATGCCAGGCCTGTCGCTAGGTGAACTTCTCCAGATATAATTTAACTTTCTCTCTGTATCTGTCACCATTGGTGCTTTTTTTTCCCTGCAAAAACCGATCCTCTTATGTTTGCGATGCTCTGCGCAAGTTTTATAGCGAAACAGACAGAAAGTATCTTCATTGAATCCTATAAAGAGATGTGCCTGGTGGCACGCCTGGCATGCTGCTCAAGATGGGAATGATGAGATACGTATGCATTATATGCACTGTGCACGTCACAGCATACACAAAACACATCGCGATACGCAATATACAAAGTACATTGAACGTATCTCCTGGAGACCATGCAGTGCCTCTGAGAAAACGTAAAAGTGCCTTCGCCCTAGTGACGTGACTCCGGATTAATTTTGACGACCTGGTGTTTTTTAACGCGCACCCAACTCTATAAGTGCACGAGCGTTTTTGCATTTCTCCCCACTTGAAATGCGGCCGCCGCGGCGGGAATCGAACCCCGACCTCAAACTAAATACCCTAGCCCCCGGGCTACCGCGGCGGGTGAGGGCGAATGCTTAATAGAGCAATTTGCAGTTTGCTACGGGTCTGTGACCACAAGCTTCTGAATTACACTTTCTGGCCGTTGGGGTGGTCTTAAACTGTTTAGCCCGTAGTTCTCCTCCTTTAACTGACATTTAGAAGATTATATTAGCACTTATCTGCAACGGGCGAATCTTTTAAATGATGATCAGTCATGAAACATTGGAATAAACTGCAGTTTATCGTTGATTCCGTGGATCGCTGGCGCGCGAGGTTATTCCGATTGGCCGACTGTTGCTTCGCTTCTCAAGTACCATTCTCTAGCTCATCCCTCTTTAATTTACATTAGTGATCATGTCTGCATTTGAACCTTCTAGCAAAAAAAGAACAATCAGTTACTACAAACCACCACAAAACACGTCTTTGTTGAAAACACAAAAAAGAAAGTAATTATGCATGCACCGTGTCGCTACTCCGCGGTGTGCGCCCAGCCGCCAAAGTGTTGCCAGTGCGCGGCGCCTCTCCGAAGCTTCGGAATGATTCCGAGCGTTGGCATGCATAATTGCAGCCTTTTCAGTCGTCCGTTTTCAAAGCGCTCTCGCTTTTACAAACAGGAGCAGCCTAAAGCTTGTAGATGTCGTCGCGTTTGGTCGCCAGATATGTGTCCATGCGTAATATTGCTGTCGGCACAAACAAGTTCCGATGTTTTCGACACAGCTTCCGATCACGAAAAGCAACGGTCGGGCACAGGCTCACTTTGCGAGCAGCAAGCGCGCCTTCCCAAACGAACCGGCTCTTATTGGGATTTACAAGTCGGGAACAGAAACGCTATGGATGAAAAACTTTATTAAAGAAACGCTATGCCCCATAATATATACTGTTTGTATAGCGACAGGTTGAGTGGTTCGGGTTCGCTTGCTGTCGGTTATGTTTGCAGTGCAGTTGTAATTTGCTGCGAAACTTGGTAATGGGAATGCATTGTTCAGCTGCTGCGCTTCTGCAGACGTAGTTTTGCTCAGAACAATGAAAAGTTCACGTTGCCGAGAGGCATATGCGCGAATCACCGTTTTCCTTTCGAAATGGGATTTCTTCCCACCCGCACATTTGCTTTACGTTGCGGGGTCATCAGAAAGTCTTGTAATGACTTAGACGTTGTAATGAAAAATTTGCATAAATCCGGACGCCGGGCAGTTCTGCAGTGATGCTCATGTATAGTAAAACAAGGCCCACTAAAAAATGTACTTCGAAACTGCCTTCCTTGGCACGTGCTACTAGCGTAGTCTCGTCGTAAACCTCGTTAAACTTTGTAAAGTTGAACCAACATGCAAGTGTTGCGCGGAGCAGCCGCAGTCGTCGCGCCGGCGTCCAGACAGTCTGTACGCGGTCGCTGGAAAATGGCCGACCGTTTATTGCAGGAGAAAAGTTAAACTGTGCATCACACTCGCTCATTCGTGTTCAACAGCCAGATAAATTATGGTTACGTCAGATCCGTTTGCTGGTGACGAATGGTCGATCGCACAGCTCTAGGATTGATCCAGTGGTTTCGTTAGACGTACAGGGGAGGTATATGCTTTAATGAAAGTTAGATAGGTTAGCCTGCATACAAAGCATAACACGTTCAAATAGCGGCGGGTTGGACCAAATTTGTTGCAGTAAGCTACTCACACGCGCGAATATGAGCTCGAACATGCGAACTTGCTAGTAATTCATTCACCGCAAAAGAAATAAAGGAAAAAAAAAGGAAGGAAGGAAACGCAAGAAAATGTCTGCTGCACTAAGTTTTTACTTACTGAAAGTATCAGTTCGGCAGCGTTTAACATTTAAACTGAGATGAAAAGTTACACGCTGTTTCGCATTACTGTTCAGCGTTTACTATCCCATCTTTGATTTCAGCTCTGTAATAGTTGGCGCCTTCGCCTTTATTTCTATACTTCTTCGCCGCGTGGGTTTATTATAGATTCTTGTTGTAGTCTTTCGGATGTATAAATTAACACCAACGACGATTACCACTTCTAAAGGATGCTAAGTGCTTAGCATGACGGTGTCATCAGCATCAGCGTTTTGAATAGCAACACCAAAGGTATTGCTATATATATATATATATATATATATATATATATATATATATATATATATATATATATATATATATATATATATATATATATATATATATATATATATATATATGTATATATATATATATATATAAAGAAGTCGTTCCAAGTTTGGGGGTTCCCACCGTACTGAAAAAGCCTCGTATTCCCCGTATCTTCTATATCGAATAACATCGTACTACGTATAGTATGGCATCTTATATCATTCATATCGGATTACTGGATATGGGAATTATGGGGCATATAGTACTTTCAGTAGGGCACGTTTATGCGGAAGACGGGGGAATAAACTTTATTGCAATAGAGCAGATTTCATGAGACCTAGGCGTCTCTACCTAGATGACGGCCTCGAGCGCTTAGGTCCTGGTCGCACCTTCGGCCTGCTGGACTGCCTTAAGTCGGTCTTCCGGTGCACAGCTGAGCAACGCCGTCTCCCACTGCTCTCTGGTCTTGTGTAATTTATTCTGTATGGGTGCCCGAGGACAAGCCCAAATCATATGTTGTAGGTCCGTGCTTTTTCCACAGAATCTACATCTATCCGAGTAAAGGTCCGGGTAGTAGCGGTGTTACAAAAAGATACATTCCGAATCCGGTAGCCTACGTTTGGGCAGGATATTTTTAAGCGAAGCTTTCTTTGATGTTTACGAAAACATTAAGTCAAATGTTAACCAAACGTAATCTTCATGACGGAAATATTTGTACAAAATTACGCAAATAAAATGCAAAATTTACGCGAATGTAACGCTAATACGCAAATGCAACGCAGCGTTCTTCGTCGCCTGTGTGTAGCTGAACGCTCCTCCCTCAGGGCACGCTCTGGTCCCATTTAGTTGGTTGGTTTGCCTTAACGTATGTCTCGTAACCACTATGGGGGATTGGTCATCTTGAATTCTTTCTCCTCACTCCACTACTACTGTTGCCGGTCTTCTTCTTCACTTCTCTGTGGCCGACTTCCTCACTTGCGTCTTGTTCTGCTTGTTTATTCGGGCATATGTCCTGTAAGACAGGGGGCAAGCGCAAAGTGTGACGAAGAGGCAATATATACCTTTGCTTTAAGAACCGGCATGTTGTACGCGATGTTTTAAGCATCATTTACTAAAGAGTCTGGCGCTATCATTTTTCAATGTTACGACACTAGGTAATTAAGCGAAGATAGTGTGGGAAACGTTAACGACTTATCGCGGAGGGCTAACTCGTCCAAACATCTAGAAAACGCAACGTTCCAAAAGTAACATTCGCAGGTCGCACGCCTTTCTTTCATTTTTCTTTTTTTTTATGTGCCGCGTGACCACGATTTCCAGAAAACAGTGCGTGTAAGGCATAAAAAGTACATTGCTTCTAATTTCTCCTTCTGCGTTGACCCGAAGGCCACCTGTACAGCGCGGCAACAGGGCCCGCGCGGCGCGCCTGGTTGAATGACGACGAGCAAGTTGTTTCTATCCTTCAATGCTGGTCTTTCGTTGACTATACACAGGCTACGAAAGCCGTGTGCCTCCTATGGTACCGTCCTGCAAATTTCGCAAGCACGATGCAATGAGCCAAGATGAAAACGCGATAGAAGTAAGCCCATAACAAAATAATCATCGTCAGCTACATTCCCTATTTTAACGGATTTCGCATCACGTGATCTCGCCATCGCGTGACCTGCCGCCACGAGCAGCATTTGGCGGGCAAGCAAAGCACGGCGCGGGCCCCAACGACTGCGCGACCGTGCGAAGCTTGTCGGAACCCAGTCGCAGAGAGGCTGAGACGACAGCGACAGTCGCAAAGCGGCATAGACGCTGTTGTTTCGGTCGCATCATGTAAACGCGCCTTCATCCTGCTGCTTGGTGTGCTTTTTCTCCCCTGGCGTCTTGGCCAGCTGCTGGGCATCGTTTCGTCGTAGCTCCATGGCTCGTCCCCCGCCTGCTCAGAAGTTGCGCATCGTCGGTGTTGAAGGCCAAGCTTGCTAGCTTCGAAGCAAGGAGGTCTTGCACTGCGGAGCGCTTCCATGGAAAGGCGTGAAGCAATGGGTCCTAACGCGGGCTCCTCTTGCGGAGAGGATGGGCCCGCAAGGCGCCACCTTGCCGGTACTCGGGGATATCCGTACCCACAGGACCCTACACGGACACACTTCTCGGCCTTGGTCACCGGAGTCCAGCAGAGCCAGGGCGACGCCTTTCAGTCGCAGAGAGAGCGCCAGCACCAGCAGCGCCAGCAGGAGAAACAGCAGCACCATCAACATCAGCAGCAGCGGCAGCAGCAAGCGATCCTTCTGGAAGGCTACCGAGAATTCGAGCCGCAGTATGCGCGGCCAAGACCTTCCCTGCTCCCGCAACCCGTGGAGTATGGCGCCAACCAGGTGAGCGCCGAGCAAGGACGGTACCTAAGCGGGTACCGGATCCCACCGCGCGATCCGCGCGAGCGCACCTGGAGCCAGCTGGGCCCGGGTTCCCGCGGGAGCACGGCGGCGACCGTCGCCCAGCCGCCGGCGGTGGCGCCCCTGAAGAAGCGACCCTGGCCGGGCATGCCTCCGAGCGACCCCCGACTGGGCCCTTCTTCCTCGTCGCAGCGCCACCGCGCATCCACGTCCTTCCGGCCGTCGTCGCAGGCGCCCCACCCGGTCGCCGGAGCGGAGGTGCAGAAGGAGTTCGCCGCGCCCCCCACGGAGGCCAGCTCGCGCACTCTGCACGGTGAGAACGGGTGGCCCCCGGAATCGCCGGGCGACGGCACGTCCAAAGCGGAGCTCCTCGAACGCATCACGAAGACTGACGAAGAGATTTCACAACTCGAGTCCCATATCGAGGAGCTCCAGAAAAAGCAACGAGAGCTAGAGGCTAGCACCGACGAGGGCGACAACGGGCTACAGGACGCGGCACCCGTTCAACCCAAGTTGCCAAGTATTGCGGAGCTCATCTACTCTCAAAACAAGGAAAAAGCGCGCCTCGCGCATGCCGCTTTTGATAATTTCGGCCCAAAAGTGGATCAGCCACTGTACCGTCAGCCTTCTGACACTGTCGTATACCACGAGAACGTGAAAAAATTCCAGGCATTTAAGAAACCTTTGATGTTGCATTTAAAGAAAACTCTTCAAGAGCAAAACGCTAGAAATGAACGCATAACGGAAGATTACAATCGGCTCATGCAGGCTTGGAGAAACAGCATAGAGAAGAAGAGAAATACTGCTGCTCAGAAAGCGAAGGACAAGAAGCAACGCGAGTTCTTTGAGGAGGAGATGCCCGACATGAAGAAGCAGCGGGAGAGCCGGGAACGCCTTTTGCGGGCAGGCAACCGCGTGCGCAGTGACGCCCACATGCAGGAGATCATCGGCGGGCTCAAGGATCGAGAGGACGCAGACCGCAAGATGCGACTCAATGCGGTAGTGCTGCCGGTCCTCGTGGACACGCGGGAGATGCGGCGGCCACGCTACTGCGACCGCAACGGCCTGGTTCGGGACCCGCTGGCCGAGTACAAGCAGCGCCAGATGCAGAGCGTCTGGACCGACCAGGAGAAGGAGATCTTCCGCGACAAGTTTGTCCTGCACCCGAAGGACTTCGGCAAGATCGCCTCCTTCTTGGAAAACAAGAGCGTGGCCGAGTGCATTCGCCACTACTACCTGACCAAGAAGACGGAAAACTACAAGCAACTGCTGCGCAAGAAGAGGGCCAAACCACGGCGCAAAGCAACGAAACGGCGGAAGAGGAGGTGCAGCTCGCGAAAGTAGAAGGAGCGTTGTCGTTTCAATAACATGTTCTTCCCAAGGTTGCAGCAAAACATGCAGGAAATGCGTGAAGGATATGCTTGCTTGCAAGATATGCATGGTTGCCGGATGTGCATGTTCGCAGTGATGCTGCAGGATGCGCATGCATGATACGTATGCTTATTCATTTGGCACGGTGTTGGAAATAATCTGATAGTGCTTACGGATAGGATTCAAAATTGCAAGCTGGCAGATTTCATTTCAGATTACTGTATGAATGCCCTGGTAGAGAATACACGCATAGTCCCTCGGAGCGGCCAGTCGCGCGGCAGTTTTTCGTCGATTCGCGGGCTTCTTTCACGCTTGGAAAAACACTTTTATGTAGCACGTATCGAGCAACAAAAAGCTTTATCGGGAGTTTTTCTTCATGTCGGTCTACAATTTGATCATTGACGCTTTTCATCTAATTATAATATTTCAAAAGTTTATTAAGACTGATTATGTAAATAGGCGGAATGCAAGAAATAATCTGAGCATTTACAAGCGACGGCAAACAACTTTACCTTGGTTTTGTCCAGCTGCGGGGCATTTGCATATTTTTAAAGTTTGGCTTCAGTTACGTGGGACACTCAGTATATTGAAGACTTAGAGCGGTACACTATGGGAAGAGTTGAAGTGGAAGGCTATGGGAAGCGTGTCAGACGTCACATCTTGGCCATAGTGGGGAAGCGACAGGCGAGCTTGAATAAAAGTTGGTTGAATACTTCAGCACATGCCGTGCTAAATAGCTTTAGAGATCGTCGAGGCTAGCCTATTTATGTATAGATCAGGGAGATATTGGTCCCGTGCAGCGAGAAGTTAAAATGCTGGCGCGACAAAGATGCGGAAGTCTGCCACAGCTCGACGCAAAGAAGTTTCGAGAAAAGCAGGCTACAGAAATGGAGTTTCACGTTGCATCTTCTAAGGAATCGGACAAGAAATGTTAAACGCAATTTGCGATCAGCGTGCAAACGGGATAAGACAATTTGGCGCTTGGGGGCAAGCCACCATCCGTGCGCTGTTCTCGAGAAATTAAGAAAACTAATGGTAAAATATCTCCAGAAACCAACTTGGAGGACAGGCAATAATGTAATTGTAAAAAGGGAAGGGGAAACTATAATCAAACTTTCCATAAAATTGTGAAGCTCAATTTGCGTAGACGGTGTCGCGACGATTTGCAAACAAAAACGACGAAGTTCAGAAAGCCACTTCTTCCTCTTTCTTAAATGACACCTTCCTTCTATATATGTAAAATGTTCGCTGCATTTCTGCGTCGTCTTTCACATCGAAAGGGGCTCTTTCTGCCACGCCAGACGTTGCCCGTGAAATGCGCCACCTATGGTTTCGTGGTATTGTATCGGAGTCGTAATTGGTCACGATTGATCACAATTGGGACAAGAGAAATATCAATGTGCGTTTTAGGGCGTACAAAGTCTGGTGATTACGGAAAGAAGTGGCAGTCTCGCCCGAAGAGCGAAGCATTGACAGCGATAGCAAGATTCAGCGTTGGACTCTTCCATTTGGAGCTTCTGTACTCTGGAATTCAGCCACAGGGATGTTTGCTCCGCAGTCCAGGAAATCCTTGCAGGGTCCAACCGAATGCCCTGTTAAATTTGCGTCTTTTCCTTTATTTTTGTGCGTGCTTTTCAATTATTGATTTTTAATGCTTCCTTCTATTATTGCTTTCATTTTAACATGCAATTTCACCTTTCAACGACACTTACTCTAATAGCTGCGCAGAAAGATTATTTGTTGCTGTAACTCGTAATAATACATAAATTTCTTGATGAATCCCCCATAGTGGTTATTAGCCACGAGTTAGATAGACAACAACAACAACGATTGCTCGGACGGTGTTCGAACTATATACGCGGGAGCACATATTAGTGAGTTTTCGAACTAGCGTAGCCAAGTGGCTTCGCTAACGCAAAAACCCAAACTCTATTGCAGGCCTTTTGCGTTCTTTTTTGCGTCCCCTAACCTTGGGTGCGCAAAATCAAAAAAATTCTTACTGAAGTGACGCAGCTCGCGAGGCAGCTTCTGCTGGGTCGAAGGCACAGCACCCTGGCAGCTACGAATTGTCTCTTGCTCGTGGGAAATTCTTAAGGCTATTCTTTTCCACCTGCTGAGCCAAGCGTCGGTGGCCTAATGGTTACAGTATGAGGTTTCGGTGCTAGAGGTCCTTTGTGCGAATGCAGCCGTGGGACCATTCCACTCAATATGTGTATGTATATAGGACATCACGGCGACGGTGGAAATTTGCCTAGAGTGCCCATATAACTCATCATTATCATCATCATCATCATCATCATCATCATCTTTTATGTCCACTGAAGGACGAAGGCGATCTCCAATTAGCCCTGTCTTGTGCCTACCGATTCCAACAAGCGCCCGCGAATTTCCTAATTTCATCGCTCCAGCTAGTTTTCTGCCATCCTCGATTGCGTTTCCCTTCTCTTGGCATCCATTCTGTAACCCTAATAATTCAACGGTTGTCTAACCTGCGTGTCACATGACCTGCCCAGCTCCATTTCTTTCTCTTAATGTCAATTAGAATATCGGGTACACCCGTTTGCTCTCTGATCCAAACCGCTCTCTTTCTGTCTCTTAACGTTATGCCAAGCAATCTTCGTTCCATCGCTCTTTGCGGGGTCCTTGACTTGTTCTCAAGCTTCTTTGTCAGTCTCCGAGTCTCAGCCTCATATGTCAGCACCGTTAAAATGCACTGATTGTACACCTCTCTTTTCATATAAATGCGATCGGGCAACCGTATAGCCTAGTGTGCTTTTCTTGCTCGACTGTCGCAACGCACACTGTAATTGTAAGCTCTAATCGCTAGGCCCTTCTTGCTGCACTCCCTACCCCACCCCCTCCCCTCAATAAGCAATGTATACTGCTCAGGTGAATTGGGATAGAACAAACAGAGCGTCGATCATCCAAGTAAATAGAGGTACTGAGGCACGGATGTTTTGTTATATGACCCGCCGTGGAGGCCTGCAGTGGCTATCGCGTTGCGCCGCGGAGCATGAGGTCGAGGACTCAATTTGACTGCGGTGGCCAAACTTTGATGTGGGCCGGAAAAATAAAAATAAAGGACGCTCGTGTAGCGCCCTAGGTGCACGTCAATGAATTCCAGGTGGTCAAAAATTTATCCGGAATCCCCCACTACCGCGCGCCTCCTAATCGGATCCTGGCTCTGGCACGTAAATCCCAATAATATTTGTAATGCTATGTTGTGAACACTGTTACCCAACGCGAGGAAAGCTGAGATGCGTCGACACAAGTTCGTATCGAGTGTATTCGGACAGTACAAGAAAACGTGTCACTTTGCAATCGTTGTGTACTGTACTTCGTGGTACAGTTGCAGCCGTCGCTAACGTAATGCAAACGGACATCATTTAGTGCCCATCATTCGCTAAACGCCCGGGCTCATTGCATATTCGTGAAATTGTCCTTCATGTGCGACTGTGATAAGGCTGCGCAATCGTGACCTAAATAATGGCACGTGGCAATGGCAGTGCTCCAAGCGAAAGTGTGTGCCGCTTTAAGTTCGTGAGAACTGAGCACGCATGCAACATGCACTGTTTAAATCCATTTGCGCCATTGCGATCGTCAGCTATGCGCTTGCGGTACGCCCACCAGTCCATGCACAGCGGATTATCAGCAGCCTTTTCTTAGAATAAATAGCAAAACAAGCGAGGAACTTCTGCCATAGATGTCATTAGCGCGAGACGCAGCGTGGTATCCATTTTCGCCATAGCATAAAGAGGCCGAAGGCGTATGACTTCACCCGCAGAGTTTCCTACAATAAACTCTACGACTTCACCCACGCCTGGCGATGTTTAGGATACCCTTCGCGTCGCGTTCCACAGAAGGCACTCGAGCGCTCAAGCGCACGCAGTTTTACTCGGGTGAAAGAGCGATTTGGACGAGCTGGCGCTAAGCTACGCGTTTAGCAATGCCGCCTTTATCTGCGAGAGCTTTCACGCATGCGGATGAGATGGGCTGCTTTTCACGAGGGTGTCGCGACGCGCTATTTCTGCACGCCTTGTTTTTGAGGAGGTCTAGGTGAGCAAATATTGCGTCGTTTAAAGGCGTCGCAACTGCGTTCTTTCTTCCTTTCACTCCCCCTTTCCATTCCCTCAGTGCAGGGTAGACAACCGGGCTCAGCCTTGGTTAGCCTCACTGCCTTTCATTTATCCTTTTCCTCTCTCTTTCTTTTGCTCACGGTCAGATCCGTTATGAAAGAACGCTATACACCCGCCACGGTGGCTCGGTGGCTGTGGCGTTCGGCTACTGAGCACTTATTAGTCGCGAGCTCGACTTTCTGCGGCGGTGGCCACGTTCTGATGGTGGCGGCACGCGAAAAATGCTCGTGTGGAATCCGGAGCCTTCTGCTACGCATCTCCCATAGCCCGTATATTGTTTTGGGACGTTAAACTCACGCACTCGGAAGCAAGCTTCCCAATGCGAGTCACAAAAGTGCAGAAGCTCTCTGAGAGATAATAGTGATAGCATCGCCAGAGAAAGTGCTGCGATTGGGTTGTGGAAAATTGTACGACGAACATTTTTTCTTTCACCGCTGCCCCTGAGCGCTCGATGAATAGCACTTTCGGACAACACACTTTTGGCCACAAAAGAGTTGTCGCGACCCTCCGTACTAGATCGGGGAGGCGCCCGCCTCCTCCCACATTTGAAGGCGACGAAAATGAAGGAGCGTGGCCCGTGACCTGCGCGTTCGCACGGCACGGCCGTTCCGTCGTCCCTACAGGGCCATATATGGTCACCTTGTATCACCTTTGGCTGATGTCGATGCTGATTCCTCTTCAACATCACCTGGTGTACGAACTGCATATCTTCTTGGTTTTCTCGCTTTCGCTCGTGAGCTACTTCCTCTTCGGCGTCTTGCACTTGCCGGGTGGCGGGGCTTCTTAGCCGCCCTTCGAGTGCCTTTTCTTTGTCATAGCGCAGAACTGCTCTTTTCACAGCGAAGCTGTATATATCTACGCTGCGGCGGTGGTCGATGTCCGTCCGTATACGCGTCGCGTCGACACGAGAAAATTTTCTTCTCCAGTCTCTCGCGAATGCTCCGTAGCTCTCAATCTAATGTAGGTATATCTTGGAAAAAAAAAGTCATACTGAAATTGGCCGCTAAGACGACTCTAACATTACGCCGAGTTTCATCTACTTTTCCTGATTACGCAGTTCAAAGTGAAGTTGTAAATATTGTGGAACTCCCGTCTGCTGTCAATACATGGGCTTCTACGGGAGGGAAACGGATAGCCCCATATTTGTCCGCTAGAAAAAAACACTAGTGCTTCCAAGTTTCATTCAGCTAATTAACTAGGAAGTATGCTCAATCGCAAATTACAAACAAACGTGTTTTGTTTCGTGCACTTTTTTGCACTGCACCCCAGTCAACGCATAGTCGCCTAGGCGACCTTATAATAATAATAATAATAATAATAATAATAATAATAATAATAATAATAATAATAATAATAATAATAATAATAATAATAATAATAATAATAATAATAAATCTATATATATATACAGATGCGCCGATTGAACTAAAACAATAAACAACAGCTTCGCTGCTCGTCCTTCTTCACAGTGGGGAAGGGCTGATGAATTTTTTCTTCCGCGTCGGGGCAAGGGTCAAGGATCGCTGTGCTGTTCACCGGCTAGAAGAAATGCGTCCACACTGTTTCGAATACGGGGCCCGCACAATGGGAGCGTGTCACGATTATCGCCGAGCGGTAAACGTTTGATCCTTGATAATACAAAGGCGTATCAGTAGTGAGTCGTTGGTGCAATTGTCGCTCTAATGAATTGTCACTGGCGTCTTCTGGTTGTTCGGTCATATCAAAAGAGCTGGCGCCTGCGTTTATCAATTCTTCTTGCCTGCTCGTTGTTCTCGTGTTGTTTCTCCATTCGTTTAATCTGCAGGTTCACACTTACGCAGATGGCCTGAAATAGATGCACACAGTGTGAGCAAAGTTTGCTGATTTGATTCGCAACCTGCCCGGTCGTCGTGCGCCTGCTACTGCAACGCGTTATCCCTGTCATTCGGCGCAGAGTAGTTGTTGTTGTCCTGTGTGGCCGTGGCACATACCCACAGTGGGGGATTGACCATGAATCGGGTGGTTAAATCAGGTGCAAAAAATAATAATAAGGGAGTTAACAAGTTGAACATTGGAGTTTAAAAGTAGACGTTTTGTGTTTGGAGAGAAAAAAAATAATCGCAAGAAAACCGGATATAAAAATAATGATAACCAACCGAGCGCAGGGCTCATTTGCATGCCGATCGCCCAACTTTGTCTTCGCTCTTTTGAAATTCAACCTTCCATAGTCGCACGCAAGGATGGAGCAAGAGAGAAAATGCCTTTAATGGCTTTTAGTTCAGCGAAACACTGGCACTGAAATGGGTTGGGAAAACTCCATCAAAGAGGGCCGGCGGCAAGCTTCGAGGTCCCGTTCGCTTGTGGCGACATTTCCGAGAAGCGTGTGCTCTGCATGTTTGAGACCTACACGTGCAACCATGGATGGATGGGTACAACTTTCTTGTACGTCTGGCAAGGCTTAACCCGACCCGGGCTTAGGTTTCCCACGGGGTAACGTCAAGGCCCTGCCTCAGCGCCGCCTCACGGGCTTGCTGGACTGCCCACGTCTGGATGCCGATCGTCTGAGCTGCGCAGAGCGGCGGCCCACCTCGACGACAGGATCTCCGGAGTAACTGTCATCCTTCGTATAATTGCACTGCACTCCCACAGCATGTGTTTTCCGAAACTATGAGCCGAAAAAAAAGAAGTGTACGCGCCATCGTTCAGATATGTGTGAACAAATACCGGAGACATTCGCGCAGTTTCTTTATACGTGCGACACTTTACGTTGAGATACTTTTCACTGTAGCTGAAGCTTTTTTCACAATTTGTAGAATTATAGCTGTCACATCAGGTGAGCGAAAGAGAATTTTGCGCTTGTTGCCACTTATTCTCGGTTGCAGCCTACACCACCAGCTCTTTATGCCGGCTGATGATGCCGGCTCTACTACTTCTTATCGTGGACGCGAGTTTTGTTTATCTTTATTTTTATATGTTACTATTATTATTATTATTATTATTATTATTATTATTAGTTTTTTGCGACCAAGCAGCTTCTCGTTCTAAAGTACTTGACTGAAAGAGAGTACGAGTGCTCGTGGAAGCTTACACGCACTGCTTGCTTCTAGCGGAGTTTGTGACGCTTCTTCCCCTCTTTTTCGGAACGCGAGGGCGAGCATTTGTGTAAACGGACGCGCCCTTAGTGCGTCGATGTTTTTGAACTCAAAAAATAAAAATTCAACAATAGAAAGCCGGCGCGTTGTGATTGAAAGGAGGTGAAATGACTTGTCCTGGTTCTGTTTATTGTGCTGCCCCCTCCGCGCTACTTCGCGGCACGGGGCTCAGTAAACTTTGACGTTTGACAGAACTTTATTTTGAAAGTACCGCAGGCAGAGTTTAGCCCCTCATTCCGGGAAGAGTGTATCGAGGACGCTAATTGAGGACACGAGAGAAGCGCCACTGCGCATGAGAGGCTTCTGTAGAGCTCGCAGCCGTATTGGACGGCTTGTGCGTCAGGCAAAGAGTTTTTAGAGAGAGAGAGAAAGAAAATGGAGGTAGTCGGGAGAGAAGCTCACGTGCTAGCGGTGCCTGTCTGGCCACCAAGCACCAGCGAAGAGGTGGGGGGGGATTGGCCAGCTTCAGTGAGCAGGCGATCCCACAGGAGGCTCAAGGCGCGTCCCGTTCCTGACGCGAGGAAACGCAAATCGCCTCTCACGCGCTAAGACATAAAGTAGCGGCCCCTGGGAGGAGAATGGTCGTGTTTACATCAAGTGCCTCCGCTTTGACGAGGCCTTTGCTGCTGGTTCCTGTAGGTTGTCCATTGCCCATGATAAAAGGCTTCGCTCGCTTTGCTTGTACCAGTAGGGTATGCTTCGAAATACATCCTCTGGGGCAAAACAAGATCACTGGTCGCTTTCATGCGGTCGTTTAGGCTCACCAGAAAAGCATAGAAAAAAGAAACGCTACTCAGGGGAAAGCTGTATCAGACAGCGGCAGTATCAATAAAGAGGCAAGTTCAGGCACGGAGCTCGGTGGGGCTGCTTTGATACGTTTTCCGCATGGTAATGAAACTTCGCTCCATTGCGAAGGAACGCGCTCCGTGCAAATAAGGTAGCGCGGACGTGGTGGTTTCTGCCTTTTTGAGAGTGTCGCCGAGGCCCGTCGACTTCAGGAAATGCAGCAATGCCTACGTTGCTTTCTGAGCTAGCGACCAATGTGGCCATGATCCAAGGTTCTTTGTCTCTGAAAATGGCCTTGAGTCCGAACAAGGTCGTGTTGTACGCTGCAGCAAGGGCAGAATGATCAGAGTGTCTTCTCACATCTGCACGAGTGGCACACAGGTGCGTCTGCCAGTAATTACAATGAGGCACAGTATATGTTTGTATCGCAGCGGGAAATACACGTTGGCACTTGCAGCTTAAACGAAGGGAGACCCCATTCTGACGTAGGCTCATAATATTCCAGTAAGCCTGCGTCGAGGTGAGAAAAATGAAGTTCCCTTACAGCGTCTGTTGTCGACAAATGTTTTCACCCTCACCACTGCTTAGGCCACGAAGCCATCCTTATGATTAAAGTTCATTTCCATCATCGGTTGGCGAAGAGCATTGTCGATGACATTGTTACCTACGATATCGAAGTGCCTCACCGCCCGCTGTATAGATGATTTGCCCATGAGAGATAGGTTGGTTGCAATTCGCTAAGTAATGTTGAATATAAACCCATCATTGTAGTGAATGGACTACTTTCTGCGCATATTTCTCGACCTTTGTCATATTCATTGCTAAGCTATTATATTTCATTCTGCCTCGATTGTTACGACTTCGTTTATAAAGTGCGCAAGTTTTGGCAATATTCGGGCCGTGAACCAGCCCCTCTCTTCCTCACTCATTCACAGTGTAGAAGTCTCAAACGCAATATTCAACGCGTCGCTCTTGCGTTCGAGAACCACGACTGGGACGCTCTATCTGCTCCATTATCCCACCGATCCCCCAACTTCTGCTAAAAAACAAAACCTCGTGACAGTTCATCCTGCCTCCGCACTTTATCATTGGCCACCAATTAAATCTTAACGCCGTATGCGAGGGCCCAGCACGGGAAACGGCACGCGAGTACGGGTGTGGCGTCGCGGCGATGGCTGAACGCGGGACCGCCTTTCTCATGTTGGGCCCCGTGGCGCATTGTGTCGAATGAAACATTCGCCGTGCCCATGCAGCGCGGCACCGACTTCGGCGAAAGGGTTGCGCTCTTTCCGCGGCTCCTCAATTCCCTCTCAACAAGTCGGCATTACCTCGCTGTCGGTATTAAATTGCGCCGCGCGTGTACTGTTCGGAGGTTTCAGTCAGCTTGAAGCGATGGATGCATCTACAAGTTCCCTTGGGTTCATTTGTGTTCACAGCGTTCCTTTTTCTTTCCGCAGCATCTATACTGCGCAGGGAAATAAGTGAAATGACTACCACTTTAAGATGTGCCTAGAGAAGACTGTACTATCCGGCAACTACTGCTTCGTTCTGGAGAGTGTCGTAGCGCGACTTAGAGACCAGCGGTCCCAGCCATCCAAGCGCGCGTTGCCTGCCGCGCTGGCTTAGCGGCTGTGGTGTTGCGCTGCTAAGCACGAGGTCGCGGGATCAAATGCCGGCCGCGGTGGCCGTATTTCGATGGAGGCGAAATGCAAAAATCGCCCGTGTCCCGTGAAGTGGGGGCACGTTAAACATACCCTGGTGGTCAAATCCAAAGCCCCCACCCCAACACCCCATACGGCGTGCCTCATAATCAATCGTGGTTTTGTCACATAAGACCCCAGAATTCATTCATTGGTAGTGCAACGCACGCGTAATGCGGAGGTCGTGGGTTCGGCTCCCGCTAGCGACACGTTATCTTTTCCTCCACTTTCGTTTCCCTTTCTTTATTATTTTCTACATTTCAATTTCAACTACAGCTAAACTTCCCCGATGCTTTCCTTGGCTTCATTGTCTGTTGGCTATATTCATTCATCATGAGAGCGAGAGCGTTTGTGATGCATGGTGACTGCATTTGGACTCCCAGCACTCACCAGTGACGCAACAAGGTCCGGCCGCCATGCGATCCAAGTTTCGTGTTTCAATCGCTGAACGCTATACATCGCCGGCAGCTGATTTGCGCGTATATTTTCGCTTTTGAACCCTGGGTAGGTATTTAGGGCGGAGCGGAGTCCCCCCAAAAAAAGATAGTGTGTTGGCACTCAAATCTCTCAAAGTGACCGTGCATCTTGTTCTGTTGTAAGTCGCGAGAAATTCGTATCTCGTACGAAAGCAGGGCTCACTATTGCCCTTACTCGAGACAAAAGCAAACAGCAATAGTCTCCAAAACGCTTAGTTGCTTCACTTCAGCAAGTACTCAGTCGTAAGGCGACAAGTTGAAGGAAAAGCGAAATTTGGAGTTGGGCCAAGCTCGGCCGACGGCGTTTACCGGGCGGTACCGCGCACGCACTACACGGCACAACAACACGCGCATCCAGCTTCACGAGAGCGTGCATGTGGTGCGCGAGAGACGAACCATTTATAAAGTGGCCGCTGGGCCTGTGTGCTCTCCAAATTCTGTCCTGCGAACTGTTTGCCTTGCCTAAAGACCTCGAGTGCCGTGATGAGAAAATTTTTACAAGCTGAATGAAAGTGCCCGGCGGGCCTCAGCAACGACGTGTACTCGTACGCGGGCGTTGGCGTCATCAGCGAGCCCTCTTCTTCGTGATGTGTGCTGCTTTCTCAGCAAGCGCGCCTTTATTGAATACACCCCCCCCCCCCCCCCGTTTATACTCGATTGCTTTTTTGTAATGCATTATTTCATTTTTCTTATTTTTAAACATCCACTCGGTGTTCTCTGTAAGCGGCGCGTGTAGGATAAGTGTGGGCGCGTTTGTCGATCCTCGTAAGGACCGCGGGCAACACTTTACTCGCCCTATATGAACGAGAAGGGGAGCAGCCAAATTTGGCCTTCGCGGCACTTATAAGAAATGAACACATCTGCTGGACGCGTCAAGATGGCTCGCTTCGGCATACCGGCCTGGCTAAGCAAGCATGCCTTTAGCGAATTTCTCTCATCTGGCGGCTAATTGAAGACGTTGCTGCAATTGCGTGCTCGCTCGTTCTCTCTAACGCCCCGGCCTCACGCTTTCCTAACAGCGCGTTGATGTTTTTCTTACTGCAGGGAAGCATAATTTTTAATGAATAACGATGTTCCAAAACTCTGGTGGGTAAAACAAGCATACCAAAGAAACAAAGCCCTCGGACGCTTCACGCTCCATACATTGCCGTCACATTTATACCACACGGCTCTCGTACTCTTCTCTCCGTTAATGAATACACCGTACAGAAGAACCTGTTTGTATTGGAGAGTGCGATCTGCGGGCGGTGTGAAGCAAATAGCTTGTGATTTGTCGAAGGCACCAATGAAATCGAAAAAAAGAAAGCGAAAGTGAAGGCTGCCGGGAAGGGAATTGTTTATTTATCAATACAGCTTGCATAATTTTACATACATCATGGACTGCTTAAGCCCTTTAATGCTTGAGAGAAGCGCGCGCAGACATTCGACACATAGTGATGCTGCAGCTTTCACATTGATGTTTTAATCTAGGTACAAAAAAAGCTCTCAGCGATGCCCATATCTTACATTTCTTACATTATTTCAGGGGTAGAAGAGAACAGACAAGAGAGAGTAGGTACCTTTGTAACTATTCAGAGCGTCAGCTTCAGCACGAATTTCTAGATGGTTTGTCGCTAAAGCTGAAGCCGACAGTTAGTCATTATCAGCGCTGCTCGCGACATCACTATAGATCTAACTTCGTTCGACGGAAGCTAGTCTTCAGTGGCTTCCGAAAGATGCGGAGAAAGCAAAACGCGCCAGGCACTAACTCGGCACCTCTTAACAAAGGGGTTGCACTTAAACAATGTGCCATTGCACTCGAGAACTTTGTTACCCGTGCCACCGTGGTGGATTTTAGGCTTGGCCGACCTCTTTATTTGAGTTCGTAGTATTTTGTGCATGAGCGTAGTGTTTGCACATGTATTGCGCTTGCTACTTACGTTGGCAAGGTCATGGTCACCATTCCAGACATGACAAGGTCATGTGTGGAATGGTGCGGTGAAAATTGCAGCTTCTGTACTGATGTCATGGCCAGCTTTGGAAGTTGTCGATCTTTCACTGACAACTTAATTGCTGCATGAATGGCTCAAATTCTGTGACAATGTCCACCAGATATAGAAATGTTCTTAATGAAAATAATGTCACCCCAGTATGCCACTATGTACACTAATGTGTCGCTTTCCATGAGCAGGGCCTTCATATTTTGCTTCTATAGTTTGAATAATTCGGCTTTCACATGCACATGACCGTTCGCTTAAAGTCTCGCATAAAGCATTCTTCAAAACTGTATACGCTATAAAGTAAAGCTATTACAAACTTTTCTATTCCAATTCTGCAATCAGCCCTACGCGATTGGTCAAAAACTTTTTTGGACCACCCCCACTTCGCCTGTCTGTCACGCGACGTCGCGAAAACCGCACTAGCTCGATCCCCTTTTGATATGACGTTTACACACTGAGTATGCATGATTGGAAAGAACAAAAGCAAAATAGTTATTTCTGATTCGATGCCTTTTCGCCATTAGCCCTCGGTTATTGGTCAAAAGTTTTCAGGCGACACCCACTTCACCTGCCTGCCACGCGACGTCACAAAACCGAGAGAACTCACCACGTCAAAGTGACGCGTAAGCGTTAAAGATGCATTAATGCGCCGAACAAAACTGAATGTTCATCTGAATAGTCGCAGGCTGCCCCGTTCCGAAAGGAATAAAAGATGGCTGCCGCCGATCGCTCAGGCACTGGCTACTCGCACCTGCCGGAGAGCACGGGTTTATTCGCATACAATAAAGTTTTTGCGTGTCCGTATAACGTTTTCGAGCACTTTCGGCACGTTTACGACCTCGTTCTGGCACCATTTTTTTTTTTTGCTGACGATCAGTTTTAGCGGCATTGTTCACCTTCCGTTGCATGCCGCCTTGATTTTCGACCAGCCACCGCAAGCTAAGTAAGGGAAAGCGGACCAATCACAGACGCCGGCACAACCCTCTTCATCCGGTTATCGATTTTCAGTGCACTGGCTCAACCCCACCAAACCCCTGTCCACTTGAGCGTGCTCCTCGCCTCTTGTAAGCCAGTTAGATAGGACAAGCCGCTCAGTGTATGCAATGTTATTTGTTCTCAAAGCAAATAAAAGTGACCTCCTATAAACGAAGAGAGCGTTGGATTGGACTGTTCAGACAACCCTGCGGGTCACCGCCCTATGTTTGCGGCGGTGGTTACGCAAATTTGACGTAAGGGGATTGGAATAAAAACATATTGGAATAGTTGTACGTTTAGGGCCCCTGATGGTACTTGTCTGTTTTAAAAATGTTAAGAAGATTTCGAAAGCTGCAGTTTTTTGCATGTCTTTGTTGCGTGCGGACGAAAGTGAGATACATGCTGCAAGCGTAACTGCTGACGTGGATAAAAGGATGGGCTGCAGGCAATTCTGAGTCAGTCGAAAGGAAACACGGCTCCTTTGAAAGCGCCGGTTTGCTGCGCAATGTTTGCTTTGAGCCGTGAACCCAGTAATACCGGCGCAAGCAGCGCAGTCGCAGCGCAGTCGCAGCGCAAGCGCACGTCGTCTACAAGAGCCGCCAGAGCAACGCGACGATGACCACCACGCAGTCGTGCCTCAGAATATAGACGTCTCGTGAACTTTCGTGCATTCAGTTACCGGCTCAAACTCAATGGAATTGAAATTTCGCTGCCGTACTCTTGTTCTAGATGATGTAAAGGAGATCATAAACTTCTTCGATGCTGGAGAGGAGACGAAAAATAAAAAACAGCTGGCACGGCAGCGTCCGAGATTTTATTCTTGCAGGAAACGACGAAAGCAAAAGATTACTTTGTTGCCGTCCAAGGCCTCGCTCCCTAACCTTGCGCGCGTGCTCACTTCTGATGTGGACGCAAGGCTGTCGCCATCCGCCAAGTGTTGCAGCCCCTGCTGACGGCCTCGCTCCGCTTCTACGCGAGCATCCGTTCAATTTCCGAGCGCGAAGCTGTTAGTCTTTCTGCACGAAAAGACAAGAAAAAGAAAAAGGAACGCAAAAGAAATACACACATGAAAATAAAATTGGAAGAAAATGAAGAATGCTTTAGAATTCTGCTCTCCAGCTCCACATGCAGTCCAGTGGTGCTTCCGTTCGGGCAGCTTGCTCACTCGCATCTCGCTGGTGCAGTTTCTAATGCGGGGACGCGAAACGCGGAGAAAAAGAGGTTTTAAAATGCTGGGCATACTACTGACAGCTGTCGCCACTTCGAGGTGCCAGAAGGAGGGGACAATGTCGGCAGTGGACTTGTCCCACGAAATATGCCTTTACGGGCGGCGGAGAAACAAATGCAGTGCACCATGTGACTCTTCTCGATTGCTAATACATACTGGCGTATTATACCTGAGGTGCAATGCTCCAACCAGCTCATCAATTGGCTCTGGGAACACTGCCAACATGAAAAAGTTAGGATTCAAGCATCGATTGGTAATTTTGTCTCCGTTAAGAAGAACGAATATCACAGCGGCTTATTGTGATATGTTAGGCTCGTCGGTCCACTGTGTTGTCAGTCGATATGAACGTCGTGAAAAGGCGTTCTCTCGTATCGGCGATGTAGGAAGTGTCTTTCTTCGCGCACCACGTATGTCGTCCAGCTGCTTCTCGCTTGTCATGGCAAATAGAAACCGTCACTGTTTAGATGACTGGTTTAATTAGAAGCAGCACGAGCGCAAGGCCATGCGTTCTTTACTGATCTCCTGTACCTGGATCAATACTGCACATCACAAAAGGTTCGGGTTGCCACTGTGTACGTGGTATTTTTATTTTTGAGCAGAGTAATCAGTTGGGCTTGTTGATTAAACGTATAGTAGAAGGCTACAGCGCGGGAACCGACGGAGACAAAGGAGAGACACGAAGTACACAGACGCAGCGCTGACTTTCAGCAAATATGTTTATGCGTCTGTGTACTTTGTGCCACCCCTTTGCCTCCGTCGGTTCCCGCGCTGTAGCCTTCTGATGTCAATATTCTGTTGTAAATTCGGGAAGAACGAACGAAAGGTCCTCAAATAAAATAAAACGCAATACTTTGAAAAACGCCCGCATTGAAGGACGTAACGTGCCCTGTTTAGCGATAACTGAAATTTCCTCGTCAGTTATCGCCAAGGCAGTCATTCACATTGCCGACGTAGTATATACTATATGGCTTAAACGGAGGAAGTAGACGTTTGGGGGTGCTTTATGCCTTCTATGAAGCGCAGTTACCACACGACGTGCTTTGACCTGCTGTGTAGCTGCGTGTCTCATCGGGACGCTCGATAGTAACCCTGTTGCATGGTTGGGAATCTCACGTTTGTCTTCGGTGTGTACAGTTTTACTGAAGAAGTGCAACATGGGAAAAATAGCCCGTTCTTCCATTGCGCCTGTCCGCTTCGGTCTTGAATGAGGTCTCATGAGTTTTATGCGTTATTTGTATTTATGGCTCTGTTTAGCGGGAATCTTCTTGCAGCATGCATATATTCATTAAAGGTAAATAACAGCATGCGCCTGCATAATCGTCCCCTCGTTTAAGATTCTTCCCGCTTGATTACTTACTAGCACGCGTAATATATTTGTTTATTAATGTTAACGCAGGAGTACCAGGCGTTAATAAATGTCGAGCCAAATTAAATACGAGATAGCGAGAAAGCAGGAGCAAACATTTGCCTAATTATAGTCGTGGGTAGTTAGGTTGCCGATATAAACTATATGTCAACAACACGCATCCGTGAGAAGTTGGTCAATTGAAAGGCGTCTCTTTCACAGTCACGGAGCTATTTATGTTGCATCGCCTGAAAGGGGCACGGCAATGCCCCTTAATTTAATTATGTGCAGCAGTTAGTCGCAAACGAGGCTGCTCCGGAGATATTAAACGTAACAAGTGGAGACGGAAAGCCGTGGGTAACATAAATACATGTTGAAGTACAATAAAACAACGTAAAATACGCAAAAAACTATGATGATCGACGCATCAAATAAGGCGGCCTGAAGCTTTGCAACACAACACACAGTACCAAAGTTAGTAATGCGAAAGCATTATATGTCCTATGGGGCTCTTCCATTGCCCAGGGGGCGCTGCGAAAAAAGGTGATAAAAAGCGCCCTCTGTCCTAAAATGGGTCGTACCAAGCTCGGTCGTCTGCTTCGGAAAGCACGTTTACAATATGGACCCGCCACTTTCGGTTGTGTTGTATCGCGGCCTGCAGCGAATATCGGGCGCCGAAGATTTTTTTCAGGGTTGACACGCTGCGTAAAGGCAAGAAATTATGCAGTGCCGAATACGTGTACACCGTTCAAGAATTAAGCGGCGAAGTTTTAGCGCGGTGTCAATCGCAAGTGAAGCGAGTCGCGTACGAAGTGGAACTTCAGGTAAGGTTTGCACGCTGCTAGATTCAGGCGCACAAACGCGAGGAAATACTTGCTATAAATGAATCCACAGCAGCGATAAGCAGACATCATGTGTACGGAACTGCTCGAGCACACGACGGTACGCGCCGCGATGTACGAACTGCTCGAGCGCACGATCGTACGCGCCGCGACGGCAGCGGTCTTTCGACATGCCGCGAAACGGCGGGCCTCCTGCAACCTTTGTTGACTGCATGCCGCTAAACAAGTAGTTACGCCTGCGTTGTAGTAGCGGCCATCTGTCCCTTTTAGTAAGTGGTAATAACTGATGCAATGCATATGAGCTCGCAAGTACGTGCGAATCGCACTGCAGCGCGAGCTCGTGCGCTGCTCGCTTGATGTGGCTTTTAATGACAGCGCTCGAACATCGATGTGCTGCAATCAATACTACCTTGCTGCGCTGCCTCAACATGCTGGCTTGAGGTCAAGTATGATCACATTTAACTCTCTAACCTGTGCTGCTCGTAGTGGGGTTGTGAATTGTCACCGAATCAGCCCGGCCATTTGTGGTCATTTGCACACACCTGGTCACTTCACCACTTCGCATCGGTCGAATTGTTAATTAATCGCTGTGGCCGGGTCTCGAATCGTGAATTACCAGCCATGCCTGCTGCTATGTCGGTCTGCTGTCGGGACTGGAGGTGCAAAAGACCGAAATTTAAAACGCAGATAATCACGCAAGCTTCAAGATAGGCGAAGCAGTCAGCATGGCGCGAAGTTTCGCTTACTCAGCGCGACGAACTGCAGCCCGTCGCCCGTCGCTCCACTTCGTGAGGCCTTGAAGGAAAGCGGTAGAATCTGATGTTGGAATTCAGGCCTTCTTGTTCATGGCAGCCCACGACGCAGAAGTAATGACGGTGACGCCTTTTCGAGGCTGGGCTAGGTCTCTCCGGATCGGCGTCACCGATTCCTTCTGCTCCCAGCATTACGTCCCACGGCACACGGAGAGTCCGTTTTCGTTAAATTATAGGCTGCGGCGAGCTCGCAGAGTGGTCGGCATGGTTTGTGAGAAGTGACGAGCCTTTTCGCACTCGCAACAGGGCAGAAATAAGTGCGAATCGACGCAAAACTCGGCCTAGAAACGTGCTTCGCCACAGCCAGGGCTTAATACGACCCAAGCAGGTACGACCCAGATGTCGTTTCCCGCGCCGCCACCAGGCGCCGCTACTATACCTCAAACTCCAGCGCACGACGCCCATGAAGCAGAAAATGTGGCGTGATCGAGCGATGGTACCCAAAACGACCGACGGCGTAAAGAGTCGCCAAAAAAAAAAAAGAACGCTCGAATTGACGTCACATTTCCCAGGGAGGTTCCTTTCCTGCAAATAAAGTAAATTAATGCCTTCGAAACGAAAATTTTGTATATTAAGGTGTGGATGGGAATCGAATCTGGGCCTCCTGGGTGCGAGAGGAGCACGCTTCCCCGACGCCACGGCGGCTTCGCGGTTGTCCACAGGTGTGCCTATAGACCGTTTTTTCGTAGGCGCCGCCATATTGTGAACGCAGTGGCGCCGCCTATGAGCAGCACCATACTGGCTTGGGTGAAAGCGGTCTTTTGCATGGCAGGTATACGCTCGGCGGTAGGTTCTGGCGTTTTTTTTTCGCGGTCGTGCGGTCTGTTTAGTATGACGCGCGTATTCTACGTGGTAGACGGTTCTGTGAGACGTGCTGAAGTGGTTTAAGGCGTCATGGCCGGAATTTCTGCTGACGTTGAGGTGGACGGAACACGCAGCGCGATGTGCGCGCGCATATTTGAGCCTACAATCAGCCTCAGAGATCAATTGTATATTTCTGAATGTTCCAATCATTAATGTGACCTTATTGCAGTGTTATCCTCTATTTCCAAGATGTGGTTTAGGAGCCATGAAACATACGCGACGATCGTAACAGCGTGGGTACCGTTCTGCTACGATAGGAGCTGTGATCTTATACTTTGGCAAGCGTTCAAACTGTTCGCTACAGGTTACATTGCGTGACTACTTGGTTCGATGGATGAGGTTTCCGCCCCTGAATAAAATAGTTTTGGTACAGTCTGAATTAAGCTTGTCCAGCAAATGGACTGTTTACGAACTGCGCGAGCGTCCTAAGCAGTGGTAGGTGCTGGATTACATATATCTTTGTTCTATATACCGCATGGTCCAAGCAAACGGAATCAGCGGTTATATATTTATAAACGTTGTGCGGCGTGACTATGCGAGGTCCTATTGCGGCGTTAGCCCGTTTTCTCCTGCTTTTTCAAGATAGATGATGATAACCGAATTTTTTTTTCGGTTGTGTTCGTTCGGTTTTCTACGACGCACTCACACGTATTACGGAAATTGTGTCCTCAAAAATAGGCATGGCATTCTTTTTGTGCGATCCCTCTCATATATTATGGCTGTATGCAGGCCAAAAAGGCAATGTCGAAGCGCACAGCTTACATATGTACCGTGCTGGTACACCAACCGCAGTGATCGCTGTGTTGAGCAGCGCCATCGGCCTCGTGCAGGAAGGCTAGCGTAGACATATGGTAATTTCAAGCATACTAGACTTGAAATGCGCGAGAGCGATGCCACTGCATCACAAATATTTGATAGCGCCTGCCGCTTAGGTGTTTCGTGGTTGCCTTAGGTTGGCCGTGCACGAGCATGCGCTCTTATGCTTTATGTTTTACTCCCTACGCCAAGCGATTCGATAGTGAGCAGATTTACCATTTCATGCTGCTAATACAGAGACACCGGTTTTCTTTGTTGAATTAAAACCGATATAAGCAAAATAGTTCACAACACATACACACACCGCGACTGATAAAACGCGTCACATTTTTGCGCCCCCAAGAGATATTTCCGCCTATTGTAGTTACCTATGCACCGAAAGGCTTCCCTGACGACCTTATATGAACGGACATGGCATAAATTTCGCAAAGTGCGATCTAAAACATTCCTAGATCGTTCCGCAGCACGCGACAGCAATACTTTCAAGCAGCGCCGCGCCGGATCGCCCAAGCCAGAGAGGAGGAAAGCCTCTCCGCGCGCCCTATCCTCCTCGCCCGATGAAACGGTCTATATTGCGTGCCTCGTTGAGCACGTGACGGGGGGAGGAGGTGACATCATCGGCGCCTTGTGGGACTTCAACAGTAATACAGAGGACAGTAAATGGTATAACAACGTTAACTAGTAGTAATTGCGGGTAATTCATGTGAATTACGGTGAATTACAGCGAAATAAGGTGAGTTAAAGTTAGTGCATGATGTAATAAGGTTACTTAAGGTGGAGCAAAGATAATTAAGGTGAATTAAAGTGGATGAAGGTGAATTAAAGTGAATTAAGGTGTATTTGAGTGTTTTCGAATCCAAATCACGTAAGGATTCCTAAGTGACTGCCAATATTTTGTATGGGTATTGAGCGCGCCGTTGTCACGCCCCAAGTCATCACGTGGATGCCAAAACCTTTTACTGTTAAGTTTCACGTTCTCTCTCTCTCTCTTGCTCTCTGTCTTGCTCTCTCTCTCTCTCTCTCTCTCTCTCTCTCTCTCGCTCTTTGATTGTCATAGCTTGCGGCGGTGCGCATCGGTGAGGTAAAGCTGGAGAGCAAAATGATAAGCATGGCTTTTATCCGGAAGATATTTCAGCTAAATATTCCGGCTCGTAAAGTAACATAGCGCTCACGTAAGCATGCTGAAAGAACTGAAAGAACTGAAAACCGCTATTGATAACTAAACTGAAAAACTTAAAGAAAAGAAAATTGTCGAAGATAAAGAGTACTATCACAGCACATTACTACCCGACTTTATCAGATCGTCTCCCGAGAAATTCTGGAGGGTTGTGACGCCTGCCTCTTCGTGTTCCGACACAGTTCTTATTAAATGGTGGAAGTGTGCGGGATGAGAAGACAGTGTGCTCTGCTTTTAATAACCATTTTGAGCGTGTATTCACAAGTGATGACGGCTGTTTACCATGCTTTTCTGCTGAACTGCCTTCCCTTCCTGACATTGTTATTGCGGAACAGGGCATTCTATATTTATTGTTAAATCTTGCCGCTAAGAAACCTCCCAGGGCCGGATGATATTCTAAACTCTTTTCTAAGGCGTTTCGCTGAATGGTCTGCAAAATACCTGCACATTCTATTCGCGAGGTGAATAAACGAAGGACCATTACCGCAAGACTGGAAAATTGCTAGACTAAATCCTTTACGTAAATCTGGGGATAGATCTTCCATAAAAAAATACAGACCAATTTCATTGATATCAACATCTTGTAAGCTCTTAGAACATATAATTCTTAAACATATAACTGGTTTTCTAGATAAACATGACGTTTTAACAAACATGCAGCATGGTTTTAGAAGTGGCCTTTCAACCACTACTGAACTAGTTGAAAGCATACGTGGCTTTGCTAGCACTATAATTGTGATTAAGAATGACAAAAAGAATTTAGCGGGGATTAAAGCCTATCTTACAAACCGCCACCAGTTTGTTACTGTAAATAAAACAACCTCTGATATAGCTGCCGTACAATTCTGGCGTCCAACAGGGATCCGTTGTTGGCCCCCTTTTCTTTTTGCTTTGTATAACTCATATCGTCGCTAACCTCTCCGTTAAAATCAGGCTTTACGCTGACGACTGCGTGCTGTACGATGAAATAAAAACCGAAGAAGACCAACTCAGGTGAAGTAGGGACCTTAATAAGGTACTTGAATGGTGTAAACAACGGCAACTGTGCATTAATTTTGAAAAGACAGTATATATGCGGAGAACATTAAAAGAAGAAGTCACTACTGTATCGCTATGCCACAGAAAACGCCTTTATTTTTTTGTCAGAGGTAACGCAATACAAATACCTGTGCTTATACATAACAAAGGATCTTTCCTTGTCAAAGCATCTTGACACAGTAATAGGAAACTGCCGCCACAAGTTGTTCCTAAGACGCGTATTAAAATCGTCGACGCCAACAGTACGTCTATTGACTTAGAAAACACTATAGATTGCCGCGTTTTAGAATATGCTCTAGTTATATGGGACCCGTTCACTAAAAGCGATATTGGAAAGCTGGAAAGTTTACAAAAAAAGCAGTTCGATTCATCTCCAATACATATGGGCGTACTTCAATTACTAACCTCTTATTTCGGAGCGGCTTGCCTTCTATAACTGATAGAAATCGTGTATGTCGTTTAAGATTCTTTTTCCAGCTAATAAGTGATCACTAAAACATCGACACGACTAACCTTCTCATCTATACGACAGGTTACGCTACCCGACACAGACACTCGCTAGCTGTAACTCCATTTACTACACGTGTCAACTGCTTCAAGTATGATTTTTTCCCCTAAAAACCACAGTAGATTGGAATAAGCTGGCCGATAAAATTGTAACACGGGACTCTTTATCATTTTTCGGGAGAGATCTTTATGAAAAGCATTCTGCGCTTGCTGAGAGTGTTTTGATGTCACTGTTTGGCTGTACGATTTGAAAATTGTTGAACTACGTTGCTTGACTTTTCTTGTTTCTTGTTGATGGTTTATTTTTTGTTTAGCGCTTGTGTGAAGAAACTTGAGTGCTGTTCCCCATTGTTTTGTATTTATTGTGTACTTATTCGTCCACCACGCTGCTAAGATCTTGTATAAGATCGCAGTATCTATAAATAAATAAATAAATAAATATGAGGGCCCTCAGACTCACACCCCGCTTTCTTTAATGTTAATGCCCGTGCCTCCTCACCCCCCTTCCCCTCCATTTCCGAAAACATAGCCTGCCTCGAGAGTAAACTCCGCAAACAATGTGAGAAGACCATCAGATACGACGTGTTCGAGCTTCGCTCGCTTTGATGTGTTCGACGGGGAAAAGGCGATAGGATCGTACTTGTAGGAGGTTAAGATATGCGAGAAAATGGATCCCGCTCTTTTCCACAAGCGCTGGTGATGACTCAGTGCCGCTAAGCGTGAAGTGCCCTGTTAATGTACCGGTGCGCGAGGTCCTTAGTGAAAGGAACACTTTGTAGTGTTTGCTTACCAACGTGTGTCCACATCTGCGCGCCAGCCTGTACAGAGCACAGTGATTCCATTAGCATGGTTGCCTGAAACCAGAGTCTGCTTTCGTATACAGGTGCTCGCCATCTTGTTTTGGAACGTTTGTATTATCACTTTGTAAGCTGTGTCCATACTGTGCTGATGAAAACACTGATACAAAATTACGCTACAGAGTGGTATGACGCTGATGAACTGAATGTCTGTCAGCCTACGAAAGCAGCAAAAGCGAGTTTTTCAGGAAGAGTTACATATGGTCTGCGCGTTATTTATTCATTTTTGCTTTTATGACGCAAGGGAGATATGGAGCACGAACGAGTGGAAAATGAGGCTTAATGCCAACGTTTCTTAAAAGGATAAAGAAGGAAGGCACGCTTAATCGACAGAAATGATGGGAGCCGGGAAGTACGTACTTGAGGTATGCTTTATATGTGTATACAGCATACTCAACGTGAAGCTGGAGTGGTCACATGCATTCTTACGACACTGCTACGGTGTCTCGCATCACATGCTGTTAACGCCAACGCGACAATATTATCCTTTTTCTTGGAACGACAACTTCAGCTCGATATATTCTCTCTGTTAACAAATAAACAACTCGTTCATAAAAAAAAAAACAGGGTCCTAATTCACAAAGTCTGCGGTCCGCGAGTACTTCTTGCCATTGGCGGGCCGCTTTCGATATTATTATTGTGTCCAGCCTCACAATTGACTAGATTTTTCTCTTACGAGCTATTGTAGCGCAAGAGTATTTTGCTAGTATGACCCAGATAAACGGGTGCCCTGTATTTGAAAACGCAGCCGTTTTGCTGAGGAACGAGGGGAAATGAACGGTGATGCTTTTCAGGGCACAATGCGTGGAACTCGCTGACGTTCTCATCTGACCTACCCGTTTTAGAACAAGCAATGGTTAACAGAAATACCGTTATGCATGGGTCATTAGCGACTCCTTTTGGGAGGCTATATGAAAACACTGACCATGACATAGAAGAAGCCAGAGAGTCCCCGTCCAAATCGAATTCCAATAACTGTATCAATTAACAAGAACTACGGGACAAGAGCGGTCGCAAGAGAAGATAGGAAGAGAGGAACGCGCACAAATAAAGAACGATAACCGCACAATGACCTCAGCCGCAGGGATCAACCTTCCATGTCTGTCGTTTCTTTTTATTCTTGTTCTTTCTGGCAGCGCCGGGTGAACGCTAGCCTGCTAACTTTCTCTTTTCCGACAGGGTCACTGGGTGATTAAAAGCTTCTAAGCACGATGAGCATCAGACATCCCTCACAAAAAAATCCAAAACGACGACAAATAAAGCACCCAGTTGCCTCTTCGTGACCTCACCGATGTCCGAGAAAAATGCAGCTCTGGCTAAATGAGCTAAAACTATGTTGCAAGGACCGCACAGCTTTCGTCCTCCAAACTCGACTCGTTCAAAACGTAATGATGCCGCCGTGCTAGGCTCTCTTCGAAGACCGCTACGCCGGAACAGCTCCAATTAGACTCGGCGGGGCAGTTGGCGGTCCTGCGCCTAGTTGAAGCGAAGTGTCATGTGTCGTGCTTCGATATTTGCCGTTCGTGCAAATGGACTCTCTTCCGGGTGCAATCTCTGTCCCACATCAAAACAGTCGCTTGGAGTCAAATTCGCAACCAAGGTAATCGGACGCTGTCGACAAGGGTGATCAACAAATCAGATTGTATTATGTTGAGTGAAGTAGCTTAACCATTTTATTTAAATACAATAAATTTTCTTTTCTTTTTGTTTTCGTTTCCTTCGCTATTAGCATTCCACTGCAATGGCAAGCCGTCCGCAGGTACTGCTCTTCTTAATGGCATATGTTAGGTGTCGTGTTTAATCAGTTCGATGAGAACCCAGTTACTGGAACCGTAGGTCGGCAAACTGACTCTCGAATTGACTTAGTCACTGAAGCAAATAGCAAACAGCACTTACGAACAAAAAGGTTTGTAAATTCGGCTCCAAATTTATTGAGAAGGACAGTTAGATCCAGCCTCATGTCTATTCTTGCGAACGCGAAAAACGTAGAGTCACAGGTGTGATACATACTTGCTAACTCATTCAGAGTCCCAGGCTCGAAAAAAAGCTCAAATTTACATAGTCCACTTAGTTAACATCCACTCGTACTCGCCTAACCTCGCACGTATATACTCACATTCACTTAAATACACAGTTGAAATGGGGCTCAGATAAATCCAGACAGACTGGATAGATGTAGGCGCGAGGCAGTAGGCACACCTTAGGATGAACGTGAATGCACAAGGGTGTGAGCGCAAGTCAGTGCTGACATGTATTAGTGTGAACATGAGTGAGTGTCTTTCAGTATAAACGGACGTCAATTTGAATATCACTCAACACCGGTGACAGGGACAGGGTTATGAGCGTGAATGAGAACACGTGGTTGTGAGCAGGCGAGTGTGCTAGTGGGTGCGCGTGAATACACGCGAGTGTGAAGCGAGCTCTGGTTTGTCTCTGAATATTAGACCTTTTAGAGAGCTGGTGATTCAGGTGAGCCATAAACGCGTGAGTTCGAATCGAATGGGTAGGTGGGTGATTCCATGAGTTTGAGGGGAGTCTGAGCCCATGATTCGGTTACTATATGAATGTGACCGTTGCCCCGTTAATGTGAGTGAGCCCGTGTGAGTGTAAGTCCGTGAGTATAAGTGACCATGACTGAGTCTGGCTCTAGTGAGTCTGAGTGCGAGTGAGGCTGGCTGAGTCTAGTCTTGGTGCGTCCGAGTGATCCCGATTGAGCACAACCTCGGTGAGTTAGTCGGAGTGAGCCCGGCTAAGGACGACTCTAATGAACCTGAGTCCAAGTGAGTCCGGCTGAGTAGAATTCTTGTAAGTATGAGTCCGAGTGAGCCCGACTGAATAGAATTTTGGCGAGCCTGAGTCCACATGAGCCCCAAGCGATAAATGTATCTTGTGACCGAGTCTGAGTGAGTTCTGTTGATTTTGTGGACCTATGAGCGGCACACTGTTATAAGGCGGCCAAGAATAATGAAAACATCAGCTGATTCTAACACTCGTTGTGAAACTTGTCTTCACAATGCCGCTGTTGCATTCCTTTTCTCTAGTAGAAAGGAAAGAACGATAAGCAGAAGGATTTGGCGACTCGAGAGCACAATAATGCATATCGCTAAAGTCGTTGATGCTTTCAGATAAAATATGGTTCACAGGTTACGCTGAGAGGTATTGTTAAAGCTCAGATTTCCAGCACAATGAGATTCAGAGATGTTCGCAGCAGTCGTTTGTAGTTCACCGACACACGTTCGTCTTCACGAGGCGCAGGCACACTTTCAGTACTCCTTTTAATCCATTTGTCGCTAAAGTTGAGCTCGTCAACGCTGCGTAGCGCTGCGGGCACCAAACTTTGCGTCAGCTCATCTGAATAACAATTTGCACGAGTTGGCTGATATCCGTGATTGCGACACAGACCGGAAAGCAAAGCACAGACAACGGATTCCCTTGCAGAGGCGCTGGTATTTGTTAATCGAATGTGCTCAGTTTTTTGCGCCTACGTGTGTGCAGAATTCGGCGCCCGATTAGACGTAAGGTGTTGGCTGGCAGACTTGTGCTTCAGTTGCACATCGTGTTTAGACTTTGAAGGAGCACTGGTGGTGCTTCTAGCTCAACGGAGGCGCTATTTGCTCTCTTGGAACCAACGTTAACTGGTGTACTTGTGTGCGCTGCGTGCGAGTATACTCTGAATTTCTATGTGTTATTTCATGCCTGATAATGCCATGTGGGGTAACATGTTAGGCATATGGCTGGGTAAACTGCTGTGGTAGTTATTTAAGGTGTATCTCTCCATACTACCAGAAGAGCCGATGATGCTAGAGCGAAGACACAAGCCAGTGACGAACCGGTTATCACGTGAGAAAACCTATAGTAAGCGTGGTTATGATTATAGTAACTTCAAGAACATCACACGTTTTGAGTTAGAGAGCAAGAAATGTCACCCTGTAATAATCGCTTTCATACGAAAAGTATATAAGTCAAGACCTTGCTTGCTAAGAAAAACGCTTGCTTCCTGATAAATCTATATTAACGGTTTGCCTTAAAGAGTACTTCGCACGCTCCCACAAAATATAAAAGTGCTCGTAGTTTTGCTCAGAAGAAACTTTAGGGAATTGGCGCAACCGTGAAAGTTAGAGAAGTATTACGTCGCTCTAGTGCAAATGCCTTACTTTCGACGAGCCGGAAAAGTTGAACTGGTGCATTAAATCTGCAACTGAGCGTATCACAGATTATTACTGTTCACACACTATTGTCGCCCAACCAACTGTGTCTTTGTCATCGGATGTAAACGTTACTCAAGCTATCTTGAATGTTCAGCCCAAACATTGAACGCCTCCTGAGGAGGTCCTCTCGCCAGCGGTTCTGACCACTTTGTGCTGTTCTTCCGTCGCCGCTGGGGCGACGTGATTAAGCGCTCACTGGGAAACAACGTTGATGACTAAACTAATGCATGTTTAAGGACCATCGGCATCGCACTGCACGCCTTAGAAGGAAGCCGCACAGATGTATTTCACGATACCTATATTTGTGCGTTGTGACATTACATTTCTCGCCTTTGTCTTCAATAATGACGCGAAAAAGCCGAAACGAAACAAAGAAAAGGTTTCTTTGCACTTTGTCATATAGTATCCTTCTTCAGGCACTCGTAAACTCTCTTTCTTTTTCTCTCCTTCTTTTCATGCGTCAAAAACAGCTTTTTCGAGTGAAACTCACAAGTCTAACAGGAAAACGACACAGAAGGTACATGCACCCCATCTGCTTTAGCCTGAAATTTCTGGGAAGTTCAACTTCGCTGAGGAAAATAATGCGCATATACGAGTGTTCGCTGCAACTTTTAAATTTTTAAACAACAACGTTTGCAAAAGCATGAGGTTTTACTTTTTTTTTCCCACTACAGCGAGATTCCTTTCGGAAAGCTTCTTAGTTATGCGAATAGGGGGAAATCTCGGGAGAAAAAATATTTGAATGAGAAGCTGCAGAGCGATGATGGACGTATTTTGAGATTCTTCCTACTTTATATTCGAGTAATAACCCTTTCCTATGTACATTACTTCAGCTTCAACTGTTTGTCGACGCTCAGCTGGAGTTTGCGGTGACGCGGAACGTGTATCGAGCGAGAGTTAATTCGAATGTGCCTTGCAAATCAGTCTGAAAGTGCCGAACGCGTAGCAGGCCACTGTGGTGGCTGCTAAAGTCCTGGTCGAGTAAGAGAATTAGGTACAACTACATTGCATGTTCTAAAGCAGCAGGAATATGATAAAAAGAGGAGGCTAAAATGTGAAAGAACTTCACAGCCACCTTGCACCTTTTATCATATAGTGCAAGTTTTTGTAGCATGGGGGCTCAAAGGGGAAAAAGCTATGTTGACATGACAGGATAGCCCGCCTACGGATTATCAAGAAAAAGAAGGTGAAAAAAATATAGGCGTTCTGGGCTTTTCGAGGTACTCTCTCACTTAGAAAGGAAGGGGAAGCTAAGGCTCCAGGAATTTCACCTCGAGACTGGTTTACTGTGTTGTGTATATTTACTCAGAGTGAAATCGAATAATGATAACGAGAAAGAAAAAATTGTGGTGCTGCTGTTTTATTGCCGCAAAGGTGACATATTTCTCCTTTTGCAACTCGCTTTGATCACAGGAAATGAAAAGCTTTGTAGTGAATATACCTATTATATATGCCCTTCTATTCTTCGTATTTTCATAGAACAATTAGTCCACTCGCGCCCGCAAACCTTGATCTTGTGGCTGAGGCTGCTCTGCTGAGCGAAACCACGAGCCTTGAGACGCGCTGGGAGCTTAACTGTGACAGACGACACCGCACTGTTAAGTGCGGGGAGAGGCTCTTCGCGTAAATATAGTGACTGAAAAGACTTGCAATTGTACAAGTCTCTTTTCACCTGCTGTCGCTCACCAGACACCGCTTCAGGTGCACGTAAATAAGCTTCGGCTAGCATGGCCGAAATACTACGTGATTTGGCGAATCCACTGTGTTGGCCGAGGCGCGACACTGTGGCGCCATCTTGCATGCACTTTGTGTACTACGGCTGCTCATTCCGAAATTGCGGCGCATACTACTCTTTTTGCGTGATTAGACGTATGACACCCAAGGCGCTTCAGACAAGGTGACGCGAACGTGTGCAAAGTATAAGTTGCTGTCCCAAGTAAAACATTGCGCGATTAGGCATCTCGGAGGCGCTTATGACACGCAAGAGGCTTCTGACAAAAAGTTTCACCGAACAAGTACAAGCACTTGCACACAAATAAAAGGACGCCGGCAACGCTCAGGTGCGTGGAGGTCTCGTGCTGCCAAGCAAAACCTAAATTGTCGTACTCTTGCGTATTCCACTGTTGAAGCGACATTTAAAAGATTTTGTTACACATGAACCCTCAAGCACCAGAATAAGGCGACGTACAGATGCTGTTAAAGATACCGGCAGTTTTATCTTAGTGTTCGTGCCATGGGAAACAACTTGGCTGCCGCCGCTGAGAAAATGGCTCCTCAAGAAATGATCCTCTTACTTTAGTGCCGGCAGCGCGAATTGCAAGTGCGCTTGTTTAAGAACTTGGTGGCTGCACAAGAGCTGAGATGATTGCTACGGAAGTTTATAGAGCAGTGTAGATTGATAGGACTCGAAATTAACGAAAGGAACAGTATAGAAAGTGCGACCACCGCTAAAACTGGGCCAGTGTAGCTATTGGAGGTAGAGCTCTACAATACGTACAAAGAGCTCTGTAGGATTGTGACTATGTCCGGGAAAAATTGTCGCGCGCTCACCGCAAAAATACATCACGATGCCTCAAAGAATGGCTCAATTAAATCCATCAGAAAATGCCGAATGAGAAAGCCATATGTGATCTGAAATTCATGAGGGTTTGGGAAGAATGGCTAAGGGGAAGCAGTGTTCCTGACAAACATCGATCGCAGCAATTTGTTGTTGTTGTTGTGTTGAGTATATTTTCTCACAGCTTTAGTATTTCAGCGACCCGTGTACATGATATCGAGGCAAATAACGTTATTATCATAAATGAGGATGTGTAGTTGTAGAGCACAACGCGCTAAGAAATTAACTAAATGGGTTAGGAGTTCACCGCAACTTGATGTGGTCTTCAAGGGTGCTTTTTCTGGAGTCAACTTACTGAATAGGGAAAAACAATCTGGTACTGCGTGTACAAGTTCCGAAATAGATTTCTCAAGGCAGCTTTTAAACACTCTGGTTATTTATTATTTTGTTTATTCTGTGGTTGTGTAGCCCCGGCAAGGAGACGAAGGACGGGGGACAAGAACACAAGCTCGGCGCTGATGACGACAGGATGAAAGCACCAAATATATCTAAAACGTTCACGTTACTTAGGTCTGCCAGATATTTATTTTTTAATACCAGTCGTTGTCACGTAGGAGTGGTAAATAAATAGCACGCGTTATATCTTTTACACGCAGAACAGGTGACCAGACAAAAGCAAAGGCTGGACGCTCCAATAAATGACGCGCAATGTTTCAGGCATCGCTTTACCAAATAGCATCGTTTTCTTTTTAATTCTTAAGTGCACTGGCAGTAGTATTGCTGTCGGTGTTGGAACCCCTGACAAATATGCCGACTGCTTGATTAATGTCGCTTTACTTCTACGCACAGGAGCCCCGAGGGACGTATATAGGGAGCATTTGTTTTCACATTTGCTTCTTTGCGCTTACTTCCAAGAATACTCGCTTCTCAAAGCTTATCCGTGATAAGACTTTTTTTAGACCTCTACCGGAGCAATTATTCGCAAGTCTACCTTTTCCTTGCACACTTGGGACACATATATTTCATGTACGGAACGTGTGCCTTAATTGGGAAAGTACGCTCGTTGTCTCCTAACCAACACCGCACAGCTTGTAGACTGTAGAGCACACCGGCGCACGTGCCAGTGTACTGTGCCTCTCCCCCCGAAAAACGTTCCTGGCTACGCAACTGAGGCTACGCATCCGCTGTCCGCGTTGTCATCCCGTTAACGGTGTATACGGCTTATATAGTAGGATACAACTTAAAAAAAAAAAAACTGCAGTTGGCAACCAAGGCACACGGACCGCTCGTCGTTGTGTTACTCCGCTAGCCATTCACAGAAGAAAACAAAGTCGTTGTCATGCGATGTTTTCAAAATGGCGTCGTACTTGATACCTCCAGAGCGTCTGCTGTTCTTGAAGAGTCTTCATTGGCAGAAGCGACGAGGTGTGGGACAGATTTGGACAAAGTGTATGGAGTCTGAGCATTTCACTCTTCAAAAGCCCGCGGTACCGTTCATTTCACTGCATGCCGAACCGTTTTTCCTCATGAAAATTCACTGCCAACTGAAGTGAAACTTGGCAATAAATAGTTGCAGCGAAGCAACCGTTTTGTTTCAGTTGAATAAATTATTAGGCTTTCACCGTTCCACTATAACAGACGAATTGAAACATACAAAATTACGCGCTTATAATTTTATTTTTGTGGTTATCACGTTAATTAGATAACAGGGAACGTTGGAAATACGAACTATTTGCAGCCTCGCTGAGGAACAGTAGCTGGCGGTTATGAGGGCGTGGGCGGGGCTTCACTGCAGACTTAAGTTGTATCCGACTATAGAAAATAATTGAATCTTGGAAAAGAAGCCATGCATACAAGGTACGACAATTTTTATTGGTAAAACGAGAAATAAGGTATAATGGCTCTTTGTGATTATGCAAAGCTGTATATATCCATGAACAAAGCGCAGGCCGACGCTACGAGAGAAATATTTTCTTGCCTTTGCTTCGATTGCGCATACGCTTCACATGCAGTGTCGCACATCTGGAAGTAAATGTCGCGCAAATTTAAATTTCGATTCTCGCGCATTGAAGCGACAGCTCCACAGGCGCCAATTCGCCAATTTAGTCAAGCTTCCTCCCCGTTTTCTTCATTTTGTCGGCAAACGTTTTGTTTGAGTTCAAGTATAGTCTTCCGTAGCACAATTAAGCTCTGGAATCAGGGAATCAAGATGTAACGACAGTGGATTAAAGCCCATGTATCTAAAAGACAGCGCGGACAAGCCAGGCGCGTCGCTCATCGCGTCCTCATTTTTCTGAATGTGTGCGTTTGCGAAAAAAAAAAAAAACATCGCCACAATAACTTGACGTAGCCGGTATTCGTGCTCCACGGCCTTTCTATTTCCAAGAAACACTCGTTGAAAGAGTGGTGACACTGTATGCGTGTATTTGCTTATACTGCAATAAAGGGGAAAGAAAGAAAGAGCATACCCTTGAGCAGGCGAGGTGTTGTTGCTCTATTTTTCGAGGGGTGCACCTATAGGCTCGAGGATATAACGGGTGACTTCTCCGCGTAACAGCAGTCGCATTTTGACCCAATGGCGGACGTGGCTTCCCCGCATGCGGATGTTCACTCGTTCCCTGACGCTCTTCCACATTCGGCGAGCGTTCTGCATTAGCCGTGCGGCGACAATTAGTACTTAAGGAGGCCAGCATCAGCATAGGCGCTTAGCGGGTTCGTCGGGGATTCCCTCCCTGCATCACTGAACCTTGTGCGTGCTCGTTAACCGGCGAGCTGCTCCTCGGACGACTGCGGGGCATGAACGCGACCTATCTTTCCGTGGCCCTGGCACGCGATGCCCACAATGCCCATTCAATGCGTCGTGCCGCTTGAGGTGCACGCCGCTTTCCGGGCAACCGCGACAAGCGCAAAACGACAGACTGTGCAATGCAGCAGCAGCTGACGCGGCCCGTCGGGTTTGAGGAACTCGGACAAACACTTTCGCGTATACGCACGCACGGCTCGGTTCTGCGAAAGTGCAGCAGCGCTACTGTCGCGTCGAAGATACCTGCCCTCCAGAGGAGCAAGAGTTTCCACCTCGACCGTGGGACCTCTTCGACGACAGCCGAGCTCGTGGTACTAAGCGTAGGTCTGAACTTGCTGCCAAGTGCGCTCTCATCACTGATTTGGGCCACGCTCTCGACAGACTTTGTAGGGATTCATGCTTAGTGCCCAGGTGACCATTGTCATCCGACAGCGTTTAATTGTTTCTTTATTTTTCGTACCACTACGATCGGCGTCTACGACATCACTGTAAGATTAGAGCGCAAGCCCCTTTTCCACTTGGCTGCCTAGGGCATACCCGAGTACTGTCAAACGAAATATAGATGGTCTTGTATGTGCGTGTGTGTGTGCGTGCGTGTGTGCGTGCGTGCGTGCGTGTGTGTGTGTGTGTGCGTGCGTGCGTGTGTGTGTGTGTGTGTGTGTGTGTGTGTGTGTGTGTGTGTGTGTTCAGTTCATCCAGCTATAGTAGAAATAGTAGTAGTAGAATAGTAATAGTAATAGAATAGAATAGTAATAGAATAGTAATAGTAGTAGTAATAGTAGTAGTAGAAATTAAATGAAGTAGCTGCAGATGCAACTGCTATTTTTGAAAATCTCGGTGCACTGCTATGAAAGCCAACTTGACAAAATATAAAGTAGTATGAACGTCAACTGCAGGCCTTGGCTGTCAGATCCAGATGACCCCGAACGGAGTATTCATCTCAGAGCCTTTTGAAGAACAGTGGCTGGAAAACACGACTGCAGTTCCACCAAGAGGTATTCAAACCGCTGTTGACGTGGTTGCGGCACGTCTTGCCGGCTGTTCGTTGTATTTTGATGATTCCATCTATAAGTTCGGGTGGATTTAGAGGGAGCGAGCGAACGAGTCTTTCATTTAGGATCGGAGGAAAGCCTGTCACTAACCTGCAGTACGGACCTCGCCTTCAGCGCTTCAAGAATGCAAGAACAAAACGAAGCGCCACGACAAAAGGGGTTTGAGGACGCCGCGCTAGATGTTTAAATCAGGGCAGTGGTGAGGCTGTATGATTCAGTAAGATAATGAATACTGAACTCACTTCAAAGATGGTCGTAACGTAATGTTTTTCAAGCGGTTTGCGTGAAAGTTAGGGTACGTCTACAACTGTTATTTAATATTGAAGTTATTACTGTTGACGACATCCGTGTAGGTAGAACCCTTATGTTTAATTCACTTACTTCTGCAGCTATAGATGCCATTCTTTTCTCGTGAAGCATAAAATTACAACTTCAGTGATGCACGACATTCCGCATTTACTGACACATAACGGGCATTATTCATGAAATGCCTAATTAACATAAAGTCACAAAACCGAGCCCGATTTTTATGGGAATGTGCGCTCAGGTGCTATTACAGGCGCAGTTATAAATCGCATACATGCGCCGTCCTCAGCATATCCATACTATGCACTATTGTACTAACGGATCGATGTTAACACTGTGCTAGTAGGAGTGCGATGAATGTTATGCGGAGAAATGAACTATCGTATAATTAACTATCACTCAAGAAATTTGTTCACGGTATTCAGGATTCAAATGAAGCAGTTGGAAGTGTTGCATCGCATCCAAGAACGGTAATTTTTTTTTTTATTTCTCAAAGCGTACTTGTCGCGATATTTTCCTACATACAAAAGTCAGTACAATACTGAATCCTTCTTTATCTGCAGGTTCAACTGAAAGGCTTAGGCATTCTCGACTGACGTACGTAAATCATGAAATTGCCAATTTTGGACTAGACACTTCAGTGCGTCTTCAGCAATACGCAATGTGAAATAAGGGATACAAATTGTGCCGCACTTATATTTGTTCGCAAAAATAATTTAGACATCAGGCCTCAATGCAATGACAATGTTGAACCTATGCTAAATTTGTGCGAGCTTAGTTTTTAATGTGATAGACGCTTTGGTTGATCGCTCGTACATACAATCGCCTATGGGGCGGCGCACCGTGATATTTTAAATGCGGTTCTATCTTAGCTCTTATGGAAACAAATTGAGATTGATGGCCGTTACTTTAGTCATAAGTTTTATGGTTAAACAAAGCAAGAAAAAGGAAGGATGTCAGCCGGCGAAGAAGTGCTTGAGCGCATCACTCACACAGCGTAGGGATTGCGTCTATGGTCGGCTCGCGTCGCCATAAATTTGGTTAAAAAAATAAAACAGAGGCAGCGTATAGTATTAAATCATAGACGTCAGCTTGGTTCGGTTATTTGATAAGCGCTGGTGGGAGCCTGGGAATAGCAGGTAGGGGTTTGCGGAAAAGCTACAGCACGAGATCGATTGACGTAGTTTTTCGGGGTCTTCGGACAAGCCTTTATGGGGGGGGGCAACCAGCGCTGCGATGATGTTCAAGAGATGAAAGCCTACCCGTTTGTCAACGATTTGTGGTAAGCTAGGCCTCGACAGGGCATAGTAGTAGCGGTGGCACACAGAATGAATATTGAACGTTCACGTTATATATATATATATATATATATATATATATATATATACAGTGCACCCGCCGAAACTGAACACAAAAACTACAATCACAACACGATTACGACATGACGCTGCAGAATCGACTGGCTATAGAGCGACACTGAAAGTAAAGCAGCCGTGTATTTTCGCAGGCAGCTGCCATAAACACTGATCGCATGAGTAGTGCACGGAAGCAAAGTTCCAGTTTTCGTTTCACTTCGCGCTCACTCCGCCGAGCGCTTCAATATTAAAAACCTCCTTTTCTAGCGATTTGCTTGTCGGCTAGCGTCTGAACATATTATTTAAGGGGCATCTGTACAAGCTTTAGAATTCGGTTGCTTTCGGTAAGCGAACCGAATTAGACAGTCAAAGGCAACATAAGAGTCATAATTTTTTCGCTTCCACCATATGTTACATACACCAAATGGGTGGGTTCAATGCGCACTCAACCCTTGAGACACTTGATTTTTCTTGTGTGTGTGTCCGTTGAAGAAAACAGCCAAGAAAACGGTGCACGCAAGGAAGAAAGCAACACATGCGCGTGGCCGTCTTCCTTCGTTTGTCAAGTGCTTATTTCGAGACGCCAGCTATCCGGGCTTGACAGAGTTCTCTGGGGGATTTCCTTATGAGTGCTCTAGGGAGAAAATGTAAGAAAACACGCGTGTGATGTCGAGAAAACGACGATAACGAACTTGCTGCAAAATGAATGGAGAGCGTATAGATGTGCGAGAGAAGTGGCTGCAGTTCCGCGAGCTTCGCGTGCCCGTCCCGAACACACACTCGGATGTCTCAGCAGCAGTGCCATGGTACAGGCATAATAGATACGTCATCAGCGAAGATATTTCGCTTATGGTTACGCACTGCACCCACTGATCTCTACAATGAGAGGGGGGGGGGGGGGGGGCGTGGGTAGCGCATCGAGCGCTCTCGCCTGAAGAAGCCACCGGAAGTAAGCTGCCCTGTCCCGGAAGTCAGCATTTCGCGACTTTGCAGCGGCACTTCTCGTGCACAGGAGTTCGGCATTTTTTCTTTCCATTCCCCAATATATCTGCTATGCCGTAAACAACGCCAGCAAGCCGGAGAAGTCTTTCGGATAGAGAATTTTCCGTCGCCGCGCCGACAGCCTCGCTAACACGAGTGGTGCGCTTTAAACTCTGGTGATGGAGAAAAACGCTTTATGTAGGAAATAAATATTGCATACGGGCTCAGATTATCGTAAACGCTTTTAACTGACATGAAGAGACAGCAAAATCGCGGAATACTATGAAGAAACTTTTTTTTACGGCCGCCCTATTATCCGACCGCACGCACCAGCAAGTACAGCGTATATACGCCTTACTTCCGCGACAAGCCAAAGGAAAGCGCCCAGCGGGAAGCGCGAAAGAGGAGCCCGGAGCACCTCATCATCATCATCATCATCATCATCATCATCATCATCATCATCATCATCATCAGCCTGGTTACGCCCACTGCAGGGCAAAGGCCTCTCCCATACTTCTCCAACAACCCCGGTCATGTACTAATTGTGGCCATGCCGTGCCTGCAAACTTCTTAATCTCATCCGCCCACCTAACTTTCTGCCGCCCTCAGCTACGCTTCCCTTCCCTTGGAATCCATTCTGTAACTCTTAATGACCATCGGTTATCTTCCCTCCTCATTACATGTCCTGCCCATGCCCATTTCTTTTTCTTGATTTCAACTAAGATGTCATTAACTCGCGTTTGTTCCCTCACCCAATCTGCTCTTTTCTTATCCCTTAACGTTACCCCTATCATTCTTCTTTCCATAGCTCGTTGCGTCGTCCTCAATTTGAGCACCTCATACATGACGCGTTTCGGCTATTCGAATAGTTTGGATAGTCATTGTAGATGAGTTCTGCCCGAATTCTTTTAAATTCCTGACGCGATCAAGGCGCTAACGATCAAGATCGAAGGCGCTAACGACGTTGGTAAAGCGAAATCACTCGGTCGTTCAACACGACACGGAAGTTAAGTCAATCGATCATATTCTATTAGAACTCATACCCATGCGGAAAACGAAGGACAGCCTCTTTGTATTAAATATTTATAGCAGTCCAAAGTGCAGACACCATAAATTTCGATCGCTCTTTAAAAAAACACTAGCCATAGCGGACAACCGAGCGGTAGTGATCGGAGGCGATTTTAACGCCCAACACGCGGCGTGGGGTTACAAAATCGAAACTCAAAAAGGCAGGAACCTATGGCTAGACGCGCAGCAGGAAGGTCTGACCCTCGTGACCGACCCATCTGTTCCCACGAGAATAGGTACCAGCGTTTGCGCGGATACTACGCCAGATCTAACATTCACCAAGAACATACGGGACGCGCAGTGGACAAATACGCAACACGACTTTGGGAGCGATCACAATATACTAGAAATAACGGTAAGGGCAGGACCGCGCAAGACAAAGGGTAGACCACTTAAGATTGTCGACTGGGACAAATTCAGGAAAATAAGGGAGGAGGCCGACGACACGACACAAGGTATTGAGGAATGGACCGAAAAACTAAAGGGAGATGTGGCGGCAGCTACGAAAATGGTCCCGCCGGAGGCGCATCTAGAGAACGTAGACAGTAAGCTTCTACACATGTGGGAAGCTAAGGCAGGGTTGCAACGGAGATGGAAAAAACAAAAACACAACCGGACGCTTCGTAGAAAGATAGCCAAATTGAACAGGGACATAGAAAAGTACGCCCAGCAGCTATGCAAACAACAGTGGGAGGAAAAATGCAACAACATGGACAGTCAGATAGGAATGGCAAAAACGTGGAACATCCTTCGATATTTGTTAGACCCGGACGGGACAAAGTCGGCACATAGGCAAAATATAAATCGGCTAATACAAACGTACCGAGGGACAGAGCAGGACTTCCTCAAGGAAATCGAGAAAAGATACATCTCGCAAGTGCTGCCCGTCGTACACCCTGACTACACAGGGCAGGTAAATGACGAATTAGACAGCAAAATCGGCGAGTCAGAGGTCAGGGCAGTCCTGCAGAAACTCAATACCAAGTCGGCACCCGGACTAGACGGTGTAACGAATAAAACGCTAAGGAACTTGGACGATGAGTCTATAGCTAAGTTAACCGAATATATTAACGAATGCTGGGAGGCAGGGCAGATTCCGCAGCAATGGAAGACGGCACAAATCGTGTTAATACCTAAACCGGGCAAGCGACTGCAAATTGAGAACTTGAGACCCATATCTCTCACTTCTTGCGTGGGGAAACTCATGGAACACGTGGTCCTAGCTAGGATGACCACCTACCTCGAAGACTGCGACGCGCTCCCGCCCACGATGATAGGATTCAGGAGAAACCTCTCAGCGCAGGACGCTCTGTTACAACTAAAACATCAGATCATAGACGATTCGGGCAGATCGACAAAGGCAATTCTCGGGTTGGACCTAAAAAAGGCCTTCGATAACGTAACACATGCAACGATACTGGATAGAGTAGGCGAACTAGGACTGGGAAAACGCACGTACGATTATGTACGCAATTTTCTAACGGGCAGAAAGGCAAAGATCACGATAGCGGACCTAGTTTCGGAGGATATCGAGATAGGCAGCGCAGGTACGCCACAGGGCTCGGTCTTATCACCGATGCTATTCAATCTGGCGCTTATCGGGCTGCCAGCCAAGCTACAAGAAATCGAGGGTCTAAATCATACCTTATACGCAGACGATATTACCCTATGGGTGAGAAACGGAAGTGACGGGCAGATAGAACAAACGCTTCAAACAGCGGTCGAAACAATCGAAAAATATCTAGAGGGGACAGGGCTAACATGCTCGGCAGAGAAATCGGAGCTGTTACTGTACAGACCGACTCGCAGAGGTCGCAAACCAGGCAACTACAGGGAAGAGCTCACTCATAGAGAGGAGATACAGTTAAAGACGGCCGATGGGAAACCCATACCCAAGGTCGATAGGATCAGGGTATTGGGGCTCCTCATTGAAGCCAAGGGCAACAACGGAGAAACCCTCAGAAGACTGGAGGGAACTGTAGCGCAAGTCATGAGGCTAATCAGAAGGATAACAAATAAACATAGCGGGATGAAAGAGGAAAACACGATCAGGTTAATACAGGCCTTCGTAATAAGTAGAATAGTGTACGTAGCGCCGTACTTAAAATGGCAGGTCGCGGAAAAGATCAAACTAGAATGCCTCATTCGGAAAATATACAAACTAGCCATAGGACTACCGATCAGCACCAGCACGGACAAGTTGCTGCAATTAGGCCTACACAACACTATAGACGAGCTCATTGAAGCGCAATGTACGGCACAATATGAACGCCTCTCTAAGACTAGAGCAGGCAGACACATCCTAGAGAGATTAGACATAGGTTACCACACACAGCATGGTGTCAAGGTGGACATCCCGAGAGATACAAAGGAAAGATTGGTAATACCTCCCTTACCAAAGAACATGCACCCAGAACACAATGAGGACAGAAGAAAGAACAGAGCGATGCAAATACAGAAGAAATTCGGCAGCGACAAGGACGCAGTGTTCGTAGACGCGGCTCGATACAGTCGCAGACGGGGATTTACGGCAGCCGTAATCGATAGGGATAAACGGTGCAAGACATGCGCGACGATACGCACCACAAGTAACGAGATAGCTGAAGAAGTAGCCATAGCGCTCGCAGCAGCTCAGACTAACGCAACCGTGATAGTCAGCGACTCTCAGACGGCAATAAGAAACTTTGCCAATGGCCGAATCTCCCCGGAGGCACTACGAATTCTTCTTTCAGGAGGGCAAAATTACAAAAGAAAGATATATATCACCTGGACACCCGCTCACACCCTCGCGGAGGACGGCAACAACGAGGCGGCACATGACGCGGCTCGAGGGCTTACGGACCGAGCCGCAGTCGAAAGTGACGCCCCGACACCCTCCGGACGTGACAGTGCGGTAAATGAGTGGGAGTGGGAGGACAGAATGACAACATATAATGACATTACGAAACATTATAGGTTACAGAGGTGCATATTCCCGCGACCTCACGCAAAATTGACAAAAAAGCAGTCTGTCGCATGGCGGCAGTTACAAACTAGGACGTACCCGAATCCTGCGCTCTCGCACATCATATATCCGGATGCATATCCTACGGACAAATGCAGAACATGTGAATCCAGAGCCACTCTGGAGCATATATTATGGGAATGCCGAGGGCTAAATAGCAATAAAGAAAACGCGGTCTCTAGCAGCAGCCTTCGCACGCGCTGGGAAGCCGCGCTGCTCAGCCCCGCCCTCGAAGATCAATTATGGGCCGTCCAGCGGGCCGAGGATGCCGCCAGGACCCAAGAACTCCTGGCCGTCACCTAGGCGGGCCCTTTGGCCCTCCCCACCAACTCGCAGGGCAAACAATAAAGTTCTTTCCTCCTCCTCCTCCTCCTGACGCGATCACAAGCTCACGTCTTGGAACAACATTTTCGCCTCAAGTATAGTCTTGTACTGTGTGCACGCTTGCAAGCGGGCTGGCTGGCCCGTACTCAAATATCCGAGCACATCAGATATCCGAGCAAGGCAAATACGGAAGCTCATTCCACGACCGCTGTCTGCATTCCTCCTAAGCCCCTGTCATCGTGTCTATATCGAACGGGCGTAACAGTACTCGAGAGGTCCTCTTGTCGCCTTGAGGAAATTAAACTATCCTCTCGCACTTTACGTGGTCGTGGACGCGATTCATGTCTGACTCAACGGCAGACTCTGTCGATATCCGACACCAGCGCTCACGGTGAGTCATTGATCAGTGCGGTGTCCAGGAGGCGCACGCGTTTCCGCTGCACGTTTTCTTCTTCTTTTTTTTGTGTGTGTCGCTGCTGGGTCCCGTCTCTCGAATTGACAAGTGCCGACGCGCGACGTGGCTGCTGAAGAGACGACGTCGTTCAAGACGGCCCCGAAATTTCGCATCCCTGCAGCAGCCCTGCGCGTCAGTCGTCTGCCACGTAAGTTTGCATGCGTCGGCTGCGCTTTCCTGATGACATGGTGGGGTGTGATCTTCCGAGCGTTCTCTACGGTTCGCAATCCGGTTCCTCCGGGATCTTTAAATTGACGAAGATAACCGTCTCACTTGAAGAGCCTATTTAATTGCTATCCTAACCAAGTAATGCCAAGCGACACGTTATATATATATATATATATATATATATATATATATATATATATATATATATATATATATATATATATATATATATATATATATATATATATATATATATATATATATGTATATATATATATAAATGTGTGTGTGTGTGTGTGTGTGTGTGTGTGTGTGTGTGTGTGTGTGTGTGTGTGTTTTCGGAGCGTGAAAGAAGCCCGCGAATACACGAAAAATTGCCACGTGACTAGCCGCTCGAGGCACTTTGCGTGTATTCGCGGGCCCCCTTTCACGCTCGGAAAAACAAAAAACACTTTTATGTAGCACGCATTGGGCAACAGAAAGCTGTATCGGGAGTTTCTCATCTTGCTGTACAATTTCCTCATTGATACTTCGCATCTTCTCATCTAATTATAATAATTGGGAAGTTGATTAACTAATTAGGACTAATTATCTTACTAGGTGGAAAGTAAAACATAATCTGAGTATCTCCAAGGGACGGCAAAGAACATTGCTTTTGTCCTGTCCAGCTACGTAGCATTTGCATAATTTAAAATTTTGGCTCAAGTTGAGTGAAACACCCTGTATACCAAGTGGTAGGGGGGGGGGTGAATAATTAACGATTGAAGAAAGAGCAGATCACACAGACTTAGCAACTCCAAGTCAGTGCCTGCGTCAAGCAGCATCACTTCAATGTAGCACTTAACATGACTTACCAAACCCAGCCATACGACCGCAGGAATATTTACATATGCAGTGCTCCAGACCACACAGTAACCGGAGAATTCGCCACCAGCCGCTAGAATTCAGCGAGATCTAGAGAACGGTTATCACGTCAAAAATCGTCACCCTAACTGGTTCTGCTGCTCAGTTACTGTTAATTTGAGTGCAGTACAGCCACCCAAATGCACTGATTCATGGCAGGAAAGTTTAACAAGGGGCCAAATATCAATCGCAAATTTAAGCGGCCCTTTTACGCCTGCCTGCCTCGATTTGGGTCTCACGCTGTGACCTTTCTTCAACCTCCGAAATTCTGAGAAGCTCTATTGAACAGCGAACGCTAGCCTGCTGGCGCACAGATCCAATGGATCTAGTGACAAAAAAAATATCAAGAAGAAAACTACGCGCTAAAAAAAGGTTTTCTTTTCTGGAGATGGGTATTCGTCACGCTAAATCAATAATTACGCTGAAAGGAGGACGCAGCTCGTCCCTTATTGATCTAAGGCAATAAAAAGAGCGAAATTGCCTCTTTGAGGCATCGACTTTTGTGATCTTCCGCTTGAGACCGAGTTAAAGAAAAATAAGAAGATAAAACAACGGCTTTATGCGGTTGCATAAAAATGCGGATAATGCGTTCGCCGCGCACGAGTCTGGCGTAGTGCTATAATTTAGGCAACACAAAAACGCTCTTAGGCGAAAGTCGCGTCCTGGTGGAGGGAAGTTTTTCTCTTTCTTCTATCTGCTCTTGGCGCTGGCTTCCGTGCTTTACTCAACTTGCTTCCGTGATATGACGGCGTGAGTTGTAAAAAAAAATCGCGTCGTAAGAGTTCAACGCTGTTTTTTTTTTCGTTCTTCTCCTTCTCTTTTGTTCGAAAGTTTACTTCTAGCTCGTGCTGGCAGACGCAGAAGGTCAAAAGCCTCAGTTATGTATATATATATATATATATATGGTCAAAAGCCTCCTCATATATATATATATATATATATATATATATAGAGAGAGAGAGAGAGAGAAAGAGAGAGAGAAAGAGAATTCAATACAGTACAATACGAGTTCGAGAACTGCAGGCATAAATGTGGGGCAAACTTCTCTAAAGGAAACAAAGCACAGACTCCTCGTGATCAATAAAACGCTGATACAAGTACCAAGGCAAGGAAGAGATCGTTAAATTACTAGAGATATGTGTTAGTAGGTATGGTGTAACACTTACGTGTCCCTGCCGTTACAAACTTGGCACGAATCACGCAAACTATGTTATAAAATTTGCATGCCACAAAAGTAGAAAAGTTAGTACGACCGCTTACACGAAAGATATCACTCGGGTACTTTCGAGAAGCTTCACTTGACACAACCCCCTTCAGGAAAAACCATTCATGCACGCACGTACTGTTCGCGGAATATTATGACGGCAGAAACGCGCCCGGTAGAAACGGGACTTCACTGAATTAGTTCGTATTTCTTTCACATGGTCGCGAAAAACAAAAGTTTACTGATATATATATATATATATATATATATATATATATATATATATATATATATATATATATATATATATATATATATATATATATATATATATATATATATACGCGTGTGTTTGTGTGCACTCGCAAACATGTCTAGAGCACGGCATCCACGTCTATTGACCTTTCTCGCGGCAATCCCGTGGGCGCTGCCATGTTTGATTACGTGGTGACGCGTCCATTGCTTGCCTCAACTGCCTCCGTCGCCTCCGCGTTTACAATGGGTGTGCATGACGCCAGTGCGGCTTAGCAAACCTTTCTTTCAGGAGATATCGTAGACGGTGACTGGGTGGACGGCACGAAGCTTCGTCCATAGCTTCAAAGAACACGCAATAGCGCTTTCGCAGCTGATTAAGCTACGTGGCTAAGCGAGGCTAAACATGTATTTCAATAAGCTATTCAAACGCTCACGAATTGAATCAAGCGTAGTGTATTTTGCTCTTCGTTTTTTATTCAGCAAAATATTTTGAAGCAGCGGCTTGTCGCGTTTCTGACTCAGTAAATTTGGTCGGTGCGGTCACTGTCTGATTATTTTCTGCCTAATCGCTCGTAGATGTGCTCAGTTCCGACACATTTGTTCTTGCTACGCGCAAGGCTTGAAACGTAGCTGCTTTGTGCATCGTAATATCTTCTAGTAAAGATGTATTATTCTAGCTCGCTTACTCTTCTGGACCATCACGAAACATTCAGCTTCGACCATTGGTGCGCTATCGGTGTAGTCCGTAATTTGTTGTGCGTATATGGTACGCGTATACTTAAGTGTGCGCCAATTCACCTTTTGCCACATTGGCGATAGAGTGGGCGTAAGACTCCGTGCCAGTTGATGTAGATGTGTGCAGATACTGTGCGCGAAACGTACTATGAGAGGAAGCGGTGCTATTCCCCTTGTCTTTGTTTAACGAGCGGTATACTCTCTTGCCGACGTTCCGGGGCTGAAACACTTTCTTTGAAGGTTAACGATACAACGCTGGCGGATGAGCAAATTTCTGTACCCTCGAAGAAAACCGTACATCTTGGAGTGGCGGTAACACGTACGGACAGTTGCAGCAACGGTACGCGAACTTGGCTACACAGATTCATTCTATTCCTTAATATGCCAGTCACTATTTTTTCAGCCAACTACTGCGCACGTCTTCAATCCACCTGATTAAATCCGGCATGACTGGAGCACAGTGCGTTAGCGAAAACTCAGTTGCATTTCCGACAGCTGATCGCACAGAACCAAGGTGGAAGCGGTAATGGATTCGGATGCGTGCGCTGCCGCTGAGGCGACGTGCAGTGCGCCGCCGAAAGCGTCGTCTCATTTGTCTGGAACAAACTGCACCGCGAAAAGGGTCAATACTAAATAATCGCCAACACCGGTGCCCAATATTATCTATCGCTGGTTATTTTCTTGAAGAAGTGGAACCGAGAGGCCCGACATTATTGAGATAGCAACTAAATGGCCACTCCAGGTGAATTTTCGCTGGTATCGTCGGCGTCGGCGTTGACGTGAGGTTCCGATAATGAGGACGAAAAACATTTATTAAAAAAAAAACTCCGACGAGCAGGTGTCTTTCTGCTTGTGTGGGGAGGCGCCCTCAGTCCATTGCTCCTGCGGCCCTTGCTGTGTCCCGTGCCCGCCGCACCAGCTGGTCACGAGGGTCCGAGCTAGTCAGCCCACTGCTCGGGTGTGGGGTTGGGTATTTGCGGGGCTGCCTTTGCGTTGGGGCACGCCAATGTGGTGTGACATAGGGAGGCGTAGTCGTTATAAACGGGACATTTGTATGAGTATAGTCTAGGGTGTATTGCGTGTAGTTTTCTTAAACGGGGGTGTGTGTTTGTTTGTAAGCGTCGCCATGCTACGGCGTCTTCGCGGGAGAGGGTCTTGTGTGGAAGTGGGTATTCTCGTCTGTTCAATCTGTGGTGTTGTACTATGGCGTTGTATTGTAAAAGTACGGGCTCCATAGATGCGGCCGTATCACTCTCTTGTGGCGCCCTGGAGGCGTGAGCTCGGGCTACAGCGTGCGCATGCTGATCCGCACATATCTAGGTATGTGCATGATATATGCTTATCCATGTTGTATATGCAGGTTATATTGCTACACTATTCAATCACCATAGTTGCTCACACAAGGTCTTACGTGCTTGATTAAATTATTCCTCAAAATCTTCAGCATGTCAGCCCACAAACGAATGTCGTGAAACATAACATTCAACGCGCATGCCTTGTGTGTTAAATCTTCTCACACTATGAAATATTAAAAGTGCAAAACAATATCAGTGCTCAAACCGGAATGTGATGTAATTTTACTGCCGCTGCTTTTACGGGCACCGGCTGGTTAGGCAGGTGGTTTCTGAATTTTCAGTGGATCCCCTCTCACATTGGGATTGCTGGAAATGAAGAAGCACATACCCTTACGTACGCAGCAGTCTCACTTCCCCCTAAAATCAAAGTACCAAAAAGCAATGATGTCACCAAATTGGACATATGTGCTCACGTTCTATCAGCGGTGAGTTTTAGTCTAGGTATACTGCCTCCCCCCCACCAAAAAAATATGAACACAACAACGAAAGAGCAGAGTATTATGCGTCCAATTTTGCAATATTTTCGCGAAGAACAGTGACCTGCTTTCTGACGCGAGGATGAGCGCAGCAACGTCAGCCCAAAGTACACGCGACCATTCGTGCACTCAGTGCACGCGCAGAACTACGCACGAGCGCGCTATCACGCTCGGTTGCCCGGGCGATGCTGGTGTGCCGTGGTAGCAACTTATGCCAAGCATCTAAGCATAAAAATAAATGAAAAAGCAAGAAAAAAACGAAGAACATTAACCACCACAGCAGTTGTTCCCGCGGTGTTATAAAAAGGAAGGGGGGGGGGGGAATAACGCAATTAATGCAATTAACTCACCCAATGTGACCCTGCCAGCGGCATGCACACGCATCGTTGCTGTTTGGGACGCACGCCGTACTTATTCATTTAGTGGTCAAGCCCCACCAGGACAGCTGTTCTTTTTCCTTTTTTTTTACTTTTTTCACGGAGCAGCGACGCGAAATAGAAGCGGCTTCCCGTTTCTCGTCCTTCACCAGAACGAATTTCCCTCCAGCTGGCGAAGCTTTCTGAGGGACATTTATTAGTTCCCTTTGTAACATTGCGCTACTTTCTAACGTACGCCAGCTTCTTATTTTATGACGCTTCCTATCTTGACATTTGGCGCTGTCTGCCTCAGGCTCTCTCATTTTAATCCATTAATATTTTCCCACGTGCTGAGTTTTCAAAATACCTCGAAAAAAGTGCGTGCTTGCGCTGTGCATCTGAAACGCTGAGTGGCACTTTCAAACACCGTCAGCAGCTGCAAGGGTGCGCCATAGCAGCAGTTGAGAACGCTGCATTGGTCATTTTACATAGTGAACACTTAGTTGAGGTGGGGGCCAGTTTCGGAGACGGAGCGAGAAACGCTTGACGCAATTTAGGGGCGGAAGAGACTGACGACGCAAAAGAACGTGCTGCAACGATAAGAAGAATTACGACTTAAATCCGGCGTATAGGTTGGTAAAAGCCGTACACGTGTATATGAGCATCTGTCATCGCACAGCGTACCGAAACAAACTTTCTTTTTTTTTCGCTTTGATAACTTGGAACTTGAATGTAATGCAATCTTTTTCTTTCACCGTAGAAAGCGCAACCTTAACAAGCAGGCGTTGCTAGCAAGTAAGAATTTATAAGCGTGATAGACATATTTTGCTCTGTAAGAGTAAAGAAAACCCATTGTGTCACTTATCATTGCTAGTTACCCTGCGAAAATCAGAATGTTGCTTCCTCAGTTAGCTGGAAATAAAGTTCGAAAAACAAAATCATGCCTTTTGTTCCAGCGAATTAAAAAGTAGCGAGACGCATTGAAATATCGCATGTTTTCAGTACTTGCCCTTATAGTTAGCTTAGTCGAGAAAAAAAGAACTGCGAATCAGCGCTCGCGCACATATTTCGCACGATAACGTCGTCGTCTTCTTTGGCCGCAGGCGGCGCTGCAGCTCCACCGGCCGACCGTTCGAGGCGGGCCCTCGAGCGTTCGTGGTGCACGTTCTGCAGGTTCCTCGTGTCGAACAGTCAGGCTTCTCCTCGGTGCAGGGAAAGCGACGCTCCGAAGATGTCGTGGCAGGCCTATGTTGACAACCAGATCTGCGCCCAGGTTCAGTGCACGGTAGCCGCTATCGCTGGTCTGGCGGACGGCGCCATTTGGGCCAAGTACGAGAAGGACGCGAACGTGAAGATTACACAGGAGGAGCTGAAGAACATCGCTGACACGATGCGGACTAAGCCCAGCAATTTCAACGAGAACGGCATCTACGTGGCCGGTATCAAGTACGTCTGCCTGTCGGCTGAGAGCACTCTGGTGCGGGGCCGCAAGGGCAGCTCTGCCATGATCGCCGTGGCAACCAAGACTTGCCTGCTGGTCGCCGCTACCGTGGACGGCTTCCCCCCCGGCCAGCTCAACACGGTCGTTGAGAAGCTGGGCGACTACCTCAGGTCCAACGGCTACTAGATGGCCAACGGCGAAGAAGGCGGCGTTCACGAAGCAGCGTCCACGAAGCAGCGTCTGTCCCGTCCCAGCGGCTAAGCCTACCCAGCCCCGACACCCGCCTTCACCCCCTAAGCCTCCCGCCGCCGACCTGTGTGCTTATGAGAGGCCCCGGACGACGCGGGCTCTACCCCAGGGACTGCAGCGTCTCCTCCTTGGTATTTTCTCGACTTTATTCTTTCGTCTCATCCGCTTCTTCTTTCTGGACTATTCCGATGTCCCCCGAACACTGCTTTCGAAGGGCGAGGTGGCGCGTGACAGCAAAGGAACGACGATGCTCGTGCTTCGCGCCTTGGAACTGCCGGCCTTCTTCTTTTTCATTTTTTTTTCTTACCCGCTGCTTCTTCTCGCGTGGCACTTCTTTCCTTCTTTTTTGCTCACTTTCTGCTCTTTTGTTTTTATCATAACTACGAAAATCGCGTGTAAGTCAAGAGACTCAGCTACTGAAGAGCATGAAAGCGCTGTGTGCCTAAAGTGTTGAAATAAATTTGTCCTCGTGTGTGTGTTCCAAAACTTGTTCGTTCTTTTTGACGGCTCATGCGCGAGACGTGCCCGCACTAGCAGAATTTCGGTTCTCGTTGTGAATGGCGAAAGCGGCAACGGACTCGGAGAAGGTATGAAGATTACGCGTCGCTCTTGTGACCCTGCTAGATAACTGGATTAAGATTATGCAGAAGCGAATCTGCAACGGCAAGATCCGTCACTGCTTTGTGCTGCGGGAGGCGTATTTGCACTGCTGCCAAACCGAGCGCTAACGCAGGCTCTGGGAAGTAAGCTGAGCTTTAGGAAAATATCGACCACTTTATGCGGGGCGCCTGTCCTTGACGTAGTGTAACATTGAAGAGCGAGGTTAGGCAGTTATCAAAATAGCGACGACAGACTGACGTAGCAGTCTTTCGTGCCAGCAGGGCTGGTCACGAACCGGAGTACGCTACGTGTCTCTGCGCCCAACAGTCACGTCATGGCGTTTGAGGCGCGTCGGTCAACGGAGGCTGGAACAGGAGCAACCCGTGATTTTTTGCACGTGAAGCGGCAATATGTGCAAGTTCTCCCGAGCAGCTACTGCATGCGTCACTTTTTTTTTCTTTTAACGTGTCGCGAGATTTGGCGCCTCGGGAACGGTCTCGAGCTCTGCTCGCCACCGTCGTCGTCGTCTTTCCTGCATGTATACTCGATCGCTACTGTGAATGACGCCTTTCAGTGGCTGCGCTTACCGTACAGCGAAAAGGGGCTTCGAAATTAAATAGAAATCTCGTATTCTGTAATTGAAAACTACAAAGCGAAGGCGGGCAAACAATTCCGAGTTAATAGAACCATAGATAGGAAATATCCGTCATCGGTTGAGACCTTACTTGGTCTTCAAGTAAAGGCTCTTGATGAGTGCAGTTTCAGAGACTTGATAATCATGGCTAACAAGACAGTGCTGACAAACCTTATTAGTCGCTACTGACTAATAAGGTTTGTTAGCACTGTCTTTTCAATGTGCTAAATGCGCTGTTCATCACCAGGAGGGCGGAACCTGATCAGAAAATCTACACACCGTGGTCGCGTAGTGGCCTTGGCGTTGCGCTACTACGACCAATGGTGCGGGATCGAATCCTGGCAGCGGCGGCTGGATTTCGATAGCGATGCAAAGAAGAAAAAAAAAACGCCCGGGTACCGTGCATTGATTGCACGTTAAGGGACCCCAGGTTGTCAAAGTTAATGAGGAGCCTTTCACTACGGCGTGTCACGTAAATGAAATCGTGGTTTTGGCACGTAAAACACCAAAATTAGTTTTTTTTAATCGGGAAATCCTGAGCCTCGCTCTTGAAGTGATGATGTACGGTGCATTACGATCAGAGTTGAGGAGTGGCAGCTCCCGAGCAAGAATGATTACGGAATCATTCGACATTTTCAAACACTCGGAATGGAATGGAACAGGAATGACTGCACCAGCCTGACAGATGGAATGGAAAGGGAGCCCGAGATGCCGGAATCAAGTTGGAATGAAATGGGTATGTAATCCCGGGTCGCTAAATTATACCTTTAAGTAAAACTAAAAAAAAAGTTGCGTGGTGACTGTAAAACAGCGCTCAAAGAAGACGAAGACATAAAAGTTAGACGTGACATGCGCTGCCACGTCTACTATTCTTTGTCCTCGTCTTTTTTGAGCGTTGTTTTACATTCCCCGTGCAACTTTACCACACCGCCCAACTTGTCGCACTTCTCAAAACTTGAAAGCCAGTAAGTTTGCCGATTTGCCTAAACTGGACTTGGCCAATTTATTACACTTTTTCAATGTTTATTCCATACGGATCTTTCAGTATCTACTAATAGGCGATTACCTCGGGCTTCAGAATTACCTTTACCGCGGTATATATTGTTACGCCCACGAAAGGCGCTTATTGACAAACCAGGTAGCGCTGGACGCCGCGACGGCCTTGATCAGCTGAGCGCCTATGGATATTCAGCTGGCCAGCCACACGTCGTCTTCCTCCTTCACCTCTCTTGGGTGCCCGTTAATACTGTGGAGGCGTAAACCCACTACGCACGTAAGTGTCACAATGTAAACGACATGGATTCTACGCATTCTATACTTCTGATGATCCGGAATATTTTATTTGTTACAATGTCGACGTGCATTTAAAGGCAGCAACCTTTAGTTGCCTCCTTAACGTTTACAACAGAGCTGTTATACGCTAGGTTCTGGTGGTTCCTTGCTTGCGTAGAACGACCGCGTCGGCCGAGCGCGTAGAAGAGAAACTGCTGCAGCGTCTATATATATATATATATATATATATATATATATTCATAAAGCGTATGGCCGTACGTATCGTAATAAAAAGATCTCGTAATACAGAAAGTAAAACCGGAATAGACACGGCTTAGTATGGATCGCGGTTTGACGTCACGGGCTCCGTAGGGAAACCACGTAACCTTATCTGAGTTCTCTTCCACCCACGCAATGGGTAGGCCGCGTGCGGTGAGCACTGCGGGAGAACAGCGCGCCCACGAATAACACCGCCGTGAACAGAAGCGGGAGTGTGCCCCCCCCCCCCCCCCCCCCCCCCCACAGGCTGAAGGCCTCACCCAGCGATCTCCATTCACCTCCTTCTTGCGCTAGCTGAATAGAACTTGCGCCTGCAAATTTCCTATCATCCCACCTAATTTTCTACCGTCCTCGACGGGACATCGCTTCCCTTGGCCCCCATTCTGTAACTCCAATGAGCCACCCTGCGCACTGCATCTGCCCTACGCATTATATGGCCTGTCCAGCTCCATTTTGTTCGCGTAATGTGAATTAGAAATATTGGCTAACCTCATTTGCTCTCTGATTTCCACCGTTCCCTTCCTGTCTCTTAACGGTACTACTAACATTTTTCGTTCCATTGCTCTTTGCGCAGTCCTTAACTTCTTGGCCACGGCGGCTATTTTTCGACGGGGGCGACATGCGAAAACACCCGTGGTGCTTAGATTTAGGTGTACGTTAAAGAACCCCAAAGGGTCCAAATTCATAATCAAGTCGTGGTTTTGGCACGTAAAGCTTCATAATTTAACTTCTTCTCAAGCTTCTTTGTTAACATCCTAGTTTCTGCCCCATTCATTAGCACCGATAGAATGCAATGATTGTACACTTTTAACGAGTAAAGGCCGCTGTAGATAGTATTGACAACTGGTATTGAGAACTGTCTTGATATTAAAATCTGCTCTAAAGTTAATAATTACACGTTAATAAATGAACTTTAGGTAATCTCAGTTCATGGGTGATTAGCGCATAATTCGTGACGTCCGCCGCTGCGTCACTCAACCACAGCGCTTTTGTCTTTACAGCATTGTCTGAAAGGTTTTGTAAACGTTCGGCCGAAGCATCTATCATGACACGTTTCCTTTCTCCATTTTTTATTTTTCGAATATACGCGAGTTCTCGTGAAAACGACTAAATGTTATATCCCATAGTCACGGCAGGACCGCGCTAAAACAAAGTCGATACCGAGTAAGCGTTTTTCAGTGGTCCCCAGTGGGAGCCGCCTGCTTCCTGGTCTCGCTGAATATTTCAGGCTTGAATGAAGGGTGGCCTTCTGCATATATGCACAATGTCGCACGGGCATGGCCGCCTTTCCTCCCAAAACGGCGATTTGCCTTCAACGGCTCCGCGGGTGATTTAGCAACCACACCGTGACGAGATTATGAGGACGGCAAAATGGGCGAGGATGCGGGTGGCTCTTTGTCGCGAGGGGGGAGAGAGATTTTCGCTCTGTGCCAGGGCGCAGTCACGCCCCTCGAAGATGGTACACGCCAGGGGCAGCGAACACAGCGCGGCCTGAAATATTCAAGCATCTTCAACTGCGGAAAAAGAAGGGGGCGCAGTGGGAAGAAGGGGGGGGGGGAAAGCGTTTGTCCCTGCGACGTCTATTCACACCCTGCTGGATGGATGGGTAGGCCGGCGCTCGTCGCGCGCTTCCTCTCCACGACAGCTTCGCACGCCAGAGCGGCCTTGTCGAAAGGCGACCAGAGCGCGCGACTTGGCCAACTCGAGACGACGTCACAAACACGGCGCAATGTCCCCAAAAGTGCCGTTAGTGCGACAATGCCAAGAAGCTCAATTTGTCATGGCGCCTTAATACCGGCTTCAGCGCCTTTTATTGAACTGCATAGCGAAAGATGGACTATAACCCACAGGCACTGTGCTCTTTAGCAATAACCTGAACGACTTCAAATCAGCGGTGAAAAAAAAAAAAATGTGTAGCGAGTGCGTGTCCAGCCAGCTCGGTGCGGCCTTCGCTGTGCTGTTATTTTTTCCTAACGCGTGCAGAAAAAAAAAAAATACGATAGTGGTGATGCGGTTGTTGGAAGCATCGGCAGACAAATTAGTGGGATAAAAATTTCCTCGCTTTTGCCCTGCACGAACATCAATAATTATAGTTCGTGACGGATCGCTTTCGAATAGCACCGCACTAATTGTTTTCAATTGCCGTACTGTTCTGTGTTATGCCTGTTTCGTGCGATTTCGTGCGTGCGACGTGACCTGGCACATACGGCGGATGAGACGCCGACCCATCCCTGCGTGCGATTTTTCGATGTTCGAAGTGTTTAACTCTACTGGGAAATCGCTCGCGTGGTGTGGACGGGGATAGCAATGCGGACGATCCACCACGTCACCGAGGTACGCTTGCCGTTTTTTTTTTTTTGATAGAGTAACGATATTGAACACAATAAAGTTTTTTTTCCCCGCCGTGGTTGCTCAATGGCTATGGTGTTGGGCTGCTGAGCACGAGGTCGCGGGATCGAATCCCGGCCACGGCGGCCGCATTTCGATGGGGGCGAAATGCGAAAACACCCGTGTACTTAGATTTAGGTGCACGTTAAAGAACCCCAGGTGGTCAAAATTTCCGGAGTCCTCCACTACGGCGTGCCTCATAATCAGAAAGTGGTTTTGGCACGTAAAACGCCATAATTGAATTTTTAACAATAAAGTTTATTGAAAACAGTTTCGAGGTCGCGGGATCGAATCCCGGCCACGGCGGCCGCATTTCGATGGGGGCGAAATGCGAAAACACCCGTGTACTTAGATTTAGGTGCACGTTAAAGAACCCCAGGTGGTCAAAATTTCCGGAGTCCTCCACTACGGCGTGCCTCATAATCAGAAAGTGGTTTTGGCACGTAAAACCCCAAATATTATTATTGAAAACAGTTTCTAGTTGCTTTTACTCTGTTTTCACAAAAGCGGACTGAATGAGCCTGAGCGCACAATAATTCAGTCTTCAACTAAGTGCTCGCAAATGCGCAAATCACAGTCATCGTGACCGGTACGTGTGAAACATGTAGCGGGAATGCAAAGTCCAAAGGCGCGGATTTCGCAGCTCCAGAAAATGCAGCGCATAATCACACATAATCTGCAACAAGCATGACCAGCTTCGGGAGTTAGGTGTTCCGGCTACGTGCCCGCTTAACTGTTAAAGCCAACGTTTACTGATTGCAGGATCAGTGAACGCCGCATGCGTTCAAGCTTTTGCGCTTCAGGTCTTGCGTATCTATAAGGCTGCCCAGAAATTCGGATTGTTTTTTTTTTTATTTGACGCTCGTTGAGGCTGTGAAAAGTACACGCGAGTTTTCAGCGTCGTCGACTGGCCCGAAGACGATGACGATGCTGGGACACGACCCTGCGCGCGATCTTCGTGACGGAGACCGCAACTATTGATGATAATGATAATAACTTTATTTGTCGCTAGGAGCACAACACCCTTATTCCAAGGAGTTTTCCTGGCACAGGAAACTTTCGATAGGTAAGTTTTCACAGCCTGTTTATATATATATGAAAAAAATTATCGTAGGAAGATTTTGGAACGAGATAACAGATGATAGCGTTTTTGTTTTCTATAATCTCAAAGAATAAAATATCACCGCTGGCCAGTCTACCACCCTTGGTGTGAGCGTCACGTTATACAACTGGGTAGAAGAAGGAGACATGTCGGCAGTTTTGTTTTTCTCCTATTTCTTTCTGGGTTTCGCAGATATAGAATAGAATTTCTCAAAACATCTTTGAGCATGCTGCCCGATTCTTGGCGGATACCGCACAGTGGGTACGTGTCATCATTCCCGAAGATTGCGTCATCATCATCATCATCCTTGAAGAAGTAGTGCTTAGGTGCTTGTTTGTAGGGCGTTCTGCCCCTGACCTTGCTGAGACCCGCTCTACCCGGTCACCGTGACATGTTCCCGTCGGCCTGGCTGCCTCCAGCGGCAGTGACCTGTCCACGGCGGTACCAGTGCGAAGCAAGTGAGTTCCGGAAAAGCTCGCTTGCAGGGGGCATAGACCCGATCACGCGATGCCTTCAGCCAGTCATTCAGCGAGGCGCCTCTGGGTAGTGAGCGTGCTGACAGGCTTCAACGGGGTAGGAAGCAACGGCCGCGCTGTTCCCAAGTTCCAGCCACTCACCCACCTGAAAACGCCGCTTATCCTACAGCCGCGAACAGTCAATGAATTGGTGAACCCTTCAACATTCTTCTGGCGAATTTTTTAAATCCTAGTTAATACTCATTGGCGTATCCCGAAGGAGGGCGTTTGTCGCAAAGTGAACTCATCTTTCCTGCTTTAACAAGCTGTAAGATGTTCATTGCTTCATATGTAAACGCTCGCACACGCACGCACGCACGCACGCACGCACGCACGCACGCACGTACGCACACACACACAAACACACACATGCACGCACGCACGCACTCAGAGGAAGCGACAGTCAGAAAATTTAATTTGCAAATGCCGGCGTTTAGATTGCTTCTTGTCGAATGCACCGCAACTCAATGCCGCAACTCGCTTTGCTAGAAACTTATGCTATTCAGCTATAATCTATATTGGGTCATCATGCACAGCTATGACAGATGGGCACGTATCCCTGATGTTCACGTTGCTTTCTCGCTCACCCCTCCTGCTCTTTCGTTGGCAAGAGCAGCATCCATGTTATTCACTGAGGCACTGAAAGGTACTCTTCATACCAAGGCTGACTTGAATGAGTATGTGAAGCCTACAGTCTTGTGGCAATAGGGCCTGCACCCAACCTTCAACTGAGCACGCAGCGGTGCGATTATTCTTGCACTACATCGTCGCAGAGTTCCATGCATTGTTATATATGGAATATAGAAATATTACTAGAAAAATGCGATATCACCTACAGCTTAGATTCAGTTGAGCCTGCAGGTGTCGATATTCTACAAAGTAGGGACTTTTTTTTTTGATTGCAGCTGAAGGAAACCTGGCTTTTAATTTATTGCCATTTGGATTCTTCCTAAGACAAGATTAATTCTTTTTTTACTTTTGAGCAAGTTCTTCAACAATCGCCGTGTGATCACGTCTAGTGTATACAAAAGTTGTAGCAAAGCAAACACGAAGATTGCTGACACAGCTTTATCACGCAACTATGATATCACTGCCCACTCTGCGTTTGTTGCATTAAAGGCGCACAATTCAAGGCGCTTTGTCAGACTTCATCATGAACCACAAAATTATTACATTGTCTAGCTGACATTCTTAAAATAGCTTTTGATGGAGAGAGGGGCGCTCTGTTAGCAAGGTACTCCAGTCGGTCTGCATGCTATTTCGTAACAAATACATGCCGGGGATAATTTGTCAGAAGCTCGCGCAAGACGACAGCAGCGTCACCAGCCCTCAGTGGCCCGCTTACAACGGTGATTGATAGATGAATTCGCGACAGTCAATATCGCCTTATGCACCACGGTTAGGCTCGCCTTCACGACTACAGCTCTTCGTCAAGCGACGTTCAGCGCTTGCGAAGGAAACTGCCGTATGGTCTGTCTGAGCTTGCTCGTACACCCAACGCAAACCTATAGACCAATAGCGCAAACGAGGTGCACTTTTAACTGAAAAAATCTATGGGGGCACCTAAGTAATTCTTATGATGTGCAAATGCAAGAGCATTTACGCATGAATTCTGCCTTTCGCGTTATCCAGGACTTGGGTAGTGAAGGTTGTTTCGCTGCAGCAGCTCTCATGTGCCATTGAGTGAATCACCCGGCAGGCAGAGTCAATCGAGTTTATCACTATATAACCTACAGGGAAATCTCGTGCAGCTGCGCTGTGGCATGCCGGATTGGCATAGTTCTCGAAGAGCCAGCAGCACCTTGGCGCGCCTGGCAAGCACCGTTCCGTCTGTCACAATGATTCATTTTCTCCTACAATAGCGCGTAAAGAGCTCTTTTAGCTTTTTTATTATACACAAGAACATGATTTATTTAATTATGAGAACTTGTGATTGCCTGTACAGTAATATGAAATGAAGAAGTATCAGCGGGCCGCTACAGCTGGTGGACAGACGACAAGATTCGCACTCGCTTTGGAATAGTTTGTCGTCTTTTCTTGCTTTTCTTCGCTTGGTTATGCATCGTAGGTGAGTAAACTTCACTGGAAGATGTAATATGGGTGAATCGAAGAACCGTTTACGAAGATTTTACTTTAAGAATGCGTTATTTGTGTAGCCATATCCACGTTTCAGAGGAAGCTTCTTACAACACCAGCTAACACAAGCCTCGCGGACTCGTATACCGTGATTCCCACCGTAGCACGCTCCTTAAGAAACTCCCATAGACGGTGGCGCCAGATTTCCCTCTACGTGTTATAGTGAGAAACTCTATGGCAGATCCTAACGACTCGCACAGCCTCGAAGACATTCATCACTGTCGCCTGTCGCAACGGTAGCGCAGTGAAACGGTGGCGCAGTAGATGCTGTGAATTGTATATGTGTTATGAAACAGGCAATAAAGAAAAAAAAAACGGTGGCGCAGTCAGCGCGCTAGGCTACGGAGTGGTACCTGTTGTGGTGGGACAGAGGATTGATCCCTAGGACACCGTGGCCGCTTTTTTATTTTAATTCGATGAAAAGGTCACGTAATTTGCCGTTTTTCTGCCATGGCTTTCTGATGACGATGGGCTCGCACAATGAGCCAGGTAATGCTTTCGCATAAAATGTTGTTGGAGAGCACGTACTACCGTGCGCAGTGTATCCGAGAACAAGCGCCACGGCGTTTGACGACACAAGTGCGAATTCTCGGTTACCGTGCGAGAGCAGGTTGTATGGGAAGCCGCCTTGTGGTTCGAAGAAATGCACTGTATGAAGGGCTCGCCCCGATTTATTAAAGCGGCACTGACATGATTTTCTTGGGTTAAATAAAAGTCCTAGACCTCTACACTCTAGAAAAAATGGTGACATGCCTCAGAAGGTCAATAATAATTTAAAAGCTTTCTACAGTACATTTCGGCTTCGTTTCCAGAAGGATACTGTGTCGTTACGCCACAACACAGTATCCTCCTGGGAAACGAAACCAAAACTGGCTGTAGAAAAGCTACATAGTATTAAATTATGTACGACGCTCTGAGGCGTGCCACTAATTTTTCTAGGAATTAGAGCTCTAGGAGCTTCATTTAACTAAAAAAAAATGTTAATAGTCAAAAATATCATGTGAGTAACACTTTAATAATGCAAACACGCATTGATAGCTATAGCTTCCTTTACTGGAATCACTGAGGCCACAGAACACGCCGCTTATCGATGCGATTTCATATCACGAACTACCGTATTGCCGCTGCGCAAGTGTTCCTTCTGAGCACTACATTGTATGCTACCTGTATGCATACTACTACATAGTATGTCATCTATATCTCCCTGTATCCAGTCTATATTTTCGCCCTAAAACCATGTTCCATAAAGTATACTGTACTTTATGCAGCCTTTCAAGTCTTTATAAGGAAGCCCTGGCGCTTGGGAGCTCACATGCACAAACCAGCGATGAGTAAGTAATTTTTGGTACATCAAGCCCCGACATGCCACGTTATTTTAAAAATAACGCCTCATATTGATTGTGCCCCTAATACAGAATTTCGGGGTCTGTTGCTGACGCGCAACGTGGAAGATGGAGCGCGCCGACCTGCCGTGACAAGAGGTAAATGTGTTTTTATAAAGGCTGACAGGCGCCAGACCTTCTTGAAAGAAAGTTAAAGCGCTGCTCTCTTGAAGGCAGCGGTACCTTGGTATAGTCTCGGCAGCGCAGGATGCTTTTGTTTTTTTACGCGCACCCGGAAGTTCTGTGATTCGATGCCGAAACTTTATCAGGAGCATTGCGCTTATGTAAGCACCCCCTTATGTAATACCCCGTTACGGGGTCTTTAAGGAATAAAAATGAAATGAAACGCTTTTTGCGTGATCAACCTTCAGCCTCTGCGATCAATTAGGAGAGAAAACAGCGCACGCGTATTCTGAGTTGTACAGCTTATGGCAAGCAAGCGGGGCGGCGAGCCTTGCAACGCTGCGAGCCACGGCGTGCAGCCTCTACCACGAAGGTTAAACGCTCCACCACGATCAAAGGCCAGCGAGCAGGAAAGGTTTTCTCCGATGACGAAGTGAGGCAGCTGTTTCCAGCACGGATCGGGAGCAGAACGCGGTGCGGGGAGAGTTGTGAGAGACGGGCGTTTCATTTCACCTGGGTAAAACAACGGCACTGCGGTTATGCAGGTAGAAGCGACTCGCGGGTGTTCATTTGTGCAACTTCAATTTACTGGGAGAACGCCGAAAAAGAAAACTGAAAATAGAATTACTGGAAACATTGTACACATAGTTTTCACGTGACGTCACAAACGCAGGTTCTCACCAATTTGATACCGAAACATGGCGGCCAAGGTGACGTCAGCGCATTATATTAACACGTGACGTTGTTTTTATATTTGACGGTGACCGTTTTTCACCGGAATATAATTCTTGTTGATCTGTCGCCCTGCGCAAGACGGGCCTATAGTGCTGTCACCTAACTTGTTTATGCAGTTTCTAGACGTGCTAGGACCCCAACGTGGCGGCCACAATGACGTCAGTGCAAACCAGCCAAGGAATCTCCGAGGAGGGACAACTGAGATGTCCCGCGTGTGAGGACCACGCTTTTAATTTTCCACTCTCCGCGTAACGCAAGAATGGCTGCGCGGCGTCACGACGTTGACCGCACCGGACCGGCAGGGTGGTGATTAGATACCGGGAACAATTTGTCATTAGGCTTTTGGGTGTGTTCACCGTACTTATAACTTTATTTTCCGTTATTACTCTGTTCTTTTATGCTTGTTTTTGTATTAAAATTTCGTCCAGTGAAATTCCACGGGCGATGCCAAATTATTGTGCTTTTAAAGCGCAGGCATGCGCCTAACGAGGGATTTAGCGAGGCTTTCAGTGCAAACGCGGCATTCATGGGACGTTCGTTCTTTGGCAAAAACGAGAAGAAGAGTAACAAAAAATTTAAAGGTAATTTTGCTTTGCAGAACCCCGATGAGTCAAAAAGATGTGGAAGAAAGAATAAACGGAGTCAGTAAACATTGACTTTGTTGTGCTGGAAACTCTCCATTAAAAAGAAAGAAAAATGGGAGCGACATTCTTGCGTAAGCCTTGCGCACGACTACGCTTTCAAAGTACGCGTATCACGTTGGGTTGCACGATGAAGCTATGCAGCGCCATTAGTAACTCCCGTGTGGCGGGGACGAAACCGCATCAAGTATCTGATGCGTGGCCCGGTTTGTTTACCGGCGCGCAACGGTGTTAGCGCCTGTCACGAAGGTGACATTCAATATTGAATATTTACCGCACGCTTTCTAGCGTTTCTGTTTTCCTGTAGGCACAAGTTTGAGAGTATACTTTCGATGGGCTCATTTCTTCACGCAGTGGCGCTCTGAATCTGCTGGACATTTCCACGAAGAAACGACGTGTGCTGATTGAAGTTTACGGCACGTAAAAAAAAAAAGGGACGAGGAGAGCGTCGAACTGTTTGACTGCTGCAGGGATGTGGTGAGTGAGAAGACCTTAACAAAAATGTAGAGAAAAGGCGGACGTTTTCCCCTGTCGCTAAAGAGTCCATCAGCTATCGCGCATCACGCTTGAAAAGGCGTCTGTGTCTCGCCGCTGGGCAAGATTTTCTATCGTCTTCGTTCAGAGAGTTCTTTAAAAATGTAGCGTTCTGGAAGCTATATTTATATGCATTTCTGCTTTTCTTAGAGCTTTTTTTTTTTTTAGAATTTCTCTCGGTGTTTAGAACCTACAGTGCACTCTTGTCGCGTTCATCGCTTGTTACTCTTCACAGCTTTTAATATTTACTGTGCTGCCGTTACAACAAACCGACGAACCGACGAGTGCATTGCCTTCGCTCGCTTATCGAAGCCGTATTGAAATTCCCGAGCTGCACACTGAACGCCGAAGCGTGGCGGGGCGACAGTATACTTCGTGACAGGCGGATCGCTTCCTTTTCTGCGAACTCGTTTAATACTCAGGAAAAGCTTGGCTATACGTTGAGTCCGCTGTCAGCACAACTTGCCAGCGTCGTGGGGGCACCTACTGTGTCGAAACTATTCAGAAAATCGGGCCACGACTTTTCGATGCTGAAGGGTTCATCTAAAGAGCACGGGAAGCTAGGTGAAGGTTTTGCCTTTCCAGGAGGGATGCTGATGACGATTACGCAAACTTATACGCATTGGGATCGTGCTATTCGAAAAGGGGGTATGATGCAAATGAAGCTTGCGCTTTGACATCGCGTTGAGATTCGTTTCGTTTTCGATTAGGCAAAAGGAAAATCCTGGTAGAGCGTATTTCAGTCAGAGAGCTCCGCTTTTCGACGGGTCTTATCCGTCGAACCTGGCTGTCAGCTTTGTAATGTTGGGATCTGCTGCCGCCACGCGTTTGACGAAAGTTGAAAATGGTGTTCAGCGCTACGGGCTCCTGTGCGCTGGAGGCAAAAGCCGCTGGAAAAGGCGCGAGTCATTTTTTTAACCGCCCTTGCAATATGCGCATCGAACTGAATTGATTTCGCTGAGCATCACATTCTGTGAACGCAGATTAATCGCCAGTGTGCTGTCGCGCTATGCTTGAAGAGTCGCCAAAGTGCGACATTAGGGGCCAGACAATGAAATCTTCCTTACCTCAGTAAGGAAGCCTTCATTGCAGTGAGGCTACCTTATGTCACTCTGAAAGGTTCCTTACTGAGGCGCCCTTGGTGAAGGCTTCCTTGGTGCTTCCTTGGTACTTCCTCAGCATAAGAAGCCAAACAGTGAAATCTTCCTTACCTCACTAAGGAAGCCTTCATTGGGGTGAGGCTACCTTATGTCACTCTGAAAGCTTCCTTACTGAGGGGCCCTCGGTGAAGGCTTCCTTGGTGCTTCCTCAGCATAAGGTAGCTCCAAAGCTACCTTCATGCGTCCTTACGCCGCTCCTGGCCCTGAACGAGCGCTTCACCTCACTGCTTAACCACGTGGCATTCGCTTGCGCATGCGCACTGTCGCCCACCTGCGGAGAAGCGCGAGCACGGTACGTCTTGCCAGGCATGTTCGTTTCAGTCACGCGTGCGGCATGCAAGCATTGCTAGGCGTTGCTAGGCGTTGCAAGACGCCGGCGTGCCAGCGTTGCTGGAGCACATCAAGTTTTGCACTGTAATGCGCAACTTTTTTTAACTTTAGTAAACGAAACTAGAAGAAAGCGTCCACGCTTCTCTATATTAGCTATTCAATTTAAAGATTGTGTGACGATACTACAATTTTTAATAGAATAATGGTGTTCGCGGAAAGATTTGAAGAGATAATCTCGAACCCAGGCACGCGGCAACCGCTCCTTGGGTGAGGACGGGTGAAGGGAGCTTTCAGAGTACGCTTGCTTCCTCCATCGGTCCTACGCTGTAAGGAGGCCTCACGTAAGGTTAGGAAGCGCTCGAAGGAAAGGAACTAGGGGTGTGCGAATATTCGGAATTTCGAATACGAATCGAATATTTTCCATATTCGAAGCGTATTCGATTCGAGAAATGCATGTTCGGAAATTCACGAATATCCGAGGACGGCCGAATAACGGTGGAAACGGCGAATATTCGGATAGACTGCGAATAATTGAGCAATTAACCAATTGTATGCTTGCTCCGCATTCTCCTAAGAACATGTTTATTAACTGAGAACTTCGCATGATCCGCTCATTATCTGTATGCTCTGTTTCAGTCTATCTGCTTCAGGCATTTGAGACATGATCAGTTTCGGTTTCTTTTTCACCAAGCTTTATAATTCCAATTATTTTTAGAATGCCCCATTGCCTTGAAGGTTGCAAAGGCAACTCAGGGTTTGCTAACATTGTTGCAAAATGTATCAAGGCTCTTTGTGCGGAGTGTAAATTTGATGAAGTGGCCAGCCTAGGCATGTTTCTTGATCCGCGCTTTATGGCCACAGTTCATCAGGCATCTGGTCAGATGATCTGGCTGAAAAACCTTGTGACAAGGGAGCTCCAGGAAGCCATCGTGGAACACCGTGGGGACACCGCCGTGCCAGCGTCGACTTCGTGTCCACTGGTGGCATCGAGTGTATGGAATGCTTTTGACGATCTAGTGATGAACAAAGAGAAGACACATTTGGCATCTGCCCCTGAGAGGGAAGTCACAGACTACGCGCAAAAGCCTCTTCTGGAAAGGGGCATGAATCCTTGTGAGTGGTGGCAGTCCATTGGCCGCTTCAGGTACCCGCTTTTAAGTGCACTCGCCCGGAAGTACTTGGCGATCCCTGCCACTTCAGTTCCTAGTGAAAGAGTCTTTTCTACCGGTAGAAATGTGACAGTGCATAGAGAGCGTTCACTTTCTGGCCATATTGAGCAGTTAATTTTCCTTCACGACAATCTGTAACAAGCGTTTTACCTGACTGAGGGCATTACCTGAGTCCATTATCTATAATTGAGTACCTCTTTAATTTCAGGCAACCTTGTAAAATGCAATGTTATTTTTAAAAGGGTAATAAAGCTATTGTTACCTCTCTTGCAATCTTTTAATACTACACATGTATTCGATATTCGATTCGATATTCGAAGACAGTTATTCGCCTTATTCGTATTCGATTCGTAATCGAAAATTTCAATATTGGCACACCCATAAAAGGAACGTTTTTTTGTTTGGGCCAAGCTACCTTCATGCGTCCTTACGCCGCTCCTGCCCCTGAACAAGCGCTTCGCCTCACTGCTTAACCACGTGACGTTTGCTTGCGCGTGCGTGCTGTCGCCCACCTTCGGAGAAGCGCGAGCACGGTACGTTTTGCCAGGCACGTTCGTTTCAGTCACGCGTGCGGCATGGAAGCGTTGCTAGGCGTTGCTAGGCGTTGCACGACGCCGGCGTGCCAGCGTTGCTCGAGCACATCAAGTTTCGCACTGTAATCCACTGCTTCTTTAGATTTAGTAAACAAAACTAAAAAATAGCGTCCACGCTTCTCTATATTAGCTCATCAACTTAGAGATTGTGCGACGATACAACGTTTTTTATTGAATAGTGGTGTTCTGGTGTTCGCCTAAAGCTTTTAAGAGATAATCTCGAACCCAGGCATGGCGGCAACCGCTCCTTACGTGAGGACGGGTGAAGGGAGCTTTCAGAGTATGCTTGCTTCCTCCATCGCTCCTTCGCTGTAAGGAGGCCTCACGTAAGGTTAGGAAGCGCTCGAAGGAAAGGAACGTTTCATTGTTTGGGCCTAGGTCAGCAGCAAACTGGTATATCAGTCACCCTTTCGTTTACCTCTCTCTGAGAGAGTTTCACGGAAAGTTTCATTTCGAGCTTAATTTATTATCCATGGCCTGTACAAATTCGGGGATGTATATTTGCCAATTATTAGCGCAGGAAGTGATGACCGCAGCTTTTTTTTTAACATCGTTATCAACTGCACTTACAAGATGTCCTGGCGACATACGCCATCGAATTCGTGGCATTCTCGCGTATTTGTGGTCAATTTGCGGGGAAAAAAATGCACGTAAAAGTTGCCAGATCGAGTTTATCTTCGCATATCCTCCACTACAGTTCGGCACTGCCGCATGAGCATTCACTGGAAGTTGCTACAGCCTATACATCACCACCTTTCTGGAGGCTACACTCCAAGCATGGTATAATTGCCAAGTAAGGTGCACATGTTCACCTTTGTAAAAGTAAGCGGTGCTCATTACTGCAAACAATGCAAGAACGTCGTAGGCTTGAATGGTTCTTTTTTTCTTCATTAGGTCTGAATTTGAAAAGATCATGTAGTGAAAGATTACACTACATGACACCTGGCTCATTCGCTGCCGTAGTTTAGCGGCTGCGTTGCGCTGCTCACCTCGAGGGTGCGGGTTCGATTCGGGCCGCGGCGGCCGCATTTTGATGGGGGCGAAAAGCAAAATCGTTCCTGTACTTAGATTTAGGTGCAGGTTAAATCACCGCAGGTGGTCAATTTCGCAACCTCCCACTGCGGAGTCTCACAGGGTGGTATTCGCACGTAAAACCCCAGAATTGAAAAGAAAAATAGGTTCGCAGCTGAAGACACATTCGTCCTGGTCTGGGCAGTGGGATTTCAGTGCATGCATCAGCAAGCATGGTTCATCAAAAGAAACTCATAGAGTTTGCTTTGCAGGTTTCTGCTACAACCAGATGGACGAGATCTTTGGCCTTAGTGGCCGCAGGTTACTTCAAGCGTCGCGCTAGTTCTACTTAGGGCAACGTACCGTTTCTTTATGGTATACTTCCATCACTTACGACAAAGAGTGCCGGTTACATTTAGAAGCACGAAAATGTGCAGTTTCATAAATGTTGCCGTTTACCCGCTTGGGGTATAGAGTGTAAGTGCGGAAATTTGAAAGTGGTGTCACCATCGTTTCTCTCTGTTACACCACCTTCTGGCGCTAAAGTCAGTGCCTTGAGTAGAAATGACTTGCTCAGTAAACCAAAAGCTAGTCTATATAAACTCTAGCCTAACCTTATGTGTCCTTTGTGTCGTTTGCGTATCGAAAGGAAGCTCTGTGCGTACGGTATCGGTGCGATGCACGCAGCACATTTACCTTCATTATGGGTTCATTATTTGCATCATTATGTGCCTGCCTTGAGGCACATCCTCCTCATGTGTCGCCGCTGTCAAACTAAAGTCATTACAGGAGGTGCTTATATAAGAGAGAGAGAAATAGAGAATGAATACAAAGACTGAATCAGCCGTTGCTCGAATGACGTTGGCTACTTGCACTTCATTTAGATAGAACTAAAAATCGTTGTTCAGCTTCGTGCTAGAGGGTTTCCCGCGAAGCAAGGTGGCAAGTACGAAATTAAACACCGCGAACCGTCCCCTAGGAAATCCCATAATAGAAGAATCCAGCGGGAAAAACGTCAGCTTCCTTCGCTCGGGGGCATGGCAGTATTTTTGCGGCTAGCCTCAGTTACCGAAGTTGCATACTCTTTCTTGTCATATTCTTTATTCAAGACGGAGTACCCGTGTGCCTTTTCAATGTCCTCGCACGTGTGTATGTGCGTGTGCGCGCGCCCGTGTGTGTGTCTGCGTGCGTGTGTGTGTGTGTGTGCGCGTGCGTGTGCGTGCGTGTGCGTGTGTGTGCGTGCTTCCGTGCGTGCGTGCGTGCGTGCGTGCGTGCGTGCTACAGTGCTGTGCTGCAGGCAACCAAAACGAAATTTCCACTAAGGTCTGTGCACTACTGCCGGGGGTTGCCAGGAGCGATCTGTGGCGGCAATTACCATAAATCCGCCTAATTGCCTCTTGTCACCCGCCGTGGTTGCTTCGTGGCTATGGTGCTGGGCTGCTAAGCACGAGGTTGCGGCTGGCTTTCGATGGTGGCGAAATGCGAAAACACTCGTGTGCTTAGATTTCGGTATGCGTTAAAGAACCCGAGGTGGTCCAAATTTCCGCAGTCCCCCACTACGGCGTGCCTCATAATCAGATCGTTGTTTTGGCACGTAAAACCCCATAGAAATAAGTTTAATAATTTTTTTTGGCTCTTGTTAAAGTTCTTCGTGTCCGAAGGAAGTATTAGCAGCACGAGAGATTTCAAAGCGCTCATGCATTATTGGTGCATAAAATTTTACTTTTGTGCCGTGCCCGTGTAGGGGTATTGTATACTATATTATCACTAGATGGCTTTCTTTATTTAGAAGCGAGACTCTTACTAAATGCCAATTAAATCAGTTCCGCGGTACATTATGCTCTAGATTAAAACGAATTTTACACGCAGGTTCGGTACCTCAAATGCTAAAATTATGTGTGGAATGATGCATGAGGTGTTTGAGTGCAGAGACAGGCGAATATATGGGTAGAAATTATTTACTTATTTTATTTATTTATTTCATACTGCAGACCAAGAATCGGTCCAAGCAGGACAGGTACAAGAGATAAGATAAAAGTATAAACACAATAGATAACATAGGAAAATGTTAAGCAAAATGAAAACATAAGACCAATTAACAGTACGTATCAAAGTTCACAGAAAATTGACTATGATCAGTGAGACGGCTCCATTCTAATACAGTATGTGGGAAAAAACAAATCTGAAAAGTACTGGTTTTAGCAAACTACGGGGCTAAAGAATGGGCGTGATGATGTCGTGTATGTGTAGTGGAGAGAGGAGATAAATAAAAACAGGAGATAATAAAGGATATAAAAAAGAGTGAGTGCTGTAATGTGCGGGTCTCGTTCGAGTAGTATATATCCTCAATAGAATCCTTGTTATTTAGAATGCTTCGTGCATATATATTTAAGATTCTTAAGTTCTCATCCGTAAGTTTCGTAGTATTGCGGGTGTTGCGAGTTACCTTACGAGATAAAGTGTACTTGTTCAAAGGAAGAGGAAGGACGCATATTATCACCCTGGAATCTCAAATATTGCTTTGCTTCTGCGCGTGGCATCTGGTTATCGGGCGGTTCGTGCCTATATTGTTTTTTTTTTTCCGCAACAAAATTGTATGATTCAAACCATGGTCTCAGACATAAGGCACATTGTTGATATATAGTTTATCGAATGGTAGTGAAACCTTATCTTTTTTGCCGCGTTTCAATTTCGCACTAGCCCACAATTTCTTTCTGACGTCACGAATTCTTCGCGAATAATCTTCATTTATAAATTCGTGCCCGTTAATTTAAAACCGTTTTTCAGTATTGCATACTTACTTCTTGAATCTAACAGTTTAAGAATGACAGGTCTCGTCGAGTGAGGTCGTCGCTTGCCTAGACTATGTACACGCTCGATTTGAACGCTGTCAGTTTGATGGATATCCTGAAAAATTCCTTTGTTCACCGCAGTTTGAAGTGCTGTGTTTGTTTCGTCTTTGTTTTCTGGAAGCCCGTAAACTATCAAGTTTGAGGGTCTACTATGGTTTTACAAATCATATATTTTTAGCTTGAAGTGCTTGAATTGCATTTTGCATGCAGTTAATCTGCTCGTGAAACGATGTTACTCTTCCTTCGAGAGAGAACTTCTTCTCAATGTCTACAAGACGGGTTTCCTTGATTTCTTTAATATCCAATGCAATTTCCTGAAGGTGTTTAACTATTTGAGTCAATTCTGGACCCGGATTTCGTTCTATATCACCATAAAGCAATAATAATTTCCCGAGTGAATAAGTGAGTATATATTATTTCAGTGAATACTATACGGGTCGTTCAAGGTCCCGCTTTCAAAGACTAAATATAAGTCTATACCAACTGCAAAAACTACGTTAATTTTGCGGAATGCTAAGGGGAGCGCAAATGCGCACGCGCATTAGCGTTCACACCAGCGTTCCGGTGAATGCCTGCATGTGCGCAAAGTGTTAGGATACACTTGTCTGAGCGAAGAGGGCCGCAAACACTCGGCTAAAGCTTTCTGTTGTTGTAAAGAGATTCAAACGTACCGCAACTGGCCAAATAATTACATTGCCTAATTCGAGACAACACATCCGTATATAGGCCGCCTGAAACCGAGGCATTCTTCTTGAATGACGAAGTTATTAACCAGAAGTTACGTTCGCTCATGAACAACCGTGACTCGCCTACGTTCAGCAAAATCATTTGGAACAGTTTTCACCTGTCGCTTTTCCTTTCGGCGTCTTTGCCCTGAGGCTATAATTAGTGTTGTTATCCGTCATATTCGGACGGAAACGAATATTCGGCAAGTTCGAATAGTGAATTCTCAGATCGAATACGATTCCAATAGCAAATACTATTCGACCTGTATTCGAAACGTCCAATATTCGCACACCCCTATTTGGGCATGTGGGCCTCTGTCAAGCGGCTGTTAGAAGTAGTTTTTACCCACAGCCTCCTTCGTGTTATTGACGGAAACAAAATGCCCTTGTATTGTGATTTGTCAAAACTGCGTAAATCAACCCTAATTTTCATCCCTGCAAAATTTATCTGCATTCGAATGCTCACTACCATAATTATTCGACGGAAGTCCATTTTACACAATGCCTGCTTCTTCAAGACATCAGCGTACCCGCCGTGGTTGCTCAGTGGCTATGGTGTTGGGCTGCTGAGCACGAGGTCGCGGGATCGAATCCCGGCCACGGCGGCCGCATTTCGATGGGGGCGAAATGCGAAAACACCCGTGTGCTTAGATTTAGGTGCACGTTAAAGAACCCCAGGTGGTCGAAATTTCCGGAGTCCTCCACTACGGCGTGCCTCATAATCAGAAAGTGGTTTTGGCATATAAAACCCCAAATATTATTAAGACGTCAGCGTGGCAGCAAAGTTGGTCCTCGGTTCGCTCTGTTACACTCAACCAGCGTTGGAAACCGCGCTGCAAAGTCGTCCTCCGCATTTTAATGAACCGACGCGGGTTTGAGCCTGTGTTTTATGTGGATAAGCGCTAACTGTTATGTCAATCTGGCACGTCTCGGTTTCGGTCTGCGTCCTTCTGCACACGCCACGGAGCCGCCCGGGAGGCGGCCCATTTCCATTACACAGCCTATAGAGCAATCACGGCGCATTTTGAGAGCCCCTTCCACCAGTGTTTTCCCAAACAAAAAACAGCACTGACATCAGACGGCAAACCAAAATAATTCTGTAATTATCACATAATGTCGTTGATTTGCAAAGCGCTGCGCGTCCATAGTACATTTTTAGCGGGAATGAAGAATAAAAGTGAATATAGAAGGAAAGGAGAAATGGCGCCAACGAAACTTCACTGATGCCATGCAAACCGTTTGCATTAAGTAACACAATTCTACAGCGCTTCTTTTCTCTTCTTTAATACATGGAAAAATCAGCGGATATTTTTTTCTCTTCCTTTTTGTTCACATATCCTGTTAGCCGCGTCTGACGCGGTCACGATTTCACACTTAGCAATTCTGCTTTTGCTGGTAGCCTTTTCTCGTGCTTTCTTGTGTACGGCATCCTCATGAGGCGAAAATTCCTCTGAAGGGGAATTGATCTTGCTCGCTGATGAAAACCTGATCGCAGCGCCACAAGACCGCTGCTGGTTAACAGCGCTCGCAGCACATTCGCCCCCGCGTCATCTATCCCTCATTTTCATGAGCTCCCCCAACGCGTGCTCGTTGAATCCGGGCTAAGATCGATACTACACAAAAGAAAAAAAAAAGAAAATTGACACCTGCTTAAGTTCACGTCTTCGAAATCATTAAGAGGTTATACGTGCGAGACGCCCGCTAACGAGCACGCGCCGGCGCTGTCGTCAAAAAATGTTATTTCGCAGTTTTTTTTTTAAGGAGCTCTCCGCACTTATTTATCGTGCAGACTGCAGCGGAGAACTCCAACGCAAGGAACGCCAGTGCAGAGCAGCGTTCTGAAAGACAACAAATGGCCACGTGGTTTTTCCAAGCGGCCGGCTGCGGCGGTGCAGCGGCTATGACCCTGTGCTGCAGAGCACGAGGTCCCGGGGTCGATTCCTGCCTACAACGGCCTCCTTGCGATGGGGGCCGAGCGCAAGAAACGCTCTTGCGGCTTGCCGCGGAATTGATTTTGGTCATCCCCGTCTTTTTCACTGCACGCAGATTGCGCTGTTGCCCAACGGCTTCGCCACCAGAGCGGCCACGCATGTGCGCGCGCTTGAACGCAACTGCGCCGCCGATTGTGGCTGACGGAACGGCGAGCGAAGAACCAGCGCGAGCACGGGTCGTCATCGACGCACCTCGGCGACGCAGCTACCTCGTCACGGATGCGCTCGCGCCATTCGAAGCAAGCGCTCACCAGCATATAAGACCGGGTCAAACCGCACGGCGCTCCTGTGGGCTTGGTGGCACCGACCGGAGGCCGATGCATGTCCCCGTCTTTTTTCATTGTGCAGGTTGGTGATAAATATTCTGTACCCTCTTTGGCGGGACCATCATATGACTCTGATGGTGTTGCCCAGTCGACAGGTTCTTGTCGTCATGTTAATTGATTGCTACAGTGTTGTTAAGAGGCTGTCAGTAACGTCCGGTTACGCCGAGCTTAATCCAGGACCGATCAGAATCCAGTAGTCGCCCTTGCAATGAACTTTTAAAGCGAATTATGAAAGAACCAACAAAAACAAACACAGCTTTAAAGGACCTAGTCTCCAACATGAAACAGGTATACAACGAACGTTGGATAACGTACAAACCTGATTCGTCACAATTGAAAATCAAATAGAGTGGCTGGAAAAATTCGAAGGAAAATCGACCGAATGCAAAATAAGGTACGCCAGAACGAAACAAAAAATTCAAGATGTGGCTATGAAGTTGGATGACTTATGAAATAGGAATAGATGCCACGACTTAGTTATTTTTGGTCTGGTAGAGGAGCCTAACGAGGTTAAAAAATCGACTCGAAGATTAGGTGAAACAAAACATTTTCGAAGACATACTAGGCATTGAAGTGAAAGCTTTTGAAAGAAGCCATAGGATAGACACCCGCAGAAGTAATCGCGAGCGTCTGATCATCCTTCGATTGCTCTTCAAATTTACCGAAAAAAAAAAAATCCTATTTTGCTGCTCCAAGCTTAAAGTCACCGCAATTTCTATTTCCGATGATTTTTGTGAGTGTAAGACAAATGCACGTTCACGTGTGGCACTCTGCAGCAAATGACAGATCAAAAGTACAGCTTACCTTTGACAAGCTGGAAATTAATAGGAAAGTTTTGCTTTGGACCCGATAGAAAATGTTAGAACGGACATATCGTAGAAGGCAAGCTTTTCGCGGAACGACTGCAGTCCACTTCAACAACGCACAAAGGTTCCGAAAAAAAAAAAGATTCGAACTTGCAGTGTGCCACTAAAATACTAAGAATCCTCTCCGTTAACGCTCGAAGTGTGGTAAGTAAACTTGGTCTGTTAGAGAAGCTAATCCTGTCTTACCGTCTTCATGTTTTAGTCATAGTACTGACGGAAACGTGGCTTAAACTCTAGGGTGTGGGATTCTGAAGTTGTATCTTCTTTGTGCAGGCTATTTCGTAAATACTGAGGGACAAGGTGTGCCGTTCCTAACATGAAACCTTTAGAGTTGGATGGCATTCCTGAACACCAAAGCGTGTGGCGCAAAGTCACATACTTTGACAAAAGCATAACTATAGGCGCCGTGTACCGTCCTCCAAACGCCACGCCTGATTACATCGAAGTGATGCGTCTTTCAATACCAACTCTAGGTAAAAAATTATTAGAGCCAGTGAGTTCAGTCTAATCGGAATACATTGGACCAATCTTTCACATGATGGCCGAGACGTCTGGAGTTCGGAATTGCTACTGTATGCAGCGTTCTTGTTCTATTAGGACAACTGGGTACTTAGAACGACAGAAAGCTGAGCTAGTTGGTAAGGATTCATTATGCAAAAAAGATGAGGCATGCAGACAGGACACAAGAGAAGTGGACAACACGAACGCCGCTGTTGTTCACTTCTCTTCTCTTGTGTCCTGTCTGCACGCCTCACCTTTTTTGCATAACAACTGGGTACTGCCGACACTCGAGTCCCTTCATCATCATCATTTTTGCTTCGTCTACTTTTTGTAAGCAGCACACTTCGATGCACTCAACACGCTTATCTTATCCTATCCTGTCCCATATCACCCACTAGACAATACAAAAAGCCATTGCCTACTTACATTTACAAGTACGCGCGCGCAGATGACTCTGCCGCGTATGGGCTCACGTAATCCTAGTCTCTTGTGTTCAGTGAGATTGTTACATTGTTACATTGTTACAATATATGTTACATTGTTACATATATTGCGAAGAAACCTTCATTCCGCAAGAAACATAAAAGAACGTATTAAACGAGTTACCCATGTGTAACAAAAATAAACATGAAAGAAGGAAAACGAGAGTGGCGCTGATAATCTTATTATTGTCTTACGGCAGAGGGTAGCAGAAGCTAAATCACGTTTTTTTTTTATATTGCCTTAGCTTCGTTTAAGGCACGCAACCGTCAGAAATTCTGGCGATATTTGTAAGATGAACGGGCAACCATTTCGCAAATCAGAACTTCGGACCAAATTATCAATGGACCTGAGAGCATCGCTACTTAGTTCAATAGTTTTTTAAATCGGTTTTCACAAAATATGCTTCGCATGCTGCGCTAACATCTAGAAGATGCCTATAGCAGAGGTAACCTTTAGTGAAGCGGACGTATTTTCTCTTTTGCAAAAACTTGATTTTAAAGAAATCCACTGGTCCCGACTACAATAGTAACTCATTTCCAAGTCGATACGTAGTTTGGGTATTTAAGTATACTTGTATAAAATATTCACAATCTTCCTTGAAACATTGGTGTTACCAGATGATTGGTGCTGTGCGAAGATAATCCCGATACACAAATCGGGCGCGAAGCTAGATTTAAACAACTATCGCCCCGTATCGTCAAAGAGTTCGTGTTGTCAAATAATGAAACACATAATCTTTAAGGTCTTAATAACTCACTTAAACGTTAATGAACTAATCTATGGGTGACAACACGTTTTTAGATCAGCTCTGTCAACTGTAACTCTACTCGTGGAAATAATTCTCGATATAGCTGATGCAATTATGATGGTAGCCAGTTAGAGGCAATATATTTAGATTGATTCATGACATTCGATGTAGTTTCAGATCAGGATTTAATGACAAAGCTCTCAGCTTTTGGTATTCAAGGTAAAATATTATAATTGGCTCCTAGCTTTCTAAAAGAAGAAGGAAAGTGTGGCCATCGACAAATATGTCTCGCAATAATTTTATGTTTACTCCGGAGTGCCTAAAGGGTGAGTTCTTGCACACTTATTATTCCTTCTTATTTGCCTTTTGTTCTTTAACATGTACCTAAGTACAGGAGCGTTATTCTATTTAGGTCCCATCAAAGTACGGCCACCGCGGATGTATGGTAAAGAACTCCATGTGTGCAGATTAATCCTAATCCCCTAAGTACGCCGCCGGTGTGTCGCTTCGGTACGTTAAGCTCCATGCATTAGACGCACGCAGAGATGGGCATGAAAATTGCAAGTATAACATCATGGTATGCGTTAGTATACATTCTGACTGTTAAACTTGTATCACCTGTGCACCTGCATTAGTTATCAGAGTCCAAAACAACCATAAAGCATGAAAACGAAAGGAGTAGAAAGTAAATGGAGCCTTTGACGCCATGTTAACAGCTACACGAATATTAATCGGATTAAAGGGAGTTGTTGCGAATATGCCCGACATATGGCCCAAGCCGCTTTCTCGTCCGGAAAGGGCCCTGTGTCGCATTGATGAGTGTTTCCTTTCTCTTTTTTTTTTTTTCTTTTTTTGTGGTCCGTCATAGCGTGACTGCTTAAATTGTTGGCAGAACATTTAGGATATAGAACTTTCATAGCAGTCTGGCTTTTTCTTCTTCCTTCAGTGTCACCGGCAGCCGTCCGGTGCATGGTATTGCTTCGTGACTTTATCGCTAGCGAGAGACAAACAGTATAAGCCGCTGTGGCCTCTTTGTGCTGCAAACATATTATCACTTTCCGCGCTCCCAGGCGTATATACGTATTTTGAAACGCACGCCATAAAAGCCGCGAGGCGCGGTCATCAAATGGACTTCACCGGCCAAGCTCGGTTTCTTATGACCACGTGTATACGGTTGGCTAACAAGGGGAAATGTGTTGACCTGTCGAGAAGGAAGCTAGCTCTAGGAACGCGAACAACCAGAGAGAGAGAGAGAGAGAGAGAGGGGGGGGGGGGAGGGAGGGAGGGAGAGCGAAGGCGAGCACCCTGACAGCGACACTTTTACAACGCGTCCAATTTTCGCACTGTGCGACCATATGGTGCGGGGCACTGCGGTGCAGTGCTCGCACTCCCCATCCCAACGTTTCTGGGCGGCAACAACGCGAGGAAGTGAAAAAGTGCGCGGAAATAGACGCCTAGACGGCGCCGTCTCCCGAAATGAAGACGTACAAATCAGCGCTAGTTTACGGGAGGGCATCGCAGAAGGCCACGTGAACATGTGTTGTTCCGCGCGTCAGGTGACTATTTAAAAAAATAAACAAATAGGAGGCACTGCCTCCAGCCCTTCGTGCTTCCCGATTTGAGGCGTCGCCGTCGGCTGCTTGTGCGAGCAAAAGCTGTTGCTATACTCTAGCCTCGAGGATGTCTCCCGTTGCGATGCTGCGTGCGCTTAGTTAAGTCATGCGACACAAAGCTCAGTTCCCTGCGAGAAAAACGTAGTTTTCGGCAGTCTACTTCGATGCGTCCGGTGCCGAGTCATGGGAAATCTCACGCAGCTGATAGTATCGTCGGAACTGATCGCTCAAAAATATCGCCCTTGTATAAAATATATTTGCTCAACCGGGTACACCACGGCTGCTTCTGACCATTATGGACAGGTTACGGGAGTATTCGTCGCCGAAAACAGCTGCGCGTTTTTTATCGTGACGCGCAGTTTTGTCTTGTCGGCTCATCAAAGATTCGCTTATACCGGTTCACACACTGCGTGAGATTTGCGTTTCTTTCTTTTTTTTTCGCGTGATCACCATCTTTCACACACCTTCGCAATCTGCTTTGCAAGTTTCGCTTCATAAGATTACCCCGGTTCGTGAGGGCGCTTTTACTAACAAAAACAATGATTCGCATTACTTAGCGATAAACTGGAGTTGTGGTTCTCAAATTTTATTAACGCGATTAGCGTACTTGGGTTACTTCACGCGAGGTTTGCCCTACGATGATCTGGTTACCTAACCATTTCCTCCGACCTCGTAAACACAAAAGTTTCAATTTTCTCCGCAGGGCGGAATTGTACTCTCGTCATGCAGGTTCATCAAGCATACCAGCCTGATGCTATAGCAAGCTTTTCCACGGAATGCACGCCACCTCTTCAGCGAGCTGCGCCAAGAATGTACCAGGTATGTGCCGCTCTAAATTTAATGAACCTCTTTCGCGCCAACTCGAGTCAGTGGGTATGTGCCACTGGGTATGCGGCCATTCTCCGGGTTCGCACGCGCCGTCGCGCCACACGTCTCGGAGTCGGCATGACTGCACAGCGCTAAAGACGAGGACAGAAGAAAGGACACGACACCGGCGCTGACTTCAACTAAGTTTTATCTACGAAACCGCCAGAAATGTATGCTTTAGACATGAACAAAGAATCAAACTAAAGTCTTCGCATGAAGCCGCACTTCCCGGGATCCCTCGTCGCATCACAGCCAGATACTTAATGTCGTTTTTGGGGAGAGCAGTACACGAGATACTGATGCAAAGGACACCCAGCCGCTGTATCGCGTCAGCCTCCATAATTTCACGGCTAAGTTCTCAGTGGCCACATCTCGGAGCTAGGCCACGCGTGGACTTCTCAGCGCGTGGCAGAGAAGTGCGAATCCCGGCTGCAGTACACGCCTCGCACATGACGCGCTGCTCAGTTTCGCACGAACCGGCACACCAAGCGTTTCGGATGCCACGCACGGGCATCGCTGCGCCGCCGATAGATGGCGCAGCATGACCATGGGAAAACGCGAGGGAGGAGTCAGGCATCATCGAAAGGAAAAAGAGAAATGGTGCTCACGAGACATTCAACACTGCGAGCACTGTAGTATACCGGTATGTCTTTGGATTCGGCAGTGGTGTTTGCGCGCTGACATTTTGCTATTAGGTCATAAGTCATAGGTTCGATTCCCGGCCACGGTGGCCGCATTCCGATGGGGGAAGAAGGCACGATTGACCGTGTACTGATATTTTATTCGAATGTAATTGAAGCCTGGTTGGTGATCAGGAACGGGCGGCTCAGTGTGAAAGCTGTTGTGGAATTGAACGACGGGTGCGCGTGCTTTGGCGGTTTTTATGAAGCCGGTGTATTTGACGGTTTACATGAGTGTTCGCCACGCTCTAAAAAAAAAAAAATGCTCTCTTTGGGGCTATACCTTGTCCCCCAATAATAATCGTCTTCTATCTTGACGCGCATTTCATTTCTTTGACGCGGTGCTCCCGACAATTTCAGGACATGAACGGCATGCGCGTATCGACGTGGCATAGTGTTCATGACAAGAAATTTAACTAGCGGGCCCAGCGCGTTAAACAAAGGAATCAAGTCTACGCAAGATTAATGCCAAATACTCTGGGGGGAGAAGATACGGCTCAAAGGGTGCGAAAATTCTTTGAGTGCATGTTTTAATCTCCTCAGACCAACTAAAACTCTAGCGACGCAATATATCTTTCAAAGTACGTTCTTATTGACAACGGGTCTCTTACGAACCCGAAAGTCCCCTTCCTTGATCAACTGAGCATGTGTTGGTGGGCTAGTTTGTTAAGCATGATTACAAAGACGGCGCCGAATAAAACAACACACGATAGTGCGCCTACGTGCTGTCTCGTGTCCCCCTTCTTCGTGTGTTGTTTTATTCGGCGCCGTCTTTGTAATTCCTTGACCAGATGGCACGATACGTGCTAGCACAAGCACCTCTATGTATGCGGACAAAGAGTACATGTATTTGTCCAGTTTGTTCATATTAAAGCATCGTTTTTTTATTTAACATCGTGTGGCGGCTCGCATACCCTTCATTTTTCATGCTGGTTTGCCGCATCATCTGGTTGTATTTAAAATGTACTGCACATTAATTTTTCGCCTCGGTGACGATGCATCGCGGTACCTCTCGCATAAAGGATCACTTTTCTCGAAAGCGGGCGACAATAAAATGAATAAACTCTTGACGTATAGTGCCGCATGCCGCTTTAATTTAACATGAGAATATATTAACATTTTCTCGCTTAATTTGGAATAATGATGAAAGTAAGTGTCCATGAGGCTGTACGCTATAGGTATCAAGCGGACAGCCAAACAGACGCGCCGATCAGAGTTGCCTGATAGGCTGTTTGCGGGTCGCTTTTTCACCTTCTGCCGGCAGCACTACTGCACGCACGCTTTGCCTATGACATAAAGTGCGTCAATAGAATTGACTCTACGCACTTCGCTTCGTCCGTTGTAATCTTGCGGCTGACACCCTCTCCTCCTTACTGTCCTCTTTCGCCGGCGCTTTCTCCGTCGCCATTCATTTATACAAACCTTTGCTCTGCAAATAACACTGATACAACCGTAATGACGAGCAAATATATATATATATATATATATATATATATATATATATATATATATATATATATATATATATATATATATATATATATATATATATATCGTGTTCTAGTACGAGTATATAGTATCGATCAATCAATGAAAAAATTTTTGTAACCATTGCTATAACGCAACCAAATTACCACGAGCACATATTTATAGGAATGAACGCGGCACATATTGCGTACCGCATACTCGGTAGGGGCGACGGGGTTAATTCGAAAGGTGGGACAAGAAAGAAAAATATAAAGGTGAGAAGAAAAAAAGGAATCATGGTTTAGTTATAGATAGACTGTTGTTTTTGTGTCAGTACCTGTACGGCGATAAGGTATCCTTTCGATGTACATTGTGCATATTTTTGTTCTCCGTAAGTGGAATAGAATAGCCGGAAGCATGTTGCTTCCTTTATGTGCGCGTGAACTGGAATCCAACGCTCTATAGACTCGGGTTAAGGAATCACAGCTCGTGCTAAAATAAGGCGATGTCGGAATCGTCTAGATCTGGCATGCAACTGAGTGCCCAGTATCCTGGATATTCCGCCGCTGTCAACTGCGGTGAACGTTGCCCTTTCTGTCTGGCTAGAATTGGAACCACCTCATCGGCCGAGGGAGGAAGACCTGGTGAAACGCCCGAAATGGAACCCTGGCCAATAGCGCCCTCCAATAGCGCCCTCCTGAATTCACCGCTAGCTTTAGACAAGCATGTGCAACGTCTTCCAAGGGTGATTCTGACAGAACCCAGCCCATCTACGGGGTGTTGAACGAACACAAAAAGAAGGGCTCATGACCACCGTCACTAAAGAGTAAAGAGTTGTAGAATAGCGCTTGCAACCACAAGTAAGCGCCTTACGTACGCAAAAAATATTGCGTTCTCGATCCTCACTGCGCATGCTCCGTACATTATTGAGCGTGTGCGGTTTACGTACGCTATGCATGCCTGCAAACTCTTTCCGTTTCTCTGGGAGACTCCCGAATTCTGACCAATCATCTTGTTTCTAAGGGCACGGCCGTTAATCTCCCGGAAAACTGCGCCCCAAAAGAAAAATAAGACGTCTCTTTTAGCAGAACCACATCGTAATTGCCTATATGCGCTAAGTTGTCAGCCGTAGCCAGATTTAAATGCGAGCCATTTGTGGGTGTACGCAATGTAGGCTATAATACTGGGGACGTATTCTCGGACGATCGCTTTCGGCGATGTTACTTTCAATGCGCGCTTATTGGCTGGTTGAGTAAAACTGGATGAGCTGATTGGCTGGTCGAGCACTACGTCACGCAAAGGCGATAGTGTCGCCGAAAGTGACTGCCGGAGCATACATCCCCTGTACGCGTCAGGGCGAGATATACGTTGATGAGGGCGCGTGAGGCAAAGGTCTAATAACCGTCGCATAATGGCTGTTTTTTTTTTCTAGGTCAGCTGCGCCGCGCTACAGTTGTGTTACACGGTGAAGCATATTGAGAGTAGCCATTCTCACGGACATAGTACGTGTTTCTCATTTATGCACGCGCTCAGACATCTTCTCCAGTCACAGTACGATGGCCGAGACGTCTAGTAACTGTACTTCTAGCCATTCAGATCTGTTTCAGACATTGCTGTGGCGATTCGAGCTTTTTTTCGCTCACCTTTCGCGCCCTATGTACGTATGAGACCGTAACAGGGCTTATACGTGCGCTCCTTAATTAACTATGCGCGCAGCGCAGTCTGCGGTCACAGTGCGAGCACAGAGACTTCTACTAACTGTACTGGCAGCCATTAAAAGATGTTTGGGAAATTGCTGTAGCCCCTCCCCACCCCCCCCACCCCTTGCAAAAAAAAAAAGAGCGGGAGAAAAGTATTTATCCCCCCCGCCCCCACTCCTTCCGCGAATCTCCCGAATTTCGACGTACCTAGGTTGGCAGACATGACAATGCTTACACACTTTATTCGGCGAATTTAACGCACGTATTGTTTATGTACGCTATGAAAAAGCATTGTGGAACATAGCGGCACCAATGCCTCCCGCTTCAGCGTGAATCTTCTTGAAAGCACGCTCTCACTATCGCTGATCGCCGGTGACAGTTGAAATGAGCTTTCGCTTCCTCCAAACTCGGCACCTGAAAAGTTAGTTATGAGCGCATACCGTGTCGCATTTCTGAGGTCGTTATAGGCGTTTCCTGTATCCGTATACGCCTAACCTGAAGCGTCGCCATAGAAACGACAGGATGGTTGCTATTGGATTTTGTTGTCCTGCATATGTATGACATAAGGCACCAAACGGCACTTTGTCTGCTAACGTCTTCCTTACGTTTGCGTTCCCACACGTTAAACTAAGCCTAGAAGGGGCGCGCACTGTGACGTCCCGCGTAGCTAGGCTCTTGCGTTTAAAGTACGTTATAGGCGACGAATGCTTTTCTTAAGCTTTCCGGCATTTCAGAGTGGCATGTGGAACATGGCTGTGTCGTTAACAGGTAAAAAAAAAGAACGTTACCTTTGGGCGTACGACAACCACAAAATGGGGGCGTATACGGTGTTGTGCCATTACCACAAGCCCGGATTCCGAATCTGCAAGATGCAGAATTTATCCTGCGAGCGCCCAAATTCTCCCTTGAAAAGGCAAGATGCTGAGCCGTCAGGCAGCGCTGTCCTGCGGGAGAAGCCTCGGCGAGCAGCGTGTTCGGACGTGTCAGCGTGTGCCAGACAGCCCGGCGCCGCACCTCCCTTTGCCTGGAGGTCACCGCGCGCGCGAACTTTGAACCGGGTGGCCAGCGCGGTCGCTGGTTGGACCCCTCGGACGACCGTCGTGTGCTGACTTTGTATTGGGCCGTTTGAGTGACAATGGTTCTCGGGGATTATAAAGCGGCGAGGAGGCCGCCTCGAAAACAGGATCCGCCGACCCACCGGGAGACAGTGTCGCTCCCGACTGGGGTGAGATGTGTCACGCGTTTTCGCCGGACGTTGTCGTGCGGGAACAGTCGCGTTTGTGTGAGCTCTCGGCCCCAGTGCCGACCCGTTCATGTCCTGTATGATAACCTGTATATAATGTATAAAGTCCCTTTTGTTCTTCTCATCGACGCCAGGCTCGGAGTCTTCGCTACCAACGCTCTGTCACGAAACGGGTGACGAGCGCTACGGGACCACAAAGTCGTAATAGTGGAACAGCGGTACAAGTTCGTAACAGTGGTGGCACCGGTTGGGTGTCGTAACACTGGATGGCAGCTACGGGATTGACCGGCATCAGCTACCTCGGCGCGGTGAGTGCCTGAAGTTTACCTCAAACACCAGACTTTCTCTGACACAGGTTATAGTAGCTTAGGGAAGGATTTGGTGTTGCATTGTGATAACCTTGTGTGTTTCAAGCCTAGTAAGAGTGTTTTGAAAACCAGGGGATGCTGAGGGGGTAAACAGGGCAGTGTGTGAAATACTTGCATATGTCTTACTAGTAGTGTTATAGTAGCGTACGGCAGGTATATTCAAAAAGGGTAAACAGCAGGAGGACAGTGTGAACGATGGAGAAGTACAAGGTGAAGGAACTTCTCGAAATTTGTGAGGAGTTGGGCATTGAGTTGGGCTCAACCAAAAGAAAGAATGCGATCCTTGAGGTCATGAGGACTGGGGACGTAACGGCTGAGGAAGCCGCTGAGGCCTGGGCGGATATCAATGAACGTCGGGAAAGGGAGGAGAAGGAACGTTGCGAGCAGGAAAGGAGAGAAAAGGAACTTCGCGAGGAGGAAAAGGAGGAAAGGAGAGAGAGGGAGCGACGTGAGCACGAGCTTAAAATGAAAGAGTTGGAGATCCGAAATAACTCGCCGGCGCCTAGTCTCACTTCTAACGTTCCAAGAATACGCGATCAACTTCCACCCTTTGTCGTCGGAGAGGATATGGCCAAATACCTCGTGAAATTTGAGCACGTGTGCGAACGGAATAGCATTGAGCGATCCCTTTGGGCACAGAATCTGTTAGCCTTGCTTCCTGGGGAGGCATCAGACGTAATAACTTGCTTATCGAAAGAGGCGTTTGAGAGCTACAGTGATGTGAAGGAAGCGCTACTGCGGAAGTACAAATTGTCGCCCGAAGCTTTCCGGCAGAGGTTCCGGTATGCAAAAAAGGGTAAGGAGTCGAATGTTGACTTCGCGTTTCGTCTAAAAGCCGACCTGGTGGAATGGCTGAAGGGCGAAGAGGTTTACGACGACCGCGACAAAATTGTCGAATGCATCGCGTTGGAGCAGTTCTACCGTTGCATTGATGAGGATGTCCGGCTCTGGCTGCAAGATAGGCTAAAGGATGTTAAGCTAAACAAGGCAGCAGAGTTAGCGGAAGAGTATTACACACGCCGCAGCTTGCACAGCAAGGCAGTGCGCGTAGAAAAAGCTGATAGGAGAGATTGGTTTTCCGGGAAGCCCGACGAACGGAAGCAAATCACGCGTCGCGAGTTTCGGGACGACGAATCCCTTACCAAAGAAACTGTAAGGGAAGGACAGAATGCATCTCAGAATGATGACGATGGTCCGAAACAGCGAAACGAAATGACGCGTTCTTTTGAAAAACGGAAACCGTTAACCTGCTACAATTGCAAAAAGCAAGGGCACATCGCTGCAAGCTGCCCAGAGAGAATTGCTTTTGCAACGATACAGGAAACTCACAAAAACATACGTCTATTGGAGCCCTATGTGCAGGAAATTAAGGTAAACGGCAAGAAGTGCCGAGCACTGCGGGACTCTGCAGCAACTATGGACGTTGTTCACCCGTCTTTCGTCTCCTCGAGTGATTTTACGGGAGAGTGCGTTAGGATACGGCAAGTGGCCGAGAAGGAGAGTGTCTGTTTACCGATCGCAACGGTTATCATTGAAGGAGAGTTTGGGAAACTTAACACCGAAGCCGCTGTGTCAGCCGCCCTCCCGGAGCAATTTTCCTACCTCTTCTCAAATAACTCGGAGCAGCTGCTGAGGGATCAGGGCAAATCATTCTTTGCCGACGTGGCGTACATGGCCCCCACGCGATCCAAAGCGCGCCCGCTGTCGAGGGAACTTGACTTAGCGTCGGTGAGCGAAAGGCGGTGCGGCACACGGACCGATCACGGTAACTTGAGTGGCGAGCAGTCACGGGAGAGGCAGAGCTCGGAGGCTGGCCTAGACGAGCGGGTCCTGGAAGTGAGTGGGAGTGACGCGTGCAGTGCTAGCCGCGATATAGACTCGACGCCGCAATTAGGCGACGCGGGCTCCACACTCGCTCCGGTTTCCGCCAGCCGGCAGGAGCAGGCTGCAGTTGAAAGAGAAAGTCTGATTCGCGAGCAACAGCAAGATTGTTCACTAGCCGATCTGAGGAAGAGCATCAAACGGGGAGTGAAAAAAAAAAGGGGGTTTCATTTGGCAAGGAATCTGGCTTATTGTACCGCCGCTACACGGATAAGCAGGGTCGCAAATATAAGCAGCTTCGGATTCCGCGAAAATATCGCCGGGAAAAATGAATGACCTTATTTGCTTCCTCAGTGGTATGTTTTCGGTCCAAGTGATTTCAAGGGGACCATTCCATTTGTAATTATTATTGCTGATTAATAATTGTTTCTTGTCTATTCTGTTGCGTTGTTAATTTGAAAACTGATTGTTTGAGCCTTGTGTGCTAGATCGTACACCTGCCTCTTGTTGCAGCGGGAGCAAAAGGGGATAGCGATTTAGTTAGGTTGATTTGGATTATGGCCTTGTCTGGTGTTTGACGGGAGACAGAGGGCACTTGTTCGTGTTGGGTGTTGCCTTTTGCCGGTCGGTTTTGCAAGCTGCAGAACGACCAAGCGGGACCAGTGGCGAGAAGCAAGGTCTTAGGAACGACCCGAGCGGAGCTGGTCAAGGTGCCTTGGCGACGACGCGGTGAGCAGAGCTCCTGTCCTGGCGAGTCGGACCTGGGCACGTGAAGTTACCTGGCGTCCCGACACTGGACGTGAACTTGGACGAGCCTGACGAACGTGCGCGCCTGGCATCCGAGCCACGTGGAGGCAGCTCGTCTTCCCGGCGCCTTATCTGAGGGCGGGGATGCTGTTGTGCCATTACCACAAGCCCGGATTCCGAATCTGCAAGATGCAGAATTTATCCTGCGAGCGCCCAAATTCTCCCTTGAAAAGGCAAGATGCTGAGCCGTCAGGCAGCGCTGTCCTGCGGGAGAAGCCTCGGCGAGCAGCGTGTTCGGACGTGTCAGCGTGTGCCAGACAGCCCGGCGCCGCACCTCCCTTTGCCTGGAGGTCACCGCGCGCGCGAACTTTGAACCGGGTGGCCAGCGCGGTCGCTGGTTGGACCCCTCGGACGACCGTCGTGTGCTGACTTTGTATTGGGCCGTTTGAGTGACAATGGTTCCTCGGGGATTATAAAAGACGCGACACGCCGCCTCGAAAACAGGATCCGCCGACCCACCGGGAGACAGTGTCGCTCCCGACTGGGGTGAGATGTGTCACGCGTTTTCGCCGGACGTTGTCGTGCGGGAACAGTCGCGTTTGTGTGAGCTCTCGGCCCCAGTGCCGACCCGTTCATGTCCTGTATGATAACCTGTATATAATGTATAAAGTCCCTTTTGTTCTTCTCATCGACGCCAGGCTCGGAGTCTTCGCTACCAACGCTCTGTCACGAAACGGGTGACGAGCGCTACGGGACCACAAAGCCGTAATCGTGGTGCAGCGGTGCAAAGTCGTAACAACGGCAAGTCTATTTTGTGTACAGCGTTTTGCTGCGTGCGTCACTGTCCGTGGCACGCGTCTAGCGATCGCCGGGAGGAAGAAAAAAGAAAAGAGACGCCTTGACTTGTTTTGCTCCACCGGAAGCTTGTGGACTGGTCAGATGTGTTATGCGAACCGTACACTGCTAACATTTTTCTCGTGAGTGCGGTCGTTCACCCTTTCAATTTCTCCGAACTGCGCTCGTTTATTTAAATGCATGGATCCACAGCACTGGACGAACATAGATATACAGCTGGATTTATTTTTGCTGCATTCTTAAAAATTTGCAAAACCCTCTGTCTGTAGATTTCGTCGTCTGCTACAAATCGCCATGCGTTGAAGATCCATACGACAATGTTGAATTACTTGTTGAGTTCGATGCACCAGTGTAAAAAGCACTGTGGAATACAGCGGGAGAGCCACTGCTTCAATGGCAACGCAACAACAGCAAACCTTACACAGCCGATTCATCTAAAGCGTGTGGGAACATTCACACCGGAGATTGACAGAGGTCCCACAACCGATTGTGGCTAGCGACCACAGAGTGACTCACGATAGACGATGTTCACACCGCCAAGCTTGACTTGCCTGTCGCCTCACCGAAATGTCTCTCCATTGGAGCCGTTAGCGTCTGCTCGCCAAGTGAAATAACCATCAGCGTATTCTAACACCTTGCGCCTGCACCGCTGATTCGTTAAACAACTTTATGACTTGATCACGGAGCTGAAAAATCCAGCAGCGGGCGACTGAGCGACCATTTGCGACCGTTGCGCGACTTTCCCGACGAACCGTTGCAAGTGCGCCCTTCGTGTTCTGAATGTTGCCAAGTTCACTCAGCTTGCTGAAAGAAAGAGACGAAGGTGACGTCAACGACAGGAATAACGACAGTCTGCCTTCGTTAAATACAACCCAAACTTGGCCGAGTTAGCATTAGGCTTCCGTCTTGTAAACAGAGCATGACACACGAAGGGTGGCAAATCAGTGCAGCGGAATCCCGCAAGGTAGAGAAACGCACATGAAATAAAAAATTGTCCTCTGCCCGAATGTAGCACGAGGCTCCACAGGAAACCCGCGCACGTTTCTCGGAAAGAAAGTTTCGCACTTGAGGAAAAATTCGTCCTGGTCCGGGATTAGAACCCGGGACTAACGCTTTTCCTTGGTGGCTTTCGTTTTGAAAAAACACAGGATGGTAAGGAACCCGTGACAGGCGCTGAGGCAACAAGTGCCTTTTATTGAGAAAACATGTTTTTGATGCCTTGCCCAAAGCGCAAGGTATACTTCGCCGGCAATGACGTAAAACTTCGAAAAAGACAGATAATCAACTAAACTTCTCGTCGGCCAAAAATAAAAGAAAAAAGAACTAGCTGAAACGTGCGCTGCTTCATGATGTATGATGTTCGCTTATGGATGAGAAGCCACGGATAAATTTTACCTGTGTCGTTATTGTAAGCTATAGTTGTTTTTGTTTTATTTTTTACTTTCTCAGCACACGATTTATAAAACTTCACCAAAAATCGATAGGAGAAAGAGAATTCTAAAGCAATGAAGACAAAAACATTCACCTCTGCAGACTGGATATACTATATACCTCTGGACGACGCTGTCAAGCAGCAGAAGTACCCTTCAGTTGCGGCGAAATCTTCAGCTTTACTTCTTTGAACCGGAGCAAGCCTGACGTTCACTGCAACCTATATCTACAAGAATACAAAATGCACGCAACATTTAAATCTGGTGTAACGACGAGAAGAATCTCCTCTTGACGTACTACCTTGACGAGACGTCCTTGACAACGTCGCTGTAAATAAAGAGTCGTAAGCAACTGAGAAGCTTATGCACCGCGCTTGCTTGATAGCGGTGGTAAAGAGCGCGAATAGTTGGTCAGTGTTAGGTGTACTTCCAGAAAGAAGTGGCCATGACGCCAGCAGCTGTCATGCCCCAGGCTCTTACTGCGAGCAGCTTGACGGATTTCACTCACTGAAAAGAAGAACGCGTAGAGGCGCAAGAGTCCTTCATGTATGCTTGTTACCGCCGTTACACTAAACAGGCAGACTTCACATGGCGCACCAGCTTCACCTTGAGAATAGAAGCCTGCTGTTGAATATACCGCACAGACTCGTGTAAGGGCCGCACCCTTGTGAGGGCTGCATACCCAACTTGGCAGCCAAAAATTTTGAAGAAAAAATAATACATTCCCCCCCCCCCCCCCCCCCCAATTTTAGTAAAGCACATCCAGCCACCTTTCTAAACAGCTTTCCATATCTGCTCGAATGCCGACATTGCCAGAATGATATTGCCGTTGCATAAGAATGGGGAGAAAATTAAACCATTAATGAAAACGATCGCTATAACTATACGCAAGCAAAGTTTTGGAGCTACGAGAATGACTTTCAGAGCATAATAAACCTACATACCTCGTTATTCAAAGAAAGGCAGGTAATACGTCGGTTTACTGAAAGAACAGGCTCAAACCATCCGCGTTCCCATTTACCTTATCCTTTTTTTTTTTGTGACGGGCCGGGAAGTTGTATTCCTGGAGAATTAGACTCCATCTGAGCAAGCGTCCGTTCTTAGGGGACATGTGTCTGACACAGGTCACAGGACAGGGGTCGATTTCGAAAGTAAACTTTGCTCCGTATAGATAACAAGATAATTTCCGGACAGCCCAAGCCAAGCAGGCGCAACTATCTATCTATCTGGAGAAGCCTGTCAAAGCTCTCAGAGGTAGGTGAAAGTACAAAGCCGTTCTCCATTTCTGTTACTTCAACTGATGTCCTTTCTTCGCGACGCGCGTCTTCTACGGGGATTATTTCGGCTTGCCCCTCTGCTGTAACACTATTTTCTTTTTCCTCCGTTGTCTAAGGTCCTACTTGGGGATGCGCTTCATCGCGTTCCGCCACCGCTGCGCTGGGGTCCTCGGTTACGTAAGCAGCGATTTGGCGGGCTCACGAGTGATCCTGCACCCTTCCTGCATCCTTCCTGCACCCTTCACCTCATAGTTGCGCCAAAGAAGCAAATACTGTCAAATTGGGAGTTAAGAGTCTAATCAGTTACTGGGCCAACTTGCATCCAGAAAAAAAGCAAGAAGCACAAGAATAGAGGCGAGAAAATAAATCACTCCGAACAATTGTTCGACTTGGCACACAACCCGCGAAAGGAAGAACAGCTATGTTTCTCCCTTCGTTCGGAACAAAAATGTATTCAGATTACAGGCGTGCATATCTTGCGGGCGAATGAACTCTGAGAGCAGGGCTTGGTGACCTACGCCGTCCTCACTCGCGGTCACAACTACTCGTATTCAGCTTTGAGAGCCGGCGCCACGCACAGGAGCGCCGACCTCAGGTGATAATAATATCCTCTGGCCCCGTCTTCAACGATCTCATGCATTAGGCTGCTTTCACGAATCACGGATTCGTCTTTTCGGCTCACTCACTGGACTGTGCACTGCTACGTGGGCCTTTTTAGTTTCTATTGTGCCAGGGTCATTCTACGGAACTAGCCATTCTCATGCGCTGACATTATTTTTTTGCCACTGTCCAAAAAGAAAAAAGGGTTCGTTCTGAGTCATGTGTTAGGCCGGTAAAAAAAAAAACATCGATGAACACGTGCCTAAACAAACAAAACTCCAAGCATATTATTAACGTGGATGTACTTTCCACGAGAAAGGAAAATATAAAGCGAGAGGTTTATTTGATCTGCCAGTGATACGACGGTGAAGATTAATATGCACAAGACAAAGACGATGTTCAATAGCCTGGCAAGGGAACAAGAATTCAGGATCGCGAATGAGCCTCTAGAGTGTACATAGCTAGTACGTTTACCTAAGTCAATTACTCACAGGGGACCCTGATCATGAGAATGAAATTTGCTTTTGGCTGGGTTTGTTCGGCGGCTTTGCGCTCGACCCGAAGTGACTGGGCCTACGGCTTCTCGATAACCGTCAATAAAGCCCGTAGCATTTGGTGGAGGAGCCGAGGTCCCTATCGCCTCGCCCTGTAACTCCGGAGCCTCACTCTTCCCGCCGCTATCGCCACTACCATGCCAGACGACGCCAGTAAGCGACCCACTTCGTCAACGGCTCCAGTCACCCACCGTGCCGTTCGTCGACGTGATCCCACTGTGTTCAGTGGCACTGCCGACAGTGACATCGACGACTGGCTTTCGTCATATGAACGAGTGAGCAACCACAACAAATATCCCAATCCGACCAAGCTCACCAACATCATTTTTTTATCTAGCGGATGTCGCTAACCTGTGGTCCCACAACCACGAGGCAACTTTTGCGACATGGACTGACTTTAAGACTGCCTTTGTGGAGGTATTTGGCCGGCCTGCTGTGAGAAATCTTCGCGCCGAACAACCCCTCCGCCAACGCGTGCAGCAGCCAGGTGAGAATTTCACAAGCTATATTCAGGACGTCGTCGATCTCTGCAACCGTGTCAGTCGAACAACTATATTGATTTATATGGTTATAGCTATATTGATTGAATAAATACCCATGCATGTAACTTCGTGGTTGTTCTCGTATTTATTTTGTGTGATTCCGTACCACAGTGACCTTAGCTTTGTGGCCACTGTGGTACACCGCGATCGGTTGTACTGCTAAGCTCGACACGTCCTTGCCACAGTTAAATGTTAAATCTATACACGACAAGCGACGCGTGGTCGGCACATTGACGTCCGTGTAGCACTCAATTCCAAACCGTTCTAACAGGAAGGGTACAATCCACATGCCGTCGGGGCGCGCTAGGTCGACGTTAAACCCGACGATTGGTGGGTACACTATTGCGTTTTATTATACCTTTAGACTCTCGAATGGGAGCGAATGAGTGTCGCCATCCCACGTTTGATATATGGTCATGAAGGTGATGCATCATAACATGGTCGATAAGGTAACAACATTCAGAGCGACCGCCGCGAGTGATAACATCACCCGGAAATGTTAACGCAGTTTATACGTAGACGGCTATATATATTTTGCCGGTCTACACGGCTCTTGGCCACGGAAACGTTTTTCATCAGAACCTAGCCATATATGAAGCTTCGCTATAACATAGTCTGATGATCAGGATGATAATCTGAAGAGCGCAGATCCATGCGTGGTTATTAGCAACTTGATGACGCAACATATTGTCTGGACTTTACTATTAATTCTGTTACTTGAAAGTTCCGCGTGTCAGGGCAGCGGGCTAACGCTCTTCGTGGCTGCTTTTTGCATGGATCGGTAGTTCTTATTACGAATGCGGCTGAAGCAACTTTTCACAGGGGCAGGCTGCTTTAACGTGGCGCAACCGGAAAATCCGAGAACTGCAATGCGGTCGAGAGAAATGAGTTATACGCTCGCAGCGAACTCGCATCGTTATTCACCCCTGGTCGCTTTCCGCAGGAAAAGACTGAGTGAATTGACGCAAATTGGCTTGACGGCTTCGGCATTTCCCCATGGGCGCCGGCCTGGGCACGCTCGTGACATCGATTGTGAAAGCCGCAGAACGAGGCTTCCAGTGCAGTGGTGCGCGTCTGAAGGGGAGAGCCGGCAGTGCGGTGCGCTTTCAGGAAGGTAGCGGTTCAAGTGCTGCGACCCGTTCGAAACGCAGGCGGAAGTGGTTGCAGAAATGTAGGAAGCGGGTGCCTCTTTTGTTCCGCTGGCGTAATGCAGGCGTAATGTATTTATGGGCGGGAAGGAAATTGCAAAGAGAAGAATCAAGAGTTAGTGGAATGCCCAAGTACTGATATTAGGAGTTTCGGGAATTATCCCTAAATTACCCTATTATATGACATGATTGCCCACATAGAGGTTCTAGACGGTTATACCGACAACAACGGGATGTTAATGCTAGATCTCTGTGAGGAACGTAACCTGGTTATCGTGAATACGAAAACTAAATGTGATTGCCAGATCACATGGGCAGTCGCAAATAGGCAATCGAGCATTGATTACTGCCTGATGACAGAAATAATTTATGATAAGTTGAGAGAAATGGTCATTGGTGACGAAGGGTATAGAAACATAGGGAGGGACCATTAAACGCATCTTTTTAAAACTGGGATATATGTAGTTGGGAAAGAGAGCAAGGGGCGAAGAATGGCCAACCCTACTTTGAACTTTAGAAGAACTTGTTGTTGGGCGAGTTGGTACATATTAGCGAACATTGTTTAACTGCGCGAACAAACGGACCACAGAGACAGCATGGGACAAGGATGGGCGCATAGACAACATGGGACAAGGACTGCGCCCGTCCTTGTCCCATGCTGTCTCTGTGGTCCGTTTGTAAGCGCGGTTAAACAATGTTCCCTACTTTGAACGCTGAACAAATAACATGCAGTCACAAGAATCGAGAAAGAAGTTGGCAAATGGCCAAGCAAAGAGTGGGAATGTACTGCGCTTCTGAAATAACGAGAGAAATAATGAAAAGGAGCAACATGTCTGTTGGAAAGGAAAAATGAAACCCAAACGCTGGTGGAACAGGGAGTTACGGGAAGCGATCCATGAACGACAGAAAGCATCACGAGAGCATAGGCACGCAAAAAAAAACCTAGGTTCCGCAGGGTAATGTAGACAGGACATTGGAAATATAACGGGAGAAAAGAACTATGGTTCAAATGCTTGTTCAAGTAAAGATTGAATGTGAAAGTGAGCGTTGGTTGTCAGAAACACGCGAGAAAAAGAAGGCCGCACCTAGAATATTTTGGAACCACATTAACTTTTTAGGTAGGAAGTCTGAAGCAATACAGCAACATATCCTAGACGAAGATGGAAACGAACTGGAAGGGGAGGCGACATCAAATTACTTCAGAAAAATAACAGCCGAATCTTCCCAAGGGAATGACGGAGTTGTACTTCAATAAAAAAAAAAGAGCATAGAATTCACTCATAAAATCCAAAGGGTTACGGCAGCCTGTCTGGCCAGGAAACTACATATTGAATAAGCGCGAAAACATACACCGACTAAGATAACTGAAAATTTAATCACGTTTCGGCTCCCCATACGGGAGCCTTGTTCACAGTCTATTGTGATTGTGAACATGGGAAGCCGAAGCGTCGTTAAATTTTCAGTTAGCTTGGTCAGTGTATCTTTTCGCGCTTCTTCAGAATTCCCTCTTATAGACCGTTGACCATTGCATCTGCAATATACAGGTTAGCAATGTAGGCGACTAAGCTAAAACTACATGCATGGGCAGAACATAATGGCATATTGGGAGAACTTCAGGATAACTTAAGAATCAGTAGACGTCTGGATGATAACTTATTTGTTCTTACTCAGTGTATAGAAATATCCATTGAAGAAAGGAGACCGTTACATGACCCTACTGTGCTCCGAGGACCCGGCCAAGCAAGCCATCGCCACAGGCTGGGCTGCCAGCGTCATGAGCCTCCGGGACATGAATGTTTGATTGCAGTTGGGCCGTGCGGGGGCCCAAGGATCTGCGTGTCCGCAATTGCCCTGTGGGCGATAAAGTTATCACCACCACCACCGTTACATGTGACTTCTTTAGATATTACCGGAGCGTATGACAACATAGACCGCAACATTTTGGGGGATATTCTGGAAGGGGAAGGCTTCGGAAACGACTGTATAAAGCTTTTGCACGATATTTCTCTAGAAAATACCGTTTGCGTTGAATGGGAAGGGGATGAGGATCGACGAGAAAGTTGATATCACCAAAGGACTGAGACAGGGCTGCCCTTTATCCCCGATGCTGTTTATGATGTAACAGGGTAAGGATGGAAAGGGTGCTAGAAGAAATCAATATGGGGTTTAATCTCTCATACAAATAGCCGATATTCTAATTGACATTAAGAGAAAGAAATGAAACTGGGCAGGTTATGTAATGCGTAGGTTAGTTAACGGGTGGACCATTAGGGTTACAGAATGGGTGCCAAGAGAAGGAAATCGCTGTCGAGGACAGCAGAACACTAGGTGGGGTGATGAAATTAATTCGCAGGCGCTAGCTGGGGGTGGGGGGAGCATCGGTTGGCGCAGGACATGGGTAATTGGAGATCGCAGGGAGAGGCCTTCGTCTTGCAGTGGACATAAAATAGGCTGATGAAGATGACGGTGATGACAAACAGGTGGGCGTAGAGCGTCGGCGTAGAGCAGCAGCTTCCAGGTTTGTTTTATGCGGACGACATTGTGTTGCTAGCTAACAAGCAAAATGATGTGCAACGTCTGGCTAATATCTGTGGACAGGAATGTGAGCATTTGGGATTGAAATTTAGAATTTAAAAAATCAGGTTTTATGGTATTCCATGAAAATAGTGAGCAGCCAGTTTCAGTACAGCACCAGGAAATACCTCAAGCAAAAGAATACAAATACCTTGGTGTATAGATAAACGAAGGTACTAGATATATGGAAGCACAGGGAAAAAATTCACCAACGATTACGATACTCCCTAATGCGAAATTTGAGCGCCGCTCTCTACGTGTTTTCATTTCGCGATGTATTGGCTGGCGCGGATAGGCTGTCTTGTGAGGCATGTTGCAAACGGAGCGAAGTGGGGCGTGACTGCCTTGCTAATCTGGAGATCGCGAGAGCCAGCGCATCGGTGACGCGTGGGCGCGATTCAGAGCAGCCGCCGCCGACAGACCTGCCAGAGGGCGCGCGCTACTCTGGCGCCATCTCGTAGCTATCGTCGCCACGCTATGCTTTTCTTCTCGCCCTTTCGCCACACCCTCCTCCTCCTCCGCTTTCCACCTAGCGTCTTTCATCTTCCGCTGTGCTCGTTCGCTCGGTTACGAGGCAGGACGTCGGCGCTCTCTGCAGGAGCGGGCGCCTAAGAGCTTCGCTCTAAAACAATAGTAACAAAGTTGAAGAGAAATGCGGCCGTAATGAAACACAGAGCGCAGTGGGGATGCAATAGATACGAGGTGCTCCGGGGTATGTTGAAAGGTGCAATGGTTCCAGGAATTACATTTGGAAATGCGGTTGTTTGCTTGAAGTCAAGGGTACAATCAGGACTCGAGGGCAACCGAAGGTCAGTGGGACGCCTCGCATTGGGCGCTCACGGGAAGACTACATATGAAGCTGTGCTGGGTGATATGGTCTGGACAAGGTTAGAAGTGAGAGAAGCTGAGAGTAAAATTTATTTTGAAGAACGACTGAATAACATGAAAGAAAGTAAACAAGTTGCGAGAGTATCTACATAGGAAAAACATTGAATCACAGTGGAGGAAAAGAACTAGGAGGCTTACCAGCAAGTATGCGACCGGTATTGTAAGCAACGTGGCAACAGAAAACGTCAAACGCAAAGTCAGAGAGGCCGATATAATCTCATGGTTGGCGGCAATGGAAAAGAAACCTGCCATGAAAAACTACCTCAGAGGAAAAAAATGAAATCAGGAAAGAAACATGTTATGATAACTCAAAGGGAAGCTCCTTGCTTTTCGAAGCGAGATCAGGATACCTTAGAACGTGTATACTTATAAAGCGAGGTACATCACGCAAGAAGAAGCATGTGCTTGCTGCGGTAAAGCTAGGGAAACGATGGAACGTGTTTTATTAGAATGTGAAGATATCTACCCAGCTGTCGGTTTAGGCTCCTTTGGCCTCCTTGAAGCTCTTGGGTTCAGGGATAGGAGGTGTAAAGTAAACATGTCCGCTACAGAGATTAGTAGGAGGCGATTGGGGGCTTAGTGGTATAAAAGTAGGGAGACTAGAAACAACGGAGGAGTACAAAAAACAATGTTCCCAGTAGTGGTACAGAAAGTTTGATGCTGGGATTCTTTGGGAGCGTTTTTTTTTTGTTCGGAAAGATAGGTAGGACATTAGGCATGAGAACATGAGAACATGAGCTTAGTGGCGCCACCCACTACCCCCGTTTCAAAGCGAATGGTCATAGCGTCCGTCCGTCCGTCCGTCTGTCTGTCCGTTTCCTTCAGTATGTGTCGCAGTCGTGCTTACTTTTGCGAGAAAACAATATGTTTATTAGCTTTTGACTTCTATTCTCTGCACCGTGAAAATAGGATTGGAATGACGCCGTAATTACAAGAGTAATACGACGTAGTTCATATATGGGTAGTCCGTGGGAATACAGGAATTTATGATGACCGTACTTCGCTTGGGTTCGTCGAAACGAAAATTGTTAGTTTAGATCGTCCAAAGCTTAGATATTCCCGCAAAAATGAAGTTCCTTTGCATCAGGGCTGCACAGCAAGCTCTTTTTTTTAATAAATCACTTCAGAAGTCAACCTTAGGTCATATGCATCATTTTAGACGAAAATCAATGTTTACAATATAAGTGCAGGGCTTGATCTAGTGAGCCAGTAGCAGTATCATTTCTGACATTTATGGCTGTCCATCTTGGTACAAATAATTTCTCACTTTAATCACGTTTATGTAGTAGCCGTTTAAGTATCGTCTGTGCAGTTACAAATGCATCAAGCCCCGACTTTTGTCGCTTCTATTAATATATCGAGCCACTGGTGTTCGTTTCAGTGATAACAATATGGAGCTATGATGGCGGAAACAACCCATACGGTAGGTTAAGGCAAGTGAAGTCAGTAAAGGGTGGGCTGCACCGAACTGCAGACGTTCTGTACCTGCATCCTTTTTCACCACATATATATCGATTCCACAGAGCAGTTCTCGAGTCACTGCACGTCTGCCCGAAGTCAACAGTTTCCAGGGTCCCCGCGGTGGCGCGAGCAATGAAGCACCCACCCGAGCTTGTACAGGCGTTCCAATTTCTTAAACTTGTGCTCTGGCTGTCTGTAAGAATATCTGTCGTTAGCTGAACCAAACGAAACCAGCCTCATTGAAGCTCGAGTCACCCGACAAAGGTTATATGCGCACAGCAAAGAAAGAAAAGTTCTGAATGACGAATCCCTCTTTGTTTACTTGCCATTTAGGTAACACATGAGAAATGTATTTTTTGCTTGTTACGTCCGAGGCCGGTAATGCTTTATTAAGTGTTATGCAACAAAGTAATCGAAATTCTACCGCTACATTCCTCTGCTTCGGTGGGAGGAAACAAACAATATATTTCATAAACCTTTCAAGATGCCTCTTTACAGCCTGTTTACATTTGAATCCTTTCAACATGAATTATCGCTCGTCAAAGTAGCGTAATGTACGCCCGCTATGATTAGCCTACACCTGTGCGTACGTTAAGGTAATGGTTTCATCGAAAACCTACGCTCGGCCGGCGTAAACACGTGATGCGAGCTATATATATATATATATATATATATATATATATATATATATATATATATATATATATATATATATATATATATATATTCGGTGTCTCCATGACAGCAACGTCGCCAACGCTTCTGTCTTACACATAGGCTACTGTTGTATGGTTTATGTTTTACCTACCCGAAGCAGAACGTCTGGTTTTCTTTACGGTTCGATCCGCAGCCTTTTGGGGCCAAGGCGATCCCTGCGGATTAATGGCGGAGCTGCAGCTTGCCGTCGGAGTCGCAGCTTGCTGTCTCTGCCTGCCTCCATAGCCTTTCGGTAACAAACGTCGGCGTGTTTTGGTACAAGCACGGACGGCAGTAATGGCCGAGCCGTCCCGATCGGCTAATTGCAACTGGCAGCGACGTTTCCGGAAACATGGTCTCCGCGGGCCCTAGCTGTTGTGTTCGTGTCGATTGCAGGCCGCTAATTGGCGTCAGTGGTGACTGTTACCAGATGTCGCGCACCGTGCCCCCGCAACACGGACTGCCACGTCGAGTCAACGGAACCAATCGTTTTTGTCAAAACTGCTGCTGCGGCATCCGCCGCCCTACGGTCTCGATTTGGTTTTTAGTTTCGTCGAGGGTACCGCAAACGGGCTATTACTCCGCCTTGTGCACGTGATTCAGATATTCACATATTTTATTTCCTCTGCTCAGTGTCTGTCCTCATTCAGGTGTCAGCGAAAAAAAAAAAATAACTGCCGCATGTTGAAAGGGTGTGCATCGCGGGATTATATTTATGGTAACGAAAAGTTCATCACTTCTATATATGTATAGGGTCTAGAATGCACTATATGTATACGAATATATGATATGGAGACACAGCGTTGTGTCCAGTTTGTGCTGCATTGTCATTTGCAGCAAACTTCCACAAGACTTTTCACGTACTTCACTGCGGCGTCTAAAAGAAGCCCATAAAATTTACTCAAACCACGTCACTACAGACTAATTATCTGCCTAGGCTGTCATCATTTCCGAGAAAAACCAAAGCAATCAACTGACAAAAAAAAAACTATTTACATGAATCATTTTCCTAATTACAAACTTCGCGGCTCATGTTAATTTCGGAAATTTGAAGAAATTTAATTACCTGATAAGTTTAGTTACATGTTTCTACGTTTCAAAGTGGCCATGTAGACCTTAAACCACTGTAGTCAATTGAATTTGCCTGATCACGCACGCACCACCACGAAGCGCGTCTTGCGGTGAAACCTCCCTGTGACGTGTAAGGCGGCGAAAAAATAAAGCTACACCGTAATGCCCGATAAAGCAGCCTGTCTCGGCCCTACAGCACTGGAGCAGTTGTGCGTCCAATCGGCAGTTGCGCAAAGCGCCAATCGGAATGCGAAGTGGTCACTAGTGATCCTGCTTCTGTTGTTTTTTTTTCCGGTAAATGCCGCGTGCGTAAAGCATTTTCTCTTCTCTTTGTTCTTTTTACTTTCTAGCTGGCACGTCATATCCTTCAGCTACCTGTCCCACCACATGTGTATATCGGCCTGTGACAAGGAAAAGGAGAGCACCTGGAATTTATTTCACCTACTGTAAGTTTGAAGGAAGTGAGCGACCTTGCTTATGGGCATGGAAGGAAGCGCAAGAAATTAGCATGAACATGTGTTTGCGAAAGCGTGAACGAAAACCCTGCTAGGCGCAGAGGCGACTTGGCATGCGAGCCGTCGGACGTCGAGACAAACTGCTAACCCCGCAAAGTTCAACGGAGTGCTATCACGAGCATAGTGTATGTGTGTTTTTCTTGGAGGAGTATAGTGTGCTGTACATGCGCGATTCGAACCTGAAGTTGTAGCATGGCACAACCGGCTTGCCAGGAACTTCATTTTTCGGCGTAAACCGTGCTGCTTCTGAAGACGCGCCCACGTTTGCGCATCCGCTTCGGCTTGGCTCTTCCCGCAACACGAGTGATTGATCTCCGCAGCCACACGTACGTTTCCCAGCAGTCACACGTGCGCTCAAGAAAAGGCAGGCGAATACCCCGAGGAATAGAAACGGGCGCGTCGTGATGGGCAGGCACTCAACCCGAACGTATATTTCTTCTAATTTTACTCCTTATATTTCTTTAAAGCACTCCGATGCATTTGCACTGTGGTTTCGAGGGCGGCTTAGCTTCCTTACTGGGAATATGTTCGCTTTCGCGAAGGAAGGGTGCCTTCGGCGTGGACGGCTATATATAACAGCTGTGCGCAGGCAACGTTGCGCAAGCAAGGCGACTCGGGGATGGCTTTTAGCTTTCGCACTCTATTTTTTTTTTCGCAACTGTACCTAAAGCTTGTACTTATTGATATAGAGGTGGTGATCTGCGAATGAAGTGTGAGCGTGTGATACTTGCTCCTTCGAGGTGCACTTTCGAGATGATTGCAAGTTTTGTGAAGCATGTTTGTAGATGTAGGCGAGAATAGATTACTCTCGCACACCCACGTATGAAGAAAGTGCACTTAGCAGTGTGTTCAAAGGGTCTGGTAGGTTTATAACCCACGGCCAAGTGCCACCTAGCCGAAACGTTGTATCTCAATCTCTTTCCCTTATTGCCAATTAACAAGTGAAGCATGCAAACTGGTGCAGGTGCTGCCGGTATTTATCGCTGCTGATCGCGATCACGATTAGTCCCAACTTAAGCGCCAGTCGATTAATGCATACATATGTCTTGGAAGCAATGCGTCACACTGAGCAGCAAAGCTCGTCGGAGGTTACCGCAGTCAGGTATAAAACTGCTAAGAATAATAGAAAGGCAGCGAAACGAGACGAAATTAGGAGAGACAAGACACTTGGTCATTGTAGGCTCAACTTCAATGGCACGTTAGCCCGAAGAACTGCGACATTTCGATCGTTCAATGGACTTGCGTCCCTAAGCTGCAGTTTGGTTATAAAGTAAGGCATGTTGTTGGGCTAGTCGGTTCATAGATTCAGCTATATGTTAAACTGCGCGAGGAAGACAGGACATGACAGACAGGTGTGTGCGTCTATTTCCGTTGTCTTCCTCGCGCAGTTTAAAATTTTGTTGGTTATGGAGGACACCGTATAGCACCGATAAGCTTTAGCTTATTTACGACCAAAGGTTGTTTCGTTTTTAATCATTCACTGAGTTCTCAGTAGCATTTGTGCATGCCACCCCCGTCGTTATTCGGTTGGCTTCCGGGAATAGAACCATGAGCGACTTAGCTCTCAGTAGTAGAAAACCGTACTAGACATCGCGGGAGCCGCCGTTACAAACACTGCGACCCACAAAATTCAGCGATAGAATGTTCCGCTGCATTCTGATTGCAGCAGCATATAGCATCTATTTTTTAAAATAATTTATCCAATGTGTATGTGTGTGTGTGTGTGTGTGTGTGTGTGTGTGTGTGTGTGTGTGTGTGTGTGTGTGTGTGTGTGTGTGTGTGTGTGTGTGTGTGTGTGTGTGTGTGTGTGTGTGTGTCACGCACACACACACACACCTTTTGTGCTAAGGGTCACAAAAGGTAGAGCTCATTCGAGCTATAAACTGACAAGTTAGGGTATCTGTATCGTCAGTTCACACACATAGTCACATGCCAGCTAGAAGGGAGAGGAAATGAGTGGAAGAGTACACTTGTTTTGACATTATCGTGCACCAAACGCCCGTCTATAGCAAAATGCAACATCCGGTCGTATACCATTGTGTACACGACGTGTAATTGATTTTTTACGTGTTTTGCGAGGGATCGCACGCCTGGTTCCTGTTTGCGGTTTCCGCTGTTCCGTCAGTGCAGACGCGTTCAAAAAAAAAAAGAAGAAAGAAAGAAAACAGGCCCGGTAAGGTGATTGAGAAGACATGCGGCGAGGGGGGGGGGGTTGAGGTGGAGCGACTGAAAGGTGAGCAAATGCACACTCGTACTCGAGTTGGTCCCTGCCGCCGGGAAAATCAAAGCAGGAGAGCCGCCCATTACGAAGGTCGCGTAGCCACCGAGAGAAAGTTGCGGAGTGGGGTTCCCCGAGAAACTGTCGGCCAGGAGTAAATAACAGACTCATCGAAAGGGAACTCGTTAGGCGGCCGCAGCAGATGAACGCCAAAATGCATTGGTAGCTGAGCCGTGAGGCCAAGGCGTAAGCTGTTGACTGCATGCAGAGATACATGCCGCGGTTACCCCGTTGGTGTGCGTTCTGCAATCACAGAAATATATATAGAGAGAAAACGCTTAAGGGGCGAGTCCAGCGGTCGGCAATGAAGGACAATATTGGAAACCGTCCAACCCGTCACGATGCGCGATCTCATTAGCGGAGGTGTTGACACCGCGGTCAAGATATTCGACCCTGCTGGTCATACGGCGACGTGAGGGGGGGGGGGGGGGGGGAATCATGATCATCTAAAGCTACAGCGCACTCGATGACGAGACAAAAATGAAGAATAGCACACGCCTACAGCGCTCACTCGCAACTGAAAGATTTACTAGTGCTCCACGTGATATAAACACGCATGCAGGTAAATCTCTAAAGGAAAAAAAAAGGGAGAACATGAATGAGAATGGAGTCAGTGGTCAATCTACAAGCCAGTCTGCAAGTTGTATCGGTTAGCAGTAGAGATGCGCTTGATGATGACAAATGGAAAGGTGGTCCAGAAGGCAAACAAAGAGAAAAGAAGGCCTCTCAGTAAACTGCCCCTATACATTCTAAAGAGCAGCACGACAGGTATATATATATATTTATGTGACAGCTCGAAACCAGGAACGATGATAATCAGGTTTGTTGGGTGAAGACACGGGGAAATCGTTGAGTAACATATGATGTGCGTAAAAGGCTAAGACGAAATTTGACAGAATAAAATACGAATAAAAGGTGTGGGAGTCGCACATCCCCAGATATGTTGTTTTCCCCCATCTCCTGCAATCCCGCTTCGCCGCGTGGCCTGCGTTACGCCCGCGGTGGTCGATGTGGTTGAAGCGCAGCGCGAGAAATGGCGCGAGTGTTGCGCTGCTAACGCCGCCGACAGGCGAGGTTACTTGGGCGCCGAAAGGAAGGCGCTTGCTCTCTTGAAGTTCGGGAAGCAAGCGGCTCGGACGTGCCGCGCGTGCGCCGATCCATGCTTCTGCGAGACCGTCTCGCGTGGCCGCCTTGGAATGCGCCACCGTTCGCGTGACAGTACGCGCGAACGACCAGGCGTTGGGATCCAGCATGGGGCGAACATAATCGCTCGCTATCGGTCGCGGTGAGTCGGACTTTTAGATTTGTCGCGCGCCCATCGGGATGTTTTGTGGATAACAACTCGGCTAGCAGGCATTGATCTACGAAAGGCGCAGTAAATGCCCTTGTGAGTGTTTGCACTACTGTGTTGTTGTTCCTTTGTCCCAAGAGCACGGGAGGAGAACCCCACAAAGGGTAACGGCGCGACACTTCCACAAGCAGGCATAGCATAAAGTGAGGGAAGACAACTTGACCGCGCATAAATAGCACAGATGAATCTATATATACGTACACAGATCAATGTACGTATATATAGATTGTTGCCAGTTAATTTCTGAGCTGACGGAAGCCACAACGCTTTTTCGTTTTTATTTTTTGGAAACCAGCTGTATGGAGAAGCCGCAGTATGTAAGATTCTCACCTTTACGATATTGAAATCAAGAAATTTAATCTTTATTGATTTATTTAAATACCTTACATTACGGGAACAAAGGTAGGAACCAGGCGGTAGACTGGTTCAAGTGACAGGCAGAAATTTCAGGCACGCAAAGATGCTAAGCTTGGTGCTGTACAGGCCCATATTTGTCGCAACGAAGTTGCTCGAAAGGGATGAAAACTTTGCGAAACCTGGTGAAAAAGGGGTGATAAGCACACACACACGCGCACGCACGCACGCACGCACGCACGCACGCACGCACGCACACGCACACGCACACGCACACGCACACACACACACACACACACACACACACACACGCACGCACGCACGCACGCACACGCATATACACGCAGAACCACACGCACACACACGCACACACGCGCGTGCACGTACGCGCACACACGCGCGAACGTACACGCGCGTACACCCGCACGCACACGCATACACACACGCGCGCACACAGACACGCGCACGCACATACACACACACACACGTGCACACATACAAAGACGCGCACACGCGCACACACACATGCACATACACACGCACACACAGACGCACGCATGCACGCACACACACACACACACACACATGCGCGCACACGCACACACACACACACGCACACGCACGCACACATACGCACGAACATACACACACACACACACACACATACGCAGACATAGACAGTTCTATCGTGGGCGTTAGACCTTCGTAAGAATAGGTCTTGATGTCGTCCATTAACTAGCGAAGGCAGCAGGTCCATGGAAAACAGCTCCCCCGAACGAAAAGCTTTGTTAATGCGGCCCCAAATTCAGTGCGGTGCTTGCCCATGTCTGGTAACGCGCTTGATCAACCATTGTTTACTTGTCCAGTTTGTGGCCTAGCAGTTATTTTTTTACTGCAGTCGTTTAGTTACAAATATGTTTGCAGCTTTTTTGGTTGCTGTTACTTTAGTTTTTTTTCTTCTTTGTCCTTCTGTTCCTGGCACCAGTGAAAGTGGTGCAAATGCTAGAAGATGGAAATGTACTTAAAACGTTTGTCTTTCTCACGTTTTCTGGAAGCCTGCGGATCTTTCGCAGTGGGAACTCTGAATGGTTGTGGTCTTAATAGCAACGACTCATGCAACGTTTCTAATTTTAGAGAGCACTCATGGTAAGCCCGCGGCAATGACCCTACAAGTTTGAAAAAAATATAATTATAATAATAAATGCATCACGAATCTCCGCAGGCGGCCAGTGGATCTTTGTGTTCAGTGATGTCCCAATCGCCGTTCTTGCACGATTCTAACGCGCACCTTTTTTGAATAATAAGTGCATTTAAATTTCCATGCGACTTACAATCGTAGATAATTCTTCTCAATATAAATAAACGAAACCACTTCTTACTAAAATAGAAAGCTCAATGCAACGCAGCTAGCCAGCTAGCTAGTACAGCAATTTACTGTACGTGTGGCATTTCTAATGGATTAGACGGAACTGAAGATGACATCTCTGGTTGGTAGACCGCGAGAAGGAGGTGTCGTTAGACTCCGATAGCGACTAGCCGCTAAGATTCAGCTGTGTGCGAGTTTGTGTGCCTTTGTATGTTCCATGAAGTTGTTTCAACACGTTACTCGTCAACTCAAGTATTGTTACTTCATGTGTGCCGTAGAATCGGCCCCAGCTTATTTTTCTTTTATATTTGCGCGGTAATATAACTGCGCGTTACAAACGGGGGTGCGGTAGAATCATGCAAATATGGTACCTTCCCACGAACAGATTAGCCAAGTGGCATTAATTCAGAAACCTAAATCGAGTGCGAGTGATGCTTGACAAGAGTATGAAGTCACTAGCGCACCTGTGCTTGATGAAGATAATTTTCCAGACCGCGCAAATGGTTGTCAGAAAGCTGTTCACAAGTGTTAGCAGGTCAGCCATTCATACCTTATGGGCACGGGAATGGGCAGCTGAATAATTGAATGACAAGGAAGAGGTGAGGGCATCTTTGTTTAGGCGTGATCCAAAAGAGCTTTACATGGAGGTGGAGAGGGATGCGAGCGCTACTTCGCCCGGCAGTACGCCTCACAACTATAAGGTGCATCTGGAAAGGTACGGGGCAACTACATCAAATCTCCAGCAAGGCGCATTTGAGTCTCGAAAATAGTTCTGAGAAATTAATAAAGGACACAGGCCAATCTCAAACATGCCTGCGAGATTTCAGTATTATAAACATTCATTACTTATATTTATTATCAGATAATTATTGCATATATTTATAACATAATATTTCTGGACTTCATAGTCAAGTGAATGGTAGCCCATGCATCAGGAATTCATTGCCATTACGAGCCAATAATCCTGACGTGGTTCCAGCCCTCGCTCCACGGTAAGAACTGCCGTGACTTCAGTGCAGCCGCACGGAACTAAATGGCTCAAGTTTCACCATTAATGCAAACTAATAAAAACCGCTACTTTAAAGCGATAAAGGGCAGCGTCATTCGGAGAAAGCTCGCTGCTATATATTCCAGGCGTTGCAGCGCAATGTTGGAAACAATTGCTACGAATTCTCTGTCTTGCGCTCGCCTTAAACAGACGAAGATATGAAAAAGTGAAAAAAAAACTACTATATGGCGCATAGTTCCCATCAGCTTGGCCACAAACTTCTATAGCTGGTGCTTATTGTTCCATTCTTCTTTTTTTGGCAGACGCTGCTCTTTAAACAGTTCCAATATCTTTTTATTAGCACTAAAATGTGGAACAAGTAGGAATAGTGGCAGTAAACTAAAAGAAAGGAGAAAGAAAGCAAAAAAGAAATGGTTACCAATACTTGCAAAACGTCAAGAGTCAGTTTTGCACTCCCGGCTCGTTTCCTTCGAAGCTCTGCGCCAAGCCGGGGTTACTTCTTATGCTCCAAGCGCTAACGACAGAGCTTTTACTTTTTGTGATAATTCTCTCTGCGAATGCCTCGGAGGGTGGGTTTCTGGCTGCTGATATGCCGAAATGCCCGACTGACGCTGCGGCTGGGCACAAGGCCACGCGCGGCTTTTAGTGGTGGCGAGTTTTGAAATCTGTCGGCCGAGACGGGGTTCGCCTGATGCACCGAGCCGCTTTGAGGAGCGCGGATTAATTTCGTCTGGCGCATATGTATGCGATGGATGCGGCTAGGCCCTTCGTCGTATCGGGCCGAGAATTCGCACATGCAGCAGGGAAATGTGTTCTTAGCTTCGGACGCAATCAGCGTCTTAATAGCACCGTAGAACATTTTTGGCGCACCGATAGACGGGGTTGGTATGTAACAGAAGTAAAACGTAATAAAAAAAATTATGCTGTAATGGTTTCACCTATGCCAAGCTGGTGGAATACGGGATGTTGGCCGGCTATGTATATTTTAGCGTGTATTTCTTTCTTTCTTTTTTTATTTCTTTCTTTCCTTCTCTCTTTCTTTCTTTCTTTCTTTCGTTGTTTTTGAAAAAATTATACAGAAAATACAAATACCTTTTGGACCCGTCGTCAACTTTCAACTTTATTTCGCATTTTCCTTTTTACAGCAAAAGAAAATGCAAGGGCAGGAACAAAAAGCTGCATAATCGCAGCTTGTTTAGGTTCCTGTCTGACATGATTTTCCTGTCTGTTCTGACATGATAATTCCTGTCTGAACATGATTTTGGCTAGAAGCCAAAATCATGTTCCTGTCTCCTGTCTTTGATGAACAGTTGCAGCATATTCACAAAGAGAATCTGTTACGTATGTACAAAATTGTGTGTGTCTGTGTGTGTGTGTGTGTGTGTGCGTGTGTGTGTGTGTGTGTTTGTGTGTGTGTGTGTGTGTTTGTGTGTGTGTGTGAAAGAACCGACGAACGTTGAGGCACTGCGCATGTGTACGCCATTTTGTTTTCACCACACGTAATCATGATAACCGTTGGCACTTATCTGAGAGTCATGTTTGTATATATTGTATACTGAACACATCGGCATTTCATTTTTTGTATTCCAAAATGCGTGTCATTGCTAATCATTTATAAGGCGCAATAATAATGATTTATGGTGCGCAGTGTGAGGTCTAGTCAGCGCAGGCGGTGCGCCGTCTGCTCTTGATACGGTACTTTTAAAGCTGTGTATGTGCGTTCATGCATTACTGTACTCTGACGAAGGCTGGTCCACCAGCCGAAAACGTTTGGAAAATACGTTTTCCAAACAGTTGGTCGTCTCTTTCCTGCATATGTTACATCGGGTCCTGCGTGCTGAACCTTGAAGAAACCCCCTATATATATATATATATATATATATATAATATATAGCATCACAGCCACTATTTTGTACCACCGCGTGGAACTTCTGCAATGGATTATTGCGTTAACAAAAAAAAATACGCTTACCATTCATGTATGCGTATTTGTCAGCAGACGACAGAGCAGGTCCGTTGCTGCACTTCCTTTCCTCAACTTGTAAAAGGGTTGCGAGGCGCTCAGTTGCCGTGCTGCAGCACCAGGGACGCCTTGAGGCACTGCGCACTTCACTTACGAGAACTGGTTTAGAAAGTGCACCCAAATCGAAGGTCTCTATCTTTCAGTTCTGGCATTGATAAGTTGAGAGCAAAGCAACGTTGTTCTCTTTCTCTCTCTTCTTTATCTTTATGGCTGCAGTGTTGCGTGAACTATATAATGATATCTACCCACCCACCATTGCCAGGAATTTCTCTGCTCGTGTGCGTTGCGCAAAAGGATTAAAGCAGAAAATAAAAGCGCTTCATGACTAAGCCTTCGGAGAGCGCAGTCATTTTTGCTTTTGGCGTGCTGTAAGATACCTCGCAGCCCTCTCAGCGACGTCCTGACACGCGATCGTGCCTTGCGAAACCTGCTTCGTTTTTTTCCCAGCTGAGCCTTCCAGATACCGAAAATGCGACCTGTCCTTTGCCAAACATTCCACAAGTCTTTGGCGTCGGCGCCTTATAACGTCCCCGTAGCAACCATGCAGGTATACAGTGGAGTTGCCCTTTCTGCTGTGTGTATTCTGTCATCATCATTTAGACTGCCAGCCCCAGCCAGCAAGAAACATTATATTACGAAGCCTTGTTTCAAGGGAGTCGGAGCAGAATGAATTTAGCTTGATAACCATGACCGGTACCTGCAGAAAGATAAGAAGAAATGTGTTACGTGGCACTCTGCTGCCTTCTGTCGCAGCTTAAAAAAAAAAAAAGGCGGGGGAGAGGAGGGTGATCGCAGAGCTAACGGGTTTGACGCCATGGGTTTTTGCTGAATGCCAGAAGAAGGGGTAACAACCGCCTGGGACACCCTGCTCATGCAGAGTACATTTAGCGAGAATGACATACATACCGTGAAGCACAAAAGTTCTAGCTGAATCCAAATTTAATCCCTCTTTCCACACAGAAATAAACAAAGACTTTACTTGAAGCTGCCGAAAACGTATATCGCTCTTCATGAGTTAAATGCATGGGCCACGGTTAGATTGATAAAAATATAGAGCCATAATGTTCCCGGTATTCGAAAGGAGCATCCATTTGCGAATTTTTATTTCTAACATTGACGGTCACTGGCCAGAAATGTTGTTGCCGTTATTTCTGTGGTCCAGAGGTCCGAGCTCGCTCTTACGCGAAGCCAGATGTGCAGTTCATTTTAGCGGCGTGCATTATGACTACATAACGACGTCAGAAGAAAAAAAAATACAGCGGACATTGCTGCCGTGTTAAACTAGATTTAATCTTGTATGTGTTATCTGGAGCTGTGGCATTTCGTGATGTCGAATCGCGCATAAATAAACACGCGAACAAAAAACATACATAGGACGTAATCGATTGAACTATTCTCAGTTCCAGTTATACCACATGCCAGGAAGGCTTAAAGGCGTTTTCTGGCTGTTCACGCAAATCGATCGTTTGGGGGTAGTGAAAGATGAATTGATCCCTTTATTGATCGATTCGAGTAAGTTATTGAGCGTACCTTTGCCGTCTGGACACGTTCCTTGTTGTCAGAGCAAGCGCCAGCTTCAGTTCGTGTTTTCATGGTTTATAAGCTCCTACATGTGGACAGATAGATTCCCTCGAAGCAGTGTTACTAGGGCAACACTGCACCAATAGTTTTGGCACAACACTTCGCGCATTTTCTGTGACAACTGATGTCGAATCTTCTGAAAGGCCCTGAGGACTGACCCCCTCTTTTATTTAAAAGACACACAACCGAGAATTTTCCCTTATTTCCAATGCGTTGTCCACTTTAGCAGACGTTTTCCAGAATCCAGGGGGCAATGTTGCTCAACTATCAGCAAATTTATGCATTGATTTCTGTTCCTGTCTCAGTTACTCGTGGATGCTAGTTTGCTGCCATTTACATTATTTATGGCACGTAAGTTACGACTTAACACAAGTACTTTTAGATGTTAACAAACGTTGAGTTCTGTGACATCGGTGCCTGTAAATAGCTGCGATACAAAGTAAATTCTTTCTTCCCTACACCAGATCCTTGCTAACGTTTTTGTTTAGCAAGCTATTTTTATTTTAATTATGCTATAGACCAGCTATTTTTCACACATAGTGCTCTGTTTCTAGAAGTCTCCATTGCTATCCCACGTCAGCGAAAATCTTGTCGACGACACATACTAAGTGGAGTGTGTACGTGAAAATCGTCGTGCGTGGTACTATAGCCGGCAGGCCCTATATATACGCTCGTTGACGTCATGTGGAACTGGGTCAGTGGCACGCGGGTTGTGGGTGGTGACTGGCGCTGTCATAGTCGGTTGACGTTTATAGATAACGTTTATGGCTGGCGTGGACAGCGGTCTAAGAGGTACCTAGCAAAAAAAAAAAGAACACGAAGAAATGCAAAAAAAAGGAAGAAAAGAAAGCTACGCATATAGGGACTTTGTCTTACTTTGGCACAGGCTTGTTTGGGCACAGGCTTGTTTAGCAGCGCTTCACCGCACCGCTGGCGCGTGCCGGCAGACTACGAAACACGAGGGTGATCAACATTCTCGAAGATTGGCTGTGACGGACAGTAACGTCCAGCTGCCTCGAACCGAGAGTGGCCGTCTGCCCACGTGGGTGGCTGTTTGCCCTTGACGAGCGCGGTGGCAAGCGCCCCCTAAGAGCAGTACTGTCCCGCGGTCTTATTATTCTTGGCCCCGGAGAACGAAAATAATTTGATGCACATCCGACGCCCAGCAAGATGACACACACCACGGCTCAACACGCGATGCTGGCCGGACGAGATGAAACGCAAGCAAAGCGCCAATGAGCACTTTCCCGATCCCCCGTGCTCTCGCTCGGAACATGCCTTGGGGGACCTGTTTGACGAGCGGTAGCGTCGACTTTGTCCAGCCTTGTGGAAGGGGTGCGTAGCTGCGAAAAGCGAGACACACTCGCGGTGTACTCATGGGACGCTCCAGCGTGGTTTCAGTGGGTGTCCTCACTCCTGCGGCATATTTTGACCCCCTGTCATGACATAATAAAGATGTTTGACGCCAACATTACTGCCTCCTGTTTATGTGCGCCATTAGTGGCGTTCCGTGATAGATGGATGGAAAGAGAGGAAATACGTTGCCGCTGCCGATCTGCGCATAACAAACTCTCCTCGCAACAAGGTGATCAACAACGCCAGGCCATCCTGGCTTTGTCGACGCAGTGAATAGGCATAGAGTGACTGCTAACACCTGCGCGTATTTGAAAGCCTCGTGGCATTGCGGATTCGGAAAGTCGGAAGAGTGTAGCAAAACCCCGTTAAACTGAATTTTTTTGAGTGAACGACAGTGGCTCATTAGCTGCATGCTAATTAGCTGCATGCTCGTTTGCAACCCAAACACTTCCCGCGGATGAAGATGCTTGTTGTTCACAGCTTTTCACAATAGCTTATGGAAGAGCGCTGGATCGCTTCTATTGCAGAAGTAAATAAAAGTTTCAGATGGCAACTATTCGTCTTATAGCAAGTAAAGTGCAGAACTCAACTACCTGCTTGAGCGGACATGCATGACAGGCAAATTTATGCGAGGGATGTTCTGAACGTATGTTTCGTCATTTATGTTCACAGGGAAAATTTATTGCAAAAAGAAGGAAGAATACACCATGGCATCATAAACTATACACCTTCTACTATTTTCCCACATAGTCGCTACCGGCGTTGAGACATTTGTCGTAGCGTGCAATCAGTTTGAAGAAACTACTCTGGTAAAACTCGGTGCCCTGCGATGCGAGGCCTGGGACATGACCTCTTCACCATACGCTATATGTGGGCGCTAATGGATGATACACACACTAGTTCCACGTGCCCATTCATACCGGATAACCGCACGCACTTCCATTGGCGACCACGTTGTCAGCACACGTCTGTCTGCCATCGTGATTTGTACTCGAATAACCTCGGGCACCGCCGGTCTGCTGCTACCCTCTCTTCTCCGGCGCTCGGCGCATGCGTCACTCTTCCTCCGCTGACGCTCCTTCCGTCGTTGAACCAGCAACGGGCGTGGGCTCTCTTGGCGATTGTTTGTGTCACCATGTGTACCATCTTCTTTCAGAAAAAAATGACGAAACTTGCTTTCGGAACGTTGCTCGTGTATTGTGGCCATTTTCACTGCACCACTTTACTGCGATTCATAGCTTGGTATATTTACACGATGCTAGGCGTACGTTAATAGGTACTAAAGTAGCGTACAACTATTATTATTTAGGGTGAACGTACCGTATTGATAAAAAAGGTTTTGTTTCGTAAGAACTGTTAGTCATTGGCGGCGTCTCCGCTATCGTCTTGTCCGTTATCGACGACTGGGTGGTGCCCCTTGTCGCGAACAAAGATTGCTCACGAATGTGTTTGTAAATCAGACTTACGCTCTGCTTGCTCGGTCGATGGCGATGGGAATGACCGCGACATGTCGAATATTTGCTAACATATGGCTGTGCAGTTGTAGATGCTGTACGTAGTTCGCATTTTGCTCTTATTGTGTCTTGCTGAATGGGCCTCGTGAATATATTCGCCGCAGTACAACGCCTGGCGGAGTTCACATTCAAATTTTATGTCCCCCAGGCTGGCAGGTGGCCCGCCTAGTAGCGCCCAGACATTATAGAGATGTAAGTGTGCGATAATCTAAGAAACTTTCCCCGTACTCAGCACATGCACCTGCTTGCAGAATTGGAATAACCGTGCGAAATAATTTTATTTTCCGTTCTTGACATCACAACCAGTAAGGCACTTGTTCATTCCGCGAGGCAATAATCCAACAAAATTCTCACCGCATTCGTTAGTTCCTGATGCATAATTTTTAGGCACACTTTCTTGCATATATATTTTTTTGAGTGCACAAATGTCCGTCATGTGTTGAACTTGATGAGGTATTTACCATGTAACAAATAATTCACTAAAGTACAGACAATACCTCGCGGCTGTTTCATTTTGTACTTTTATGTATGCTTTTCGTGGTGTAGACTTGGTGTAGCGTTTGGACAATTCACTTGACGGCTTCTTACACGTGCGAGCTGTGGGCAGCGCCTTGTGGGGGGAGATTAATGTAGAGCCCCTGCGCTTTGATGACACGCACTTGAGTTGTGCGCACGAGGGATTTTTCAGCGGATAGGTACTCAGAGTAAGATAGGCAAGAAGTCAGAGATGTCACTGCCTGATACACAATGTGGCGTGAAACAAGGTAAAGAAAAAGAGAAAGCCTAGTGTAGCTTGCGCGTGGGCGCTGCCAATGGCATATTTTTCGCAATCGTTTTGTGCCAAGCCAAAGTATCTTTCGGAGTTTGCCTGGTTACTTAATTAAGACCGGTAAAGAGAATTTTCAATATTAATTTCCCGGGTTACATATTAAATTCGTTCTTTCTTTCTTTCTTTCCTTCTTTCTTTCTTTCTTTCTTTCTTTCCTTCTTTCTTTCTTTCTTTCTTTCTTTCTTTCTTTCTTTCTTTCTTTCTTTCTTTCTTTCTTTCTTTCTTTCTTTCAGCCCACCTCAGCTACACAATGTTCCAGTGCTCGTCATCATGAGGTCACCGGTTTGAGTCCTGGCGGCTGCGGTCGCATTTCGATGGTGCGAGCTACATATTTGGAAGCATGTTAAAGAACCCCAGTTGGCCAAAATTAAAGCCGAGCCATCTACTACGGCATCTCTTGTAGTTCCAGTGTTGCTTTGGGACCTTAAACCAAGTTCAGTCAATCAATCAATCAATCAATCAATCAATCAATCAATCAATCAATCAATCAATCAATCAATCAATCAATCAATCAATCAATCAATCAATCAAATTTCGGTCCATCAAAATGGTGCCTGCTGAAAAAAAATTCCCTCTGGGCTTCCCAAACGTTTCCACGTGTGTTTTCATTGACATCCACCACAAACGACGGCGAAGAGACAGTTTCAACGTGCTTTCGTTGCCGGCTTATCTGTTGTGGTCCTAATGGCTTTCCAACTTTGCGAGAAATTTCCTAACAGAGCGTTCTGGCATATGATTTATGCGGCCTTCTTTCCTTAAGATCACGTTGGAGAGCGCTGTAATCCGCACACGCAAGTGCGTAATGGCATTTTCAGGCCCGAAAAATAAACGTATGAAACGTGGAAAGATCGTAATCGGGCGTTTTAAAACAAGCTGTGCAGTTTTTTGAACAGAACGCATGCCCTAAGATACATATTTAATTTATTGCAGAACCTAATTATATTTATATAATCAGTCACCTTGGAGTACTTCATATTAAGAAGACTCCCGAAAGTACTCCGTATTAAAAAATGCATTCAAGATACGCGAGACAGAGTGCTCTGCGTAATAACAATCGAATGTGATCTTTTGGTCAGTATTGGTCACGTTCACCACTGTGGGACTGGTAAGAAATAATGATTTCAATATATGTTTATACCGTATTACTCACGCTTTTGCAGAATAAGGGGGGAAACAGAAACGCGAGATTTAGTCTACTTGAATGTAATAACCAATATCGCAGCACTGCTCACTCTTAAAGGGGCACCTATATATTGTGGTCAGGCTATCTAAACTTAACACTAAAATAAAACACTGATAAATATCAATACAATTTTACTACGGGTTCATTATTTGTTATTTGAGCATTAATAGGGGAGCCAGCATGAAAATCTGATGCGCCCTTTAAGGGTGCACCATACTGTGCATACCAACCCGAAGCGTAGCGTTTGGCCATTGCGCTATTAACAGCGAATGTGATGTGTCATGAATGTCATGTGTGCGCACTGCACACACATGAGCATGTGCGTCCCCTTACTCGTTCGTACTTTGCATCACGCACCCGTACGCTCGTGTGTGCCTACTAATACTATTTCGTACTGGTGAACAAAGTAAGTAGTTCGAAGTAGTGAATATATCGAGCGGCATTTATCTATGGAGAAGGAATATGTGCAAAATATCATGCGTCAGGAGCGCACAGTCCATGAATGAACTGCAGCCGGACTTTACAATTTGACGTCGTCGTTTCGATCATTCGTATGTCCAATAATTTTGCGCACATTACGTGTTTATTGAAGTGGTGAAACAGAAGTGGGAAATAAAAAAAATGAGGAAAATCAGTAAAATGATTAAGTAGGGAGAAAATCTCGTTTATTTCAATTACACATTAGATTTAGATGGCGCTCAAACGTACCTCAACCATGATGAAATGCAAACGTAACATTGCGCTCAAGAGCTTTCGACACAAGGGTAACAACAACAACAACAACAACAACGACGACGACGATGATGATGATGATGATGATGATGATTATGATCATGATGATAACGGGGCGAATGAAACCTGCAAATGCACAGCCTAAAATACCTAAAAGGAGCTACGCGTCACACATTACCAGAACGGCCCCTTCAGTTATCACAAGCGGTTTTTGTTTGTTTTTAAGGAATCGCTGGTGAGATTGTCCGATCTCATCGTAGCTGCCTTTTTATTTTTTCCAATTTCTAGGGTGAGGTGGGGATAAGGAGCAATAGATTTATTTTCTCATTTCTGAATACTCAAAGAGCATTTTTTTTTCATAATCCCCCGTTTATGAGCGCTTTCCATCTATGAAATTTCGAGGTGATCGAAAGAGGCCCACACATTTTCATCCCCTACTGTCGTTGGAAGCAAAAAAAAAAGCACCTTAAGAGCTACTCCTATCACTTCCTGCGCTAAGGTACACTCCACTGGTTGTTGTAGAGCACATTTTATTTGCTTTCTTGTTTGTTTTTGATTTTTTTTTGGTCCCCGTGGGGGATAATTTTGTATTCCACCTGTCTATTTGAAGCGGCGTGTTTTGCTTCCTACTACTGGTTTGTTTCGGATGTGTTGCGGATCGATTCGCTACGCACCAAATTGCTCTCTCTCTTTCTCTCTCCCTCTTGCTTGTGGAGTTACGGACTTAAGCCTCCTTTCTCTAGCACGTCCTTTCACTTTGCTTTTCCGAGCGTGACAGCTTCCACAGTGATCCACCGCGGAAGTAATGTACTTTTCTCTGGCCGATTCGGATTCGGCGAACTTCGAGCGTGATCCTAGCGTTTACAAGAGGATTCAGGCAGCTGCTCGAGAAAGACGAGTGGAATTCGCTAGTAGTGCGATCTCCTATAATGGCTGCCGACGTCTAGTTTGTTGCCATTCATCTTGCCTTTTTTCAACAATATTAGGCGGCCTTTCAGAACACACAAATGTTGTTTCGGTGCCGAGCGTACTTAAAGGCGGAGAGCTTCCTTGGCAGTAATTGAGATCAGTTTTATTTCCGGCTATCTATCTAGGCTTTGTTGTGGGCCGATCCCGAAGCTATCTCAGTCTAAACATGAGGTCCTAACATCGTTCACGGTGGTCATTAATGAAGAAAAAAATCCGATAATATTTCTCAAAATTTTGTCTTAAAAAATGCTATTCTCATACTATGGTAGTCAAGGTAGATGAGCTCTGCTAGAACTTGTATATTCAGGCGTACTATTTTCTTTTGCTAGATTATATCATTTTTTATCGGCCGTCTTTAACGACCGCCCGATCCTGGTGATAACGGGGCGGAGCGCCACTCGAACTGCTGACTAAGCGCGGAAAGGAGTAGAATTTCAGTGAAATTGGTATATTTTACTCCAGCCCGGTTTTGCACTGATTCTTGCATCAGGAACATCAAGTTAAAAAAGAAAGAATAAAAAGAAAGAAAGAAAGGAAATTGGATTTTTGTATAGGCGACTTTTTGTGGCAAGTAAGCATGACAGCTGCGACATACGACACTGCGGTAATTCGCTGCGGTAAACAGTGCTCAGTTACTATATGTCTCATTGCCAGTGCATACCTTGAGCTCGCTGCAGTGTACAATATATTTTTTACAAGCATTACGGGTAAGAGTGTTAGCCATGGCTCGAACCAGCCCCTTTAAGGGTGCAATAGATTTACTGTATACTTCAGCACCTTATGAAGTCCATTCAATTTTTCGGTGTACTTATTTTCACATGAAGTCGACATTTTCTTACCTGTCAAACTGAGAACATTGAAATTTGTAAAAATCCTTCGCGGATCTGGGGGGAGATTGGGGAAGGTACGCATTCATATAATAGGCTGACTTGAGTACACGTCTTTTGTTCAATACGTGCGCAGTTTATTAACGATGGTAGAGCTTTATACGCTGCACACAAGCAGCAGCAGCAAAACTGGGAGAGCTGATCGGAACTGACAAGCAATGCATTGCTTTTTATATCATTGTAACTCTTTCAATTTAGCACTGTCGGAGCTAACCACTGCCGTTGAAAAGAAAATTGTGCAATCATTGCGTTCTACCAGGGCTGAAATATGGGGCGGAAACTTGGACGTTAACAAAGAAGCTGAAGAACAAGTTAAGGACCACGCAATGGGCGATGGAATCAAAATTATTAGGCGTAACATTAAGAGACAGGAAGAGAGCGGTGTAGGGCAGAGAGAAAACGGAGACAGCCGATATTATACCTGACATAAAGAGACAAACACGCCGTGGTTGCTTAGTGGCTATGGTGCTGGGCTGCTAAGCACGAGGTCACGCGATGAAATCCCGGACACGGCGGTCGCATTCCGATGGGGGCGAAATGCGAAAACACGCGTGGTACTTAGACTTAGGTGCACGTTAAAGAACCCCAGGTGGTCCAAATTATTCCGGAGCCCCTCGCTACGGCGTGCCTCGTAATCAGATCGTGGTTTTGGCTGAGGAGCTGGGCGGGTCATGTAATGCGCAGGTTAGATAACCGATGGACCATTAAAGTTACAGAATGTGTCCCAAGGGAAGGGAAGCGCAGTCGAGAATGGCAGAAAATTATGTGGATGCAATTAGGATATTTGCATGCACAACTTGGAATGGGCTAGCACAATGCGGGGGTAATAGGAGATCGCCGGTAGAGGCTTTCGTCCTGCAGTGGAAATAAAAGGGGGATTATTATTATTATTTTTGTTATTGTTGTTGTCGTCGTCGTCGTTGTTGTTGTCGTTGTCGTCGTCGTCGTCGCTGTTGTTGTTGTTGTTGATGCCAAGGCGCCAAATGGCTCTTGAGTGAAAAAGCGTCCGGTGTCGGCAGTGGCGTAGCAACAGGGGGGGCCGGGGGGCCGTGGGCCCCGGGTGCAAGGGGCCAGTGAAGGGGGGGGGGGGTGTCATATACGTCTGAAGACACCCCTCTTTCCGCCGGCTACGCCCGGGGAGGGGGGTGACAGAAGACCTATGGGCCCCGGGTGCCAGACGGCCTAGCTACGCCACTGGGTGTCGGTAGCAGCGTAATTAAAGTACCATTGGCTGCGACGCCACGTCACAAGCGCGGCACGGCTGAGCACAGCGGGCGAAACGGAACACCAGCAGAGCGCCTGTTGTTGTGTGAGGGGAGAAGGCGTCGACGCGACGCCACGTCGCCCTCGCACTATAGCTGTCGGAAGCCTGTGTCATCGGCACGTTCCATGTCCGGGCAAAGATCTCGCCTGCGTTTTAACTGTGCCTCCGTAAGGCTACAGTGTAGGGGGCAGTGTGTTGAGGGGGCGGCTAGAGTTACTGTATATGCTACCGTAGGTAGCAGAGTTGCGCGTAGGTCGGCCATCTTGCCTAAGAAGCAACCAAGTCTATGCGGCGAAGCCGCACTCCGTTTTTGCAGGCGACATGCCTAGCGTATCGTCGATCGACCATGGGCGCTTTTGCATCGCTTGTGCACCGCTTTTTCGCCTAATCGCAAACAAAGCGCATCGAAACAGCTGACTGGATTGGATTGTGAAGAAAAAGGCGCTGCCCTTTTTTAGCGCGCGGCGTAAGATGCAGCACGTATATTAGTTGTTTTTTTTTTGGAGTTGCATTCACCTGTGCACTTTCTCCGCCCTAATAACGTATCGGCACTCGCGTGTCTAGAATAGATTGTGTATTCTATATACGCCGATCAGATGCAGCATTCGTGAACCGCGACGGTAACGATTATATCGCACCGAATAAACTTAGGGAATATGGTGATGTTATTTTATAGATTCCGGAAATCCTACAAAATTTTCGTGCGAGAAAGCTACTTCACAAGGCAGTATAAGGTTCGAAATAACATAGCGTATTAAAAACTGGACAAACTTTAGTAATTGAGATAAACAATCAGATACTTTAATAACTTTCCTTCGCTTGAATACTGCTTGGCACTCAGGTTTTGTTTCATCAGAGATAAATACGCTACTAAGAGCAGTGCAGTGCTCTTTTAGCATGTAAACAGTAACAAAAAGTACCGAGCCGCAACTACCTCTTTTTTTGGCAATAAAATCACAATGCGAATTCCAGAGAAAACAAACAAACACTAGTATATGCGCGTGCTAATTTTTTTATATAGCGAGCTTTATCAAGTGGTGCTCTTTTACAAAACGAACTGTACTAAATATAATGAGGCTCATACTTGCTTATGTGCCATAGCTCTCAACATGTAGCCAGTCTAAAATATTACTGGTGAATCAATGACCAACCATTGCTATTTCGACTCTGGTACCCCATTAGATCTTGTGTAGGAACATATCCATCTACCGCAAGCAATGGATATCAGCTACACCTGCAAGTGCGATTTCATTATGTGCCTTTTCACTGCAGGGATCCCAAAAGTAGCCTTCTGTGGGAGTGTAGCGAAAGTTTTTCTCACAGGATTGACATAGCTACATTATAGGGAATAATTCAAAACACAGTTAGGCCCTTACCGTATGTTAAATGACGACATTCATTCCTCTTGCATCCTGGTTCACATAAGCTGTAGTAGATTAAATATCTTTACTTAGTAGTAACCTCTTTCATTTTCAGAAACAACCCAAGCAGTGCATAATCATGAAAACGTGAGCTGGCTTTTTTACGACACTTCTGTGAAAGCAGTGTGGTGCATCACATACAGAAAACTGGTAATTCCAGCTAAATATTCTATATAACTCTACGTGCTTCCATTATTTAAAGAACAATCCAGACTTGCAGCAGCTTTTAATATTACAGCTGTGAATTTTTTAGCACAGCCCAAAAAGCACGAAGCTGTTAGTCAATCAATTTCATCTCATACACACTTGACGCAATAGGCAGTTGACTGAAAATTTGTTTGTTCAGGTGCCTTTACCTGAACACCCTTCACTAGTTTTACAAAGGAAGAGAAACAATTACTGCAGTAAGGTGTCACGAGGCAGGCCGACGAAACAAACGTGAGATGCGCTGCGCACGTTGCGTTGTTGCTACGCAGCTAGCACGCACGTGGACAGCGAACGGCAAGATCGGCCGGATTGGATTTGAATTTGACTGGCGATAACTTGTGTCAATCCAGTTCGCTGCAGCGGCGGCGCCGGGAAATACAAAAATTGGCCCGAACATCTGCTTCTCCGCAATGCACGGTTGCTTGGCTACCACGTGATGACGTTCCGCCAATAGAGGCGCTAGCGGCGTGATAAAACAGACGCGCAACTCTGCTACCTGCGGTAGCACATACAGTAACTCTAGGGGCGGCACGCGCCACCGAGTTTCCCACAATAGTTACTAGAGGGAACTCTGGCGCTGCAATCGTTCAGCCACCATGGGAATGATGGGAAGTACATGGATATGTCTGAACTTGGCGCTTGTGGATACGGACCTTCTTGTTGCTTTGTTTATTACGCTTTATATGCCGTCATCGTGGCAAATTTCAGAGCGATCTATACTTTTCGATGTGCAGAAGACGCTGGAACACGCGCAATAGCTGCTAATGGCAACAATTCAGCTTGTCGACATGGCCAAATCGAAACGCCCAAACGTCTCAATTAAGGCACTGGTATGCCGCGATAATTTCATTAGGGCGTTTTATGTCGCATTCCGACGCATGCGTCCGTGGCTTAATGGTTTCAATATAAGGCCTCCGTGCTAGAGGTCCCTGTGTTTGAATCCTGACGTCGGACAGTTTTAACAATGTTTATTGAATTACTTATTACGCAGCACATCGTTGAAAATGACGAGTTTACAAAAGCCGCAAACCCGTTTGAAGCCAGAATGACTAAGTTTAGTTAAGTCCATGTACTTCACATAATTCCCATGCTGGTACAGCCGCTCCCATTGCAGCCCTGTAGACACTAGCGCCAGCGTTCCCTATAACAATTATTTTATGAAACTCCATTGCACGCGCCATGCATTGCCGTGAGCCGGGAAGTGTAGAAAGGTCCGGTACTTGGATGCCAGCCCAGGCGACTGCAGCGCTGCCGCCAACATCCGCCACATAGGCTTTCCCGCCGCTCATTCCTGTCGGTTGCGCGCCGAACTTTGTGTTGTTAGTGCTTTAGTTTTAAATACTTTATGCACTTCAAACGACGCATTCGTTTAAAATAATGCCTCGCTTTTACCTGAGGTGTTCCAGTTTGAATTATACGCAGCCGTTGTCGCCGCGATATAAAGGTTTGAATGCACCCTTACAAAAATGAGTTTAGACTATCTATAGAAAGTCTATAGACTTCTTATAGATGACCTTTCCTTTCTATAGATTTGGCCTTTTGTTGATACAAAGTCTGTAGACTGTCTATAGACGAAAGTCGATAAAGTTTCTATTTCTTTTTGTCTATACGCAGCCTATAGACGGTCTATAGAAAAAAGTCGATAAGGTGTTTGCTCTTTTTTGCCTACTTCCCCTCTATGGACTACCTATAGACGAAAGTCGATACAGCTTCTATCTATTTTTGTCCATACTTTGTCTATAGACTTTCTATAGACGAAAGTCGATAAGGTTTCTATTTCTATTGTTTACTCGCAGTCTATAGACAGTTTATAGAAAAAAGTCGATAAGGAGTATGTTTCTTTATTGTATCCTTCCCCTCTATGGACTACCTATAGACAAAAGTGGATTACGGTCTCTATCTATTTTTGTCCATACTCTGTCTATAGACTCTCTATATTAGACAGTTAATAATAATAGTCGGCTAAGGTTTCTATTTCTTTTTCTCTCCTGGTGTATTGAATGTCTATATAAGAAAGTCGATAATATGTAATGCCGAGTTCCCATATTCCCCGCCCTCTGCGAAGGCGATGATATGGCACTGGTTCATGCGCGACCGGCACCGTGTGCAACCCCGGCGCGGCGGGCAAACCGTGCAGACTGCTAGTCGTCATTCGGTGCAGCTGCACCGAACGAGGATCGCGGCGGAACAGGCAACGTCCGAGTCACAAAGGTCTTCCAGGCACCCGAAGGCCCTAATCCTGGCTGCTTCCCGGACGTACACTTCGCGAGACCAGCTGGTGAAGGTCAGATGGCGATGATGTGGCAAAGGTGGTGAATAAGTCGCGAAAGCCGGCAGACCAGGTGGTGAATTCACCACCTGGTCTGCCTCTGAGTTGTCGTGGTATTGCATGTCTATAGATTAACAATAGACAAACATCGTTAATCTGGGCCCAACCCGTGTACGCTGTAACCAAGCGCAGGTACCGGTGGATAATACGTAGCTGCGTTTGATATAAGCCACTGAAGTTGTATACTGCTGAGATTGCTGTAGAGCCTATTTGTAGACATTAGTATACACATAGTGTATACCTCCGCATTTGTTGACCACATGATATGATCTACGTAGTCGGTCTCGGCAATCCCAAGACAGTCTTCACAGTTGTCGCATCACTTTTGCGGCAGTAGAATAAAGAAAGCAAAACGCCGATCCAATTGTTATAATAGTAGTTATGAACGCCAGCTTCAGCTAGAAGTGGATTCCAAACAGGCATCGAGCTAATAGCAAGGACACTCGTAATGTTTGTAGCTGACAACGCGGACTTTGTGAATGTGCGATGAACCGATGTCGCGCATGTGGTGTTCGCGTTGTGTGTCGTCCGATTCTCGGATACTTTTCACATTTTCTTCATACCTCGGCTGCGTCACTAACATAGGGCGGTTTTTTGTTGACTGATATCCTGCACTATAAACCCATCAAAGTTTCTCATTTACTTAAAATAGGTGCCAAATTATCAGAGCCCACCCAGTATTTCGCCGGCGGTATGCCTGGGCAGCCACGCATATGAGTACCTCAATGCTGTACTGATTGCTTTGACCTATCACCAGAACAGAAAATTAGCACTAACATACGTGCGGGCATCACATTTGGTGGTACGCTGGAAGATATGCTACAAGTACGCTGTATTACTAATCGACGCTGGCAATAATGCGTCTGAAACGTTTGAAGGGCCCTGTAATGGCTTTTACAAACAGCGCATTCAAGTTAGCGTTCCAGTCTCATACGATAGCCCACAGCGTTTGTCATACAACCTGCCAGCGCATTTCCTTCGTCCACGAAAAAAGATGAATAATGGTGATAAAGATGAATAAGCCACCCGTTCCGGCGCGCATGGCGCGCCGAGAGAGAGGGGAAAAAAAATGAAGGAGGAAAAGGCGCTCACACTCCTCCGAGCGCGCGCGCTCGCGCGCGCGGAGCTCCTGCGCATGCGCGGAGATTTTGCGCATGCGCGGCGGTGCGCCATCTCAACGAGTGCGCCAGGCACGTATACGGTTGTACCGGTGTGCGGTGTCCGCATGAGTGTTGGTGTCTGTGTATGCGTGTCATCTTTGTGGCATCACACGTCAACTACACTGAACGGTAAGCTTTAGCAAAGATGTTTTGCGTCAATAGCTCATGATTATGTGAGCGCATTTCGTAGCGCGAAGCGGCTGCATGTAGCGCAGGCGACTCGGGTATAGTGTCGGTTTGTCGTTGACATAGTTTCATAACGCGCTCTTGTTCTCGCTTCTACTATACGGAATGTTTTACGGCGAGCAATCGCTCGGGCTTGTTGATTTTCGCATAATAGTTTAGGTGCGTAAAGAAGGAAGCTACACCATGTATTAACTTGATATTGAGCTACCACTAAGCGGATTGTGTATGTTGGGCAGCCAGTGTGGTAGATCTCATTTCGTGGCGCTTGATCCGGCCGCGATGAATGCTGCGCCGCATGTGTAGTGAAATTCTCGTGACACGCTTTACGTATATATCTCGAAATTGTGTTAGCATCAAGAATGTTCTGACAGACATGTATAGTTAAATAACTGCTAACGTACTCGGATGAAAGGCCGTGTTTGCGGGGCATGCATCAGCAGTGTGTGCACTGCCGTTTTCGCATTGTTTTTAAGGTAGCAGTATTTTTAAGGTTTCTGGCAACCAATCTAAATAATTTTGGGAAGTTACAGCAAGCAAAACACGAGACTTAAAGAAATGTCAAGCGAAAATCTCTAGATTCACCCAATCTATTTATATGCAACCACAAACGCTTTTGGAGCATGAAACCTGCGATAAGCTCAGTCACTCGCAGCTTCGCAACTTAGCCGAAAAAATTGGAGCACAATAAATTAGTCGCTCCGGGAAGCACCTTTACACGTTTCAGACTGAAGGCATTGCGTTTGACGGTAGTTGGAAGATTTGTTTTTTGTCTCTTTTTTAAACAGTTTAGCAGCAGAAGTTATCTTTCGAGCTATATGAAAAGCGTTAAGCGCCTTTCGATGCTTCGGGGTTATGCAGTTTACGTGCTCTTAATCTCTAGGCAGCTGCTGGCGCAGATTCGCATTGTGCCAGTCGTGCACGGTATGAAGCCCTTGTCGTGCGCAATAAGTGTTCCGGTTTTCATTACTGTTGCATGTAGTGCCGTCATCTTGGACAGACTGCATACTATATGCGCTGTACAAAAGAATAAAGAGCCAGATTATCAATTTGGTGGTCTTTTCTTAGTAGATAACGCACAGATTATTCAAATAATTCAGTGGACATTGCATTTGTTCTACCCTTATTAACACACCTAAGAGATCGTAACATGTTTTAGTTGATAAGTGACCTGATCAGTACGCCCCCATTCATGCGCATTCTACTGAAAGTGTGGCAAATGTATTCATCTCGAAGTATGAGAAAAGAGACAATGCAGACTGTTCTAAGCGGAAATAAATTGCAAATGTTAACGTGATTGTTCAAAACTGCAGTCAGTATGCTGAGCATGTTCGATCGGCACGGGCACATTGCTTTAACACCTGAAAAATGTGCACAGTCCAGCAGGGTATCTTTGTTTCAACAATTATTATTATAGGAATCGTTTGGGATTCTCACATTTCTTTCGTTTTTATGAGTACACTGTGTGTCACATGAACCTGTCTTGAAACGAAGCGTACCGTTGCTAACACCGCCTACCATTATGGTTGTCTAACTGCTTATCATACTATAACATAACGAAACATCATAATGGTACTGATTAATATTGCCATGTAGTCTTTAGTCATAGGTAAACAAAGTTAACTAGAGGCATAAGTGGTGAGAGCAAATTATATAGAAAACTACTATTGAACCGTAAAAATAACTCATTGTATGAGTTTTCCCTCAAATTGTTGCATTTGTTTTACGCGTGTCTCTGTCTTCCGTGCTGTACTCGTGTGGCCATCAATTACGAACTTGCCGAAGCCCTTGTCAGCTTTATTAAACAAGGGATTCAAGTCAGTTGCATCTAATACTACATGTTAAGTGACTCACGTGTTATTCGTTTTATCTAAATATTATGGACTGGCACTACTTGGCAAGCATTAAACCATAGTATTTTTTATTGCACTTAAGCTGCAGGCGTCATAGATTGCCAGAAAATTGTCATGAAAACAGCCAGGAAAGGCTTGGAAAAAGATCGGGAAACTTTAAATTGGCCACATAGGTATGCTGTCTTGTTACATGTCAAAGTTTCCAGAAAGTCTCTGTGTTAAATATATTTTTAAAACGTTTCACTTCATAAAAATTGAAGGAAATTGGTTCTATTTATTGAAAAAAAAGAAAGTTAAGCAGACTGACAAGGCATTTCTTACTCAATACGTTTTTTTTTTTTTGCGTTAACTAAACGTCCTGAACCTCGATAGCCTAGAAAAAATTTTCATCTTTCAAAGCACCTTAAATAATTTACTGTGATAGAATTCATTCGAACTATACTATCAGTTCTGTTTCCTAGGAGGTGCATATCTGTCGTGCCATGACACAAAGTGCTCGTGTGGTATTTCGGGTGCTCATGTGGTATACCTAACTTGGAAACCTGTTAGCATGCCCAAGAGGCCTCATTACCTGCAAGAAATTAAGGTGCCATATCAATACAATCAACCCATCCGCCATCTGTTGAAGTTATGGCCAATGACCCATTCATTTAAAAGTATGAGAAATACATTTCAATGTGTACTAAGCAAAATAAATTACAATCTTAGGCATGACATGGGAATATTCCAGTCACGTCTCCTGAAAACATCCCTCTGCACGGGCATACTTAACTACCAGCCAAAAAAACTGTACAGACAGCCCAACTGGGTAACGTTTCCGCAATAAATATAGGGACCATTTGGGATAAATACATTAATGCATCATATATGAACTTGTCATAAAAGGGAACATACTGTTGCTGACACGAGCAGCAGTTGTGACTGTTTAATTGTTCCCCATACCATGCAATAGAACATTGCATAAAGGTACTGATTTGTATTGACAAGCAGCCATTAGTCATAGTTAAACCGCATTAAGTATTGACTTAGATGGTTTGAGTAAATATATTCAGCTGCTTAATGAACACACAAAGAATACACATCTGTTATTTTTGCCTCATATTGCTGCATGTACTTATTTGCAGCATACACCTGCAGCACCTTTGGGACTAATGACACAAAGGTCAAGGCCAGCCTGGCGACCATGCTTGCCAAGGAGTAGTGTAAATATTTAATCTGTTTCCATAATAGCATAAGACAAGAATTTAAGGAATTCATGTATTATATCGAGCAATAAAAACGGTTAATGTATTGCCGGTGCATTTGTTTTATTTTTTGCACTGCATGATTCAGCACTATATAAATTCTTTCTGTTTATGCAACATATATGAAAGTACAGCTGGTTCAGGAGCTTTATTAATCTACTAACGGTAATGCATAAGTGCAGATGAAAAGGAACAGGTGCACATGCATAATATCTGCATTCCATGCATTTCATATCTATAAAATGAAATGAAATACATTCAAAACGTTTTGCTACCGCATGTAATGAAAAATGTAAACTAACTTGTAGATAGCCGCTATGGAGTTATGGCCTTATACACTCTTTGTAGACTTGTCTATAAAATGTTTGTGTCTAGAGTGTCTATAAATTAATGAAAATGCATGTTTGTTGGCAAGTGTATGCAGAATGTCATAGAAAAAAGTGTATTGGATTATAAAGTTCTGTTTTTGTAGACTGAAGTCTATAGAATGTCTATAGTATATATATATATTTGTCTGTAGACATTCTATAGACTTCAGTCTACAAAAGTAGAACTGTAAGCCTATACACTTGCCCATAGACATTATGCAGACAACTGTCTAGAAACATGAATTTTAATTAATCCATTGCTTAAATGATATTGCGCGACATAAAAAACGACACGGACGTGAAAGAAGACGACACACCAAGCGCAAACTTTCAACTAAGTTTATTGTGTCACTGCGTCATTTTATACATGGCATGCACGTAAGTCGCGCATGCGCTTACACGGAAATGAAGTGCGAAATCATGTAACATGGTTACGTGTCGTGTGATGCCGCGTCCAAGTAACGTAATTCTTTTTCTGTGAGAGCTAGAGACGGGAAGCTGACACACGCATCACCCAATTTCGCGATCATCTGTGCTTCAGATATCTCACGGATGAGCTGCGTGCTGCCACGGGAAACAATCGTACATTGATCCTCAAGAGGTTTGCACCCATGATCGCGACAGTGGATCGCAAAGAACTCAGAATCTGTGATTGAATTTTTGAAGTCACATTCTGACCGTGGTCTTCAGGCGTTTTCCATTGATGTAAAGGATCTTTATTATTCCTTGCCGCATAGAAGCGTACTGTCCTGTGTTGAGCAATGTATAGATAAGTATGGTGCTGTTTCCTTCCAAAATGAGGCCGGCATGTCTTGCAGTCAATTTTTAGAACTTTTACAGATTTATCTTAATTCCACCTTTGGGATAACCAATGTTTTTTGCAGAAGAGCGGAGTTTGTATTGGCTCTTGCATTGCTCCCATTCTTAGTGACTTGTTTTTATCTTGTTTAGACCATGACATTTCTTTACAAGTGCAAGGCACTGCAGTTTTTACAACATTTAGATACGTTGATGACTTTTTAATTTTCATTGACTGCTCTTCTGATGCCTTCATTCTGGAAGCTAAGAAAGCGTTAGAAACGTTTCAAAAGTGCTTAGCCCCCATTCAAACTACTCATGAGATGCCGGCAGATAGGTCTCTTCGTTTTCTTGATCTTCGCCTGAATTTTCAGGACTGCCACACGTGTTGGTCGTACGAGCCGCGAGCCAACAAACCACTTCTGCCGTATACGTCCGCACATTCTAAGCTTGTTAAGCGGGCCATTGTCAGTTTGTGCTTCAAGAATGCCCTTAGCAAGTCTTGCTGCCATGTTGTGGACGTAAGCTTAGAAGCGCAAACTTTACGGTTGTCCTTGGCTGGATATCCCAGGGTGGTGCTAGTGTCTGTCGCGGAACGCATCTTAAGAGAAGCGCGATCCAGTACGCAAAAGTCAGTTGCCGATGCCCCTCCTGGCACACGCCCTAAAGTTAGTGTCATACCTTACATGCACGGGATTTCCCACAACTTGAAAAAGATTGCCCAAAGAGCGAATGTAAGAGTTGTTTTTTCTGCTCCCGACAAGCTCGGCAGGCTTTGCAGGCTGACGGATCCAAATGCCGTCCCTTCCGATAAATGCAGAAAGCATCACCGAAAAAAGTTTGTCGACTGTGTACACCGGGTGGTGTACAGCCTTCCGCTTTCTTGTGGCAAGAAATACATAGGACAAACTGGGCGTTGCCTCAATGATCGGCTCCGTGAGCACAGCAACAATGTTAAAAACGGCTCTGGCGGTTTCTTGGCGATCCACTGTCGCGATCATGGGTGCAAACCTCTTGAGGATCAATGTACGATTGTTTCCCGTGGTAGCACGCAGCTCATCCGTGAGATATCTGAAGCACAGATGATCGCGAAATTGGGTGATGCGTGTGTCAGCTTCCCGTCTCTAGCTCTCACAGAAAAAGAATTACGTTACTTGGACGCGGCATCACACGACACGTAACCATGTTACATGATTTCGCACTTCATTTCCGTGTAAGCGCATGCGCGATTTACGTGCATGCCATGTATAAAATGACGCAGTGGCACAATAAACTTAGTTGAAAGTTTGTGCTTGGTGTGTCGTCTTCTTTCACGTCCGTGTCGTTTTTTATGTCGCGCAATATCATTTAAGCAATGGATTACCAACTTGCCCGGAATGCTGCTCTCATTAATTAATCCATAGACACTCTAGACTCAGACTTTTTATAGACTAGTCCATAAAAAGTGTATGGCCATAAGTCTATAGGCAGTCTATAGACTTAGACTTTTTATAGACTAGTCTATAAAAAGTGTATGGCCATAAGTCTACATACAGTCTATAGACAGTGTATAGACAGTCTATAGACTCAGACTTTTTATAGACTAGTCTATAAAAAGTGTGCGGCCATAAGTCCATAGACTGTCTATAGACTAGTCTAAAGAAATGTCTATAGACAGTCTAAAAACTCAGACTTTTTATAGACCAGTCTATAAAAAGTGTGCGGCCATAAATCTATAGACTGTCTATAGACCAGTCTAAAGAAATGACTATAGAAAGTCTATAGACTTCTTAGACAAATGTCTATGGACTGTCTATGGACTTTGTATAAAGATTTTTGTAAGGGCAGCATAAAGTATTGAATTACTTTTAATGATCCAACTTTGAAATAACTCATGTAAGTAAAGCTTATAATTTATAAACAATTAGCCCACTTCAGATCAATAATTCACAATAATTAACTAATTAATTTGTTAATGAAATAGTTAATGAACAAGTATTGCAACTAAGCGTGCTGTTGGTTTGCATTACTCGTATTACCTAAGTCATTGAGTAATTAAGCAACTAATCATTTTGTTATTAATTTTGCGTTCTCCAACAGAGTGTTGATCCTGGGACTTTCAAAATTCAGCAGCCAGTCTCTTCATAGAATGTCCATGTATTGTTTAAGATATATCTGCATACGAAGAAGTAGGTTTTCTTTTATGAATTTTTTCATGTGTGACACGTAATTGCGATGCGTGTTGCCAGAAAAGTTTATCTTCTGCAGCTTGCCGATGTATAAGCAACAACTGTTACTTCTACGGCTAACTATTGTATACCACTTGGTTTCAAACTTACAAACTTTATGTAGCCAGTTGCCTCGCTCTTCTTTTCAGAATGGTTAGCCTTTCTTGGACTCCCTCTCGCAATGCTCCACCTGGCAACATGTAAGCACTTTGAATAAAAAAAGAAATAAAGCTACGGACATTCACAAGCGCAACCGCCGCAACGAGCCGCCGCTGCGTGTCGGGAGAAACACGGCAGCTTCGATGCAGCCCATGCTGAAGTGGCACCACCTGGTGACGTCTACAAAAGGCGCCTCCGCCACGGGTCCTGGCTGAATGCACTAACCTTTTTAATACACTGTAGCAAGGCCACATGTAAATGTGCCAAGCGTCCAAACGCGCTCGCTTGACCACGAGAGGTTCATAACTCGAAGGAGCGCTCAGCAGCGTTCAGTTGGATATTAATGCTTTCGCATTTACAACTCGTAAGCGCTTAGGTGTCCTCGGAGCTTACTTTTATTATTATGAAGTCTTTCATGGGCTTTGCTGCTTGAGATTGTCTGTATCACCTTGCTCGAAGCAAGCGCCTCTCTTTCATCATTTCACCATGGAAAACTTCCAACGGCAGTTTCCGAGAGCGACGAGAGAAACTATTTCGCGAACAGTATTTTTCGTAAAATTTGACGCATTCGTCAGTAAAACCATTGAAACTATGAAAGATTTGGGAGTGTTGGCAGGTATGCATTTTCGCTACTGTGAGACTGATGTGTCCCGAAATAAAACTCACAGGAGCAATACTGCTGATATCCGTCGTAAAGTTCCAACAAAAGGTAAAAGCCTTGAATACTTTGAAGATGCTAATCAGCTGCCATTGTGGTACTCTGTGTCTTCATTCTCTTTTTCTTTTCCATCGTCTCCGTCTTTGTTATCTGTTCATTGAGGATCACTACATCCTCCGGGGCTTCTATTATCATCTCCCCTAGGATGATATCGAAGAATATTAGCAATCGACGTCGATTCTCTTTTTCATCGGGGTCCTTGACAATACACGGTTTTCGGAATCCCTTGGTGTTTGTTGTTTTCAATACTGAATATGGGCTTATAAAGGGACACTTTTAATCCAACCGCTTTGGGACCAGCACCAGATCTGCTGGTTCAATATCGGGCATCGTGAACTGGTGAAGTTTGTCTAAGTTGTTTTTCATTGTTTGACGATGCTGTTCTTTCTGGTTCAAATCTAGTAGCTTTTCGCAAAGTGTTATTTTTTTCAACTATCTCGAGTTCTTTGTCCGCAGGTAATCAACAGGGTTTCTGGAAAGCGGCGAAGTAAGGGCTGCATACCAATGTTGCAGTGCGAGAACGGTTATGGTGACGAACATATCTGCCCGCACTTCCACCCGCCTTTGAAGTTGGCCTATAGAGCTGCAGGAACGTGTTTAGGTCCAGCATCAGAATTTGTGCAAGAGAATTCGCGTGTAGGTGATAAAAGGTACAGGGGGGGGGGGGACGCAGTCGCACGCCTCTTGCTTCAACTCAACGGCAGTTTTTCGGTTCGGAGTGCCGGTCCGTTGTCCGCAACTACGACCTTAACGTTGGCGGAGATATCCCTCCCCAGAAAAGAAGTTACGCAGTTCTCATCTTCCCTGCCAGCTTTAGCAGCGCCGAGCCGCGTGCGCTCGTCCACTACAACTGTACTCCGTTCCATGCGTAGCAGTCAGCGCTGGGGAGTCCAGACTTCTTGCAGTCGCGTCGTTCGCACTTGGATATAGTTCCATGTTTTTAGACCGCAATTGTGCACAACTGTTCTTTATATAGGCTCAGTATTGAATGAAACAAGTTTTAATCCTTAGAAACAAAGACACTGTGGTATTTGGCTGTTAATGCATTGTTCTAGATCATTTTTGTTTTTGTTGTTCGTTTCTGGATCTTTTTATTTGCAGCTCGTCGCGAGGAGCCTCACGTGCATGCTCGCTCCAGCGAATGCTGTTGGCGCGCAGCGAAGCATGGACGGAACGCGCGGAGTGATAACTTTTCTTGCCCGAACTTCTTGCATAGCTTCCACAGCATTGAGCGCTATGTGTGGAACTCAGCATAGGAATGCTTGCGTCTTTTTGACCCCCTCGCCCTTTTTGAGTTGAGAAAAATCAATATGTAGTATTTCGAAGGGTACATTCGAATATTCCGGCGTGGCCATTTTTTTTTCCACGCGGCCTGAACTTAGCTCTGCAATATTCGCAGTTGGGACACGTCTTTATGTATTTAGCGACATCCGTCTTCGTATCTTTCCAAGTGAAACTTTGCGTCAGCTTTCTGTACGTTTTAGTCAATCCATCATGGTCTCCCGACTCTGGACTGTCGTGCACGGTAGAGTCGCAGTATGGTCGGAATCACTGTTTCGGGCAGTTCTAACTTTCCGTTTTGTATCTTCTGGTCTCGCGTTCCTTCCCACAATTTGCTCATTTTCACTTCTTCTTGGGTAACTTCTCTTGGGGCATGAAGTCTAGACAGAGCATCTGCGTCCTGGTGCTTTTGTCCTGGCCGATGCGCTACCTCGAAAGTGTACTGTTGAATTTCAGTCACCCATCTTGCCACTCTAACTTTTGGCTGTGAGAGTTACGAGAGGTGAGTCAGACCTTGGTCATCCGTGAACAACTTGAAGTTTCATCCTTCCAGATAGCTTCTAAAATACTTGAGGGCCATTTATACCGCCAATGCTTCTTATTCTGTCGTAGCATAGTTTAGCCTTGGGAAATGTCTAAGAAAAATATCCTATCACTCGTGGTTGTTTTGGAACACACGTGTTGAAATGTATTTGATAAAGAACGGCTCCTGTATCATAATGAGAGGCGTCAGTGTGCAGTTGAAATGGCAGATTAAAGCCTGGAAGTGTCAGGACAGGTTTTGAAGAAATCATTCCAACAAATTCTGCGTAACACCTCTCGCAGTCTTCAGAACACACAAATGGGGCATCTTTTAGGGTAACGGCAGCGAGACATTTTGACTTTGTTGCATAATCCTCTATGAAAGCCCGGAAATGTCCGGCAAGGCCTAAGAAGAAGGGAGTGCAGATCAGACGGCTTGGCAAGAATGTTGATAGGCTGAACACTTTCTTCTTTCGTACTCTTTGTCTTCCCATCGAATACCCTGCCAAGAAAAACAACCCTCTGGCAGAAGAATTTGCTTTTTCTGACGTTGATCCTAACTTTGCCCTGCTCAATGCAGCTAGAACCATTGATAGATGACTAATGTGGTCATCTGTTGTTATTGAATGGACGAGTACGTAGTCGACATAAACGCTGCTAAATTTGCCAACAAATCATTTGTGAATGGAGTTCATCATTTTTCTGGAACCATGCGCCTGAGTTTTTTCCACACAAATGGCAGCCGGTTATATTCGTAGATACCGAAAGGTGTAATAAACGCAGTGAACATCTTGGTTTCTTCTTTGTGTGGTATTGCCAATACCCTTTACAGAAGTATATCCTGGAAAACCATTGACACCCACCGGTCTCGTCAATTATTTCGTCGATTCGTGGCATCGGGAGACGGAGCAAGTCTGCTTGTCGGTTGACAAGCCATTAATCTGTGCACAATCAATATGACCCGTCTTCTTTCAGGCCTATGGTAATGGATGAGGCAAACGGAGAGGTCGAGCGACTGATGATACCAGAATTGAACATTCCTTGTAGCTGCTGTTTAAGCCATACAAATTTCTTTTCGTGACTTAACACACAGGCTTTCTTCCCGACAACACCTTTGTCTCGAATTTCAAAAGGCACTTCGATTGCAGTCGTTGCGGCAGGTTAGGTGCCGATAGACAAAAGTTACGGAAATTTCAATGAAACTTCGTCAGAGCTCATGATTGTCATATCTTGTGATTGAAATCAGGTTGGAATGCTCGGTGGTGATAATGTCGTTCCAAAGAATGTTCATCCTGAATAGTTTTATGTGAGGCTGGGATAAAAGAATATCTAACTCCACTCCTGGCATGACAAGGCTTCTCACGATGTGCTCTAGATATTTGAATTTAACTTTTGCATTCATTCATTTGCTAGATCTCGACAATTTCCGTCCTAACCTTGAACTCTGACAGCTCTTCCGGCAAAGATTTCATCTTTGTCAACTCTTTTCTCATTAATCAGACTAACCGAGGCACTTGTATCGATGACCCCGGACATCTCGATATTATTCACGATCATTGGAACAAGCAAAATGTTTGATTTCACAAGGAATATTGTCTCCTGCGTCTGAGATGTCTTGACGTTCGCGGATTTTCCGAACATGTCTCAGTGGATTCCCCTTGACTAGAAATGTGACAACTCATGTTGGCAGAGTAATCTTTTCTTCTATTCTGTGCCCATTCCCTTTTCGATTTGTGTTGCACCTCGCGAATTGACGGATGTTGAGACCGGGACTCAAACGACACATATTTTACAAAGTAGAGAAGCTCCTCGGAAGTGAACGCTGCTTTAACCCGGACTTGTCTCTGGCTATCTTTTGTCATCCCATGTGTCACTGGCGGCACAGTACAGGTGTCTGAAAGCGTGACATCCGCCGTTCGCAGTAGGTGCCTCTTTTCAAAGCAATAGTCCAGCAAATTTATTTATTTATTTTTTATTTATTTATCAATACTGCAATCCCCATTGGGGATTTTAGCAGGGTGGGAAACAATACATATGTAAGAATACTATAGTATAGGCAACGAAAACAATACAAGTCAGGTTAACGGAGCTTAAACATAGCAGTGGCACAGCAAGAAAACAAATTGTTACTCAATACTTGAAACAAACGCCGAAAGGGATGATTTTAAAACTTGGTCGTTGGTTAGATGATTCCATTCAACGATTGTTCGAGGAAAGAAGGAATACTTAAAACAATTATTACGTGTACTAAATGGGGTTATTGTTCGGCTATGTCGCTGTCTAGTAGCATAACCAGATGAAAAAGTAATTATTCCCGTGAGATCTGTCTTATAATGACCGTTAATAAGTTGAAAAAGAAATTTTAGTCGTGATACACGATTTCTTTGCATTAATGGTGGCAGGTTTGCTTTTGTTAAGAGGTATGTCACTGAAGTGCGTCCGAAGTTGTTATAAATGAAACGAGCTGCTTTTCTTTGCACCATTTCTATCTTGTTAGTGCCAGTTTTAGTAAAAGGGTCCCAAATTACACATGCATAGTCTAGCATCGGTAAAACTACAGCTTTATATGCGAGTAGGCGTACAGTGGGAGTAGAAAGTTTCAAAGCCCTTCTTAAAAAATAAAGCTTGCGGTTAGCATTAGATACTACATATTCAAGGTGCTTAGCCCAAGTGAGGTCATTTGTGATCCAGAGTCCTAGATACTTATAATGTGTTACTTCGGAAATATTTATGTTAGTAATACCATACGGAAACGTTAGTTTATGTTTCTTATGTGAGATGGACATAAAAACTGTTTTCTCGAAATTAATTGACATTTGCCAGGCAGCGCACCAGTCGACAATTTGTCGAAAAGCATCATTCAGCAACTCCTGGTCAGTAACATTGTCTATCTCCGAGTACAATACACAGTCATCTGCATAAAGCTTAGCCATAACAGGAATACCATGCAGCATATCATTAATGAACAAAAGGAACAAGAGAGGTCCAAGGACCGAGCCCTGCGGAACACCAGAGCCTACCGGAAGTCGTTCAGAAGCATGATTATTAAAAATAACATCGCTGTCTCTCTGCTTGTGAAAATTACTTTGACCCACAAGTGGACTGGGTTCAATTGAAATGCCTGAGTAAAACTTTTTTTTCCATGTTTCCCATAATTCTTTCATATGTTCTGTGACGCGCAGATCATACCACTTTTTAGAGTTGCCTCACAGCTACCAGCGCATGTTAAATACCCGATCGGAGTCATTTCACCAAAGCGTAGCACGTGACGAGGAGGAGGCCGTCCCGTCTTGCGAGGTAGAGTGTCCCTAAGATCTGGTTTCTGTCATCGGCTGCGCCAAATATAGAGTTCTAACACACGGTAAAAACCTTCAAGACTACAATTATGCTAATCAGCTGTCATTGCGATACTCCATGTCTTCACTCTCCTCTTCTTCTACATCTTCGTCGTCTTCATTTCTGTTCATCCAAGACCACTACATCTCTGTATAATACGACAGATACTATGTACTTCCATGCTTATAATACGGTCAAGATAAATGTGGAACAAGTCTGAGAACATTAGGATTTAAGAAACTCTGAAACGGCCCTTTTGTGGAACACGGATGATTTACGGATGTAAAAGTGTGAGAAATAAAGAAGTTGCGCCAATACGCCAGTCTTTAGAGGACTACATTATCATGCTATTTAGACTTCATGAATAATGACTTCGTCAATCCTGTTAGACACACACACACGCACACAAACACACACACACACAGACACACACACACACAAAAAAAAAAGAAAAAGAAAGGAACGTCACGGAGTCCTAGAAAGACGTCTCTGTTCACAAAGCGCTTATACGGTTTGTGATGTGAATGTCTGCGCGTACACTAGGCTTAAGAAGGGTATCGCAACGCTATCAGGCTGCTTTTGCAAATGTGTTCGTGCCCTTATACGAAAACCATGCGTGGTTATGTTTGCGTTGGTCTGGAGCCATACCGGATGTGCTCGTATGCGCCACTGTAGAATTAAACTCATGCTACACGCCTGGTTGCAGATCAAGAAATAATAATGAAAGAGAGAGTTTGGTTAAAATTAAGTGCGATGGTAGTTGCAAATGGTGAAATTAGACCAAATATATATGTTTGGCCTTCTATTAGAGCAATTATAGAAAACAAGAATATGGAGTTTTGACTGTAACAAAAACTATTCGTATGTACAGCGTTTTCCGGTAGCCAGGAGCTCGGCTCGCCGTATGGTGAGCAGTGTTATCCAAGGTGTTCCTACGTTATACTAAATGACACACAGGAGGCTCCTTTTTGAAACCGTGGCATGTCCGCGACGTGATAAATGATGTTATAAGATTAATTGATCCAGATATTTATCAACTAACAGATCGTAGATCGCTGTCTTTTTCTTTGTGCGTGCGCGCGTATTTATGTGTGTGCGCGCGTGCGCGTTGGATTTTTGCCGTGACAGGATTGCTATAGGTACAAATAATTAAATTCGTCGGCCTCGCGGTTAACTCGTTCTTTTATTACTACGCTGCTTTAGAAAAAAAGCGGTTCCAGAAAAAAAATGTTCTAGAACATGAGGGACCAAGAATCACCGTAAAACTAAGAGAGTGCAGCTTCGCACGCGAGGAAACGCTGGGCAGGGCCGCCGTCCAGCGGCTGGATTAATTACGCGGTCACCGCGAGACTCAAGGCGGAAGGTGGCACCGAGGGCAAGAACTCAACACAGCCCACACGCGGTCTCGACCGTAGTTAAACGCACAGGGACGGAATACGTCGACCCGGATACTGCTCAAGGTGTACACCGCTGCCCGTAGACCCTGTCGTGCGGCGACGGAGCAAAGGAAACGACGACGGCGAAAGGTAATTATCAAGCGGACTTACAAAATAGACACTCGAGAAGACATAAAGGCGACAGCTTCTTGTGAAACTGCAGTCTAGTGCAACGTGGAATGGTGCACTTACCTATGATCCGCAAAGACCCGTGGTCCGCAATGACCCGTGGTCCGCAATGACCCGTGTTCCACAAAGACCCGTGGATGCAAAAACCCGTGGATGCAAAGACCCGTGGATGCAAAGACCCGTGGATGCAAGGATCCGTGGATGCAAGGATCCATGGATGCAAGGATCCGTGGATGCAAGGATCCGTGGATGCAAGGATCCGTGGATGCAAGGATCCGTGGATGCAAGGATCCGTGGATGCAAAGACCCGTGGATAAAAGATGATACAGGACAAAATCGATCTTCGAAAGTAAATAGAATTTTGAACTCGAACGCTGCAGAAACGTGTTTCAAACCGCCTTACAAGTTCGCGAAAGTTAAAAAAGAAGTTGCAATTTCACCCGATAGGCGAAACATCGATTGCGATAACAAATTAGTAGACAACTATGTATACGAAGTAATGCTGGTAATTGTAACTTGTAAATCTGTAAACATTCGCTTACTAACCAGGGGGAATTGACCTTCGTGCTGCCTCTCGTTTCAACGCGAACTAAACGGCAGGAACACAGAGGACACAGAGCTATTAGCACTCGGCACACTCTGTCCCCATAGCAGATAGTTTTCACGACAGGGCCCGCGCGGTCGCGCCATACGCAGCCGGCGCTGGCGTAGAATGCTCCCCCCCCCCCCCCCCCCTACCACTCGGTGCCTTGCGCACTATGGAAGGTCGGCGCGCTTCCTCCCTGCATTCCTGCCTTGCGTTCGCAAGGTTGATACAGACTGGGATACATAGCGCAAAAAAATGACACAGGGACAAGCAGGAACACAGGACTAGCGCTAACTTTCAACAATTGATTTATTGCAGCTGGTGAGTATATATATATACTCACTGGGACGCCACTGCAATAGACACACTGAAGGGAAGGAGGAAAAACAGTCATGTGAGTACTATGCCCAAAAATTCAAGCTCTTTCCTTGATAAAAGTATAGACGGCGTGCTAACGCACTCGTCACCTGCTCTGGCTATCTCAGATGCTTCCACAATTTCCCTCGTAATCTTATTCCTGTGGCGATAGACAACAACAGTTTGTTTCAAGTGCGAGAAGCATGGTGCCTTCGCGTCACATTTTCTACAATGGGCAGCCAGATGCCCATCTATTGCGATGCTCCCCACTTTGTTACTATGCTCCGCCAGACGCACGTTTAAACATCTGCCCGTCTGGCCCGCGTAGTACTTCCCACACGAAAGTGGGATCTTATACACAACATTGCGAGTGCATGTAATAAAAGGACCTTTGTGCGCGGTAGCGCAACCAGGCCTTCGTTTCCTCATTGGACAGCTCAACACACTCAACCTCAAGAGTTTGTTAGGTGCTGTAAACACAACGTTTACACCAGAACGTTGCCCAACCTTTTTTAGGTTGTGGAAAACCTTATGAAAGTAGGGAATTACCGCCACCTTTCGTTTGTCCCTTTCTTCTTTCCTTTCTCTTTCGTCATCCGCTCTCTGCTCATCGCTCATGCGTGAAGTTAGTTTCCTTTGGCGATGCAGGCCTGTCTGTATGTATCCCACCAACACGCCCAAACTTCTTCCCTGCTAAAGCGCGAGGTTGAGCCACCATCGTCGGCTTCCCCTCACACACTTTCACTCGCACATACAGTATGCGGCGCGCGGCGACGATGTCATCGTCCTTGTTCTTTATAGGAAGGTCACGGTGACGCCGACAATGTCGGCCGAATTGCACCTGGAGTGTCCCTACAATTGCTGTCGCAATAAAAAAAAAATGTCATTACATTACGCTACAGCCACTTGATTAGATTACGGGGTTTTACGTGCCAAAACCACCATTTCATTATGAGGCATGCCGTAGTGGGAGACTACAGAGTAATTTGGACCACCCTGAGTTCTTTAACGCGCACCTAAATCTAAGTACACAAGCGTTTTTACATTTCACACCCATTGAAATGTGGCCGCCGTGGCCGTAAAACCACTCGAGGAACGCGACGAATTCACGTATGTGATTGCCTTTTGGCTGCCTTGCACAGAAATATACTTACTTCACTGCTTCTAGATGTTCAAATAAAATGTTCGCACGACATAAGTCTCGGGAGCCAACTGTTTGGTCAGATGGACTTGCCCTCGTTCGAGCTCTGTTAAGTCAAGCCATCCTGCGACATCTCGGTCTTGTTTGCGTATATAGATGAGATATTAATGCGCATTGCAGCAAAATGAAATTGCGATCAAGAGCCATTGTCCACTATTATGTGTGCTTTTTCTAAAGCGCGAGAAAGTGATCGATGCAAGATGGCAAAATGATTTCTACACACATCGCATCACGTGATAGAGTGGGCGCTGAGTAACATAAGTGAATCTTTCTTATCTCAAGGAAAAGGTTATATATATATATATATATATATATATATATATATATATATATATATATATATATATATATATATATATATATATATATATATATATATATATATATATATAAGTATTAGGCCAACAGATAATGAAACCAATTAGCTGTCGTTAACATTCAAATGTAGAAAATAATGAAGTGGGGGAGGGAGAGGAAATGAAAGTGGACGAAAAGAAAACTTGCAGTCGGTGGAAGTCGAACCCACTACCTGCGCATCACGCGTAAGTTGCACGGTCAATTGTGCTTCAGCAACGGCTACCACTCCGTCCACTAACTTGGGTATTTATGTTTAGTGGATATAGCCATAGGAGTGTTAGTCAGCGCCACTCAGACCCATGATGCGCGGATGTAGAACATCCTGTTTTGCCCGATGGCGTCACGTAACACGTGAACTTAGGAGAGCAGGCACCTGGCTGAAAAACCCTCGTGTGCTACCTAATGACATCAAGGCTGCCAGATTCGAGACCCTCGCTTTGAGCGGACGAGAGAAGACACTATCCCATGTCGGAAGCAGTGTTGCCGACTTGATTTCGAGCGTGTCGCTGCAGTGAGATTGTAAGGTGGATAAATTTTCCTGCAACATCGCTAAAATTGTTGATAAAGCTTCCTACCTAATTTTAAATATTGTAGGCGGTTTAGAACACACTAATGTAGACTAACATGGCGTAATGCATCTACCGAAACGTTTCACGTTCATCTATAGTGCACGTACAGTTAATTTATCAGCAAGCTGTAGAGGGCTCGTACTTAACTAATGTGTTTGCAAAACAAGGGTTGTTACATTATGCGTTACATCTAGAATATAAGACTAATATCAAGGACGGTGCAAAAGACAAGTGTAACCTGAATTTCCTAGCACGGAAACGCATTTAGTGCAATTCCTTTAGCGTTTGGCGCCCATGAAACAAGTGAATTCTGGGACACGGACTTGGTCACGTTGTCAACATGGTGGTGGCAATTACGTGATCTATAGATAGGTCAAATGCTATTTTGGTGCCTCTTGATCTACCTTAAAGCTCCGTGGATTATTTGTTTCCCGACAGCTTTCGAGAAACACGCGCGCACGTACGGCTCTCGTGCGGCGCAGAGAACCGTTGCCTCATCGTGGTCACAGAGCCCACGCGCCCTACCTCCGATTTCGGCCGCCGACTGCCAGCCTTTCCATAAAGTGAGTTTTCGAAACCCGTTTTGAAGCAGCGTTCCTATATTCGAAATCTCCAAGATTTCACTAAACTATTCTGTCATGTCCTTAAAAAATGTCGTCGGTCACCAAACGCAAAATTTGTCGCTAAACAGACAGAAAAGTTGCTAAGCTCAGCGACAAAAACAGTAAAATGACAACGCCGGTCTAGGGGGACAAATGGTCACCGGAATGTTGAAAGCTATGCAGGCAACTCACTCTTCCCTTCATACTTGCAATACGCAAACCACTTCCTGTGCGCCACTTGCAATCTCAGAATCTCGGGAAACAACTTTTTAGGAACCATAAATGTTTGCCGTCGTTATTTACACAAACATTCCTCACAGTTGTGGAATAAGAACGACGGTATCTACGTGTGACAAATCCCTTCCTTCAGCAAAGATTGGTAGCGAAACTTTTCCCGTATTATACTTTTATCTCTTATACTCAGCCATAACCACTCTGAATTCAGTAATAAGCGATTTCTTCAGATAAACGGTTCTGCAAGGGGCACAAAAATGCCACTGAACTTTGTAAACACCTTTACGGCATATTTCCGTTACTGAAGGATGCACCCAAAAGCAAATTATATTACATACAATCCTTGGATGAGAAACGTATTCCCCGCGTCGGCTGCAGTAAAGCAAGGGTTCGTAAATTCATATCGCATTCTATCACACTCAACCCATCTATCGTATTCGCATATAACATTCCTATATTAAAAAAAAATTCTGGAGCTTTACGTGCCAAACCCACGATATGATTACGAGGCACATCGTAGTGAGGAACTCCGGATTAATTTCGACCACCTGGTGTTATTAAACGTGCACCCAATGCAAGGTACACGGGCGTTTTTGCATTACTTCGCCCTGTTCGAAATGCGACCGTCGCAGTCCGGATTTGATCCCGCGACTTTCAAATGGCAACACCAACACCGATGCCGACACGAGGGAAGCAATACAAGCTGCGCCTGAAAAAGAAATGACACGAGCCGGGGGCACACGCTCCTGCTATCTCCGATAAGCCGGGAACCTTGCGCCGAATTAGTCGTGACAGGGGCTGTGTCGTGCTGATAGGAAGAGCCTAGCAGACGAAACCTGCGCTTCCTGTGAATTTGGTGCGCCTGCGGCACTCTTGCTGATCTCGTCGATTCGCGCTGTTAGAAGGCGCCGGCCGGTTGGCCAGTCGATGCTCGCGCGGTGCTGCTATAGAATCGGTTGACTGTACATGTCAGTGCTGCGACGCCGCTCATAGTGACGCGTGATTTCTAGAATTATTCAAGGCGACATCAGTTATTTGTCTAATCTGTTGCTTCAATGCACGAATTAAAGTTTATAGAAATAAATGTCCCAGTTTCGTCCGAAAGGCGAAGCATCGATTGCTATAGCAAGTTAGTAGACAGTTAAACGAAGTAAGGATAGTAGTTTTACAGGGCGTATCGACATAAACTTGTAGTAAACATTAGCTTGCTAGCATTAGCATTAGCATTAGCAAGCACGGTGTCAGCGCGTACAGCGAACAGGAACACATCACACTCGATGACCGCGGACACTGGCTGTCAAAACACTGGCGCGAGGAAGCGCGGCAGCAGCGAGCAAAGTGACACTGGTGCTGTCTATCGCTTCAACGCAAACTGAGCGGCGACAACACATCGTGCACAAAGGTATGAGGCGTCTGCAGATCGCTTTCAAGGTACGGCGCCACGCGACCGCGTGCAACTGAGCAAAGTACGCACTTGTTGGCGGAGTCGAAGCCGCCGCCAACCCATTTCCCTCCCGCGCTGCCTCCCCGCTTTCCTCCATATATGGCGCGCGAGATTGAGCCGCGATCGTCGGTTCCATTTGCGCGCGGTTGCGAAATACGCAGTCGTTGCCGGAGAACAACGCCGCCCCCCTCCCTACATCCCATTCCCCCACCCCCCGGCCTTTCGCGCGACGGAAGACGGCGCATTTTCTCTCAGCTTTCCTGCCGTCCGCGCGCCAGAATGAGCCGTTTTTGCCAGAAGCAGCATACGGCGCGCGGCGACATAGTTATCGCCCTTGGACCTTGTACGGAACATCATGGCGATACCGACGGTAAAAATCTGCCTGAAGTGTTCATGCAATTGCTATCGCAATGACAAAACCTAAAGAACGAATGTCTGCGCGTCTTTTTACCTTGTGCCATAGCAACAGAGATGCAATTCGGTTTCGTCTGCTTGATCCCACGTCGTGCAGTCGCGTGCGCAGAGAACGAAACTGTAATTTTCTACCGTATACCAGCGCGCGATCATGCTCAGTGATCCGCTTGGGTCTGCCTCAATGTTCGTGTAGCACTGACTTACACTGCTAGTCAAGTGTTCTCGTGACGAGAAGACCTGACCGACAACGAGACAAATGCAACAGATCGCGCGCGAGGCCGTCAGCGGAAGTGCGCCGCGCCGCAAAAAAGCGAGAGAGAGAGAGAAAAAAAACGCCGGGGCCCGTGACATATGCATCACGCGATCCTCCAGCTCTGGTATGGGAGAACGCAGGGAAAGAATTTCGCTTGAGGAGGCTAGACGGGGGGAAGGTGGAGAGAGTGTCTATGTTGGCGGTGACGCTCGCCTCTGAAATCATGGGCACTGAAATATTTTTCTCAGCTATTATGAACCAATTTGAAAAATCCTTAATTTAGAAGGCTCCCTAGAGGGCACGTAACAACTTCCAGCGTATAAACAAAATTTTTCATGCGGCCTGGTGAGGGGCCCTTTAAAGCGACGGTATCTTCAATTTTCAGTTCATAGACATGTTTACAACATGCCCACGGGGTGTTCTTGCTATATGGGGTTTTCTGTCTGAATGTTTTTTTGCTCGCTGAGTAGGACGCAGCGTAAGGTCTGTGCAGAAGCCCCTTAAAAAGAACAAAAAAGAATGAGAGAAAGAAAAAAAGAAAACTCAGAATAACTTGTTCTTGGGCACGTTTGCTGATACTTGGTGAAGCCATTGTAGCGCAATTAAAGCAGACACAAAAACATAGGATGTAGCGCCCGTTGTGTCGGCTCCTCTGTTTTTTGTGTTTGCGTTATTTGCGCTACAATGGCTTCGCAAGAAAACAGCGGCTTTCCGGAGTTGGGGAGGAGTAAAGAGCTTCCAGATGCGGAGGGACGCGCGCGTGGGGGTCACAAGAGACGCGCCTTGCGGGGTGCTTTGAAGGAGTGGGTGGGGTGGTAAGTTGTGCTAGGGTGCCCCGATGTCGTCCTCGCCTAGGGTGCTTCGATACCGCGCCTCGTGTAGTTGACATTGTGGCACCCTGTATTTCAGATATTTGTACAGGAAGAAGCACTGACTCACAGTGGAGGAAAATAACTAAGTCTGCCAGCAACTATGCGACCGGTATAGTAAGTAACATGGCAACAAAGATCGTCAAATGCAAAGTCAGAGAGGCTGAGACAATCACATGGGTGGCGGCAATGGCAAATGAAACCTGCTATGGGTCGTCTTCTCGTCTCGCGTCCCTGTCTACGTTTTGCGCTGTCAACACCAGGATGTCTTCTTAGAATGTGAGGATATCTGTCCAGCTGTCGGTTTAGACTCTTTGGCCACCTTGAAGCTCTTGGGTACAGGGATAGCAGTGGGAAAGTAAACATGTCCGCAATAGAAATTAGTGAGAGCTGATTGGAGGTCTGGCGGCTGCAAAGTAGGGAGACCACACACGACTGGGGCGTACACAAAGTTCTCAGATGTTCAGAAATTTCGATGCTGGGATTAATTTGTGTGTGTGGGTTCTATTTTTCTTTTTTTTCCCTAAAGGTAGGTAGGACATTAGGCAAAATACAAAGAAGAGCTTGGTGGCGCAACCCACTGCCCCGTTTCAAAGGGTGACGCTCATAGCATCCATCTATCCATCCATCAATCCTATCCTCGCCCGCCTATCCATACAGGGTGGGTACAGCCGCGTCGTCTGCTACGGAGTCCGTCATTGCATATCTCATTTCTCGGAAAGCGCGCCGCAAGCTCACGAATATGCCACTAGATTCTTCTTTGCAGGGGCGCTTTGTGCTTACGAGAATGCTGAAATAGGTAGCAGGTCATATTAATAGATCAGGGAAGCTTACTTTTCCATGGTATTGCTTTGCTCAACGTTTGTTGCGACGCGATATCGTCCAATTAACGCGGCGTGTTTTGCTTCGAGGTAAAGTGCAGTAATCGTTCGCGTAGAAAGCCTATGCGACGTGGATCGCTGTGTTCTCCAGCCACGTATGGCAGATACCGTCGTTGAGTGATCTTTGCTGGCGTGTTGGGGGCTCGTTACCGCAGTATATAAATTCGCGGTCAGTGCCCGAAGCACTGCCATTCTTCCCGAAGCCTTTAAGGAAAGGTTAATGAATCTGCCATGAAGTAATAGTAAAAGATGGCTGGGTGTATCGGTGGCGCAAAGGCAGCAAAACAATTTCATGGGTGGCAGGTAATCTCAGGATTTGATTTCAGGGGAACAAATTTCTATCAAGTTCGATGGTCAGATAAAGCGGATGTCGAGTTTAGCCTAGTCAGCCTAACTATACTTTCGATGCCCTCGCGTCATGCTGATGTGAACGAACCATGTGCATTTCATTTCGTCAGAGTGGCAAACCCATTTAAGCAATTTTCATTTACGAACCATATTATGTTTTATAAAGTTGACTGTACTATAGCACACTGAACTTAGTGACTCATCGTCTTTGTTAGACATGGTTTCATGGCTGTTAGTACATAACCAGACAAGAGATCACAGCTGGATATATTTATGCATGAGATGTATTTCATTTTTTTTTACCTTACATTAGTACTTCGCGCACGCGCAAACCGCATACCAAAATGACCAGTATACTAATGTTATAATAGGTGGTATTTAGAGTCTTATAAACGCTTCACAGTGGGAAATTGCGCCAATAACTATGCTCAGCCTTCAAGTACGAGTGATCTCGCGAGAGCGTATATTTGAAGAGTGGACATATAATCAATGTTTATTATGCCGAATTATCTTCTCAATACATTTTTTTTTCATGGCTGTAAAACGTAAGCGAAACAAGCATTGACTGGAACTGCTTTACATTTGAACGCGGAATATCGCAAAAAGATCTTTGGCAGTCAGGATAGAAGATTATTCGATGTTAAATACTTCAGATGTCGTCCCAGGAGAAACGGAAAAAGCTTTCAGAGTTGACCAGGAGAAGTATTGTGTAAGGGTCCACCGAGTGGATGGTCCATTTCGGCTGATACTAAAGTGCTGATTGGCTGGGCTGGGGGACGTACGAGCGAACAGGAGACCGGCGCCCCTTCTACCACGCCAGCCAATAAGCGGCGGTCGAAATGGCATTAGGTGGACACTTACAGAATACCCCCCCCCCCCCCTCGCTCCCCATGACAATGCGAGGTCGTATGCTCTCGCATAGAAGTCCGCCGCCTTGGGCATCGCGCGAGTGAGCCGCTGGCTCAAAGGGAGTAGTGCACTGCGATCGGTCTGCGAGACACAGAAGGAAGAAGCGCAGCTGAAGGAGGAAAGCAGATAGAACAACAGCCGAGTGACACTGGCTCTCCTCCACCCTGCGGGGTTCCTCGTGCGGGCGGATGTTTATAGACGCAGCAGTTGGCGCGGCCACGAAGTCGCCGTAGGCGCACGAGCCACGCGCGGCCGTGTTTCGCCTCCACGCAAGGCCAAGGCGATTTTGTGTGCGACTCCCACTGAGAAGGCAATCGGCGACGAAGCGGATTACCGCTCAACGCCGGCGCCGGACAAGATGAAACACAAACAAAAGGCCGACGGCTTAAAGCAGCTTTCCAAGCCGGCGCACGTCGGTAGCTCGAACACGTACGGCTCGGGGGACTCCATCGGGGCGCCGCGAACGGCATCGGCGCCAGCGGCCAATCAGAAGATTACAGCCAAGGGACCTTTGGCGCCCGGGAGTCGGATCGAAAAGTAGGAGGAACGGACTTTAAGATCTTGAAGCCCTCGAAAACCTACCGAACTAATCTGCTTTGGACGATCAACTAAACGTTACTAAGCTACGGCCGATAGGCTGCGGACCACTACATGGCCGCGTCTGCAGAAATTGCGCGGTGAAAAGCTGCACGCGACGACGGGGAGGTTAGAAAGAACAGGTCAAGGCGATGAGAGCGTAAATAATTCGCCAGCTCCATTCAATTCCACGCTGCAGACTTAACTGCAGGGATGGGCAAGGGCACTGTGACAGATGGGCTCAGTTTATACAGATATATATGCTGGAAATCGTCGGCCGTTCGCGCTGGAGTCAAGGTCACGCCAAGCGCCTGCGACGCTCATGCTAAGCCGCATGCACTGCCATTGTTTCCGCCGAGATATCCAATATTCTCCGAAAATGTGAGTCGAATTACCTGTTGGTACAATTAGAGCGTGCAGCCGATAGGTTTGTCTTCATCAACCATGTGTAAGAAAATGCTTTTCTACTAGCAGCAGCACGGTGCGCAGAGTTCCGCAAAGGTAGAAACAAAGTGGTTGGCACGGCGCTTTTCCGCCATTTGGAATAATTTGTCTATAGTTCATCACGGACAGCTACTTTACGCAAACAATGACCTAGGTAATTTCCTACTTCGGAATCATTGGCAGAAACAAAAAGAACAAATGTTAGGAGGTGCCTGAATTGCATTCCCTGTCAGGCAGCTGCCCCACCGAAACTTGGCTGCGGCCGCCAGGGCCACCTCTGCGCTGCGTATACCGGTCCCATCTGAAGTTATTGAGATTGCCTCGAGCGCGAGCCACCTTTCGAGGTGCGCCTGAATAAACGCAGGCGCATTGGACCGCGTTCCTGCTCCCGACAGAGCTGTACAAGTACGGGCGACGGGCACCGGCGCGAACCATAGTGCGTTCGGCAGGCGTAATTAGAGCGCCTCAACTCCTCGCCTCGAAGCTGCTGCAAGGTTGTCGCCTGAGCGCGAACGCTTTGCGAATAGCGGGCGGCGTCGGCGGCGCAGCTCCTTAGGGAGCTTCCGTTCCACTTTGCCTTACCACTTATGTGTATCTGTCTGCTACACGAACACACGCGGCGTAGCCAGCTTTGTGTACGTGCGCGTGTCTCTCTCGACTTTGCACTGTTGAATATGATTAACGACCCGGCGAGTAATTGGTTCGCACTTTGCGCGTGCGCTGTTGCTGCAGCTCGATTGCGCCGCCTGTGGCTCTAAATGGTGCCTCTCCGCGCATCAGTCACTCGACCAGTCATTGGTTGTCAGGCGACTTAGATCGGCGTACCCCACCTTAATGGAACCGACACTGACAAAGGCCACGACCCATCGCGTAGACCCAGACTTGCACGCAACGAATTACATGTAAATGATTACGTGTGATCAATTACGCTGTGATTCAACTATTTTACGAGAAATCAACATACTTACTTAAATAACTAGCATAATTACCTTAATTAACTTAGTAATTATTAACCTCGCGGCCACTATTTTCAATCTACGGATTATAGCCGGTGAGTTTGCAAGGTGTATTCACTTGGACCAAATTCTCAGGACTGCAACTATCAGGACTGCAACTATTTTCAGGACTGCAACTATTTTCAAACTATCCTCCTGAGACCCCGCTATGGAGATTTGTCCAATATATTAGACATTAAGAAATAAGACAGCCCTCCTGTGACAAGGCTTTCATCCTCATAAAACCGCACTGTCCAACTTATTGGACACCTGTTTGAGCCATTCATGCAGCATTGATGAAAATACATCGCTCAAATTCCTGTCGAAACAGTTCCACAATGGCGGCATTCAGCGGCGCGGCGTTTTACGGCAGCTGCCGGAGAAGTAAGCACTGTTTCTCGTATTTCTACCTGCTTTCAGGGCATATCTTTGATTTTATAATAAAGTCAATACAACAGCATAAGCGCAGAATACGAAATTTAAATTTTTGGCGCGCTTACTTTTTTTCACGCTTCCTTTGATTTGGCGTGTCCATTATGTTGGACGCTGGGACTCAACCCGGTTATTTTGACCGCGCTTTTGAGATGGCCTTGTTATGAACAGCAGGCGAGTACTGTTGGCATTTAGCGGCTTGTGGACGAAATCGCGTCTCGTTTTTTTTCTTTAGTGGACTGGCCTCGCGTGTCTGATGATTTAGGCGGATAACTTTTCTTTTTTCAATCCATGGCTAAGACCCGCAAGACACCTCTCGCAGGTGGTCTCGTAAGGAAAAGGACATATCGATGTCCCTCGACCAGATATTGTGTGCATGTACAACGTCAACATGGGAGGTGTTGACAAGGCAGACCAAATGATAAGTTATTACAGGATAAAAGCACGCGTCAACAAGTGGACAGTCAGAGCCATTTTTCACCTCTTCCACATTGCCCTCAGCAACTCCTGGGTGCAGTACACGCGGCACATACCCTCTCTAAAGAAACAGCGGAAAGAAATACTCAAATCTGTGCAGTTCCGCCAATCTGTTGCCGAGACTCTCGTGGCTCAAGGGAAGAAGCAGAATGAAACGAAGAGTGAGAACAAAGCCGAGTGGCATCCGCCATCAAGGCAGGCTCAACTGTCTCCTCGAGAACCCCAAAAAAAGAGCACTACCCACTGCTCAATGCTGGCAGATACTGCAAACGCTGCCCGTTGCAGACTACATGGCTGCGACATGAAAACAAATATCTTTTTCACCAAATGTGGGCTCTTCTTCGGCATCACCCAGGAAAAAAAAGCGTTTTGAAGTTGGCCACAGGAGGTGAACACAAGAGCAAATTTTTTTTTGAGCGGAGGAATGCTCTTTTTTTGTACTTTATTCACTACTTTGCCTTTCGAGTTATTAAAATATTTTTGCACACGAGTTTGAGCGCAATATTTGCGGTATGACATTACGTGCGCGCTGGGTGAAAAAGACCGGGTAGCATCCCGATGTCCAATATATTGGACATCGCGCTGAGCTGAAACTAGCAGGGCTGTTAAAAAAATATTTAACACTTTTCATCTTCATAAACCTACTGACTTATTCTGAAAGTTTGGAAAAAATCTGTGCACCCAAATGCATCCCGGGTCTCAGGAGGCTATGCGACGAAATGCATTGGCGTTCCAGTTACTTCTTTAAAGAAAACGCAGTTTTATTAATGTAAGCACGAAAGTAACTGGAATAACAATGCATTTCGTCGGGCACATTGAAAAATTAATATATCGAAACTGGTACAGTCCTAAGAATTCGTTTCAACACGCCTTGCGAACTCACTGTCTGTAATTCGTAGATTGAAATAGTGGCCGTGATGTTAATAATTCGAAAGTCAAATAACGTAATTGTACTAATTATCTAATTAAGTATTTTGATTGCTCGCAGAACTAATAGCCGTTTGATCGAGTAATTTATATCAACGATTAGAATTGCACTATCTGCCACAAGCAATTTAAAAAAAAATTAGTGCAGATAAAAAAAAAGAAGAGAGAGAAACAGCCTGTGTACTACATAATCATTGTGGCATATGTATACCAACTGGCCTTGTAATCTCCTATACTGAGGAACTGCGTGTCATTGACACCAACGTCTGCTGCTTCTGGACAAATAGATGCACGTATGTAAGCTGTAACCAAGCCAGTGTTTGATTAAAAGATAAAGCACCCGTTTTCCTGCATTCTTTGAACGAAACTCGCCGTGTTGGCCTGCAGCAACAGAAAGACTGTGCTTTGTTGTGGTGTCGGCAATCGGACGTGCGGGGCATTCAGAGCTGTAGAACGTCAAGGACTACGCGTACAGCAACCGTGCAACGGTTTACCTGCGGAAGTGAAGTGTAAGTGGGCCAATCGGCGCATGCTGAAGAGGAAAGGAACAGCGTAAAAGACTTGACGTAGTGCAGTGGTTGGACAAGGAATGTCGCACAAAGGGGCTTATCTGGTTAAATAGTCCCCTTGATTATTAGATCATCTTAGTTGCATTACAAAATAACCATACAAAACCACAGAAAAATTTCTTCCCGCACTGTGCGAGAATAAGAGCTACGAAGCAGCTATAGAAGTAAAGAGTTGCCGGTAGGCTAGTGACCCTACTAAGGCGACAGCGTCTGTTTACGGTCTAGGGAACAAAATGCACACTCAGGGACCAAACGCGAGAGTGTATTGATACGAGAAAAGCGTACGTCGAACAGCACCTCTTTCTTGGCACTCTCTCAATGGTATAGCAGTGATTCGCGCGTCGCCCTTATTGTTCCGAGGCTCGTCACGACCGGTCAGAATCACGTTTCCGGTCTGCGAACAACACGGCGGTAATGTAATCGCTGACAAACGAGGCGCACATTAACCGCGACGAAGTGCGGCGGGCGCAGCGAAAGAGGGCAGCGTCGCGTGTATGTATCGACGCGGTCGTGCCTTCGAGGTTAATGGGCGGCTTCGGCGCGACACCGCGGCTCCACAGTGGCGGCCGGAAGCTTTCACGCCACGCAACAGTGGGAGTGGCATAAACGTGGCGGCTTGCGACACGCCCAGTGTGGGAACGACGAGCGAATTCCGCGAAGTCCGGTCAGCATACTGTCTCCTGTGACTCGCGGGAAGGCTGCAGCGTGGTTGATGATTCCCCGGGCTCGTGTCCAGTACCGAGCCCAACTTCCCTACCGTTCCTTTCGTGATTGTCTGCGGCGTAAAGGCGTTGTGCAGCACAGTCCAGATGTGACCTCGGTGAATATGTGAGTCAGTCACGAATGTGGCCGCAGCTTTCGCAGAAACTTTGCACGAATGGCGAGGCTGATGTAGTCCCGCACTGCGGGGCACATTCGGAACACTGTCTTTTGGTAAGCCGATTTCAGAGCATCTGCACTCGTGGAGGGCTCCGCGGGGAGTTTCAGTATTACCAGAGACACGTACGCAGTCAAAATCTACCGTTCTTCCGCGTTGCAAACACACATACTGTCATCTGCGTCCCGCAATAGCCAGAAAGGTATAGAGAAGAGCAGTTTGTTCCACAAGCAGCAGATGAAGCATAGCAAACGGTCGCCGTAATGTGTTTTTGTCCATCTTCACACTCGTGAATGAATGTAATTAACAGCCATTTATAGCATTTATAGCTACGTTACACTTTTTTCATTTGCAGCAAATAAAAGAAATTCATTCTCATCAGTAATAGAATACTAATTAGTACACATATTAGAACACATTGATGATCATCAGTTCCCACCAATCAGACTCCCATTGGTGTCTTTGAGTGCGTTTAATGTGCACATTTGAGAATATGTTCAAGCACGCCTGTAAAAGTATACAATTATATCGGAAGCTGCAAGGGAGCTCAAGTGCATGATGCGTGAGGTAGTTGCCTTCTTAGTTTTCTTCCAAGCTTGTACATTGAGTGGGGTGACAGCATTGAGGGAGCGAGCCACGGATAACGCACTGGTAAGAGGTTTCGTTTAAAGCGACGTTTCTGTTTTTGCTGCTTGCAACACTGCATTACGTAATCCTCTAGAATGCTATCGCAGAACTCTTTTCTATAATTTTAGGCAAGCTCCGTTGTACGTTGTGGGCTACACACTGTTTTTTTCCGCGGTTTCAGGAGAAGAGTCTTCGCGGCGGAGGATAATGCATACGCTGATGGGAACATTGCTAACAAGAACTCTAATAGTGCTCGTTAGAGCCTGTGGCGCTAACCGCAGACGCAAGCTTATAAACTATTTTATATCCGTCTTTTAAGAACTTCGCCCTGGACCCCATCGCAACTGGACCTGCTTCTCACTCGATGACGCCAGCTTATGTTCACGCAGCTCCTTTTCGCGGGGGGGGGGGGGGGGGGGGACGCATTCACTTACCATTTGCAGATTGACTGGAGCGGATGGCGCTTAGCGGTTTTTGTAAGAGGCTGTCACCTGCAATTAGCATGACATCATAGCACTCCGACTAAAAGCACGGCGTAGTTAACCTGAGCTCCGCAGCTGATGAGCGTATTCCATGTTACTAGGCGTAGATATGAAGGGTATATTTGCAGCTGCTCGTGGCCCTGTAGTGGTTGGTTGTGCTTGAGAGCACTGGTAAACACGAAGTCCCGACCACTATACTGCCACGTTGCCCTCCTCATGTTGCCACTTCTCTGTGGCGTTCGTGCAACCAGGCACTTGCGGCTGAACCACAACTTAGAAGATCCACAAATATACATTTACAATGACCCGTGCCTGCGTGTGCGGGCTCAATCGATCGAGTTTTACATCCCAAGATGCAGCCGGGTTACGATGTGCATGCGGCAACGGGAACCTCGAACTCCATGATACCACCTGGAGATGTTTAATATGCGTCAAACGCTCATGCAGCGCAATGATGTTTCATACTTATCCCCATATAGTGTAATGCGGCCGCCAGGGCATGGAGTCAAATCTGCGGCCTTGTTCTCAAAAACAGAATACCATAAACGCTTAACAAGAGCTCGAGTTCCGTCAATAGCGGGGACGTGCTCCGCTTCTGCAGCGGGATCATAGTGCAAACAAGCCTCGCGGATGTCATTGCAACATGAATTCACCGTAAGAAATAAGACTTCTCGTAGCATAACCACCCAGCCAGGAACAGAGATGCGCGTTCAGCATTTGTGCATTTAGCCGAACGACTGTCAGTATTAACGTTTTGCTATTAATCTGGTTGCTTTTACATTACTGACTAACCTGTTTTTAAGAGTTTATTGAGCAGTTCAGCTCACAGAACTGGGAACAGATTTCAGATGGAAGTCATACCAACTGAAGCTCACTAGGAATTGTATCTGCTGTCCCGAGAACAGTCATCTTTCGTGCATATTTTTCTTTCGTTTGAAGGCTCTTCCCATCTCCGAAGTACCTACATTTTAGAACATTTACACTTCGAACGCGGCTTCGCTATCACCGTGGGAATCAGCGCCACAAGGAGGAAACCTTCCCATATAGAAACCCAACTTTCACCGCATAGCACCGAAGCGAAAACGAAGTGTTACCTCACATAGCATTAGCTTCCTGCGTGACGGCTACACTGTACTACATGACCTATCTGTGGGGCCACAGTGCAGGAAAAGCTACTCGTCAAAGAGGCGAAAATGCCGACCGCGAAGGCAGATCGCGCGGCATTAAATCATCGCGACAGCGCTCGCCCGCGTCACCAGCGAACGCGCATTATCGCGACGCAACAGATGCGGGGGAGGGGGGGGGGGAGCAGCAGCGTGACGCGGCGCACTGCTCGGTTGCACAACAGGCCCTTATTTGTGGTAGTCGATAGGACGCTGCACAAGGCGCCGAGCGTGAAGAGCGCCGTCTCTCGCCTTAGCACAAGAGCAGTCGAACCCACTCATCGCGTCAACGACGCTCATAAATGCGCTCTGTTACAACATTCAATCTGCGCAGTCGGAAGCGTAAGACTTCGACGGTGGTCGTCCGATTCGGCAAAGTAGCTGGCAATTCACTTATATGCAAGGTCACTAACCGGAGCCTATAAGTGCCTTGGCAAAGGTCCAACAGCTCAGCGATGCTTGACCACATTGCACGCGTTTCTTTGGTGCGTTCGCCTAAGCGTCTTACGCGACGACGAAGCTGCGACAAGCAAAGGAATTGTCAGATCCATGCTTCATTATTAACATTCAGTCATCAACTTAACGGTACATACATAGGCAAGAAGAGGAAGTCCAGAACTGGCTGTAAAATTTGGTGTCACTACTACTCCGCGCACACAAAGACACCCATCTTAAATGAAAGCGGATAGATTCTATGCCATACAGGGAAATTTGAAAAAGAACAAGAAAAAAAAAGGAAAAAGCCGGAAGTGGACCAGAAGCTCGAGCACCTTGATTGCTTCTGTACACTGGGAGTCCGAGCAACGGCAAGTAGTAAAACAAGAAATGGAACACTTTGAACTTCTGCACAGCCGATGAACTTCTGCCACTGGCTCAAAGGTACTCGCGTAAAGGTGGCCCCAGATGGCGGAACATTACGTCGAAAGCCTTTAAACAGACAAGTGGCAACGTCAGTGTTTGCTGTGCAGACAATACTGCGTATCAAGTCGAGGAGGACGGCAAGACGGTCGTTGACCTTTTCGCAACCGAAGACAGCACGACTCCCGTGAAGTTGAAAGTAGCATCCGTGAAATATATTCGCACTCGTATAGGAGGGCTGCTTCGCACCGGTGAAGCCAGGATTGTAATCAATGATGCAGCGAAAGGAGTTTGAGAAGCTGTCTGACGAGGGCGGTAAAATTGTCGTACTGCATCGCTCGCCAAGTGAAGGGGAAAAGATGCAAAGTAACCCGGCTATGCTAACGGCCTGCTCAAGAGTGTCTTTCAGTAGACGATATGCTAACTCACGAAATACGAAGAGAAAGGTCTGAAAAGTGAAAAAGTTAGTAGCACTGAAGCATATGGCGGTATTAAGGAATATGCCCGAGCTAGAGGTGAATTTGCATGTAGCCCACTGACTCAGCTTTTACCTTCGCTAATTATTTTTATAATATTTGAAAGATCGTGCTGAAGCGTACAACGTTATTCGTGGAATCGATGATAATGGCAGTCAGTTTTCAGAGAAATTCGTTTTCAGCAAGGTATGCTTCTGTTTTGAGCACTTTTAGCGTTCATGTAATGATCATATATTTTCACTCAACCAGTCAAGTTGTCCCTGATTGTGAATCGGCTAGCGCTCGCGAATAATATATTTAAAAAAAATGTATATAACGCATAAAAAAAGCAACGCTACTAAGGAAGAACCTTTTGGGCACTCTGCCCATGTCTATCGAACCGGCGATTTACTCGGCAGTAAGAACACACGACTATACCATGCTTCCAGATGCTCATGAAGGTTTTGTGGCTGAGGTGGGAAAAAAATTGAATTTACTCGCTAGATAGACACGACCAGCCGGTAATTAGGGGTCACTTGCCCGCTTCCTCACTTTTGAAAACGGACAGTGTCGGCTGAGCGCTGGCAAATCCAACGAATCAGCAGCTGAGGCCAATTTTTCTTTTGGTAAAGCGGATACACGAGTACTGCATTTTTTAAAATTCTCGTTACGTATCCCCCGCTTGGGCAGCAAGGACGACGCGCGGGACGCACCTTCCACTGGTGCCTTGTGAAGGACGCTACCGCTGGGCAAGTTGCCACCACAGCAAGTTTCAGTTTTCCTCCGCTTGCATCTTCTCGAGTTCCTTTGGGACGTCTAAACATACTTGAAAGCACAATAGCAGCTTTGCTATTTTTACCCTAAGGGTGGTGGGGGGGAAGGAGGAGATGGGTCCAGATCAAGTACTAGTTCCCAATGGTCCAAGGTGTGACATTTATAATCAGATGCGTTAAATATGAAAAAAATTAATTTCGGCCTTTTTTTTATTGCAAGGTAATTTGAACTTCTTTAAATTTTTCTACACGTATGTATTGTAATAAAGAATACATATGCCATTTGTGGCCTGCCTGACACCTCCCGCTTTTCCTTTCTCTTCTCCCAGACAAGGCATAATTGGTACGCCACTGTTCTAAGCGGACATCCCCATTCCTGGTCGCATACTTATGTGACGGATGAGACGGAGCAGGAGTAGTCTCACATTACGCGCACACGAAGGCCACTGCGTATCTGACATAGGTTCAAGGACCGCCTAGGATTGCTCTTGCAAGAACACTGGCCAGTGCTCATGTAGACCCAGTGGTGAAAACGCATGAAGCAGCTGACACACCGCTGCACCGCAGGCGGAAATTTCCTGTGTGCAAGGCCTTCCCGTCGACAACTCCACTGGGAGCGCTCGAAAAAAATGTGATCTTCGTCGCTAGCGGCTAGCTTCATCAAGCAGACCTTCTCGGGCACGACGTCGCCGATCACTCAACGCAGCGTAGCAGGCAGTGAAGCGTCTCAACGTGAATCAGTGAGCAATCGATCCGTAAGCAGCTCGGCGACGGGGACGCCTCTAGCGCGTCTGGGGCCATGTGCAAGTTGCAGTCAGTAATCTCATTTTTCTGCACGTATAAGTTCCGACAGCGAAACTTCCTATGTCGGAGAAATACATTCACATTGTTGCCACTGCAACGATGATTACCTGCAAGGATGAATACCCCCTAAAAATATCGATATCCCATGTTTAAATGTGATGTTCAAGTTCTTACTTAATATACTGATAACGGAAATAGGTATAAAGCCAGTGGTGGCAAGACTGACAAGAATAAAGAAATAAATGAAAGATATAAATGTATACTGCGACGTTGTATGCATGAACATTATCGAATTTTAATATGCTATAATCGTCAGTTCAGTCGCCGGGGCAGTATACTATACGCTGTTGTTTAGGCTGTAGCTTACTGTCTCCTCTTGTCATGCGAAGCCTCGTAATTGCTTGACCTGACGTAACGCCTGTTCTTTGGGTGTTGTGGATCTCTACTTGGGGAAAAATTCGTCCTGGTCCGGGACTTAAACCCGGGACCAATGTGTATATATATATATATATATATATATATATATATATATATATATATATATATATATATATATATATATATATATATATATATATATATATATATATATATATATATACATATCACTTTTTCAAACAAAGTTCATTACACAAGTAGTGCTGAGTGCATCAATTTCCGCCAGTGGAGTTCCTGCTGACCGAAGAAGAGGAGGAGGAACGAACTTTATTTTAGTACAGAAGATTTATGAAACCTAGGCCTCTCTACCTAGATGCTGGCCTCGAGCCCGTGGGCCCTGGTGGCATCTTCGGCCTGCTGGCCGAGTGCTCAGAGCTTTCTCAGCATCAAAAACTGCCCAGTCCTGTTAGAGCTGCATTGGCCTAGGTCCTTAGGTATAAAGTAGCAAAGCTGCCTGAAGGCGAAACTGACAGCGCAGTTTGAGTGGAAATTGGTGGTCGAACCAAATCTCGGCGTGTTTCTAGTACTTGCGCTTCTTTATGACGAGCCAAGGGCTGTTCTTGGAAATTGTGATGTGCCCATTGGACCGTATATTTGCGTAGCAACGGCAGTTATGCTGTGCGATAACAAGGAGACCGCAAGCCGCCAAATCGCGGATGTGACAGAGCGCCGCGAAAAGAACGTTTGTTCTTAAAAGAGGATAGAAATTCGCCTACGCAGGGAGTCCCATCCGCCGCTCCCCTCCTAGCGATCGCGTACTCTGCACAGCGCGCCTGTGGCTGTTCTTCGCGAAGTGGTCCTATTACGCGTCGCCTACAGCACAGCGACAACCACACGTGATGTCGTAAAGCGGTCCATCGACAGTCTCGCAGCTAGACAAGATTACGAGATAAGGCACACCCATCGGTAGGCCGGATCAACTGTATCCGTACACTCGTTATTCAAAAGAGAGTCGCAACGCTAGTTTGGTGAGCCAGCTCAACTTACAAGAGAATCGCAAGAGAATGAGCACTAAGCACTGGCACCGGTGGGGAACGTATAAGACTCAAGCCACGACTCCGCCCGTATAATCGGCTCGAAAGGTCTACATCGATGCGGCCCTGTTTATTGGTGCGTTCGTTTTTCTTCTTGCGTGTGTGTGCGTGTGATGGCACGAGGCAGACACCCTGCGGATTGCCGGCGAGTTCGGTGCTTGCCGTCAGCCTGGACGTGTGTGTTTGCCGTCAGAGCGGTGCGCGGAGGCCTGCGCGCCCGAGCCGTTCCCCGGGGACCGTGCAACCCCGCGGATAGGATGACCTCGGGATGGAAATTCCCGGAGGCGCACACACGGTTGGAACCCCCTCCCAATTAAAAGAACGCGCCTACGGCGATGCCGGCGGAACGGACGCGAAGCAAGAACTTCCATGAGAACACGCACAGACTCTCAAGTGGGCGCAATTCAACGACCCTCGAAAAATTTTGAGGTGTACATACCGAATAACTCCAGGGAAATTGACACTTTGTGTATTCGACGAGAGGGCAAAACTCGATGGTCTGTCTTTCACTCGGTTATATAGCGCCTTCTCTATTTCTGCGTGGTAACCTGCTTAGCTCATATTATTCTTTGTTTTTCTTTTTCACTTCTTGAACGACGCCGGAGCATTGCTTTGCGAGAACTGGAGTAATTTTTTTTTTCTTTTCCACGAGCTTATATAATTCGTACAACACTCGGAACAACGCCTGCACACAGACCGTGCTGAGAACATTCAGCGGAAGTTTTCACCCTGTAAGCTTTCCTCGAGCGCTCGCGGTGTAGCAAGCCTTCGCCGCTATTTTCCTTGCTCTTGATGAAAGAGTGCGACTCTGGACAGCGCGGCATCACTGTGTCTCTACGGACTTGAAATAGCCGTCCCCCCTTAACAGAATTAACAGACAGAATTATAGTGAAGCAAGAGATAATCACGAATTTTTTGCTTCGGGTTCTTTTTACCACCTCTTTTTGTTTTGTGCTCGGTGGTTCTGTAAACATCTCAAGAACACGATACCGTTGGAGTGTATGCACTCCTTTGTTCTGGAGGTGCTGTGAGTAGGTCGTTAACTTCATGTTCTATTATCTTTCTTCGACCAGGAGAATTAAGCAACCGCTGCCTTTCCTTGAATATGCTTGCTACGCTGTTTTCTTTTGGCATAAAATAAGCTACTCTCCTATATAGCGGTATAGTGAAAGAAAGACTGTAAGAAGCGCAAACACGAACTGCGCAGATATTGTCTCATCCTTCTTTCTTGTGAGAGCACCGGGAAGTTGTTAATACTAGTGCTTTTGACAAAAGAAGTTGACGGTGTCGCATAGAGAAATCAACGATTTTATATCGACATATATAATATACTAGTATAGCAAAAAAAGAGTATGATCTATACTAAAGAAAAAAAAAGAAGAGAAAGCTTAGTTGAAGGTACAGCACAAGTCCTCTATGTGTTTTTTTTTTTTTAATTTCGCTTTTCGTAAGACACATCCGCATCAACTCGCCTATCTTTCAGTGCTTTTATACCAAAATGCTGCTGAGGAAATCAAGAAAGTAAAGGACGCTAGGCAACCGCTGCAGTCGTAGCAAAAGCGTGGCTATACAAGCGAAACTTTATATTCCTTCTCCCTCCCTATACTTTGCGTGGACAGATATGTCTGGCCAAGTAAACTCAAGCGATCACGGATGTTGTGTAATCTAATGTGGTGACGTGGTGGTCCAATTTTGACACCGGTGCGCGATATGCCTCCTCGTAAGGGTTTCACGTGGTTTGTGATGCGCATCGATCCTGTAGACAGTGCGACGTCACGGTGACCACATGACCTCATCGCATTTCATCAATAGAGCTAACGAATAAGTGGCAGCATATTTCAGCCGTCTACCTAGAAGGTATTGCTTGAATTAGAAAACCATGCTGCGGCCTTACTGCCTAATTCTATTTCTTCATAGCACGTATAGATATTTGAATATCTTTTATTTTCTAGATGCGTACAGCCTATTTCTTTCTTCACTCTCTAAATAAAAAAAACGTTGTCGAAAAAGCTCAGCGTTAAACGCTGTTGCTGTTCAAGAGAACGTTGCTTTCCTCAAAAGGAGCGTACCTAGGAGCTACTGAGAAACCACTTCAGAGCATTTGTATCTGACTGCAAGACAGTTTCCTTCGGAATACCATTTGTTCGGTCCTTAGTACTATATACAATACAAAATAATAGAATTGGGCCGTTAACACACCGTGTTTCTAAAAGGTGCTAAAAATATTTTGACAGCATCACAGTACAGGAGAAAAGAAAAAAAAAAGGAAGCGGCTTTTAGTTGACTCCACAGAACCCACAAGCAGGACTCGGGGAACGTTCTCGAGAAAGTTCGTGCACGGCTTCATATCATCCAGACTAGAGAATTTGGATGCGAATGCTACAGCGTTCACATATGCCCAAAGAAGAAAAATTATTGCTGACAAGTCTGGCGATCTTGGTGGTCAGGCAACGGCTACGCATTGTTCTCTCTACAGGTGCTCGATTGTTTTCTCTCGCTTACCTGCCGAGCTTGATCGGAAAAATGTAGCAGTGCTCTACTGTTCTCAAACTACATCCTTGAAGATAGCTCCTGCGCAAGCTCGGGCAATGCACCCTCCAAAATGCACTCGGCCCATTTGTTTCCTGTTATAATTGCATAAATAACGAATGCGACCCTGAGAAATGCCGCACGACACGTTAGCTGCCCATCTCTCTCGGGGCTTGTATTGACGTAGCCAATGGGAGTTGATATCGCCGCAGTGGTGCGCGTTTTGAAAGTTCCCTAAGTGGCAGTTCCCTAAGCGTCTGCAAAAAAAGTTCCCGTTGTGGCAGTTCCCTAAGCTTCTGCCACAGTGCACCTCATCAGTCCGAAGAACGCTCTGCAAAAAAGTCTGGGGCCGAATTAACAAACCTTTTCGTTCGTGAAAGCTCTTTGCCAGAGGTCAACCACCGACGCTAGTAATATGTCCACCATCAGGATTGGCTGGAATTTTCTCTTAAGAAGCACTCTAGCGTAAGAACTTTCTTGCGGATATTAGGCCGTGATCCCCGGACCATGACCATGCATATGTTTGAAGTCGACTGGAGTAATGATCTGTAAAATACTATTCCAGTTGGTCTCTAGGCCAACGTACTTGAACTCTCATTTCTCTGAAGAAAACGAGTAACAGCGCTGGACAACGGGACGTGACTGAGACAGACGAAGCGCTCTCAATTACGTCCTGTTGTTCATCGCTGTTACTTGTTTACTTCAGACATGTACCAGCCAGCCCAAGTTAGCACGTTATTGCATGTCATTTATCCGTCTTTCAATCCTTTTTCCCTTACCCTAATGTAAGGCACCCAACCAAGTTGAGTGCTGCCTAATCTCCCTGTCTATCCTCCATTTCTTGCTCTTTACTAAGTGACGCGTACGTTATGAAGGGCTCGATACTGGCACGGTACCATTAGTACGGATGCTCCATTTCCCGCAACATAGAATTGCCCAGTTGCGCCAGCCAACGCAACATTGTACGGGCGCCTAATCGGCTAGCGCATGTAGCCGCGAGTGTAACTGATGCAGGCAGTGAGTCTGTGCGGGATTGACATCAACGGCGAAGGTGGTGCTCGCTTGAAGTGACAATAAATCTGCCCGCCTTACTGACTCCTCTAGTTTGGGAACGCCTGAGCAACTGGTCTATTCTGCACTGTTCATTCAGGAAACATTCACTTCGTTTTCCCACGCTTTTGTGTGTAATGTCTTTGTCGGGTCATGTAGTTCGCGACAACTGAGGAGGCGTCGCTTCTGAGCTTCGCGCTACTACAGTTCGTTGGTTTTCTAACAAGAATGCATTCTTAATTGAACCTAGTATAGGAAGCTCTTATTCTCGGCATGTTTGTTCTCTGGGCGGTATGTCATCTTTTTCTCTAAATGCGGAGCAACATGTCAGGCCTGTCTTCAGTTTCAAATTGACGACATTCCTCTTCTTGTGTTGTTGTTCATCGTCTTCGACGTTTTGCATTCGTGTTGCGACCACATGTTACGCATTTGCATTACTTGTCGAATCGGATATAGCCACTGCATGTCGATATAGCCACTGCGATGACATTTATTCCTTTCTTTGTTTCTTTGTTTTTTTTTATTGCAATAGCGATTATATGAACACTCCAGGCGCATTTTGCCGCCGGCGTCGACATCGATGTGAGGCTCTGTATAAAGTCCCGGGTGATAATCTCGTTACCGCGTTCCGTATGCTATATGTGCGAGTGAAAGGTTGCGGGGGTGCACCAGAGAACGCGGCTCAGCTAACGGCGCGGTGGTGCGGGTACCCTATCTTGGAAGCGACCTGCGACGTGGCCAAAGTGGGCACCCGCGAGGGCCTCATCTTCAAAGCGATCTGCCATGTTTGCAGAGTACGCGTAGTTCCGGCAGCTTCGCATGTGCTGTGCTTTCGACATTTCGTTCGCGGGGATGCGAGATATACACGAAGGTCAATTCGCTCGTTGCTGCTGCCGCGATTTCTCACTCAAGCGTTTTCATAGCAAGTTTCCGCGGTCATCGAGCGAGATGTGTTCATGCTTGCCCGTGCGCGTGTGACACCGTTCTTGTTAATTTAATTAGCAAGTGAATGTTCGCAAGTTTATACGGCTGATAAAACTACTATCGTTACTTCGTATAGCTATCTACTAATTTGCTATCACAATCGATGCTTCGCTTTTCGGGCGAAACTGGGACTTTCTATTTTTTAACCGGGAGAGATTTGCTTGAAGACCTTCGTTCTTATTGATGCGGTTGTATAACTAGATGCCTTTTTTATTTATTTGTTTGTTTGCATTTTGTACACTTGTTTTATTTTTTGTAGGTGTCAGTGGCAAGACTTCCTTCTTTATTAAATTTTAATTTCAAATAAGTACACACGCGGCATAAGGTATCCTTCTGAGCTACTTTTCGGGAAAATAAAGCCGCACATCTTGCGACATGCGAGTCGGTAAGACGTCCGATGTATTCCCTTACGACTTCCAGTGCCTCGCTGCCAATTTACAATAGGCAGCGAGGCACTGGAAGTCGTAAGGGAATACATCTACTTAGGGCAGGTAGTGACTGCGGATCCGGATCATGAGACGGAAATAATCAGAAGAATAAGAATGGGCTGGGGTGCGTTTGGCAGGCATTCTCAGATCATGAACAGCAGGTTGCCATTATCCCTCAAGAGAAAAGTGTATGATAGCTGTGTCTTACCAGTGCTCACCTACGGGGCAGAAACCTGGAGGCTTACGAAAAAGGTTCTGCTCAAATTGAGGATGACGCAATGAGCTATGGAAAGAAGAATGATAGGTGTAACGTTAAGGGATAAGAAAAGAGCAGATTGGGTGAGGGAACAAACGCGAGTTAATGACATTTTAGTTGAAATCAAGAAGAAGAAATGGGCATGGGCAGGACATGTAATGAGGAGGGAAGATAACCAATGGTCATTAAGAGTTACGGACCGGATTCCAAGGGAAGGGAAGCGCAGCAGGGGGCGGCAGAAAGTTAGGTGGGCGGTTGAGATTAAGAAGTTTGCAGGGACGGCATGGCCACAATTAGTACATGACCGGGGTTGTTGGAGAAATATGGGAGAGGCCTTTGCCCTGCAGTGGGCGTAACCAGGCTGCTGCTGCTGATGATGATGAAGACGTCCGAAACTGAAACGCAGGTGGCCCACTAAACGTTATGAAAGATAACACACACAGCACCGACGCACACCATGCGCGCGCGCACACACACAAACAAATGCGCACGCGCTCTTACCACCACAACACATAAAATGAAAGGATTTTTCTCCCGTTTTCCCTCGCATCACTGTTGCTTTGTCTTCTCGGCAACCCATAAAAAGAGGAACGGGGACGCTTGTTTTCAGCTAAATTGTGGTCCAACTTTGAGAGAATCGAAGGTCCTTTGGTTTGCCGATGAAAGCTCTCTCGCCTCCCCTCCGTACCCCCTGCTTGTATTGCGATAGCAATTATATGGACACTCTGGGCGAATTTCTGTTGTCGCCGTCGGCGTGATGTTCCATATAAAGTCCAAGGGCGATAAGACCGTCGCCGCGGGCCCTACGCTGTATGTTCGAGTTAAAGCGTGCAAGAGGAACCGATGATGGCGGCTAAATCTCGCCCGCGCGAAAGGGAGGAGAGCCGGCCGGAAGCGCACCGTCTGCCGTCGCGCTCGAAGTACCCAACGTTGCGAAACTCCGGGGGGAGGGGATGGGGGCGACGGTCTACTTCGGCTGCAACTGCGTTATGTGGCTGCTGCGCTTGGTCGCACGGTCGTATCTTGAGAGCGATCTGCGTTGGGGGGGCAGAGTCTAGGTGCGTCGGCGGCTCGCAGGTTTGTGCGCGCTGTGTGTTCTCGGCGCTCAGTTTGCGTCGAAGCGTTAGACAGCACGAAGGTCACTTCGCTCGCTGTGGTGTCGCGCTTGCTCACGCCAGCGTTTCGACAGCGAGTGTCGGCGGTCACCTAGTGTGATGTATTCATGCTTGTTGTGCGCGCTGACACCATGCTTGTTAATTTAGTCAGCAAGCGAATGTTTACAAGTTGATACGGCCGATAAAAGTACTATCCTTACTTCGGGTGACTGTCTGCTAATTTGCTATCGCAATCGATGCTTTGGCTTGGCTGCGAAACTGCGAGTTTTTTTAACCCACCTCCGAAATCAAAGCTGGGTCTTTTTTTTTTGCGTGCTCGACGGTGGCGTTTTATCGCGCACAAATGACGTCATTAGCAAATAGCGATGTTTCTGCAACTACAAAATATAAGTAGTAAAAAAAGTGCGCTTTTCAGTATCCAATAATTAGTGACATAAAGGTCTCCTTACGTCACCTTCATGGCTACGGGCTCCTCGCTCGAGCAGCCAGTGTAATTTTACATTGCAGTCCGACATCTTCAAAAAATATAAAGCCTGTTCCAGTATTGCGACGGTCAGGGAGGAACCAGAAAACAGTAGTAAGCGAGGGAAAACCAGTCATGGTTCTTAGACCGTATCCATATTACTGCGGCAAAGAGCCACTAGCCAGCAATACTTTAGGAGGACGGAAGCAGCCGGAGAGAACTCCAATTCAATTGGAACTCGTGGAGATAAAAGCGGGAGGGCAGACTCATCTTTTTCGCCAGCAAGTGACTGCTTTTTCTGAGAAGCAGTCGCAGTGCGTTTAATACGGGTGTCAGCTTCATCGATCTTGCTATGAGCGAGCCTGCATAGTCCTGTTTTCGCTTTCAAAACAGTGTCGCTTTTCGATCGCAGTCAAATGAGCCCCACCACACACACAATGCGCATTTGAAGCTCGAAAGGACGGCGTCCGTCCTGTAGAGATAATGCTCTTTTTTGTTTTCCTTTAACTTAAGAACCTCATATATTCCTGCTCTGGGGTTTGCCATGAGGAATGGTCGAGTATACACAGAAGCGAGTCAAAAAGAGGGAGAAATGGTGAATAAAGACGGGAAAAGACAAGCTAGAAAAGCAATAAATGCAAACAAACAGCAAATAAAAAGCCTATATTGGAACGGGAAATCACAATGGGCGCCTGCTTTGAGGGTACACCGAGTGACGCCAATCTTCGCCCTCACTATCGTGCGGCCAAGTGACGCGCTTGACATCTTTCAAGTGCGGCGTTCGGCTGTTTCGCCGCTGACGGTCACTTGGGAAGAGGGTTTGTCAGTGCGCGCTTGAGTTCCTCCCCGCGCCAGCTCGCATCTCTTCGTGCACGCACCGGCTCCCGTAGGCGCGCGTTCGGCCGTTCGGCTAAGCGCACGGAACGCATATGCCTGGCAGTGTCCCATTTGGTTTCACGCTTCGTGTTTACGCGCGCCTCGCGCCCGTGTGTGCCGCGCTTCCGTGCCTGGCGTTTGAACGGACGGCGCACGTACATGCAGGCTCTCAACGAAAGACGCCATGGCAAGGCATTGGTGCGTAGGAGCAGCAAGCAAAGAGCCGCCACTTTGTTCGTGTCAACGCCCGTCCTGACTAATGTTCCATTCTCGTTTAAGGCGAAAGCGTTACTAGGCTCGCATTGCAGAAACCCTCCGAACCTGCCAGCCGTACCCGGAAGCCGTCCGCCACCGCCGTGCCAAGAACTGCGGTAAACGAAGCGAAATGGAAGCGCCCTCCTGTGCACTGACCATCAGCTGCGAAACAGCTGAGCGCCGCGCTTGAAATTTAGCAAGTGGGTGACTTGGCCGCACGCATGGCTAAACGAGGGTGAGGGCGAAGTTTGTCGTCACCGGGTGCACGCTCAAAGCAGGCGCCCGATTTAAAGCCCCGTAAACTTCGTAAAGTGGTGCTACGCTTTGAAGAATGCCGTCTCCTCCTCGAGCGCTCTCGCCGACGCCACGTCGCTACTGGCGTAATAGCATCACGCGGGCCCTCGCGCCGTGCATCAGCGCAATTTTCGCTCGAGAAGCGTCTACGGGGCGGCGAGAAGCGCATGTTGGCCCCGTTGCTACGCTCGAGCAGTGTAGGTGGCGCCACGGTCGAGAAGGGAGCATGAAAGAGAGGAGAAGCGAGGAAGGAGGGGCAGCGGAGGAGGGGAGCGTCGCTACTTTACGAAGTTTAAGGGGTTTTAGCCCGATGGAGATAGCAGCGCCGCGGTGTGGCCCCGCAGCCACTCCTGCGCCCGGAGCCGTGGGCCGCGCATTTTTGATCGCGATTGTACAAGTTGTAGTACTTAGTTCAAACATTTAGTTCACATGAGACAGATATAGATATCTCAGAGTACCGCTTTACACCAGTAAACGAGTGAGCCATAACGCTATTTGATAATGTCCCCCATTTAAAAGCGCCTTAAATTCATGAGGGGCGGTGATGTTGACAGCATCGGCTGGCAAGTTGCGTCTTTTGCTGTGCGGACGCAAAGTGATACCAGATGCGCAGAAGTTTGCGCCTGTGGAACATAAACGGCTTTATTAAATGGAAACTCAGACATACACCCGTTCGTAGCAATTGCCACAAAGGAAACCCATACGGGTTCCTCGAAAAAAAAAAAAAAACCTCAGAGTTGAAGAAAAATTCGTCCTTGTCCGGGACTCGAACCCGGGACCACCGCCTTTCCGGGGGGCAGCCGCTCTACCATCTGAGCTAACCAGGTGGCTAGCAGATGGCAGGGCGAAGTCGAATTTGTCGACAACACTAAGCAAAGGCTCCGCCCGTTCCATCCAGTTCAGACATCCACCCGTTCGTAGCAATTGCTACGAACGGGTGGATGTCCCATTTTCTCTTTATGAATTACTTCTCTCCACCTTGCGGGTTTCGGCAGAACTACTACGTCAAACATAAACGTCTGTCTGTTGGCTTTCACAAAACGATAGTCAGTACACATAGCGCGGCTGACGCGCTTCTTTCAGTAGCGTGAAAGAAGCCCGCAAATGCACGCAAAATTGCCGCGTGACTGGCCGCTCGGGGCACTTTGCGTGTATTCAGGGTTCTTATTTATTTATTTATTTATTTGTTTGTTTGTTTGTTTGTTTGTTTGTTTACTTATTTATACATACTGCAGACAACATAACGTGGTCCAAGCAGGACGGCATTTTTTTTTAACAAATCACATTGAGTATAAGAGTGAACATACATTGTGTTTTACATGCAGAGACAAATAAATAACAAAAATGTACACAACGGGTAAATGTACACAATGCTACACGATGGCAAGACGATCGCGCTCTGGTATAGAATTCCGTTGAGACACTGTGTGCGGGCAAAAGGAAAATTCATAAGCATCTATTTTTGCGAAATATGGCGTTAAAGATCTTGGCTGTTGATTTCGTGTATGTCTTGTTGATAGGGGGGATAAATACAATGAAGGGTCAATAGCGAATTTCTGGTTAAGGAGAGAATTCAGGAAGCCCAAGCGAAATTGCCTTCTTCTGTACTGAAGTGGGGGTATGTTATTGGCTGTCATTAGTTCCGACGGAGAGTACACACGATGAAATTTAGAAAAGATAAATCGAACGGCCTTTCTTTGAATTCTTTCGAGTTTATCAACGTTACGTTTTGTGTAAGGGTCCCATACTATGCTTGCATATTCTAGGTTTGGTCTGATGTATGATAGTAGCATAGAAGTTTTACATTTGGTGGTGAATTACGAAGCTTGTGTCTTAAGAAACACAACTTTCTGAAAGCAGAAGGACAAATGTTTTCAACGTGTGAATTCCAGGAGAGGTTTTAGCAGTGAACGTTACACCTAAACACCTTCTTTCACGCTTGGAAAAAAACATTTATATATAGCACGTGTTGAGCAACAGAAAGCTTGCATAAGGAGTTTATGTTGCTCTACAATTTTTTCATTGACACTTTTCATTTAGTTATCATATTTGAGAATTTGATTATTAAGACTAATTATGTAATTAGGCGGAATGAAAATAATAATCCGAGTATCTCCAAGCGACGGCAAATAACATTACTTTGGTTCTGTCCAGCTACTTCGCATTTGCATATCTTTAATATGTTTGGATCGAGTTACGTGGGACACCCTATAGATTTCTCGCTCTATTTGTAATATTTTAGGTCGTGTCGACAACCAGTGTGCCAGTAGGATAGATTGTTTCACTAACCACGTCACTGAAGAGGTATGTGTAAAGCCATGAACACTAAAGCTGAAGAAAACACTTGGTGAAATTTTGACCAGCTGTTCTGTGGGGCCAGTAGAAGCTGCTCCAGGTAATTAAAATGCTCTAAATGTTTTGAACATATTAATTATTTTTAAAATAATTATGTGTTGCTCAGTCCCCATGGCGATGTCAACACTTGCTCCTGATTCACAGACGAAGAAACACGCAAATGGAGTTTATTATCACTTGAGGGTGACTTCACTGAATGAATTCTCTATGCTAGAATGCCAAAAAGTCCCAGTGCTGAAAGTCTACGAATACTACAAGGCTATCTTCGTCTTATTCATTCCTCGTCATCGATCGTTCATATAGTGCGGCGAATACAAAGTTATCTGTGTCCAGCGTATGTTTTAAAAAGCCAGCAAATGCTCAGGAGCGAAATTAAAGCGTACTGCACATACTAATTAGGCACGTTAATTGCTCATTGCGGCGGCCATAATTGCAATGGCTCGATAAAGCATCAGTATTATGAGGTCTGGGGTGCCATTCTTTTTTTACTTTCAATGAATGTGCAATGTGGTTAGCATATCATCGTACCAAACCAAGAAGCAAGTTGATTTTGTTGCCATCTATGTATGGCCAACGAAATCATAAACAAGCAAATGTTGGCGCTGGTTATGGTAAAATAAACATAGCTATGGTAAAAGAAAAACCACATGATTATGGTAAATATTCAATAATTACTTCTCCGCGGTACACTAGTGATACAATTTACAACGTAAACAATCCTAGTCCTAATTCGAGATAATAAAATTTATCAACAAAATCAAAGGATCAGAGATATTAACTTCAACGCAAAGCCTGCTAAATGTATTTTTTTATCTTTTATTTTATTTTGCATATGTTACAGGTCAGTCTGTGGTGAGGCGTCCGTTCTTCAAAGCGACGCTCAAGAGTTGCCTGGTTCTACAAAATGACTATCCGCAAGCTGCACATCAAAGAGATACGGCGAAATGGCCTCAAAAACTATCGGTGGCAAGTACGAGAAGTGATAGGAAAGTGCCGCTGACTTACAACAATTTTTATCGCGCACCCAAACGAGGTTTATGTGCCCCGCTATTTCACATCAGAAAGTACAGGTACGTGACACGTGCTTGGAACTTGGCTTCCATCAAAACACCATACTGATCATGTTACTTATCGCACAACGACAATGAGAAGGCATTCACACAGCGCTCTCCAGACTTGTGAACTACATGCGCTTCAATATTCTCATTAGTTTGTTTGCTTTTGTGGCGAGTGATAATATCTGTGGTTTTCGAATTTATGGCTGCGATGATGGTCTCTGCAATGGATGCCAGTATGACTAGAAACAAAGTTAAAAACCTGATTGTTATGCTTATTCAACAGTTCACTGAGACCGCGTCCCGTCTGACATTCGTGTTCGCGTCCGCAGGAAATGGGGATGTTGTAAACAAAACCTACTGCGTAAGGGACAAAGTGGTTCCTAGTTTGGAGCAATATATATATATATATATATATATATATATATATATATATATATATATATATATATATATATATATTCTTTTGGACTCCAGTTAGCCTGCCTGCATAAGCGCGACTGCCTACATAAGCATTGTCACTTTTCTTACTTACCCTGTAGATCGTCACGCTGCTAACCGAAGATGCAACATTAGCAACGCGACGGTCCAGCCACCCTTGCGAGAGTGAAGTGGTCGATGAAGAGGGGAAAGGTTGGCGCTCACTGTTGGTCATACACCTCACTGGTCCGAACTTATATCACGAGGCACGATACCCGAGCTGGCTTGTCATCCAAGGCCATTGCACTCCTTGTGATTTAGAGATTGTAGATTCCTGTTATTCCTCTTCCATCTTGGCAGTCAGTACTGCGTGTGCCGGCAAAGAGACGGTCGCCTGGTGTTTGTGCTGCGCACAGCTGAACGCTCACCAGGGCTGACTCTGCGCTCTCGTAAGTAGTAGCAAAATGCCACATTGCTAGTCATCGTTCGCCAGCGCATGTAGTGCCTTAAGCGACTGCGCGATACAAGATGGTCTGAGTGAATTGCGCAAGAACTATACCCCTTGTTTGAGCAAAATAAACATCCCAAGAGAAAAATGCCTTAACGCGCAAGCAGGAAATGAAGAAACGGCGGTTCGGCGCTTCCCTCTGGACCCGCAGTGCACGTCGGTGTATGCAAATGTGGCAAGCCAGGAAGATGAGGGATATATTAGAACGCTGCCACGACGCGAAAGGACTGCCTGCGTTTGATGCGCAGATGTGCATTCTACGGTTTGGCCTGTTTCTCTTCCCTCCCATCGGAAAGTGTGTTTCACTTGAACACGACAAGCCCCCGCCGACGACTGATTACATTGCTTTGCTTATTCGTGCGCCAGTGGCCGCTTGTTCTTTCCTAGGTGTCGGCCGCATCCGCATTTTCCGGCGTCCTTACTCAGATTATCTGTTCTGCTTGTTTCCGGGAATGAAAAAAAAACTACATTCCGCGCACTTTTAGTGGCTAGGAAAGCGCAGCTGTCTCATTAACATATAAGCGAGGCGAGACTGAATCCGACAAAGGGCTGAACGAGGAGGGGTGTAGGAAAAGATGGAATGGGGGGGGGGGGGAGCGAAGAGCGATAGCGTCACGTTCACCTCTCCATTCGAAGGCAACGGACAGCCACCGGCGGAGAGGCTAATTTCATCCAGATGGTACCCTACGGAGCGCTATTCGCACTGCCTGGTGGTCTGGTGGACAACGTGAGAATCCCGGGTGCTTTAACGAACACTTGTGCGCGAAATCGGCTGAGCTGATGGACCGGTTGAGCGCAGGTGCTCGAATCATCCAACGCGCCGTGTACTACGTCACGCCAAAGTGATATAGTATCGCCGAAGGTGACCGCCCGAGAATGCGACCCCTATATTCTGCTTCTCATTTCCCTTTAGCTTCTTTTTAGCTTTCTAGGTGCCAGACCATGGGTTTACAATATGAAAAGCAATGCTTACATAAATATAGTGGCGATAAACAGTGGGCCGAGAAAGTCGCATTTCGCGATGCGCATCGCTGACCTCAGCAGTGAGAATTCGCTTGGTATGCAAGATATCTCGCTTGCATGCACACATTCTGTCGCACTGTGCACGATAGTCGTCGTGCGTAACAACGCGGGCAAACTATCTTCTTTCATTTTGCTGGTGTCGCATTGCTTGCGGCTGGGAAGGGTGGGTGCGCAGGCAGAATGATATTGCACACTGCAACGCCTGGTTGGTAATAAGTAACACACACACACACACGCACACAAACACACACACACACACACACACACACACACACACGCACACACACGCGCGCGCACGCACACACACACACACACACACACGCACACACACACACACACACACACACACACACACACACACACACACACACACACACACACACACACACACGCACACTAATGTAAGGGGAATGTGTATACTTGAGCAATGCCTGATGACGTGCGTATGGTGGTTGGTTTCTTTTGTCGTTAGTTTTCCTTTCCCTTTTTGGTTTTCGTTGTGTGCCGCTGTGTGTATTTTATTTGGCACGTGTCATTGAAGTTTCAGTTGAAAGACAGTATCTGGTGTCATCGCATCTCGCCTCTGTCCCTTCGTTGTGCTACTACTAAAAGAAAAAAAAAATATTATAGGATTTTACGTGTAAAAAACCACAATTTCATTACGAGGCATGCTGTTGTGGGGCACTCCGGAAATTTGGACCACCTTAACGTACACCTGAATCTAAGTACACGGGTGTTTTCGTATTTTGCATTGAAATGCAACAGCCGTGGCCCGGATTCGATTCCGCGGTGAACTCGTGCTTAACAGCTCAACACCATAGCCACTAAGCAACCACGGCCGGTGCTGCACAATTAATGTATGCATAGAAGCTATGCATATATTCTTTGTAAATGCGGCCACATATATTCAAATAGCGTTAATTTTATTCATTAGACTCCTAGCAACTTGCGAAACACATGCGACTGCTATTTCGCACTTTATTTCTCTTTACCCGAGCTATTCCAACAAAACTCTATTCTTTCTGTTGTCGACGGCGCTGTCAAGCAGAAAATTGTGTTTAAACAAAGCGCGGTGGTGGGCCAGAATAATCAGACAGGCGAGAATATTGCGTCCATAATGTCATTACTGATAAGTAACAAACGCGAGAACTGTTAAAATTTATGACTTCGGGCGGCCTCAATGACCACTTCTATTTGTTCAATGGACCTTGCACGTATGTCCATGTTAAAGGCACACGCTTCAGCGAAATTCTTCACCTCGCAAAAAAATATTTATAGTCATATCCTAGCTACAGCTGCAGGCTCAGTGAGGAATTTAGTGTGCGAAATGCTTGTGGGTCCATCAGAAATAACTCGCGAAAATTTATGTTTTCCATAGCGAAAGTAGTGAAGCAGAACCTAATTTTTTGCCTCACCCCAATCTACGTGCCTGCTCACGGCTTCAGTTATACACACAGTGCATGCCACATGCGGTTGCACTTCAAAACGTTACCGGGTATTCTAAAGGTGAAGCATACCGTTTGGACAGCCCCCAGAACGCCGCACGCGATCCTGGAATGGACATCATATCATTCTTATCGTATAGCTACGCGACGCACAGCTATTGCCGCGTTTCTTTTGCTACGGATATTACAAGAGCTTTAGAGAGGCTTGCGAATACGTGGGACAATGAAGCCAAATTTTCAGCCCTTAATTTCAGCGCAGAGAAATCGATAATTACGATTTTTAATCAAGCAGCGAGTAATGAAATGTCCATTGTCAAGCAATAGAAATACCTGGGTGTGTGCACAAACGAAGGAAAGACCTACTGAAACACCCAACAAGATAATCTGAGGATAAAGGGGAAGTGGAATGCAGCAATAATCAAACATAGAACACTGGGGCTACAATAGACATCAGGTGGTGCGAGGAATTTGGAAAGGAATAATGGTGCCAGCGCTAACGCTCAGAAACGCAATTCTGTGCTTAAAATCGGAGATCTTTTTAGAGTGCGAAGTTAACCAAAGGCCTATGGGCCGTTTGGCATTGAGGAACCCACGGTAAAGACGCAAATGAGGTAGCGCATTGTTATAGGCTTGGGGCTTCCTTTGAAGTCGAAGACGCGCAGAGCGAAAATAGTTTAGACTCAGGAACATAGGTGAAAATGACTGGGCGGCTAAAGTGCATAATTTCTCGTTCTTCAAAATCGTGAACGCAGAATGGAGGAACAGGTCAAGAAAGTTGGCAACCAAGTACAGTGTAACTGAACGTGTAAATAGACAACCAGGAGTCATCAAAAAGAAAGTGAGACAGTAAATTGGATGCAAAGGATGAGAATAAAAAAAGTCCATGGGGATTTACAGATGTGGCAAGAAAGAAATCAGGGGGGAAAATTTGTACGGTAACACAAAGGGGAGTGCCTTGCTATTTGAGGCGCGAGCTGGTACCCTAAGGACAAAAACATACTGGAGCAAATATCCGGAACTAGATGAGGCATGTGTCTGCTGTAATAAAAGTCCGGAGACCACTCAGCACACCCTAATGGAATGCGAAGGAATTCAGCCAGTGAGACCCAAAGGTAATGTATACCTCGCAGAGGCGCTTGGATTTAAAGTAGACGGAAGGATCAACCGGTCAGCAGTCGAGATAGGCAGGAGACCTTTAGAGCAATCGGTGAAAAAAAAGCAGGGAAAGGATTGATAGAACAGGAATCGTTACAGTCATATGTAGGCTTTACTGAAGGAAGATCAAGGAGAGAGAGGCAAAATGCCACAGACTGCGAGACATGTAAATCCTCATTAGATCAAGCAGGCTTGGTCACTGTTTGTCGGCACCCCGTTTCAAAGGGGATACCATTGAAAATCATCATACTCATAATCATCATCATCGCACAATATGAACGCCGTTAATGTGGTTGCTAGCCATTACGGCTTTGCCGCTATTGCTTTAGTGACATCTACAAAATCAAACGTAATTTTGTTGCAGTTTGTCTTCGATTCGCTCCTTCCTATTTTTTTTCGTTCATTTTCATTTCTTTGTCTCTCTTCCGCACTGCAGGGTAGCAAACAGGATGTACGACTCAACCTCCCACTGCTTCTCAGCGTCGCCCGAGACTCCAACTGCAATAGACGAAACAAGCAAACTAGGAAATATTGCAGTTTGACTGAAGCCTTTGAAGCAGCGATATCACAAGCAGCGACGGCGGTGATTTTTCGCGAGACAAGGAAGAGACCGCAGCAGCGGTTCGCCGCGCTTCTATATGCAACGCACCATCACGCACTCGTCTGTCCGAAAGGGCTAGAAAAACGCCGCAACCTGAAACAGACACGAATAGCCAGAAGAGAAAAAAAAAAGAAGACGAGAATGCAAAGCAACAGCGAAGCAAAAATGGAAGGAACGTGAAACAGAAACAGCCACGTGGGAAAGCCAGGCGACTGCGTGCCGCCGCGCACAAGTCATCGATTTTCATTGTTTCGCCAGACGTGGTGCTCAAGGAGGCGATAGGAGAGGCGTATTGCGCTCGCATCGGCCTTACAGGCAACTAGTATAGCAGCTCCTCCGCACAAACGCACCCCCGGGACCCGTCGTGGCAAATCGCATTAGGCCATTGAATCAATGACGCGATTGACTATAGGGGCGCCCCTGAGGCCCCCAGCGCGCAACGACCAGCGCGGATTGTAACCGCGTTACTCAAGAGCCGGCTTGCTTCTGAATGGGAGAGCGCATGATTGCACGGCGGCCTGTGAAACCACTCTGCGAGAGGATGGCGCGGGCGAAACGAGAGAAAGTGGCCACGGGAATCAGGACCGTTCTCTGCGCTGCGTGCGACGTCAGGGCACGTGCCGAACCACTTGCTTCCTATTGAGTGTAGCTTTTCATTTGCGCGCTCCCTCGACCACGTAATTTCTTCGCTTCCAGAACTAATATTTCCCTGAAATGCGCACTCATAAATGAGCGTCAGAAATAATTGCAAGTTTTGATTTATACAGTTGAGCGAACGTAATTTTGAAGTGTGCCCTCAATGGTTGGATCTGTTTGTGCTACACAAGGTACATGGTAGCGCAATACCGGGTATTTACCGCTAGCTTTCATTTGCAACTTCAGATGATAGAGGCGCCATAGTTATTTACTGCGTCAAGTGTCTTCCCGCCTAGGTTTCCCGCCCTTCTTTCTGCGACGAAAAAAAGGCAGAAATAATTGATGTCGCTCAAAGAAAACAGGTCCGGCAAATGTTCGTGCCATCATAATAGTAGCAAACTGGGCGAGTATGCACTGGTTCGCCTTTGAAAAAACGCTTACAACGAGAGACACGGCGCATGTGTACCGTCTCCCTGCTTGACCTTGAGCCTTGTTCTAAGCACCTTTTTAAAGACGTCCATACTTTGTGTCTGACTGACGGTTTGGGTCAACGTAACGCGTCACCTCTGATAGGTATAAGGTTTATGGATTTAAAACTCGCCCGGAAGTAATTGTATAGCAATTCGTTGAATTTCGGAGAACTTTTTTACCCGTCGTATAGTAGGCACCATAAAAGTTTTTATTTCCTTCATGTCTGATGGCCACACTTAAAAAGTGCACTTATGCGCGAGCAGGTGTTGCTTCAAGCTTCTTTTACCGGGGCAATATTTTGCTCGATTTCTTTTTCAGATTACAACGAATGCAGATTCCCGCGGGTTCGTTGTACTTTCTGTGTCGCCAGTTGTTTCAATCACAGTATGTGGTCAGAAGTTTGTAGTTATTTATGCAGCAGCTTCGTATACTCCCTCCGCCTAAAAGATCAAATGCTTTCCTTCGAGACGCTCCAAGACGCTCTTGTTCAAGACGCTCTTGTTCTCATAGGCGCCATGTGCTCAGTACAGTGCAAAGCGTTCGCTTCGCATCATTGGCATTATTCGTTGTAGTCTGCATGCTTATCACAACGGAGCCGCGATAATGCTGTCGCGATATCTCTCTACCGCAAATATTATGTTGCTGCGAAAGATAATACCAAGCATGAGATTTTATCAATGCGTATCGTATAGTGTATTGTACGCGAATTTCTATTACTTTTGGAAAGAAGGCTCGCAATGTGACTTCTGTTTATTTCAATGCGATCTTCGATGTGTGGAGGAGGGGTACATCATGTACGCAATGAAAGGCCCTTTAAACGTAACTGCAACACATGGAAGCAGTGAAGGCGTCTTTCGTAAATAGTCTGCTTCTGTGTGGGTCACAGTATTAAGTCAGCGTGATTCTTCCTTCACCACGCGCTTTTTTTTCCTATGCAAGGGAGGGAACACATTCGATACATCAAGAATGCATATGGGTTCCTGTCGTGCCTGCTGCTTACTGCGAACACTGCAAAATACATCTAGTTGGCTGGTCTATTTCCTAGCCAGTCTAAATAAGACTGTATAGGAGCCGTTCGGATTTATCATCATGTCTTGACACCAGAAAGGAATTGAAAACTGAACAGCACCAGCACAAAGACAGATACGTAGCGCGACAAAACAGGGCGCTAACGTCAAAATGTTTATTTAGCGGAATGTACACCATACTGAACACGAACAGCACAAAAAGAGCACGGGGACGAAAACGAGACGGGACGAGCGCGAATGAACGCCTTTTAATATAGGAAAGAGTGAATATAGGAAACAACGCAGAAAGTTGGGCTAGTAGGTGTTGATGCATTTGCTGTGACATAGTATAGCGCTAGCAAGACTAACGGATTGCATTTTCTGTAACACAGTTACTAGCAAGACTAACGGAAAAGAAGTTGGGACAGGACAGAGAGCTCTGTCCCGTCCCAACTTTTTTTCCGTTAGTCTTGCTAGTAACTATGTTACAGAAGATGCATAGGAAACATGCCTGACGTCACGTGCCTTGCATATAGAATCATTTGCGTTTCATAAAAAAAAAGACAGTTGGAAGTTAACGCCGTTTGCTGTGGCACTGTGTCTTCGTCCTTATAGTGCTACTCAGTTTCCCAAGAGAACAAATCAAGTGGCCCAATCTACTGCATTAAATTAATGCAGTGCATCCCATAGTGTACCGATACGTTAGGCGAACTTTGCACACAAATAATCTTAAAATCTTCCGGACGCTGAAAAAAGAAAGGGGGGGGGGGGGTTGGCATACATTCTTCGAATACCAGTCATTAGGCCGCGCTTGCTGTCTACATCTCCCCTTGATAGCCCTGATCACAGCACGAGGTGTAGACATCAAAGTGCCAGCGTTTCAATCCGCAAGCGTCACAGCCGTCTGAAACAGGAATGACATAGAAACGCTGCGCACGGACAGTGTCTAGAATAAGTCAACGCGCAGGATCCGCATCAGCGTTTGTCACTCACTAATATGTTCAGACCACAGCCATCGTAAGCAACGCAGCAGGTAGAACTCGTTTGAAATCCAAACATGACATCAGTTCAAAGGAAGTTGAAAACTTGAAATGATGAGGCGTTTTGTCGAACAAATGACATTGCTTGTTGGACTGCGCCTCATCATTTGAACTCGTTCGAGCACTTCCTATGGAGAGCGTCCAACATATTCGACACGTAGAAAATGTACCGCGCTACTTGTATACTCTACAGTATTGTGTATTGGCGAAAGTGTGCGGTACACTGTATATAACAGTGTGGGGCGTTTTACGTAATGCTTCGTGCTATATTGTCCTTTGTTTGTCCGATATCTTTTTAGTTTGTTCTCAAGTTTATGCAGTGTGCTTTTGTAAATGTGTGTGCTCGTGTTTTCTTTTTTTTTCAAATTCTTATTCTCTTCTGTGAACTTGAACCCGTATTCACAAAAATCTCTTAAGATAGATTGTTCTTGAGAGGAAATTTCATCTAATCCTGATGCTGCATATATCATTAGCGAAGGTGGCCAGCCAATGGCAAAGCAAACTTAACTTACGAACGTAAAGCTTTCTGCATTCAGCCCCTGTAAATTTAAAGCTACCTCAGGCTCCCCTGCTGCCTCTAAATTATGCTTTCATAAAGTTCGCTTCGCTCTGCGTGTACATTTCTTCTGGTCCTTTTTCGCATACCTAACAGAAGGAGTAGTAGTCGCAACTACAATGTAAGCACGCTTCCTTTATTTTGTTTCCCTATAACTCAATATCAAAGGGATCACGAAAAAAGAAAAACGAGAATAGCGGTGACACGGGACCCACTCTTTGAGAGCAGGAGAATGCCAAGTGCAGACGCTTGGACGTAATACCGAGAAAGGCATTGCAAGTGCACGAAATGCGTGCAATACATGGGAATAAAAGCGCCGAACCGCTTACTCTCGCAAGCATTACGTCGCACTTCGTTATTACAAGTTGGAGAAATTCCCTTTCGCTTGCTGCTTCTCGCGATGCACGGGGTTGCCACAGATGCCAGCAACATCTGCCGCAAAGGAGTTCGAGAATACGGAAATTGCCGCGTCGGAAAGCTCCACGCCACTCCGGAGGCTCCAACAATGGAATTGCAGCCAGGAGACTTCACATAACCTGTCCTTTAATAGTGGACGTTATTTTTCTTTAATCCGGGCAGATCCTTTTGCAAAAGCTTTTGGGAAGAGGTAGAAATCACTTGCGTGACAAATCGCAGTGTAGTGGTAGCCAATTAAAAAGATTAGCTAATTAACTTTTCTATTTGTTCACATTAGGGCACGTATTGAAATAATGACATTGAAGTCGAGTCATATTAAAGTCTTGTCTGCTTGACAAAAATCCTATAGGACTAGTACCACTTTCGAGATATCTATTTTAAATATGTGCTACAGAATACATTGGCGTTGCACGTGTATCGTTAACAGTTTCTTAACTTAATGGACTTCACCTCGTGGGAAGTGGGAAGCGCAAAGGCAGCTTAATTTTACGCCACCCTTGTACGTCACAGAGGGACCGGACCTCGAAGCGCGCTTGGTGGTCCCGCGTGCGTAATAAGGTGAACCGAATTATTGATTTGACGGCAGCTATATCGATCCACATGGCCATTTCCACCTGCGAAAACACAGAACTAAGCTTTTATGACAATTCCTTTCACCTTTCTAATATAAATATGAGCCGCAAGGTTTCTAACTAAAATCTTAATTTATGTAATTAGTTGAATTATTGCATCATTAAGTTCGGTATTTCTTGAAATGATGTCCGCCTTGGCAGGTAGCTCTATGCAGTGATGCAATTCCAGCAACATTTCTCTAGGTTTTTAGAATAAAATAAAGTGTTCGAATTAAAAAAAAATAAGAGCACCGTATCTATATAGCATGCTTCCACGGTGCGAGCATTACTCAAGCTGTATTATGTATGCAGGCTGTTTAACATATGTGGCCTAATGTGTCCAATGAACGCAGACTGATCGCGCAACTCATCTGCGACTTTCATCGGTTTTGTGAGCGCAAGCGGGCGCTTTTAACGCTCTAGTCAAGGTAATCGATAGTACACCTGGCCAAAAAATATCATGGACCATGAAATCTGACTTCACATAACCTGTCCTTTAATAGTGGACGTTATTTTTTAGCTAATTAACATTCCTATTTGTTCACATTAGGGCACATATTGAAATAACGACATTGGAGTCGAGTCATATTAAAGTCTTGTCTGCTTGACAAAAATCCTATAGCAGCAGGCCGAAAATGCCGCCAGGGCCCAATTGGCTCGAGGCCGTCATTTAGGTAGAAGCCTAGGTCTCAAATCTGCTGTGCACAAATAGAGTTTATTCCTCCTCCTCCTCCATGAAATCTGAGAAAAAGCTGAATATCTCCGCAACATCACAACGCAGCCTGGTATTTACATTTCGGCCCTCGACTAGAATATGCGAACAACACTGTCGTGTACAGTTTTACTGGCTACTGTTAAAGGCTGCTCGGGAATCGAACGTTTTCAGAGATCCCCTAGTCCGTAAACTTTCGAGGCCAGGTGTACGTTTTTCGAACAAAGAATACTATGGAGGTGTAGCACCGACGGACATTTATACTGCAGACTTCAAAAGGGATACTACACTTACCTTTTTCTTTTGAAAAAGAAGAATCTTACGGTGTTTGGCGCATTGAACTCCGGTGTTTTACAGCGACGACGAATATCTTTGGACTCAATAAGCGATCCAAGGATATGCAGTACCAAAATACAAGAAACGCGCAAGACCATTTATCTTTAGAGAGCGAGCCACCCAGAGCTTAACAGATAACGTACAATTCAACTTTTTTTCAACTGTGCCGCTGTAAATAACACGGGCGTCGAACTAAACAAACATTTGTGCCGCCAGTTTTATAACAATTTGTATTGCGGGCATGCAGGTGCTACTGCAGCGTATCTCACGGTTGCCAGTCGTGTATCCCTGATTGCTGCCGTGACACTATGCGACAACTGCGGCGCGCTTACGGATGTACGGGAAAGCAGCGATTAGGTTAATGTTTTGTGAATTCGTGACCAGGAGTCAGTACTTACTGAGCAATTGTCTGATGTAAGTTAACTCCGCGATCGGAATTTGCCGCACCGATATAGTCTCGCCACCTCAGATTGCTATCCCCAGCGGTGGCAGCCAGAATTAACGCGGGGCAACGTGAGAGCGCTCTTATCTAGAAGTTTTGCAAATACGGGTGCTGATCTCTCCGATCGTTGAAGCCCCTGAACCGCAATCAGAACGAGCGCGCTTCGGGTCACGAGCGGCTTTATTTATAGCCTCCTGAGACATTCACACGTCCATCCCCCGTGGACATCAATTTTTCATGATTTTCAGTATGAAACCAGGAATGCAAAAGGAACGCACTGAATCCAGATGCACGTGGCGCTGCGTATCAATGATTTAACCATCTTCATGTTGCCACCGGTGTGTAAGAAAATGGATGCTGCTATCGCGGGCGACGAGAAGCGCTCGCGGAATAAATCTTTAATGCCACGAGACGGCACTCAGTCCTGTCCAGGACGCATAATCAATGCAGGGAACGATGATGGCGGAGATTTTTCTCCATGTGTCAAGGTGACCACGAAGAGCTTTTCGCCTGAAGCAACTTGACGGATCGAGGCCCACTTTGTACACGTGCCCGAAGATGGCGTTGTGCGCACGTACCCGTGATGTTCGATCAAACAGTGAATTTTTCAGGTGCTGAAGATATCGCTCGGCAATATGAACTGACTATAGATGGTATTACTTCGTTGGGGTCTTTCTGACTCTTAGGAAGCTATAATTGTACATCGGGTACTGTTCCCGCCTCCTGAAAAGTCCGGTTTAAAAAAAAAAGCCCAAAGTTTCTTAAAGGTATTGTTAGAAGGAACTTAAAGTGGAGTTTTTGAAGCATGGCACTGTCACCAGCATATTTCTATATTTTGTGAACCTTGCTCAAAAATCGCTTTATTTTTCTGCGCCAAGATTCTTGCAAATATGCTCATAGATTTCCATAGTACCATTAAACTACAGTCGGCTACAACTTTAGAAAAAATGGGGAGGCCCCGCCTAGATGATCGAAGCGCGCCAGCCAATTGCCTCCGCGACTAAAATAGTCCTACTAAAAGAAAAAGTGCTTTTAAAACGCTTAATTCTCGGTATAAATAAACACTTCTGTATTTTGATGATTCGTTTTGTAGAGCTTTGGTGATTGTACTGCTACAACACGTGCCGGATCGCGAGAGAAAAATAATCCTGTGTCTTCTACAATGCTGCGCGTCATCTGCTTTTTAGCTTCATTGCAAGGGACAAAGAAGAAAGAGCAGCTCGGCAAGGCTTTTGCGCTGGTTTACATGTACACGGCGCATTTACTACTTGTTTTCTTAGCTTAAATTGAATCAGTCGCTATTTAACAAGTACTTAAGAAAAAAACAAGGCAGGAAAGATACAAAAATACTTCATTCATCGTTATAAATACTCTTGCTTTTAAATCGCATAAGATTCATATATATTTTTTGGTATTGTGTTTTCCCAAACCTATTTTCAAGAATGTGATAAGTTTTTTTCCGTTCCTTCTCACTTTTTTTTTTTTTTGCAAGCCTGCAGTTTCGCCAGTTTGCGTAGCGTAGCGTGAGCGATGCTCGCTGCAATCTTTCGCCGCCGGATCACGGCTCAGAATAAACGCACGTGGCACAAGTGGTGCATCGTAAGCTGGCAGTAATATTTCCGGCATGTCAGACCCCTACAAACAGTTGAAGAATTCAATCAAGGGTAGATGCACACGACTGATGCGATTCGGCGCATTTCAGAGCGCGATCGGCCGGCTTCTCCATCGGTGGGTCACCGGCCGTCCGGCTCGTGACGTCAGTCTAGAATGCGCGCTCATTGGTGGAGGCCCGTGTGCATCCGCCCTGGAGGACTAAACGCCCCTTCTTTCTAAAGTTGTAACCGACTATAGACAGATGTTTTTAATACGTCTTTAGCCGCAGCAAACAGTCCCTCCGAACGAATATAACGTCAGGCTATAAGCGCGTAGAAGCTTAAAGCGTCATTTTCATTACACGCCGCGTCATTTTCATTACGCGCAGGAATCGTAAAACAATGCTCCCTACGTGGAACTATTCTAGTTTCCTGCTTGCGGCTGCTAGGCGCTCTCATTCTTGATGTCCCCAATTTCCGGACTTCTTTCAGGATCAAAGGCGGGGCGAGGAATATCGAGATTTCAACAAACTCTGGGAGACCGGCGACGGTCGGCAACAGATCGCGACCCTTATTTAAACGCGACGAGGTTACAAGAAAAACGCAACAAATATATAATCAGCATATGCGACTTGGTTGGGCGTGTTCCTGAACACTTCAAACCGTAGTGCAATTTTCTGATTGACACCACGAAGATAAACGCTGCAATTAGTTATTAGGGGCATCGAAGAAGACAAAACGTGTGCTCTGAAGACTGATGAGAACATCAGTTAGCGTTAGCTTGTGGGTATCTGTGAAACAGCTTCACGTTCCATGACCTGCGCAGCAGGGTAACCATATTGGCGCGCGTTTACGCGCCTCCACGTATGCCGACAGAAGCACGTGGCAGGGCAAGCGCGTAGGTGCAAACCAGTGTTAGGACCCCACTATAACAGGCGTTTCTGCGAAGACATTATCATCATGAGCCTATTTTCCTTGCGATATCCAATTACCCCTGTCTTGCGCTGATTCCAATTGCAAATTTATAATTTCACCACCCCACCTAATTTTCTGCCGTCCTCGAGTACGCTTCGCTTCCCTTGGCAGCCATTCTGTAAATCTAATGATGCACCGCTTATCTAACCTACATATTACATGGCCTGCCGATGGGCAGCCCATGTAATAGTGTAATACGTGGCCATGTAAAAAAATGGAGCTATAGCTCCATTTTTTTCTGTTAATGTCAACTAGAATATCGGCTGCCCCCTTTGCTCTCTGATACACACCGCTCTCGTCCTGTCTCTTAACGTTACGCCTAACATTTTTTGTCCAATCGCTCTTTTCGCAGTCTTTAACTCCAAGTTTCTGCCCCATATTTTAGCACCGGTAGAATGCAATTATTGGTTACTTTTCTTTCCAACGACATGTGTAAGCTCCTAGTCAGGATTTGCTAATGCCTGCCGTATGCACTCCAATTCATTTTTATTATTCTATAGATTTTCTCCTGATAAGAATCCCCTGTGAGTAATTGGCCTAGATAAACGCACTCCTGTAGAGACTCTACAGGTTTACTGCCAATCATGAATTCTTGTTCCCTTCCAAGGCTATTGAACATTGTCTTTATTTTCTGCATATTAATCTGCAACCCTATTCTTACACTTTCTCGGTTAAGGCGCTCAATCATTTGTTGTAATTCATCCCCAGCGTTGCTGAACAGGACACTGTCATCTGCAAACCAAAGATTGCTGAGATATTCGCCGTTGATCTTCACTCCTAAGCCTTCCCAACCTAATAGCATGAATACTTATTCTAAGCATGCAGTGAATAGCATTGGAGAGATTGTGTCTCCTTGCCTAACCCCTCTCTTGATAGGTAAGCTTCTAGTTTTCTTGTGGAGAACCAAGGTAGCTGTGGAGTCTTTGTCGATTTTTCCCAATACATTCATGCATGCCGCCTGTACTTCTTGCTGATGTTGGCTTGGAACAGAGCTAGAACACTAAGCTTCCAATTCGAAGGCCGTCTGCTCGAAACCTTCTCCTGTCCGCTCCATCTTCAGGCTTGGAGTGGCGCCTGACACGGGCAAAAAAAAATTCCCAGAGCCACTGAGGCTGTACTAATCCAGCTGCAACCAAATTAGGAAGGCTCACTAAGCTTCAACAATGTTGCTCCCTCACCAGAACAAAAATGGGCCTCCCTGGTGCTTTATTCGGCCACAACCTCGCTCATGACTCTTTCAATTAACCCATGGCCCTCCGTCCCCAGCGGCTGTGGGGCACCTGACCAAGGAGGTGGTCGGACATGTGACCCGGCAGAGGGTGCTAAGAATCTCTGGGTCCGGACAGGCCGCTACTGGAAGCTTATCCTCGCAACGTTTAACAAGCGAACCCTCCCGAGTGAGGCTTGCTTAGCAGGGCTTTTTGAGGAATTGTCAGGCCTTGTCTGGGATATTATTATGGGCCTTAGTGAAGGTTAGAAGAACTTGTGAGGCTTATACAGTGCTGACTACAGCCACACCGTCTGCTACAGAGGTCTTCCGGATAAGAGCGAATGCGGGGTAGAACTTCTGCTCCATGAGGACATAGCGGGCAACATTGATGAATTTTACAGCATTAATGGGAGGGTAGCAGTCATCGTAATAAACCTGAATAGGAGGTATCGAATAAAGGTAGTCCATCCAGTCATGATGATAAAGAAATAAAGCAGCCTTATGGAGATGTCCAATTACCAATGAGAAAGGTGCAAACAGAGTACACTGTAGTGATAGCCGACTTCAGTGCAAACGTGGGGGAAAGTCAGGCTTGCGAACATGCAATTGGCAACTATGGCGTCGATTCTAGGACCACTAGAGAAGAGATGTTCGTAGAATTCGCAGAAAGAAATAGGCTAAACAATTAAATTATGGGGTTTTACGTGCCAAAAGCACTTTATGAGGCACGCCGTAGTGGGAGACTCTGTAAATCTCGACCACCTAGGGTTCTTTAACGTGCACCTAAATCTAAGTACACTGGTGTTTTCGCATTTCGCCCCCATCGAAATGCGGCCGCAGTGGCCAGGATTCGATCCCGCGACCTCGTGCTTAGTGAAGAAATAGACTCCGAATAATGATTACCTTCTTCAGTAAGCGCAGTAACAGGAAGGGTACCTGGAAAGGCCCTAATGGAGAAACAAGAAATGAAATCTATTTCATACTCTCTGCTTTTCCGAGCATAGTGCAGGATGTCAAAGGGTTACGCTGGGTAAAGGGCAGTGAACATAGGTTAGTGAGCTCCAGGATTTCTCTCAATTTGAAGACAGAAAGAACAAAATTAGTGAAAAAGAAACAGGCCTACCTAGACACAGGAAGGGTAAAAGCAGAACGAATTTAGGCTGGTGCTCGCAAACAAATATGCAGCCTTAGAACAGGAAAATGAAGATAACATAGGGGTAATAAATGAAACCGTAACTGGGCTGATTTTAGAAACAGCAATTGAAGTGGGAGGTAAGGCACCAAGGCAACCAGTAGGTAAACTATACCAAGTAACAAAGGAATTAATAAAGAAATGACAAATAGTGAAAGTGTCGAACTCAAGAGATCAGATAGAATTCACTGAACTGTCAAAACTGATCAACGAGAGGAAAATAAGAGATGTATTCAAAATTATAACGTGGGAAAGATTGAGAAAGCAGTAAAAATAGTCACAGCATGAAGTCAGTGAGAACAGCCACGCTACTTTCATTCGAAGTAGCGATTAACAGGATTCAAAGGCTCCTTCTATAACTTGCGATGAAGTGAGAAGGGCCTTGCTAGACATGACTCGGAGAAAAGCAGCAGGAGAACATGGAATAACAGACGATTTAATCAAAGACTGAGGGAATATTATGCTCGAAGAGCTTGCGGCCCTTTATACGCAATGCCTCACTACTTCAACTGTACCAGAGAGCGAAGAATGCAATCATTGTACTAATCCATAAGAAGGGAGACATTAAAGAACTGAAGAATTATGGGCCCGTTAGCTTGCTTTCAGTATTGTATAAATTAATCACTAAGATAATTTCCAATGAAATCAGGGCAACACTTGACTTCAATCAACCAAGAGAACAGACTGGTTTCAGGAAGGGATGTTTTATAATGTGTCATATCCATGTCATCAATCAGGTTATTTAGAAATCTGTGAAGTGCAATCAACCTCTTTATGTGGCTTTCATATATTATGAAAAGGCATTTGATTCACTAGGGACATCAGCAGTCATAGAGGCATAGCGTAATCAAGGACTACAGGAGGAAATCAAGGAGCAATTGTTAAATATTGCCTGGGGCAGATAGCACGAGTCTGGTCGTTGAGCTGGTCTACTCGAAGAGGCGGACATTACTTGTAAGAGTAATTGACCAGTGAACAGCAACTAAGTTCTGCACTAATTACATTACATATTGCAATTTTTAAATTGTAGCCGGGGAGTTCGCAAGGCGGATACATTTGGAACTGATTCTCAGGATGAATCCAGTTTCGAGATATTAATTCCCGAACTTTGCGAAGAAGTACGTTGGCGGTCCAGTTACTTCAGTGCTTCAAAGCATGAAAGGTCCTTTTGTTAAAAAAGTAACTGGAATAACAGTGCATTTTACCGCATGTTTGATGGCGTAAAATTGTGTCGTCCACAGAAGGCATATCCACTTTTTCAGTGGATATGCCTTGCAGTCTAACGGGCTACGAGTTCTAAATTGTAATATGTGCCCTGATGTAATTACTTGAAAGCTTGATCAGTGAAATTTTGTTCGTTTCTTGATTGTGCATTTCGATTTCTTGTGCAAGTATTGTCCACCTCAGCATGCTGACCAGCTCAAGGAGTAGAATTGTGCTATATGCTCTCACAGGCGATTTTTAAAGATTGCTGGAAGTCTTTGCACAGACACCGCGGTATACGGAGACACCCGAAACACGGCGTCGCGCCTTCCACCGCAAGAACGGTGCAGAGCCGACGCACTCGGGCGCACTCTAATGCTGCGAGTGTGTATACTGTGAGCCGTACAGGCACGTGCGGCGCTGGCAGTGCAGGTGAGAACGCTGCGGGAATATTTCGTGCTTTATGCACAGCAGAGCTAGTGAGCACACGTTACAGCCTGTTCATTCTAGCCAAGTTTCCTATGTTCGAACCCCCAATAGCATTTGGGTTTGTAAGGCCTTGCGCTCGTTCGCTCGTGTACAATTTTCCCGCAAGACAAACGAAAAGCCTCCAGTCGTCGCCGCATCCAATGTACGACAGAGGATACGCAGCTTTATTTTTTTTTTCGTTGACGCAGATGAAAATATTAAACGGACGAACGATGACTTGTGGCCCGCGCGTTGGTACACGCTGTACTGGACGCGACACGCTGTACCTGAAGGTGCTCGGCCGAAAGCAATGTCTTGTCTCCCAGGCAGGAACGTAAACTATTACAAGCACGAAGCTATTATGAGCATACTGGAACAAAAACGAGAACTGACGCCGGGATTTCGTGGTTACGAAACTGCGTTGCAGTGGTTGCGACTACTTTGTGCCGTCCATGGCAAACTTAAATTGTGTGGGCGGGGTCGCAGGAGACGAAGGCGAAACATGAAGCAATACTCTCAAATAGGCATGAACCTAAACTGAAAGACCCCTGTTTAACATTTCCGGTTCCTCTCCCGATCAATCGGGGTTTCTTGATGCTAAGTAACGTTCGAGAAAAACCTAAGATGAGATTGCTCAGTTGTGTGGTACCCTTTCTCACTCTTACTGTCCTTATTATGGCATCTAGATGAATTCGTCTTTCGTGAAAGTTTTATTTCCTGGTTCTCCTTTCTATCATGTTACATATTTTTTTTTCTATACGCTTTCTTCAGCTTAGTGTTTGGAAGGCTGCCGCCGCAGCCTTCCAAGCGCAGCCTTCAGTATAAAAGTGGTACCTGCCCCTTTTAGTGATTGCTTCCAGCATCCTCGTTTTGCAATAACTGCAATGCTCAAAGCCAGGCTGAATGGCTGAAACACCTCGGCTTTCCTTAAACAATGCTCCGAACGCGAAGAAACAAAGAAGAAGAAAAATGACTTCACCAAGCGTAAAGGGCACATTTCCGAAATAAGAAACATTGTATTAAAATGTGGGTGTCCGTAGCCTCAGCTCTATCAGACTAAGGAAGTCAATGATGTAATGGGGACGCGTCAGTGTCATAATAAAGTCGACGAGGCTGGAGTATACCAAACAGTAGAAACAAACTTTGGCATGGAGTTTTCTGGAAAAGTCTCGTATTCTGCTTCCACTCGTCGCAAACATTCCAGGTGGCTAAATTTGGTCTGTTGCGAAAGATGAATTAGTTTCGTCTAAACTGAATGAGACTTGTGCTATTCTTGTACTACGTGACTTGTACCACGGAACTTGCCCAATGCACGGGTCGATTATGCAAATATTAGAGAGCCTTATTTGAGAGAGAGAAGTTAGCGGGTAAGAACAAATTGATGGGTACCATGGCGACTAATAAATCTTATTATAATGCGTTCGCGCATATCTGTCAAAACAAATGGAGCGAAAGTAAGGACCTTTGGCAGCATTCTTCGTTGTACGTCACTCCCATTTAGACAAAGTGCGACAGCCAGGGGGAGTTTTCGATAAGTATTATTGACTTGTGCAAGGACATTCGGCAGAAAACAAGATAAACACATGTGCTGAAGAACAAGTTATTACGCGCAATAGAAACAAAAGTTTTCTGGACACCGACAAATAGCTGCAAGAAAGAAGAAAAGAAATCGATGCAACTCTTGGCAGTTAAACAGAAAACGCTCAGAATTTTGGCAGAAGTCAATACACTGCGTTAATTACAGGAGCTTATGACTGCTCGTATTTCGCACAAGATGCGCAGCCTCTGCTCGAACGCTTTCTACATCTCTTCTGGGGACACAATGACTGCCGTAAATCCACTCAAGTAAATGTGCGTGCGATTACTAGGACATTTTCCTCCCCGTCTTCTCATTGACCTTTCCATATACCCATGGGGCAAACCTTGCAATTTTCACTGGCACCTCCATGTGCGTCCCGTCCAGCAGTCTTGTTTTTTGCGCTGTAACATTGAGAGCAGGATGGCTTGCGCTGGGAGCGAATGAGGGCCGCAGGGATCCAAGCAGAAACCGCGCGTTACATTCATTCGGACGCAATCCGAATGGGCAGCTGTAGTAATGGGGGGGGCTTACGTACGGGGGCGAGCGCGGCACAAAACGCATGCCGCTGCCCAATATTCCCGTTACATCACCAGTGACGTATCGGCGCCGACGCGCTGGCGGAGTCCAATACCGAAGTGCCGCATGATTACTGCTGTCCTACGTACACGCGTCTCAGCAGAGGGCACGCGTTGTGTAAGCGCGCGCGCTCTTTGCATAATTGGGCCGCTTCCTCTCCATCCTCTCACGGCGGGCTCGCGCGCTACTTACTGACTTGGATAATGGGAGCGCGGCAATTGAATTGGTTTACTGCGTTCGTTTGTTTTCTACTTTTTTTTTCATTCCAGCGCCAGCTTTTAGCAAGTGGCAAAAGCGGATGTACAGGGCGCAACACTCATCGTCGGGCCACACGTTCTCGGGAAAAGTTGGCCAACCTGTCTGACTTTCGCGGCTGCGTAGCTTGCGGCCGCTGCATAAATGCAGGAAACTGCTTGTAAGAAGAAAAAGAAAAGAAGAAGTAGGCTTTCGTTAGCCTCAAATATTACGCAGAGAGGAAACTTTGTTTCCATCAAATTTGCAAGGTTATGAAGGGCATTCTTTTTGCGCAAGACTTACGCTTGGGCGTTTTGAATAGCACTTGCGTCGGCGCAGGTACTCCGGAAGAGCGGACATCGGAGAAAGAATGGCGAAATAGCTATGATAAAATAGTGAATAGAACATTGAATAGTGATAAAATGGAGCAAGATTCTAAGATAACATCTACACTGCGCTATATTTCACCTAAAAATGTACCAAGCTAACAATAAGAGCACAATGGGCAATCAGTATAACCACATAAACAACAAATTTTCTGACTTCCTTCTTTTCGTGAGTAAATTTTAAAAGGCTGCTTGTGCAGTATGGCGCAATTCCTCCTTTAATAGCTAGGTATACAAGTGAAAAAAAGATTCATATATATCCCGTTACTGCACGAATTTTTGTTTTCTTATGAATAAAAAATTATTGTGTATGCCAGAAAGGACATGGTTGTGATTTTATGAGCACACATTGTTGCGTATCACATTTGATACACCAGGCAGTTAAGGGTACACTTCCCAATCATACAGAAAGACGTTTGAATCGGTGAAAACCTGCGAAAAATATCACAACCGTTGGGAAAACTTGGAACAGTGCTGTAATAAATGGCGCGTATTTCTCGCAGCTCGATTTATTACAAGTTCTTTTTTTAACTGATGAGATAATCCTGCATTGACTAAATTATGGTTTCGATATCTTAGCTGGATAGCTATAAGTGCACTTCTTTTTACCTTTTTCTTTGTGTAGGCTTTAGGCCCTTTACTCAAGCTAAAAGAATGCCTGCTCCCTCTATCCGTGAGTGTTCTTTGTTGCTGCTACTGTCATTAGTTGTTCAAACACGGCTGACCTTTGTCTATTGCAAGAACTGCTGGCATTTTCATTTTCTGACACATTCATCACAGTAATAGGACTAATCAAGTTTACAGCCTCTAAAAACAATGTATATTGCCACCAAATTTGTTGTCTCGCAATCAAACAAATTTCTGCTCTCGTCCACAAACAACCCATAACTGCAAGCTGTATCATATGTGATAGATCAATAAATGCTCGCCTCACAGAACTACCAGACTGACCGACTCAATCAAACTATCGCAGTAAACTGGTGTATAGCAAACAAACCCCTTTCTGTTGCTTCGGTTCTGCTTTGAAGTGTAACAATTAGGAAAATACCCTGTTTGGTTACGAAATTCTTGTGCGTTGCGTGACGAGTTCTGGACATACATGTTTCGATGGACAAATAACTAAAAACTGTTTCCACAGTTACAGCTGCTGTGATTATTATTGCTAGATTCCGGGTAAGTGTGTGCTAATTTCCTTTGTGTTGATTTTATTAAGTTAGAACAAGTTTTTCTTTGTGTATGATTGTGTGATACACCATGCGTTAAGGGGATATATTACCAGCAGAGGTGTACTACTTTTCGCGACAAAAGTCAGCCGTAAAACCAGTGCCGAATTCATTTTTGCTTCGAGTGTTTCACTTGCGGGAAAAACCAGTGACCCGTTCGCAACGCGCGATTTCATTTCTTCAGTAAGATGTCAGAAAAATGCCAGGGTTGCGACAGTCATCAGGGGTGCGACAAAAGAAACAAAAAAAAAGTCAACGTTTATTTTCAGCTTAAGATTGCTACACTCAAGGTCGGAAGCGTAGCACAACAAGGAAGAGACCGCATGATAACGGTTGAACGTTCCGTGCGTTCACTGCGCAAACAACGCAAGAGAAACAGACATAAAACTGAATCTTGTAGGCGTTAACAGCAAAGGTGACGAAATAATGGCGCTAAAGCTATATGCGCACTCCGCGCACTTGGCCTGAAAAATTGCTCTAAAATAAGATTAATAATTGAATGACATGCGCTTCTAGGTTCTTAGCAAAGTGCAGCTCTAGTAGCCGCGGCCAGGTTAACTTAACTAACTATTCGCCGCGGCATCGAGAGGAGGCGCCGCCTTGCGGGCCTTGGTGGAACCACGCTTAGCATGGATTGCTCCTCGCGTCGCTTGCTAGCCAGGTTATGTGGACACAAACGCTACGTGGAAAGTTTTTTAAAGCCTGTTTGTGCTATATCTCTCTGCATTTTTTACGACGAATGGAAACATTTACAAGTCCTTGAGCTGGCATCCTTACGCTAAGATCCGTGAGTGCTTATCTGGAGCGCGCGATGTGGGATTGCCGCCCCGAGACTATTTCAATTTCGATTTCATTGCCGCTTTCACGTCACTGCAACGCATCACTGAATATGCTTTATGACAAAGCGGTGGCTGCAGGAAGTGAATGCAATGCTTTACGACTCCTTGTCGCGACGTGTTCAATATTCCGCGTTGTTTTCGATTCCGCTAAGCACGTATCACGTGGCGTGAAGATCAATCACAAGCGAGGGGAAAAACCCTGCACTCATATTCTGTCGCGTGATACGCTTGCTATTAGGCGTATAATTCCATGACGATCGCTTATCGGTTGTGCGACCAGCATTAGCTTGTGCCTGAGATACTGTGTTACTGATTTTCAGGAATATCAATCTGGCGCTATCACAGAGATTGAATTTTGTCTCGTAAATAAACTGTGGAACCTCTGTACTCTGATTCTGTACTACGAAAGTAAACCTAAAACAGATAGTGCATTACATGAGGAAGATATGTGAGACTGCGACCTCTAGTCGCGGCGCATGAGGTAGAGGCTTGGGCGAGTTGGTCGCGGTAACAGTTGGAAGTTAACGCTCTTTACTCGTCTCCGTCCTTCCTTTCCTACTTTCGTGCGCTACGCAAACACCGCCGTTCTAGCCGCAGCATGTGTGTCACAACATTGAGCTACCTGCACCTATTGAGTTCTCTTCGCTGTTGAACGGGACGTGGTTAACTTGACGGCAGGTCGTCGATGTTATTAGCCTCCTAATTAAAGAAAACAAATGAATCATTTTGGCCCTTAAGATATAATTGTCAGTTTATCTTATCACTTGAGTTGCCTATGGCTGTTGATTCCTTTTGGTTGTTGAGTGTGGTGTCGTTAGCTTCACGGAAGATAGCTGCCGTTAGTAGCCCTATAATTAAAGCAGGCAAGATACTCATCTTGCAACTTAAGATAGAGTTTACGCGCCACTGTCGTGTGCATAATCACACAAGGGCAGTTTGTGTTCCACAGTTAATGTTTTTGTACGGTTACTACAATAAAAGTAACCGTCTGTGAAGCAACTTGACATTCACGTTAACCTGTCATCACTCACAGTAACGTGGCTTGTTTACCTGAACTAAGCAACTGTGTTTTGCATTTCACAGCGAAATTAACACACTTGTATGCTTGTATAATGAAGTACAGTAGGCGTTATAACTTGATATTTTAACTTCCTTGTACTGCAATACTGTCTTTTTTTAACAGAGCAAAATTAGCAGAATGTGCGGCATTCATCAAGTTACATAGCAACAATGTTACGCAGCAAATTACGCAGCCACCTGCCACTCTTCCCCCCAAGAGTGGATCTCATCAGCATGCACACTTCACAAATTGGAACCAATGTGCAGAATACAGCAACCACGAAGACTAAAAAGAACAGGGACAAACACAGAGCTTCCAGATATCGTAACAGGGCCACAGATTCGAGTAAGCCACTTAACGCACACGTTTGCAAACCCAGAGGATGTAGGGGAATCGTGCAAACGAAGTGCATGCGCTATTAGGCTGAGAACGCAGGAATGGGAGTTTTCCGAAAAACTTTACGGCAAGGACACTTGGCAGATGATGAGATCCAGGAGCATAATGGCTGCCAGGCAGACAGCTGCTCTGTAAACATTGCGAAGTTTCAGTCGGACGTCATTGGTAATTATATATGTAAGAGTACAGGTTCGAAGGTGCGGGTTGCGTGATACCCATTCCCCTTTTCCTGGGCCTTCATAGAATCCTTGTCGGAGCCGATTTTCGCCCCAATAGCCATGTGCATGGCCGACACATCAGCTGCATAGTGAGAAACAATACGCAATGCACATGACGTCTTTGCTTGACGTGCTTATTTTTTTTTAAAGCAAAGCTGCTTTCGCATTGCGTATGGAATATAGATTTAAGGGAAAGGGACTGCGAGATTGCGCTCTCGTGTGCACATTTACGCACTTAAGTAACCCATCGCCGTAGCGCTGTGCAGATTGCAGATGTGCAGTGGCAACGGGAAACGGATAGCAAAAGTGACCGGCGACTGCAGTCGCCGGTCACTTGTGCTATCCGTTTTCCATATGGGATAATTTCTGTTTACAGTGCGGAGCGGCGAAATTCCTATACACGGCGCTGCCAGGGGCAGATCAAAGGGTATGTGCGGATTGTCCTGACCCTACCCCCCCCCCCCCCCCTCGATGTTTCATCGAAGCAACACCAATCCTTCCTCCTGCCCTGTCATGTAGAAACAATGGAACTATGTTGGCGATCTTGAGTCATCTCACTCACCACGACCGTTTGCTCAAAGGACAAAGAATTCAAAGACAAAGGACAAAGAATTGCTCAAAGGACTACCAAGAATTCGTAAACAACGACACAAACACAAACGGCCGTGACGTAGACTTCGATGAGCATACAAACAGATGAGGAATTACACACTGTTAAAATAATTCACGCACAGAAAAATATGTTTAACACGTAATATACAAGCACTAATAATTAGAAATAATAAAATAACGGTATAGTAACATTGTGTGATTATTCAGTGCAATACCTGGTACTTGTTAAGGATGCCTGTTTCTTCATAAATATGTTCAAGTGTGTTCAGTGCTTTTCACTGTGCTGTTTTCGATGACCCGCCATGGTGTTGAACTGCTGAGCACGAGGTCACAGGATCGAATCCCGACCACGGCGGCCGCATTTCGATGGGGGTGAAATGTGAAAGCACCCATGTACTTAGATTTAGGTGCACGTTAAAGAACCCCAGGTGGTCGAAATTTCCGGAGTCCCCCACTACGGTATGCCTCATAATCAGAAAGTGGTTTTGGCACGTAAATTCCCATAATTTAATTTTTTTTTAAATTTTCGATGGCCATGCGCCCAGCAATTTTGCGAGTGAGAAAGGCCGGTGAGGATCAGTGGAGTGTAGCTCTTGTTCTAGCTGCCGTCTTTGCATCTCGTATATGGGGCATTCGAGGAGGAGATGGCGAACATCCCGCTACTGAAATTACAGTGTGTAAGAGCATTGTTTGCAATATAGACACGTTACGTTCGTTCGTTTCCATTGAAATTTTTTGGGATCTCATTACGATGGAGTTACTAATAACTTTCACCAAGACGATACTGTTAGCGATGCAGAACACAGAATCTAACTTTGAAGTAGCGACGATATTAAGTTCAGACTACTATACCTGCACTAAGATCCTTTATTGTTACTGTTACTATACTCTACGACTGAGTGCTGAAGGAACATTTATAGAGTCCCCCACGCTCTTAGCCGCAGAGCTGCTCTAGGGATGAAAGTTCATGACACGGGAATTTCGAGAGCTCAAACAGCCCGCAACTGCTGCCTCACTAAAGTTATCCGATAGTATAGTGTGTCGTTGTCATAAGCCCTCGCAAAATTCATGTCATCGTTGGTTCGAACAATTTTGTAAACATTACTTGAGACACCAACACAAATAATCTGTGAACTTTAGCATCCTTGTGCGAAATGTTTCTTACCTGTAAACTTTTTCACATGCGTGCTAGTGTATTTCTGAACTGCTTTTTATGCGTGAATGTCACTTCCGTATTCTGCATGCCACGAGCATTAGTCGATGCCGCGTTAAAGCGCTTACATTCGCTAAAAATTCATGCAAAAATAATAATAAGGAAAAGAAACGAGAGAAGTTGCGTTGTCCAGCGCCACCACCGCAATACGATCCGCTGGCGCATTTGAACCACTACCCACATGCCCTGTACACGTGAGACACGTGCTCTATACACGCTGAACATAAATTTCTTGCTTTCTATAGGGACGCCGGATAAAAAGTCACACATGCCTGGCGCTACGATCCTGTCTCACTTACGATACAACAAACAAATTTAACGCCTGAAACGACGTCTTGAAGTTTTTTTTTTCTTATACCATATTTTTTCACAGCAGGCACAGCGTTGGAAAACCAATTCGCGAAATAAATGAGTGCCCGGATCGGTGATATCGAGATTTAGTACTGTAACGACCAACGAAGACGAAGGGAAGTGAGCTAATGTTGTTTTTTGCCCTTCTGCGATAGCTTTGTCAGCTAATTACGCTTTTCCAGTACAAAGCCGTCCGATGCCGTCGCGTGCCGTCCCTGGGGTCGAGCTAGTCTCTCGGCCCTCGGACACGTGGGCTGTAGTCCGAGACTCGCCCCGTGATCTGAGAAGTGCTTGAATCTTCCCATTTCTCCAACAGGGAGGACGTGAAAAGCGACAACGCCTGCGCCGTTGTGGAAGACAACAGATTGAAGGGGAAACAAGAACGTCAGTGAGCAAGGATTTGCCAGATCGCTTCCATCGACTTGCACAATTGTCTGTACTGCACGATTGCTTCGAGGCGACTAGAGGCCTATGTCAGCGAAGCCGAGCTCTCCACATTCCTTCCCCTTTAGTTTAATTTTCCATCAGTGCTGTGGAGGTCGGCATTGTCGAAGAGCACGTGGACAATCGATCGCTGAAAACCTGTGTTTGATATGCAGGCTCGTGACATAACACATTCCACTTGCTTTTTGTAACCATTTCTTAAGGCTGTAACTGTTTATTAAGTAGGCGGTGGCGTGCGTAGCAATTTTGCCTCTTTATGTGAACTTAAGTGAACTTCGCGAGGCACATCTTACTTTAAAGATAAAGTGCGATTTTCAGTTATCTAATTGGCAAGTTTCCAGAGACTGCCTTTTAAATTAGTTACCTCCGACTGCAATGTGCGAGTGCGCAATCGAAGTTTGTCACTGGTGAACACATGTTCCATTAAATTTATGAGACTAGCTGCTGTTTCGAGAATGCAATCTCCAAGACTGGGACGAAATACATCGGCCTTCCACAGGCTATTTACCTCCATGGCCTCTCTCGGCCACTGCGAGAGAACATTAAGCGGAACACCGATGTACTTAGACAGATACGCGTACATCTTTCGTATGCTGCAGTGCCTTCTCTGTAGTTAAGAAGTCACGGAGAGAAAATACATGTTTAAACGATCAAGATGAGGAGCTATGCAGTAACCGCCAAAGAAAAGTAACAAGCGGGCGTACGAGCTGCTCTTTTGTTTTCCGAACACTTATACCTTAGCAGCAGACCTCCGTTACTCTGCTGTTTTACGAAAGGAAGTTATTTTTAAACACCCGCTTCCAAGAGAAGGGGCGGGGAGGATCACTTAGCACACATGGCCATCACACTGAGCTTAAAGGAGATAACTATGGAAAGTTGTGGACGCAAATCAAAGGCCAGTGCGCCCTGGTGTTTGGTGCGCGTACTCTCTTTCCTTTCAAGCAGCAAGTAAACTTCACTGCGATGAGAAGTTATATATACCAGGCCGGCCATTTATATAATGCGTTTTCCTGTGCCGCATCGGTAAGCGAGCCCTCTTATCCGGGCTACAACGGGGAGGGCCGCGTGTTTACCTCGCATAAAATATCTCCATGAATGATAAGGGCAATAGATCATACATTTGTTTTTCAATATAGTATAGAATTACTCCTCAGAGTTTTATGTATTTCGTATAGGTTCTCCTTTTACGTCTTCGGTTCTTTATCCTCGTGCACCATATCGGAAACCAAGTGCGTCGTTTTTCGGCCCAGTAGTAAACAATTACCTTACCAATATTGCTGTCGTCACTTGGCTAAAATATATATCACTGCTAACGTTACGTGTTGTCAAAAAGACATCGGGGAGCGGCCAGATGAAACAGCCACATGGAAAAAGAAGAGTACTAACTCTTTCTGCTTCTTTGGTGGTATATGTTGAAGTACAGCGGATGCATTTCCATCTCGCCAGTCGGCGAGATATCATAAACATTTTAAATCCTTGTGAAGGCTACGAAGCTCATGCTGGTCCCATGTATTTCTCTCGCGTTAAAGGTGAATGCCAGTACGCGCGCCCTTATTCTGAATATGTTCTGTTGCTTTAATTTATAATTGCCTGCTCGCTCGCTCTTCTTTCTTTTTTTCATTTTGAATGGTCAAAAGCCAATTATGATTGCTCCCAAAGAGATTTTAGAAACGCTTGCTTGGCTTGCAGATTTTCTTGACTGCTCGGTTTCTTGCAATCGGAATAGCGAGTAGAACGGTTGTTTATATTAAAAGCTGTATGACATAGATCGGGCCAAATTTCATGGCCATCCTGCGTGTTGATAGCAAAATCGACTATTTAAATTCACGTAGCATCTCTGAATGCATATAGGCTAGGCGTGTAGAATAGGCTTTCTGGTTTCAGGTTGTTTCCGTGGTGCTTGTTCGTTTTTCCAACCCTCTAGCTTTTTCTGTGACTGTGGCTCAACATTTCGCCCATGATTCTTCAGCTCGGCTATTTTAATGCTATGCCAGTATATCAGAGAAAAGTGTATCATTGCCACGGTTACTGTACTCTAACATACGCGTTTCGTTCAACTTCCATTATGGGGTGAAGTAGCCGCCGCCATGTAAGGGTGCCAACATCTTCATTATGTATATTTAATAATGATCATCGTGTTAACGAAAAAATCTCTACCAAATGAACTACGTCTAGCCGAGAGGTAGGGAGCACTGGCACAGATCAGAAGTGGCCTGTACCGAAATTGAAGGATGAGTTGCATTTTTTCGACGCCTCGGAGGTCTTATGCTGCACATGTCCCGTACAGTCAACTGCACAAAGCCCCGCGAGACTCCGACGTTGCATGCAGCATTAGCGATGCGCTACAAAGGGCAGACTATGCGTGTGCTGCAGTTAGCGGCTTTTAGAAGACTATGACGATGCCATTTGTAAGCTATACACGGTGAGCATGAGGATCACGTTCAGTGCCACTCCGCCATTCAGCACAGCTGCGCGTATAAGAGCTCACCAATATATGGAACCGATGTTACCATCTTGTCGATGGCAACGAAATACATTCGAGAGACGTGCGCGACACGTATTTCTTCACAGCAAGCGGAAAAGTTCAGTCGGTCTTGGGGGAAAAAAAGAGAAATAGCCACACAAAGTGCTTAGACGTCTGGTTCCAATAAAACTAGCAGGTTGGAAATGGAATCGAACACTGCAAGATACGAGCAAAATAAGCTCTCCAAACAAGGCCGGAATAGCTTTGTAACGCGGCGCGCAATTGTAGCGTGTATAACATTTCATATATGTGATGCGTGTTCCCGAACTCGTCGTCCGAAAGATCTATCGATTGGTTCGAAATGTTGGAGCGATGATGCCGATCTAAATTTTTTCTTGTTGATGTATACCTGCGCGCTTGAATTTTGTTCATCTTAAAATACGAAGCATTCCCTCGCGTCACGCCCTTCCAGCGTAAGCATTCGTTGCGTTTTATTGGGACAGAAAATCGCTTTTAGCGTAATACTACGATGCTGCATGTACATACGGCGTGTCGAGGGGTAAAAAAATGCAGCTAGGGTCTGAAAGCCACATCGCTGGCATTCACTGTGACCAATCGTTGTCGCGCACTCATGCACAGCGACTTCGGTTCATGACAGAATCGTGGTGTGCCCAAAGTGGATGCGAATCTGCCAGCCTGAGGCGACGTATTTCCGTTACTTTCTTTTGCCATACTTTGTGTTGTTATACGGGCGGTTTCCTTGCTATTTTTTTGACATTCATACTTTCCTTTAAAGTGCTATCTGTCGGCATGTAATATGGGTGGCACAATAACAAATGAAATGTGAATAAGAAATCGCAATGGATGCACTGTAAGAATACGAAAACAATAAGTTATGCTCAGGGCATGCGTAAAAGAACAGAAAACATTGGCGTTACACAAAAGTGTAAGCCATTTGCTGTAGCTAACGGAAAAATAAAAAAAATAAATAAAGAAACAATAAGGCATTTTACTAGGGCGCTCATATTTACAAACTCGGCACAAGCTCGACATAGAGAGTGACAGAGACAAATAAGTAGGAAATGAACGAAAGGTACACAGCAAAATAATTTACACCCCTAAAAGTGAATACGTGTGCAACTTGATCTATACCTCATAGCCTTAAACCCAAAAAGGGTGTGAAGGTGGGAGTTATAACCCGATTTAGACACATATTGGCTTTTAACGGTGTAAATTATTTTACTGTGTACGTTAGCCACAATCAACCATTTCGATTGGCAAGCTGTACCGGGAAAAGAAAAAGGTACAAAATTTTAGAAGGTTGGTAGGGGGGGGGGGTCGCTGTGGAGGTGGGTATACTTGCAGAAGAAAAGGATGACGTTTAAACGAGCTATAGGCTAGTAGTAATTTGTTGTAGCCGTGCCCAGTGCTTTTAGAAGCAAAGTTTAATCGTGGTAGTTGAATTGCGCAGCAGATATACTGTGGTGCTAAAAAGTTTAGAGGACGCAGCTGCACGATAAAGCCCAATTTCTGGAAAATTCGAACAAGCTGCGTCGAAATGAATGCTCTGACGGCCGCCGCAGACGTATGCGGGTACTGCAGCTCTCAATTCCACGCTATACGCCGCGGCTTCGCAGAAATTCACTTCTTCCACCACATACTGCGCCTCGTAAATCTGACGCCGATAGTATAGCCCACCTTAAAAAGCACCTAGTTAGTCCATCGCTGATTGCAGCGATGGACTAACTAGGTGCTTCAACCTTCAAGTACGAAGGTCTGCTGGCGTTGCTTACTACGTTACTTACAAGTTACTGGCGCGAAGACAAGCAAAAAAAAAAGGAAAAAAAAAGGCACGCTAGGCTTTAACGAGAAAATTTATTCACTTCAAGCCTAGTGTTCTGTCCTGTCCCACCCTTTCTTCCGTTTGTCTTGTTCACGCTAGTAACTATGTCGCAGCAACTGCATCCACACTTACTAGCCCAACTTTCTCCGTTACATTCAATTATCAGATGCCCACGTAACGCGTGACGTCAGCTGCGTTCTTTTTATACAGGAAAGATAAATATTGGTTGGTGGGTCCCAAAGTCCTGCAGTGGCGCTTCGCCTTCGAGAGACGCTGCAGCGGACGTCTCGATAGCTACATTTCGCCTCCATCGGAATGTGGCTGCCGCAGCCGGTAATCGAACCTGCAACCTCGAATTATGCAGCAGTAATGTACCCGTATTTAAATATTTTAAAAAATGCGTTTGAATCTACAGTTACTTGAGCACCAATTAGGTGTTCCCCTCAAGAATTTATTGTATTGCATACATACGAGAGGCTTTTCAGAAGGCGTGTTTGAAAGGCTTTTAAAGGCGAGAGAGAAAACAAGAAAAGGAAAGGTAGGGAGGTAAAAAAGGCGAGGTCTGGTTTGTTACCCTACACCAGGGCTGGTCTGGAGCACGCACAAGGAACGTGCGCGTACTACAGACCAGCCATGCCTACACAGAAATTAATAGAAAGAAGTAAGAGAAAGAGAAAAAGAGGATGTTAACAAGAGCAGCAAAGACATTGCTCGCGCAAAGAGAAAGACAAACCATGTGCGGTGATTGAGGATGCATGGCACGGGGTTTCTTCGTCTTCTGGCGTCGATAAACGGCGGGGGTACGACTCGCTGCTCTGGGCTCTTCGAGCGTATCGGCCTTCGCCGTACTTGAAGCCTTGTCTACTGGGCAACAAGGTCTTGGGTCTTTACAGAGGGCACACCACACGCACACAACAGGATGCACAGCTGGGCATCTTGTGCTACCCTTACTCACTCACGCCGGTGCACCTCAAAAACTCTAGAGCACGAATAACTTTTTCAGCCAGCGACAGATGTGGCCATTGCCCAAGAATTTTCGTCTCAGAAGGTGTTCGAGAGTCCTGCTGGTTTACTGCAATCAGTAGAAAGGTGCGCTGCACGTCGTAGTGAGGGCAAGTGCATAACAAGTTTTCGATGTTTGCTACAGATCTACAAGGCTCGCACGTTATCGCATATGATATCGCGTCCTTTTTCCAGACCATGGTGGTTTATGTCTCTCATTTATGTAGTGTGAAGTAAAGCAGATTTGAGGCTCCGAAGAGTTGTTTTTCAGTCACAAAACGCCACTAATGTCTGTGCTGGTTGATTTACAGAAGTTGCTTTGTATTGCTGGGGATGAACTTGCGTCATTGCAGGCGACAATGACTTCTCACGCGCGTAATGCTTTGTAGAAGCGCTGTGCGTTGTTTTGCTGCCTGTGAAGGTCACTGCCAGCATATTTACGCAACGCTGGGCGAAACTTACTGGACGTGTCAGCCTCTGCTTTCACATGAAATAACGGTTCTGCGTTAAGGTTTCGAACAAATCGACCAAGTGAAAGGTTTTCATTGAAGCTGACATTGAACTTGCGTTGTGAGCTAAAGTGGCTCAAAAAAAAAAGGGGCCATCGGCCTCGAGAATATCTTTAAAGACACCGTTTGCTACGACAAAAATAAAGAAATATGGAAACGAGCAAACAAGGAGAGCGCGGCAAATAAAATTTTGCCTGTATCAGTTCTTGAGCAGATCAGAGTTCTCAGACGGTCAAAGAGCTGACGTCTTCGGCTAGCGCCTCGTCGGCTCTAAATTCAACCCCGGGGACAGATTTTATGAACAAATAGCATACGGCAGAGATGGGGACCCGAGTTCCTTACGATATAGGGGACATCGAAGCTTGCGCGCACGAATGCAGCTGCGTATGCCAATGTTGGATATTGCTTTAGTTTCCAAGATGGTGTTACCTTGTCACCCCCGCGACCACGTGCCTACTTGTTCTTCAGATGTTGTAAAGTATGTCAAGCTGCATGCTTGCGCACATATGAAGTGCACAGTATTTTAGAGGGATACCTAAATGAGCATGTTTAGCATTCGGCACGCTAAAAAAATTCACTGTTCAGAGAAAGTGTTAAACTTTGTAGAATAAAATAAATAATAAAAAATAAATGTGTGGGGCACGCATTGAATACCTATGTGGTAAAAACGATGACGACCCGTGAACACCCATGAAATCTTTATATATATATATATATATATATATATATATATATATATATATATATATATATATATATATATATATATATATATATATATATATTTCTGCTACCGGAACGACGTTAGAAAAGTGATTTGTACCACAACGGCGGGCTGGCAGGCCTGGGAGGCATCATGACTCCACGCAGTAAAATTCGTTGCACAGATAATTTAGCCAGATCGTTTTATTCATTATTGCTCAATGAAAGTGCAAGTTGTGCGGCATTTCTCCAAAATTTTGTGCCTTGGAAACTGTAGCAGACATGTGCACATGATCACTGGCAACTGGTGAACACGCTTGGCACAGGGTGTATAGTACACGTATTCATTCAAATCCCGGAGAATAGTTTCTTAAAAAAGAGAAAAACTCATAGGTACACTTAGATTCGAGGATTTCGTTAGGAACTGTCGGAACGGGAAAAAGAATTGCACGTCGCTTCCGTATTTCGAGGATAGCCCTACAATGGAGGCTGGCCTGAATACGAGTAAATACGGGGTACATATTGATAATACGCTTGTGACTGCGGTATTATTAAATTTACCCATTATGGTGCGCTTCTGTTTGTAACCAAGACCTATGCTTTGGGACGCCTGTACCATTCTAAATACTTCGCGCACTTGTACTTTTATGTGTCTTTTGTTTGTGAACGAAATGCGACAGCATGTTTTCATTGCTATTTTCACGTCAGTAAAACATCGCTTTCATACATGCGATACTTCCTGGTCGAAGAAAAAAAAAAGTGTTTTCTTATTCGTGGCTGTAGGCGTGTTCGAATCACTCCCCGCCAACGCTTACCCTGAACTCATTTTTATACGTTCGCCTTCAGGGCACGGGACTGTGCAGGCTTCGACATGTACGGGTCCTGTGTTTTAGCATGCTGGAAAGTATATAGAAAGGGTGAGATTTGTATAGCCTACTCTTACAAGAAAAAAATAAAATCATGCTCTAAGCGTGTGCGTGACAGAGAGGAGGTGCCCACTGGTGGCATTGTGCAAAGTTGAAAGTGCCGCAAATGTCGAGTGTTTGTTGCGTTGCTTGGAATGTGTACGCACATATACAGACTTCCGTACAATTATTGAGCGCGTGCGAACGATGTGCCACACCATGTATACGCGAGATGCACTCTGCTTTTCCCAATTGCGAGACCGTTTTTCGTTGGTTATGTGCTTTATTGCGTCTGGTGGGCGCGAGTATGATTGCTGCCATGTCGTCGCAACTCGTAGCTGTCGTCGAAACGAAACCGTCGCCGCTTCCCGCTTGCTCGCGCACCCTCTGTGCTACACGCTTCCGGCAGCTGCAATGCGCCATCTTGCACCGCCGCTGGCACTCTGTACACGTACTCTATAGCTCGCTATGACGCAGCGAATTGTCGCCGCAGCTTTTGTTTGCCGAACGGCGCTGACAAAAGGATGCTTCACAAGTTCTGTTCAAATGCAAAGTAAGGACAAGAAGAAACTGTGCTGTTTAGTACGTTGCTGCTTGTAATCATAACGACGCAGTAGGCTTGCATACGCTATAGCCCGACACTATAGTGGGTTCAGTCAGAAGTAGGGCTACCACAGCCTGACGCCGACGCTCTTTGTAAAAACTCGCTTCTCTTCTGGTGGTCCGAGATATCAGCGGCAGCCAACTTTGAAGCGAAAATGCAGCGCGCGCGGACACGGCGCAGGATTCCCGGTTGCTTGCTGCGAGCCACAGTACGCGGGCACGGCAGCTGTGTGCAGCATGCGGGGCGGGATCATCCTGTATGCCATAGCAGGCAGGCTAGCCGACCGCGGCGGTGAATGCTCGCTCTGCACCGCCCGCGAAAATTTGCATTAATTAGCCCCGCCGTCGAACTTCAGCCAGACAAATCGAGTCGACCCGCTTTTGTACTGAGCTCAACCGCGGAGGTGTCTGAAAATCAGTATTACGTGTGCGGCTGGTGTGCGTCAGTTCGTACATTTTTCGTTTCTTGTTATTTCGCGAGCGTAGGCGCAAGTGTGTCTTTTATCCATCCCGGCAACATAATAGGCACATATCCACCTCGGTGGCGGAACAGTTATAGCGTTGGCTAGTGAGTTCGATTTTCGGCTTCTGTGGCCGCTTTCAGCTGGCAAGAGAATACAAAAGCGACCATTTGCTTAGATTGGCTTCAAGGTAATTAGGTCAAGATCCATCCCAAGTCTGCGCACCCTACCTTTCCCTATCACGCCAAGACAGCACTTGCTGCCGCGCCTCCCGAACCCATATTCTCCTCATCGATCATTATATCTGCGCTATACATACAGGACAACATGGGACGCCTCCGGTGCAAGCACTGTGGGGCGTAACATGGCAGTCGCCGCATCCTCAAATTTTCATATCAAATTTTCACGCATAGCGTGCGTATGCGAACGCATCAGCTTTCAGTAGATGCGACATATTCGCACGGCCACTTAGTGCCTATAAATAATTCAACATGAAAGCGATGTTGTACTGCACTTCTCAAGAATGGAGATAGTAACAGGTCGGTTTCTAAACGTTTTTTTTTAATTGTTGATTAAAAAAAATATCTCGGTTTCACGCTGAGTGTATATAGACTGAGACGATTTCAGATTCGACTCTCGAAGGCGTGTCATACGTCTACCTCTACATCACTTTTAGAGAGGCAGCACTCGTTTTGGAAAAGTAGGTGAACGCTGCCGCTCGGGACAGCGGAATTTATAGAATACTCTTGAGTCAACAGAAAAAAAAAACAAGTCGTGTCCCTCTGCTTTAACTGGCATTCGTCGACATCTATGTGGTTACATTAAAATTGCTTGAGCCCACTTAATTCGACACCATACAGAAAGACGTAATAGCGCTTGCTTATTGCCTTAAGAATATTGATTTAACCTGTAGCCTGAAGAAAAATAAAGGATATGTGAAAACAGTTTTAAGTTTCAGCTTGATTATATATATACATATGTAGAAAATTAGGTGAAAGGAATGCATCTCAGGAAAGCACGCAGACAAATAATAAGAACGACAAACACATCTCTCATCAGCAACGCTGCCGGAATAGGATGTGGATGTGCGCACTAGGCTGACATGAGCTGGTTAGCTGAAATGCCTTGTTTTTAGAAAACTCGGGTTTTAGAATAACTCATATTCAGTTTTGCACTCAGGCTCATGAGCGAGTCCGAGTTTCGCTGCATAGCAGAGTGCATGATATGCTTGTGAGGTAGAGCTACTCGCGAAACGAGTAATGAAATTAATTATGTCACGCGCGTGCGTTCATCCGCGGGGAGCGCGATAATTGCAGGCGGCAGTGAACGCATGCGTTCTTCTATGCTTTAGCGAAGATTTGGCAACACGGACGGCGTTACGCTCAAAATGTTTGCATTCCTCTGCCATTCTGAGCTGCCCACTTCGCTTGGTAGTGCTGTAGATATCAATCGGGTAAGTAAATTCGATCTTTGATATACATTTTAAGCTGAGCGCCGCTTACGGTCCGCTCCACTCAGATTTCCACGCGCTGAGGCGCTGCAGAGAACTGCGTTGGTTTCAAATTCTGGGTCTCCCAGTGCCGCGAGCGACGCCCACTGATCTGAGCTTCGAATCGCCAGAGAATCGAAGTGAACGCACGCTCGGCTCAGCCGGCTCTGTAGCGGAGCGAGGGAAAAGTTGTGGGCTGCGCGGCCGTGGCGTCAGTGTTGTACGCGCTCGTGCACAAGCGTTCCTGATGAGCAGTTGAGCGCGAATGGTTACCACACACACCGGTCTGAGCGGAGCGGATCCTATAAACGCTCAGCTAAAGCTCACTGATCATGATCAATCTGTCAAAGACGCAACGTCTTAAACATCGTACACAATACGAACCAAGCACAGGTTACACGCAGCGCGACCCTTCAGTCCCGTGTGCTCCTTCTTCTGGGACGCCTTCGTTTCCCTCGGATTATAATAGCCTCACTTTAATCCTAACTGCTGAAAAGTAGCAACAAAACCGGTTTCGTTCGCGTCGATGCCATGTTTACGGTTAGATTCACCATATAGGTCGCGTGAAGTCATTGCGTTAGGCGAAGATTAACCGGCTGTGACATCCGGAAGCCCGAGATGAATCGCACCGAGGTGATAATGAAGGATTATTGAGTTTATCGGCGGGGCTCTTGGCTATGCATGCGCGTCGGTGGCGAATGATCCTGCCTTCGGCAATAAGACACTTCGAAAAAGCGGGCTCCTGAACGTCGCCGCCTCACGCAACACAGGCGACGCAGGTCGCCTGAAAGCCGATCACCCTTCCCATGTCCGCACGCGTGTAGTGAGCGAGAAAAAGCGTGCGAGCGCCTGCGGTGAATTCGCGGCGTTCGCAAAGTCCGGCAGACGGCTCAATGTCGAATTTTGCGGACCCATAATCTATCTTCCGGTACACGCCACTTTCTTACCTACGCACCGCTCGCAATCGAGTGCTTTACGGCAGCCTAGACGCGTACACATTGACGCATTCGGAATCGATAGCGCTATGTCACCTTGTGGCCCTGTGATCAGCCGCAATGCGTTACAAACGATTTTTTGGTTCACGACCGCCGGAAAAAAAAAGAACACAGAAAAGGCGCCTTATCATTATTATGCCAAGTGATGCATAGAACACAACAGCCACATGTTACGACTCCTCCTCGCTGTGTTTGACTATGGCTTTACGAGATGTCGCCACCAGCACCGACGTTCGCTTCTATTGAGAACTCCACCGAGTTTCCACACTGGCGGACAACTTTCTGTGGCTACGATGGGAAAGCTACGGAGGCAGAGCACGCACAAGTAAGAGCGCTTCTAAAAAGAGTCTCGCATTTTCATCCTCATTATATTAAGCTGGGGAAGAGGAAACACAAACTCCTTATTAGCAACAGTTAAATAAGACAAATCACGCCACTGAATATAAAAGCTTACTTATTTTGCGACTTTTCCCTTCCGCGTCTATAGGCAAACGCGAAGCCGTCGCACGGCCAAGTTGCGCCGATTCAGCGTCTGTTCCGAACAACCCAAAAGCGCCGTCAGACGTTGCCGGACTACTTTGCGCGGCAACATATGCGCAGAAGCTCCACTCCGCCAACGAAAGTTGTCCGCGAGTATAGCACTCCCCCATGGTACTCCCCGCTCAGCTATGTGGTTCAGCAGCCTCATCACCGACTCCATGCATGGATGACAGCCCCAAACATGAACCCGATAAACTTTCGGTCAGCTGCCTGTTCCCCATTCGCCTCGCGTGCCGTGGCAGGTGTAGCCAGATATAGGAAAATTTATATTCTTTATTCTGATGCAATTTATGCGATCTAAGTTTTCTGCATTCGTGGACAGATGCATTTCAGCACAATTATCCACAACACCTCTAGCTTACTCTTAGTTATGAAGAAAAAAAAAGTTTGAGTTAGTCGATGAATTAAAAGTACTACGATACAGATTTCGCGGCGCCATATTTAGACGGAACTACGATGCAAGGTACACGCAGGACAAACGTCGTTGACTTGCTTCGTCCCGTCTAAATTCGTCGCCGGCAAATGACATTCCTTAATCCTCTTACCTGAATACATTTTGCTTGTAACCATCCCGTGGCGGCTATCTGGATGATTGCCTCGTCGGCATTAGGACATAGTTGGCAGTTCCCCCGACTTGCATACAGCCGCGGAATGAATGCCAAGCATAGCAAAGTGGCGCATGGTGAGCGAAATGACAGCGGGAATCGCCCATTTAACTGTCTGTGTTGAGCCTCCCGCGAAGTAGGTGGGGATGCGGCGTACGGCGGAAAAGCGTAAGCCGGATTAAGATACGAGACAAACATAAGCTAACCACTGGAAAAGCGGAGCGAACCGGCTGCATTTTCATCGTGGCTTCCCGTTTTCTTCCCGCAGTGCACGCGGCGGGCTGTGGTGGCGGCGTGCGGGTGCCCACAATCGTGTGGCCGCACGGCGAAGGTTAGCCACAGAAAAATTGGCGGCCGTCGTGGCTCTGGCAGAGCCGTGCAGATGAGACTCAACGGCAGATATGCGGGCAACCCGTTAAGTCCCAAAAGTCCTCGATCGCTCCTGTGTTGTGTAAATTGCGACCTATGGAGCTTTCATACACGCTTTATTAACGCTCCCTGCCGCTCGGGAGTGACACCTGGTTTTACCCACGGCAGTACGTCTCCCGAGCTGTACGCGTAAAATCAGCATGAGGAAAAACTGTTTCATTGCAACTTTGTCGTAAAACGTATAAACGTAACTGTAGGCAGAGCATTTGCAAAAGCTCCAACTAGCCCAGCTCTCTTCTTTGGGAATGGAAGATCGAGATGGGACACGCTGTTCTGTAAAATTCTCCCAAGCGTTCGCAAAGCGGCTGGGCCTACTTCCCGACCACATTGGTTACCACAACGCCGAGGCTTCGCACGTCGCTTGCTTCTCCCATTAGGCTTTCACCCTATTTTTGAACTTCTCTTAGTTACTTTCGCTTTTTTCGCTCGTGACATTATTCATATTTTCTGAAATGTATTGCGCAACTTTCTAGCTTCAGTTTAATTTTTGCACTTCCCAACAACAAAGGCGCCCTAATTCTTGTCGTAAAATAATGTATTGCTACGCAGACATAAACCGGGGCGTACATAATATTCTTTCTCACAGCTTCTTTGAATAAAAGGACAGGTATACGAACCGCAGAACGAGGCTTTAAATGCTGGATGTATAGATGAAAGAGCACTCACAACGAGATGCAGGAACGTGGGAAGGGGAGCGCATTGCGGACTGGCCGCACTGGTGGCCGGAATGTCAATTAATTTCACCCACCCCGCGCGTCTGAGGAGCCCAGCCAAGACACGGCCACATGATTCGCATGCTCTCGGTGGGCAGTGCTATCCCTTCGTGACTTCACTTCGGCGTGATTCGCGAAGGCCCCGAGATTTCGCCTGTTTGAACCCGACGACAGCTCAGTATGTGCCCAAGAAAAATAAGGATTTCTTAAGGAAATAAGGATAAGCAGTGAGATATGCAAGTTAAACTTTAAATGTTCCTCTAGTTCGATCCCAAGAAACATTGCACTAGAGCTAGCACAAATTTGAGTATCACCCGCATAGACAAATGAATTGTTAGGAATGATTTGGTTAGTTGACGAAAATATGACGCAGTTGAATTTTTTGGCATTTATATTTAATTTATTCTTTCTGAACCATTCAACAACAGTTATCAAATCTGTATTAAGTTTAAGCAGATTTAGACTAAATCGTTTAAAGAAAAAAATGAATGGGCACAAGCATGCTTTTTGATATCGCATGCGCGGGAAGCATGTCACAAATGAAAAGTAGCCTACCTTTAGCTGTGACGAATTTATTCGAGCAGCTCACACACAGACACAGAAAAGCCACACAGACGCATGTACTGTTTGTGTGTTCATCGATTTATTTTCTCTTTCTTTTGGGTGCTTTACAGAAGAATAAATAATGTAGTTTGTGAATTTATCACGAAATATGGTGACTAACTGAAGCAGTGTTGGCTGTATAGAATCCTGAGCTATCAGAAGGAAACATTTATCGAAGAAGAGGACTTATGTGTCAACGTATCAGCTACTCAAAAATTTTGGAGCTGTCGTACTGACAGGCCCGCAGGTTCTCGTGTCAGCATTGCGCACCCCATGAAGTTTGGCAAGGTCGCTTGTAGAAATGTGTCGGTAAACGTTTATACTTGGTGTCACGTAAACACTTTAGAGATGGTGCGATGCCTAAGTAGAGCGTGATGCGGAGGCGAGTTGCTTAAACGATGCTACTAAAGAGATTCGAGCGTTAAAAGTTAACACATAAGAAGTAAAACGACGTGTGGAAGTTAAGAGCAGGATAGGACTAAATTTTATCCAAAGAAATTAGGATTTTTTTTATGGCTGTAATTTCCTAAGGTAAGTTTTCTAAAACCAGACGAAAAAGAAACAGTCGGCGAACTGATTCGGCACCCGCGACTGAAAGGATAAGTTAACGCATTCTATTCACTGTGCAAGTAGTGCCAGACGCTCATTATGGACAAGCTGTTGACGGCACTATTATTGCTGTCAGATATGAAGTAACATGCTTCGTGAATACTTTCTGTGAACCGTGTGTGTATTCAATGCTAGATTCCTAATCACTATTCTCCGCACCCACGCAAGACAAGCGGCTTATCACAGCAAGGACATTGCCAACGGTTTATTTCCTTAATTTCCTCGCTTACGAGACGAAAGAAAAGCTTTGTGCAAAGTTTACTTTTAAAGCAATGTTTTATTACGCGGTTATCAACAATACCGCTAATAAAAGCTAACACTCTTAACCCATTGCCGTGCTGTAACCAAGCGTACTATTATTTCTGGACATAAGTACGTACATTTAAAGTGCGAGCAATGCATTCGCCAGCGCCTATTACACATCATTATCAGCAACATTTCCAAGTGCATATAAGTGAAGGAGGAAACACAGCCTAACGAAAAAAAAGGTATCCAGAATTAATGGTTCGCTACAATGCGGGCTATTCAATATTCACTTCGAACGCACCGAGATATATTGTTGTGAAGAAACAGAGCATCAAAACAACAACAATCCTTATTTCTTTATAGAATAATGAGAAAGCTTTGCTTACGAAAGTTCACAGGTTGTTGGAAAGTTGCATGGTAGCCGGAGAACCAGATAAAGCAGGTTCAAAATAGCAAACAATGTCGCCAGAGATAGATAACCGACAAAAGCTAGAAAATTAGGTGTAGTGATTGTGCTAAGCAGAGGTTGCAAAAGAGTCACGCTGGAAATGACGGCCAGATTTCTTTCAACCTGAGCGTTCACAGCACTGTATACAGTACACGGAAGGGAGCAAAGAGGATTTTTAAAAATACTTTTTTAGCGGAGAAGAAGAGAACAAGTTGGCGGTCGAGCTACGAGCACAAAATATTTGTGGATAGTTCACGCATAGCGGCATGAGCGCGCAGTGTCGAACAATGAACATTTCGGCGGGACAAACTTCGATACTTTGTTGAAGATAATTTTTGTGAGTTCTCTTTGTTTACGCTATCGTCAAAAGTCCCGCGTGACGCCAAACGGCAGCATTGGCGCTAAAAAAAAAATAAAGGAAGGAAAACACCCAAGCAAAATGCTTTATGTCCTTCAGCGAAGTCCTCTTTGCCAGTGATGTGCGCAGCGAAATCTTGGTTCTCGGGCATCTCTCCGGAGAGGCCGGAAGGAAGCATCTCGCCGATACGCGGGCGTGCGCACGTGCTCTCGCTTTACGTCGTGCTTGCGTATATATTTAGTTGGCCTCGTTAAACGCACGTTTATATGCAATATCGCGTGCATGCGGAACCATGCACTTCGTTGGTATGACAACTTGTTTTCTTGCCATCCAAAGTTATGCATTTGCTGTTTCTTTCTCTCTTTTCCCCCCTCTTCTTTTGCATAATGCTTATGAATGCTATACTTGTGGCCCAAGGAGCAACTAGCCTACCCAGAGAAAGGCTGGTTGCTCGTATTGCGCCGACCTGATGGTCTTAATTTTTTTCCTATTGCCAAAAACAAGAAGTATGCGATACGTAACGAAAAAAAAAAGAAAAAAAAAGACGGGGCACACGGGCGCTGACAGAGGCAAAAAAATGTGCAAACGGACGAAAGGGGTGACAGGTTGCGGTACCTTGACCTTCGAAGAGTGCCGCTGGCGCAGGCTTGGCCAAAGCGGGGGCAGGCATCCGCGGTGCGCCCAGGTTGAGCTTTAGGAGCACGTCCGAGTGGCGGAACGCCGGGGCCGAGTGGGCCGGCGGCTGCCGCTGCACGCCGGTCCCGTTGGGCGCCATGTGTCCGACGCCGCGGCTGTCTGCGGCCGGACTGCCGCCGCGCGGGCCCGCAAAACTACTCGGCGTCCCGGCGCCGAGCCAGCGCCGCGGGCCGGGACCCGCCGGAACAAGGGGAGCGGAGCCGCGCACCACGTGCCCCCGGCGGCTCGCGTGTTCTCCTCCCGCGCGCTGCCGCCGAGGAAGTGTACCGTGTACTGCCGCGGACAACTCAAGCGCGACGAAGAGGTCGGGTCTCTTTTTTTTTTTAATGCGATGCGTTGTTTGGCTCACTGCCAGACACTTTGCGGTAGGTACGTAAGTAGGTACCCGTCTTGGCTCATTTCGTGTTCTCTTCAATAAAAATATTTTTCAAGCTTTCGATGAAGAGGATTGCGGCGCTCACATTTATATTAACGTCCAGAGGGAATCTAGATATAATGGTAGAGAGGAGGGGGAGAGGAGGCACAGAATGGGGGTAGAACGGACGCATTCCGCGAAACGAGTGAATAACAGCTTTGGCACTCTTTGCTCGCAGTTCCCATACAAGGGGAGGGGGGGGTGCGTTGTAGGTGTCGTGAGAAGGCAAGGAAACGTTACTACTACAGACACGGCAGCGGTTGCGGTCAAACGGGATAAACTTAAGTTCAAGGCACAACACGGTACATTTATGCTATTTCTGAAAAAAATAAATAAACATCATGCAAATTTGTCAAGCTGACAATTTACGCAGGGTGTGCAGAAGCAGAGCCGCATCAAAGTACACCGTAGGCTCTAGGCGACAGCTCGGAAACGGTCGCAGGTCAAGTCAACACTGCTGTGCCTGCCGCGGTAGCTTTGCGGCTGTGGGCATTGCTCGAAGCCACGGGCTTGATCCCGACCGCGGCAGCCGCATTTAGACAGTGGCGAAATAAAAAAAGAAAAAAGAAGAAGAAGAAAGAAAAAAAAGAACGCTCATGAACTTAGGTTTAGGGACACGTTAACGGACACCACGGTGCCAAAACTAATCCAGAGTCCACCACTACCGCGTGCCCCATAATCCAATTCAAGTTTAATACTTCTGCCACGATGCCATGTGCCATGTGAGGCAATGACAATGCTCAACCCTCTCAGAGGTGATGAAGTATGACGCAGAAAGTATGACGTCTCAAGCAAACACCTCTCCCTGTGTGTTCTGTCTACTATGCAAACAGTAGTGGTGGACACAAGGTAACGGTTAACATCGACTCACCGCTCTCGTGTTCGACTAAACGTCGAAGAAATTAAAGATGCGCCGTCAACAGCGCCACGAATCATCGTCACTCGAAGCAACCACCACACAAAGCCTCGCTTACATCGATTCCCACAGTGCGTGGGATTCGCATAACTTTTCCACTTTCGCGAGGAAAAAATAAATGCCTTATTTTAGTTCGTTGCCTATTTTAGCCCCACTCAATTCATTTGACGGGCGCGACTTCTTCACATGTATACAGGATGTCATAAGCTAAAGGCTGGTCCTATGAACAGTACTCATATAAAAACGAAAACGCAGGCACTTTCTCGTTGTTTTCACTTACGGACCATACCCAAGATGGCTTCCCGTTCACTTTCCGGAATTGTACACTTCAATTAGGTATGAAAGCTCAGGATCCCTTTTATTGTTTATTGTTTATATAGAAGGGGGCCATTCGGCCCCCTCTTATACTATTTTATTGTTTATTATGTTTATTATTACTATTGTTTTGATATTATCTTATTTCTATTTTTGCAAACATCACAAGACAGGGAGTAAGTAGCCCCGGCCACTGCAAGATGACCAAATCTGCTTTGTTAGTTTTATTTAATTAAAAAGACATTAAAGTCGGCGCAAATCATTGGTCCCAGAACTTGCAGCATGTCGCAATACGACAACCCAAAAGAGCAGCTTATATGCGGCGGAATACAGTAACAGTGGGCACGCAGCACACCCGACGCCGGCGGTGACTCGGGTGCTTCGCGTCCCGGTGCAGTCCGGGTGGTAGCTGACAGCCGGACGTTGTCTCAACCGGTCCCTCTCCTCCCGCCATCCGTCGCCGTCTTGTCGGAGCTCGCAGTGCAGGCTTGCCCTCCGTAAGCACGTGCACTTTGTAATACGTAGCACTAATGTTTGTGCTGCCGTCGCCTCGTGCTTCCTGATGGCGGGTGTCTGGAGACCGAAAACTTTGCCCCGAGACAGCTTGACGAAGGCGTTGCCTGCTTCCACGATTCTGGTGACAGCAGTGATGCTTCTGTGCAACACGTTTTCGTCGAATCATCGCAATAGGACCGGCTAAGACATCGTGGCTGTCACTGCGTCTTACATAAACGACGGTGATGTGTAGAGAAAATCCTTAGACAATGGTCAAGCCCGTGGAAACAGAGAATGTAGCTGTGACTGTGCTACGGGGTTTTCTTATGAGAAATTAGCTGGTTACTCCCCTGTAGCGCTATACAACTGCCGTGGTGCTTTATCTTAAATTCTGGTTTAACTAGTTGAACGAGATTGTGTTAACTACTTCAGCATGACTGATGGCTGCTGAGACTTATGAAAAGTCATTCGTTACGTCAACGTGTATGTTGTTGTTTTGTCGCATGTTTTCAGACAGTCATTGCAGAACTCTGTTCTTCTAGACGAATGGTGCGTGGGGACGGTGATTCCAATTCATAAATCAGGTGACACACACTCACCCAGCAGCTATAAGCCTATCTCACTCAGAAGCATTCCATGCAAAATTGCGGAGTCTTTAGAATCTAACTGCTTTCTTAGTCCCTGTCAACATGGTTTCCGTAAGTTCTTTTCGTGTAAAACACGGCTCTTATCTTTCATTAACAATCTTCTGGAAGCTTCTGATGTGGGTACTGATTTCTACTGTGTATTTCTTGATTTCGTCAGAACCTTCGACACTGTGTCTCACGATTTACTTATACTTAATCTAACTGAACTAAACCTGGATGTAAAATGCTTGACTGGATGAAAAATTTTCTCTCTAATCAAACCCAGCTTGTAAGCGCTAACAGGTGTAATTCTAGGCCTTCTAATGTATCAGCTCGTGTTCCGTAAGGCTGTGTCCTGGGTTCATTTCCTTTTTTTTTAAATCTATATTAACGACCTTCCAAACTGCATTCTTTCTTTATCAGTTAAGCTTTTCGCTGAAGACTGTGTTCTCTAAAGTTAAAATACTAGTTTTTCCGATTCCCAAGAACTCTAGCATGACCTTAACGACATCACGTACTATGGTGTTCTAATTGGTGCATGCAGCCTATCCCAACTAAATCTTAGGTTATGCGCATATCTCGTTCTTTTAACGCTGTCATGCTTACCTACTTTATTAATGGTGCTCCTGTGTCATCCGTTACCTTCTACAAGTACGTCGGCTTTCACATAATAAATAAGCTCTCTTGGCATGCGCATGATGATTAAACTATTAATAATGCTAACCGCATGCTTGGATAATTACGCAGTAATTACTTACGCCTACCCTCTGAACTCTTTACAAAACACAGGTTCGCTCAACATTGGAGTACGCCTCAGCCATTTGGGATCCGTCTCAGTCCGCCCTAATTCTGGCTTTGGAAAGTGTGCAAAAGCATGCAGGACACTTCTTTTTGACAAATTATCCTCACTAGGCTCGTGTTACCATGAAACATACGAGTAATTTACCTGATGTTTCGTCACGCCGCAAGTGTTCCCCTGTATGCCTTATTCACAAAGTTTTTTCACTTAAACCCCTTTTAAAGGAAACTCCTTTCTGTAACGCCTTCAGGCCCTGAACGTATGTGAACTAAATAAACAATTATGTAATCAATAAAGAGAAAATGAGACATCCACCCGTTCGTAGCAATTGCTACAAAGGAAACGCATACGGGTTCCTCGAAAGAAAAGCCTCGCAGTTAAAAAAAAATTCGTCCTGGTCCGGGACTGAAACCCGGGACCACCGCCTTTCCGCGGCAGCGGCTCTACATCTGAGCTAAGCAGGCGGCCAGCAGATGTCTGATTTTCTCTTTATTAATTACTTCTCTACCCCTTGCGGGTTTCCGCAGAACTATTACGTCTAAACAATTATGTGTTTACAAATTCTTGTCTTGTGCTTTGCTTACGGTTATGTTTACAGGCGCTATTTTTTTTTCTTTAGCGAGTATGAAAGGTTTCGGTTGTTTTATTCTTTTCGTATTTCCCGCTTGTTTAAAGCTTTGGCTCTTCGATATGATATTGGGATAGCGACCGCTTGATATAGTAGCCAGCGTTCCCATTGTCACACTTAGGAACCAATAACAAGAAACTGAGACGCTGGTTTGATTCGAAAAAAAGTTACTTTCTTTAGGCGCGCACAGTAGGGAACAGGGGACAGGATGATGTAACAATTCTATTTCAATTCTTTACCTCGTCACACTTCGTCAGTGTTCCGCGCGGCACCCTGCCGAGGTTGTCATCGCAATCTGATCGTAGGGAGCGGTGGATGAAAGAAGTGACAGAAACGAATAGAATCGAGCGAAATGAATAATTTCATCATATCGGCCCAGGCCGTCGAACTTCGTCTTTTTCGATCCCGTTCACGTTGCGCCCGTTCAATTTCAGCTACGGAACGAAAAGTAACAGTTGTAACTGGTTCACACGGGCTAATACTACTACGTTTTCTTTTTTGTCGAAATGAGAGCAAAATAGAGTTAGTCATCCTACGCTAATGACGTCTAATTCTTTTCACTTATAGTAGTAATAAGTAAGAATGTAGTACTAGACGAAATGTCAAAGCTCCCGAGAATCAAGTGCGAATAAAGCTAACGAGCATAAACCGGGTCCCGATATTGTACTAGATGTGCAGAAAGGGGGTGTACTAATACGCTATACAGAGCCCTGCAGAGCTGAAGATATGTACGAAGATGCAGTGTGGCTAGAGATGCACAGGCACACTGATGCGTTCAGAACGGCTGAACCATTTTGCAGTGAATTTTGCCAATTACGAATTTCTGAGGGTGTATCATTGGCAGTATGGTATGGTATGAAGAACTTTATTTAGGTCCTGAGGGATCAGATTGGCAGTGCACAAATAAATTTAAAAGCGCCAGAGAAATACATTAATGGTGTCTAAAATATTCGCAAGAGAGAAAATTTATTTGACATGACAGTGCGCAAAGCATGCTTCTTACGCAAGTGAAACGCAAATGAAAAACATGCTTTGTACCCCGTTTAGGAAGAAGTTGTGTATCGAATAGCGCTACCACGTTGCTACTGTTATATCAGCCAGAGTGGGAAGTATTTGAATGACAGGTTAAAGGAACACCGAGCTTATTCAGAGACGGTTGCGAGACCGAGGTTTTTGACTAAGGCCCAAACAATGAAACGTTCCTTTCCTTCGAGCGCTTCCTAACCTTACGTGAGGCCTCCTTACAGCGAAGGACCGATGGAGGAAGCAAGCATACTCTGAAAGCTCCCTTCACCCGTCCTCACGTAAGGAGCGGTTGCCGCCATGCCTGGGTTCGAGATTATCTCTTAAAAGCTTTAGGCGAACACCAGAACACCACTATTCAATAAAAAAGGTTGTATCGTCGCACAATCTCTAAGTTGATGAGCTAATATATAGAAGCGTGGACGCTATTTTTTAGTTTTGTTTACTAAATCTAAAGAAGCAGTGCATTACAGTGCGAAACTTGATGTGCTCCAGCAACGCTGGCACGCCGGCGTCGTGCAACGCCTAGCAACGCCTAGCAACGCTTCCACGCCGCACGCGCGAATGAAACGAACGTGCCTGGCAAAACGTACCGTGCTCGCGCTTCTCCGAAGGTGGGCGACAGCACGCATGCGCAAGCAAACGTCACGTGGTTAAGCAGTGAGGCGAAGCGCTCGTTCAGGGCCAGGAGCGGCGTAAGGACTCATGAAGGTAGCTTGGCCCAAAGAATAAAACGTTCCTTTTAGGGGTGTGCGAATATTGAAATTTTTGATTACGAATCGAATACGAATAAGGCGAAGAACTCTCTTCGAATATCGAATCGAATATCGAATACATGTGTAGTATTAAAAAATTGCAAGAGAGGTAACAATAGCTTTATTACCCTTTTAAAAATAACATTGCATTTTACAAGGTTGCTTCAAATTAAAGAGGTACTCAATTATAGATAATGGACTCAGGTAATGCCCTCAGTCAGGTAAAACGCTTGTTACAGATTGTCGTGAAGGAAAATTAACTGCTCAATATGGCCAGAAAGTAAACGCTCTCTATGCACTGTCACATTTCTACCGCTAGAAAAGACTCTTTCACTAGGAACTGAAGTGGCAGGGATCGCCAAGTACTTCCGGGCGAGTGCACTTAAAAGCGGGTACCTGAAGCGGCCAATGGACTGCCACCACTCACAAGGATTCATGCCCCTTTCCAGAAGAGGCTTTTGCGCGTAGTCTGTAACTTCCCTCTCAGGGGCAGATGCCAAATGTGTCTTCTCTTTGTTCATCACTAGATCGTCAAAAGCATTCCATACACTCGATGCCACCAGTGGACACGAAGTCGACGCTGGCACGGCGGTGTCCCCACGGTGTTCCGCGACGGCTTCCTGGAGCTCCCTTGTCACAAGGTTTTTCAGCCAGATCATCTGACCAGATGCCTGATGAACTGTGGCCATAAAGCGCGGATCAAGAAGCATGCCTAGGCTGGCCACTTCATCAAATTTCCACTCCGCACAAAGAGCCCTGATACATTTTGAAGCAATGTTAGCAAACCCTGAGTTGCCTTTGCAACCTGTGAAGCAAGCCACTGCACGAGTGAAACAGTCAACACAAGAACAGTTGGAACACAGACAGTGGAATGTGAAAACAACCAGAAGGCACACACACCACCAAAAATGACATCAACCACCATGCAAACAGACACAATGGCAACAGACAACAGAAAACCCACCACCGAAGTCTACACACAGACCCCCACACGCCTGCCTGCACACACACAAACTCAAACAGAGACCGAGATCGAATTAAGCCAGGCATACGATAATAAACCGGCCGAACGGAAAAACACCCCACGCAAATCTGCCCGCAAGAAGACAAGTAAATGACAGACATCGCAAATCAATAATTCCTCAATGCCACGAAGCACCGAATTCCTACAGGCTAGAAAACTTACCAAAAAACATGTGAGCTACACCTCCCATCTGAAAACCTACACAAGCTGCACCGAGAAAAATATAATTCCTAAAGGCCTAACACTCAAGGCTGTACCAGCTCTAGGAACACTCCCACCACACCATCGCGCAAACTGGCAAACAACATTACATAATGCCTCACTTTCACTTTTGAATATCCTCAAAGAACACTGCGAAGAGCAAATCGAAACTTTTAACCACAGACTTAGGAACATAACCCTGACACCAGATGAGAAGAGAGATTTAGAACATACGGCGAAAAACAATCTAGAAAATTGGTTCAAAAACAAAGGAAAAAAGCAAATTTTAATCAAAAAACAACCTTCCAGCCAAACAGCCACCACACCCAGACAAGAGGGACCTCGAGCTTAGAAGGACCAGACAGAAAGGAAATTTCCACAGAACTAAACCGCTCCAATGTTATAGACATTTCTAAAACATTAAGTCAAAAAGAAATAGCCGTACTCAGCAAGGGCTTAAACTTTTGCCCCACGAACAACACAATAAATGAATTCGAGCTTCACAAGGACCTCTCAGAATTCTCCCGACGAATGCGTATCCGACACTTTTTTGCAGACACACCAGACACCGGGACGACACCACTTAGACCCCAATCCACTTGGACTCCCGAACCAGAACAAGCCATAGAACTTGACATATACCTTAAAACTATCACTAAAGAAATTATAAGCCAATCCAAGACATCTAAGCGACCTAAAAACATAACTGCGTCGGAGAGTCATATCATTTCAAATCTGAGCTGCCGGAATGACATTGTTATTAAGGAAGCAGATAAGGGTGGAAGTATAGTTATTTGGCCAATAGAAAAATACAAGCACGAGGCTTACAGACAACTAAACAACCCAGAACATTACCGCAAACTAGATAACGATCCGACATTGTCCTATACAGTGACAATTACCAACAGGCTGAAATCACTTTTGGCTGATGAATTGATAACACCATCAGAATACAAATTTCTTAAACCAAGCAACAAAACTGCCGGACGTTTTTACCTCCTTCCGAAAATTCATAAAATTCCATCCGCTGAACTATACACTGCTATTATCCCAGGCCGTCCGATAGTATCAAACAACAACACCCCGACAGAGAACATCTCCACATTCCTTAACCACTACCTTGGTAACTTGCCGAAAACACTTCCGTCATTTGTACAAGATACGCCCCACCTGCTGAGAATTATAGAAGACATTAATACTAAAGGCACACTACCCCACAACACAATTCTCGCAACACTAGACGTCACGGCGCTGTACACCAACATTCCAATCCCTGATGGTTTATCTTCGATAAAACAAACGCTGTCTAAACAGAGTGCACAACACTCTACTGAAGTTTACCTGTCTCTCCTTGAATTAGTTCTCACACATAACTACTTCGAATTTGAAGAGAGTTACTACCTACAGATACATGGTACAAGCATGGGTACGCCTTTTGCACCAACCTACGCGAACATATTTATGGGGATTCTAGAAACAGATTTCCTATCGCGCTGCACTACCAAGCCCCACACATACCTACGATACATAGACGACATACTCATAATCTGGGGACAGGGCCAAGACAGTCTAGATAAATATGTATCCTTTCTAAATTCTGTTCACCCAACAATAAAATTCACATCAGAATCCTCAACTGAGCGCATAAACTTTCTGGACACAACAATATACATTGACAATGGTGAACTAAAGACAACGCTGTATAGGAAACCTTTCGACAAACAACAGTACCTAGAATATACCAGCCACCATCCCAGACATTGCAAACAAGGCATCTTTAAAGGCCAAGCCACACGACTACGTCGCATTTGCGTTGAAAACCAAGACTACATAGATAGACTCGATCACCTTAAAGAAACGCTATCAAACAGGAACCACCCAAACAGTGACCTTCAAACAGCTTACATCGCTGCAACCAAACTTGATCGAGCCGAGGTCCTCAAGCCCCGCCCGAAGATCACAAGAACAACAACGCCTCTTCTTACTACTAAATTCTCAAACGCACTCCCAAACGTGAATAACATCCTAAGCAAATACTACCCGATTCTCACCAGCAACCAGAAACTTAAGAAGATTTTTCCCGACCCTCCCAGAGTAGCCTACAGACGCAACACTAATTTTAAAGATGTTCTTGTGCACGCCAAACTACAGAAAAAGAAGAAGTTGGGAACCAATCCCTGTGGTCGCCCCAGGTGCTCTACATGCAAACACATTCAATCCACTACTACAGTAAAAAGTACAGCGTCGAATTACACACACAAAGTAACTTCGGCTTTCACCTGCACATCAAGCAATGTAGTCTACTGTCTAGAATGCGCCGCTTGTAGCAAACAATACATAGGTGAGACCGGACAACAAATCAATACAAGACTCAATGGTCACCGCGCGGACACAAAACACAATTTACCCAAAGCAGTAGCCAGCCACTTTAATGAACATGGACATATGTTTGACAAAGCAAGGCTCTATATACTACAAACAAATTTCCGTTCCCCTCGCGAAAGGAAGTACACGGAATCATACCTCATACACAAGTTTAATTGCCTACACCCGACAGGAATTAATTTGGCACGCGGCAACTTAGAATCTTTAAAAGCTGTAACTTAAATCTGAAACTCTCATATCATCAACCAATACACAAAACACATTAGGCCACCAGCCAACTTTTATTCTTAACCTCACCTACTCTTTCATTTCGGAGGAAAAAAAGGGGGAGAGGGGGAGAGAGGAAGAAAAGAAAAAGAAAAAAAATTTCCTGCCTACTACTCAATTTAATGTACTCTTTCAGGATTTTACGTCTATACCAAGTGTACGATCCCCTTCTTCCATGTACACTTGCCCGCGCCCGCTTCTGCACGCGTCGCCCTCCTGTTTGCTATACCGATTTCGCCCCCCCCCTTCCCCCTCACCCCTTTTTTAGTCTTTTTTTTTTTGAAACCCCCTCGACAACACATTCCGAAGTCAATATGCCTTTTTCGGCGCCTCAACCATCGCCTTCTGGATGCCGCCGTAACGACACCTACGTTAAGCGCGTGGGGCAGTGCCCCTTGAAAGACCATGCCGCTGCCTTTCAATCACCCCACACATTGCACCGCAGACTCCCCGTCGCCACCTTAACTATTTCAAAATTACTCGACCTATTGCTTGACCGGCCGTTCTAATGCCTCAAAAACATGCCGCCAACGACTCCCCCGGATTACCTCCTAACCTTTCGCATTCCCAACACGCTCCCAAGCCCCCGTATTTCTTAAAGATTTCATTTTTCTCTTTCTTTTTCTTTCACCCCCCCCCTTTGTTGTGTCTTGGTACGGCCCTGGCACCCCCCTGCTTTTTTTTCCTTCTTTTCCCCTTTTTTCTGCTTCTATTTCTTTTCTTTCCTCCCCGCGTGCCCACTCTCACGCTCTTGTCCCTTCGTCTTGAGAATGAGGCTCACAGACGTCGGACGACAGCGCCTGTTCCCTCTTGTAATCTCTCTCTTTAAAACCAGCCGCCAGCGACAACACCCGCACGTGACGTCACTGCACTAACCCTTTAAAACTAACACGCCGAGGATGACGAGGCCGCCTTTGACGAAGATAGGTCCACCTATCGAAACGTTGGCCAGCCTGTCTGAGGTACTTCAACCCTGTTTAAAAAAGTTTATACCACAGTGTGCCATTCCATCTGCCAGCCCCTTTCTTGTTTTTGGACTTCAAGGCAATGGGGCATTCCAAAATAATTGGAATTATAAAGCTTGGTGAAAAAGAAACCGAAACTGATCATGTCTCAAATGCCTGAAGCAGATAGACTGAAACAGAGCATACAGATAATGAGCGGATCATGCGAAGTTCTCAGTTAATAAACATGTTCTTAGGAGAATGCGGAGCAAGCATACAATTGGTTAATTGCTCAATTATTCGCAGTCTATCCGAATATTCGCCGTTTCCACCGTTAATCGGCCTTCCTCGGATATTCGTGAATTTCCGAACATGCATTTCTCGAATCGAATACGCTTCGAATATGGAAAATATTCGATTCGTATTCGAAATTCCGAATATTCGCACACCCCTAGTTCCTTTCCTTCGAGCGCTTCCTAACCTTACGTGAGGCCTCCTTACAGCGAAGGACCGATGGAGGAAGCAAGCGTACTCTGAAAGCTCCCTTCACCTGTCCTCACCTAAGGAGCGGTTGCCGCGTGCCTGGGTTGAAGACGTACCGTGCTCGCGCTTCTCCGCAGTGGGCGACAGTGCGCATGCGCAAGCGAATGCCACGTGGTTAAGCAGTGAGGTGAAGCGCTCGTTCAGGGCCAGGAGCGGCGTAAGGACGCATGAAGGTAGCTTTGGAGCTACCTTATGCTGAGGAAGCACCAAGGAAGCCTTCACCGAGGGCCCCTCAGTAAGGAAGCTTTCAGAGTGACATAAGGTAGCCTCACCCCAATGAAGGCTTCCTTAGTGAGGTAAGGAAGATTTCATTGTTTGGCTTCTTATGCTGAGGAAGTACCAAGGAAGCACCAAGGAAGCCTTCACCGAGGGCGCCTCAGTAAGAAACCTTTCAGAGTGACATAAGGTAGCCTCACTGCAATGAAGGCTTCCTTACTGAGGTAAGGAAGATTTCATTGTCTGGCCCTAATAGTTGATGATAATGCTGGCGGAGGATCGATCTCCTACCTACTGAGATCGAGTAAAACTCTCTCATATGTGTCAATGTCGCCTTTCCTCACTTGGATCAGAGATCTGCGAGCGCTGGTTGGTGTCCTTCTTAGAATTCGAGTGGATAGAAGATAATCCCGTCCACATCAGGGCAACAGCAGAGAAGCCCCACTCCTGCATCACCCTCCCACTACGTAAGCACCCTACCCGGACACCCCACTTCGCCATTCCATTTTGGTGGAGGACGAATAATTCAGAGCGGAATTATCCTTTAAGAAACGTACTCAAGACGTTTAAAAGCATTGTTCGTTTTAGAAATTCGCAGATGTACGTATATGGCAATCCGGGCAACTCGTACATCAAAGACAGCGAAGCTGAATAAAGGAGTTCTCACGAAATCGGGCACACCATGCACTCTGTCCTGCTTCTGCCCGAAATCTGTCGAATAACTCAACAAAAGCGTCACGTATACATCTGGCATGATTACTTCGCTATATCCGAGCCTTTTCAGATGGTTCGCCATACCGAGTGATTTTTTAGCTGCTCCAAATTTTTGAATATTGCCTGTGGCAAAAAGGTCAATTCTAACCACTTATAGATTACTCGATGAGACGGCCATTACATATACGAGAAACAAAATGCTTAATTTATTTATTGACATGGTAACGCCAATTACTTTTTTAATTAACTGCTTTACGGCAGATATTCCGAATCTACGAATTGTAGCTAGTAAAATTCCATATGCAAGGCATATCGACTTAGAACGAATTCTCAGGGTGAGGGAGGTCTGGTAAATTTTACAGTCAGGATGAGCGAGGTATGACCACGAAGCTGGTGCGTTGAGCGTGAGGGAGGAAAACAAGTAATCCGGGCATCTGCCTACCTGTGATCACGGTTGTACGGGGTCTGACTTTCCAAACCCGCTAGGAACCACATGTGTCAAATGGAATGCTGTCGTCTCCGTCGGGATATTCGGAACCTCTTCTTTCACGGTGCCATTTCCGAATCGAATTACTGCCGAGCTGGCCTCGAATACAAAAGCTCTGTCCAACCCGTTAAGGCAGCTCCACGGAATTAGGTCTTGCAAAGTGGACCCGGCTGTTCGAATAATATTAGCTCTCATTTACATCATCCTGCCATGTGAGGCGTCCGACACAATCGCAGAATACGTTCCACTGAGCTTTGTAAATGCTGATTTTCTTGGGGACCCTGCTGAATGGGCACTATAATGCACTGTTCCCCGGAGCAGGGCGATGCCGAGCAGCCGAGTAGCGATCGTTCCATATAGAATTTTTTGAGCTATCGTTGTGTTAAAGTGGCTTCTTTAGGGAGTTTTAGATTTCGCGTACGCAAAGCTAGGGTACCCAAACCGCCGGGCTTACAAAATAACGCAAAAAGATGTAAAAAAAAACAGAAAACAGAAGCCGGGCGTGGCACTTTCCGTACGCAAAGTTGAGTATCCAAACCCATTCGCGGGCGTCAAATATGAAACTCCATTTGCGCGGTTCATTGCAGCAGAAATGTGACTGCAGAATTACGGCTGTCTGCAAATACGATTATATCAAACAATTCGCGGGTATGTGACAGCAGAATTGTACGCGAGGTCCTGGGAGCCGCTGGGGGAGTCAAATTGCTCCCGTCACCTCGCACCTCGCTGAAGTGAGAATATGGCGGCGGGGCCTTTGAGAGGTTTGCAACACGCTTTAGAACAGGGGCACTTGAAACGAATTACCTAAAGCAGGGGCCAGACTTTTTCATTTCATGCAGCAAATATGATATTAGAAGAAACCCAGAACTGTTCGATAACAAACTAGGAACGGTTATTCAAAGAAAACTTTTGACAAATCGAGCACACAGTCCCACAACGAGAGGGAGATATATATACATACTGTATACTAATATACATATATGTATATATATATATATATATATATATATATATATATACATATATATATATATATATATATATATATATATATATATATATATATATATATATATATATATATATCCTTACTATAAATACATTTATACGGCATCCTTGCTGCGGCTCGGCACCGCAACAAGGATGCCAGTGCCGCACTTACCACCGTTGTTGTTACAGGGGCAGTGGTTACTTTGGCGATGTGCTATGGGCCGCTCAACTCCAGCCAACTGTTTCCGCATGATGCCTCTCCCGAATAGCCTTCCTCGGTGTGCCCATTAACGCGCGGTTCCTCCCGCATCCATTCCTGCGGCAACTTTCCGTCTTCGCCTGGTCCGCCCCATGCGGAGCCGTTTTGCTCATGCCGACAGTTTTCCAGCGCCGCCTCTTGGACTCAGTCAAGTACGGATTGCCTGGAGCCATTTCTAGAAGAAACCGTCTTTTTGGGCTGGAAACCTGAGCGTGGTTTGCCTCGCCTGGAACCGCCAGAGCAGTACAATAGTGCCAGGCGGCAACGACCCACTTGGGGTTCGACACGGCAGCAATGATGGTGCACTTATCACCATTGTTGTTACAGCTGTAACTATATAACTAGCCTAGACTAGTTATCTGGAAGCAGCACCTTGTATTAGGTCTATTAATTACTGTTTTATTGCCGTGTCGTACCCACCACCATTATTTGATCCATTGAACCGATGTTTTGTCTATTTTAAATCGCTTATGCTCTTTCTTGTCTAGTCTGCTGCTTATGCTTTCTGGTGATATGGAAAGCAATCCAGGTCCTATGAGCAAGGCGGAGGCAGATGCCTTTGCCTCAGCCATGGGAACGATTTCTAAACTTGAGGAGGGGCAGGCTAATTTACTTGCCGAATTGACACTGAGCAAGGAGAGGTGTGCAGCCGCGGAGAATGAAATTAGGCACCTAAATGCCAGAACGGCAGCTTTGGAAACATGCAACACATCCGAACAGCAAACATCCGATGCTGTCACAACTACAACTAACTTGCGCAGTGTTACTGACCAGTTGTTTAACATTTCATCTACGTGTGATAGCGCTGAAAATCGGATGCGACGCTCTAACCTTCTGTTCTTTTTGGAGTTGATGATGCCCCTAACGAAAATTGGGCTGGATCCGAACAAAAAATAATGAAGTTCTGCTCAGAGAAGCTTCAAATTACTGTAACAAATAACCAATTTGTACGCGTTCATAGAATAGGCAGACACAGTGACAATAAACGCAGGCCAATATTAGCAACATCAACCTTTTTGAAGGACAAGGAGAACATTCTGATGTCAGCAGGTAAACTCAAAGGATCGTCATTTGCAATCAGTGAAGACTTTTCTCCAGCTACATGGCAGGCGAGAAGATTGCATTCGCAAAGACACAGAAAAAACAATTCAAATTAACAGCTCACAGGCTGCGCATGGACAACAAGACATACATATTTGATATCACTGCTAACTTTGTTATTCCTTCTAATAGATAGCTCAGAGGCAGCACGTGTCCAAAACACCATAATCGGTCTAACTCCTATCATGCCTTTCCTTCGATATCGTTATCTTTCACTAACATTCGAAGCCTTGTGCGTAAACGCGACCAGCTTTTTTCCTTCCTTGAATACATAGCAAATCTGACATACTAGCATTAACTGAAACTTGGTTGTATAGGGATATATCTGATAAAGAAATATTGAAATGTGTTCACGACTACAACATTCACGGATATGACCGAAAATATAAAAGAGGCGGCGGCGTCCTTTTAGGAATAAAAAAGAGTTAATTATGGGGTTTTAAGTGCCAAAACAACTTTCTGATTATGAGGCACGCTGTAGTGGAGGACGCCGGAAATTTCGACCACCTGGGGTTCTTTAACGTGCACCTAAATCTAAGTACACGGGTGTTTTCACCCCCATCGAAATGCGTCCGCCATGGCCGGGATTCAATCCCGCGACCTCGTGCTTAGCAGCCCAACACTGTAGCCACTGAGCAACCACGGCGGGTTCCTAGGAATAGAAAAACATTTCCATCTAATGTAATTAACTCATACTCTAACCTAGAAATTATCTGGGCCTCATGCATGTTCTCATCCTCACGGATACTTATAGGTGTATGTTACCGACCTCCAAATTCTACTAATTTATTTAATGATGTCTTGCGCAGCAACATAGAATCAGTGACGGAGGTTCACCCGTTTGATGCCATGTATCTGCTAGGAGACTTCGATTTTCATCTGATCGAATGGGTTAACTTATCTTCATCCTGTAATACTTCGACAGAATTTGTCAATTTCACCTTAGAATTCAACCTGTTTCAGGTTGTTACGCACGCTACACAGGATAATAATATCTTAGACTTAATCCTCACAACAGCACCTGAGACAGTTCATCACATTGTGTCGATTAATGGTTTTAGCGATCATTGCTTACTGCATGTAACCTCAACATACCCACATCTTTTACAGGTATCGCTACTAAAAAAATACGCGATTATAACAAAGCCACTTACAATGTTATGAATTCGGAATTAGATATATTCTTTTCCCACATGCTGTTACCTTCATTTCACAGTCGGTCGGTGGAGGAGAATTAGATACTCTTCCAGAATAAGATTTCTGCCTTGGTTCACCAGTGCGTCCCTCTCATTAAGATAACCAATGATAAATATAACCTATGGTTTACCAGATCCCTACGCTTACTGAGAAACAGGAAGAAGTGCCATTACGAAAGTGCTAAGCGCTTGCACACGCAAGCAGCTTGGGGCACGTACAAGGAAAGCTTGAAAATTTACTGTTCTGCCCTGTCTTCAGCTAAAGATACATACTTCACTCATGACCTGCCATCTCTTCTAAAATCTAATCCAAGAAATTTCTGGCGCATTACAAGCCAAGATCAGGACCACACTAACATAGGTTTAGACAACAATAATAACACTCCCATTCCAGATAATCGGTGTGCTTCTACTTCAAATACTTATTGTTCTTCTATATTCACCACAGAAGAGGCTGATCTGCCGGATGCATCGGAGCTGAACTACCAATACATGTCACCAATTGAAATAACAGTTGAAGGTGTCGCATGCCTGATAAATAACCTCAAGCTAACCACATCCTGTGGAATTGACGACATTAATTCTAAAATTCAGAAAAACACGTCATAACATCTTGTAACATTCTGTCTCGCATCCTCAGGCAATCTTTAGGGGCTGGACTGCTGCCCTCAGGTTGGAAGATAGCAAACGTCATACCCTTATTTAAGTCAGGTAATAAACGCGCACTGGAAAACTACCGTCCAATATCATTAACATCTATATGCTGCAATATGCTGGAACATGTAATTGCATCAAATGTCTACAGTCACCTGGAAGCCAACAAATTTTTATTTTATAACCAACACGAATTTCGGAGAAACTTTTCTTGTGAAACGCAATTACTAGAATTAACAACTGATTTGCATGCTAACATGGAAGAGGATCCACAAACTTATTATGCTTTTCTAGACTTCTCAAAAACGTTTGACCTCGTAGCACATTGACGTTTGCTTTTGAAATTATCAGCCCTTAAAATATATTTTCTTACACTAACATGGATTCGCAATTTCCTTTCTAATCGTCAGCAATTCACAGCAGTTAATAATTTTTCATGTCCTCTTTCGCACGTTGCTTCAGGTGTACCACAAGGCAGCCTTCTTGGGCCATTACTATTTGTAAGATACATTAATGACTCATCCAATAACATTTCCTCACACGGGCGCATTTTTGCAGACGACTGCATTCTTTATCGTTCGATCAAATGTGCCGATGATCATGCAATCCTCCAAAAAGATCTAGAACTTATTTCTCTTTGGTGTAACACTTGGCTAATAAAGCTTAACGTTTTCAAATGTAAAATTATCTATTTTAGCCGCAAGCTTAGCAATCTACGTTTCCTTATCACATAAATAACATCACTATTTTGCATGATACTAAATATAAATATCTTGGTGTTAGCCTAACTTCGACTCTTTTGTGGTCAACGCACATTGCATACATATGCACCAATGCTTCAAGATCATTAGGGTACATAAGACGCAAGTTGCATAATTCTACCAAAGAAATTCGTAAACTAGCTTACCTAACATTTGTTCGACCTCAGCTTGAATACGCCGCATCCGTCTGGTCTCCCCATCAGAAACACGTGATTGGAAAACTCGAATCTATTGAGAATAGGGCTGCGCGTCTCATTTTACGTTGTTATGACTATATCAAAAGCATAACACAAATTAAACTCGACATCTCACTACAGCCCTTGCATGATCGTCATGATGTAGCCCTGCTATCATTATTTCATAAATATGTCCATAATACAACACCATCAGTTCCTGCCTCTTGAAACTCCTCATTACAGGTCACACCGGCTGTACAATCAACTCAATTTCATGCGCATCTACGGAAAGTCTAATTCGTTTAACTACTCCGCTCTTCCAAGAGCCATTCGCCTTTGTACAATCTTCCTAACGCCATCGCTTATGAGAGTGATCAGGAAAAATTCCGGCATCTTCTAACAATGCATTTTTCAAACTCTACATAACCTAACGTATTATTATTGTGCTACTACCCCTTAGATACTGCTTTGTTATAGCCAAATATTGTCCTGCTCGCTCAGTAATTCTATTGGTTATATTTTACTTTGTGAACATTTCTTGTTCACTGACCTCTCGCGTTCAAAATCATTCTGTTTGTCTTTTGTTCATTTTTTAACACCGCATTAGTGCATGTTAGAGCATTTCTTACACTGTATTTTTTGTATATGTATTCACATATGTACTCTAATTATTGTATTATGTTTGAGTGTACGCTCACCCTTACACAATCCCTCTAGGGGCCTGTAAGGTATCTTCAAATATATATCAGTGACGTCACAGCTTCCCGAAGATATAAAGCCTGAACTTCAATGCTCCTGGATCATGCATGGTGAAATGAAGTTGTCAACAACGCTGACTGTCCGTCTTCCTTTTTTAATTCAGGTTAGCCACTCGCATTCTTCTGTAAAATCTAGTAATAGATTTCTTGTAGTGGTGCCATGCTCAAGCGCTCTTATGCATATCATGTACGAATGTTTTCTTGTGTGCGAGCTCCTTGTTTGCGAAGATGTTGAATCCTGGCCCTGATATCGAGAGCAAGTTAAGTGATAGCGCGGCCGGCCAGAATGCAATAATTCAAGCTATTGCAGAACTGAAATCCCAGTTGACGGCATCACAGGCTGCTTTAGTTGCAGTCAGTGCCAGGGTAGTGGAACTTGATAAACTTCTGCAAGAAGTCGAACAGTCTACAGACCAAATTAACGACATTAATAGTGCTATTGATTCACTTCGCGGTTCTGTCATTCAGCAGTCCGAGAAGTTGGTCGACCTTGAAGACCGCAGCCGTCGTTCCAACTTGGTTGTTTACGGCGTACCTGAGGCGCCCGATGAAACAGCAGATCAACTAAAAAATAAAATTGTAAATGAAATATTCGAACAGAAGCTTGGGGTGAAATGTTCGTCCGTTGGTAGAATTCATAGGCTTGGTCATAGTCATAACAAAAATCGGCCGACTATTTTGTACCTGCAGGATTACAATGAAAAGCAATGCATTCTAAAAAAAGGCTAAGAAACTGAAAGGCACACGTATCTTCATCGAGAATGATTATTCCCATCGCACTCTGCGCAGGCGCCGGCTTCTGTATGAGAGTGCAAGGGGAGATAGGGCAAATGGAAAAAAAGTCTATCTTGTCGATGATAAACTACGGATTGGCAATGACACGTTTGTGTGGGACGAGTACAAAAACACACGTGTTAGGCTCCCTGCTAGACGCGTCAACGCGGATAGCAATTGACAACCACTTGTTTCTCGGCCACGGCATTTGCGCCTCTTAAACGTAAACGTACGAAGTATAATTAACAAAACTGCAGAACTAGAAACTATACTCCTTTGTCAGGACCATCATATAGTAGTATTAACCGAAACATGGCTCCATGAAGAAATTAAAGACGAGGACTTGGTTCCTGGATCCTACAATATATACAGAAAAGACCGAACTTCCCGTGGCGGGGGTGTGGCCGTTATTGTGAGCAAAAACACATCTGTATCGTTACTAGAACAAATTGATAATCATGAAAGTTTGCTCCTACTGATCAATTTGTACGGGTTCTTGTTTAACCTTGTAGCAGTGTACCGTCCGCGGTGTGCCACGTTGGATTTCCTAACCAAACTTCATGAACATATCGTTAAATATTGCAGGAAGACCATAATATTGGCTGGCGATTTTAACCTTCCCAGCACAAATTGGAAGAAACTTTCGTCACCTACTCTAGCGTACCAAATTATCCTCGACACATTGTTAGCTTGCGATCTCGACCAAGCAGTTCACGTTCCAACACGGGGGCAGGGATCTGCTTCCTCTATTCTTGATCTGGTTTTTCACAGCAGATCTCTCCGAGACGTTGAAATAACCGTTGAGGAAGGCATATCAGATCATCGGCTTGTGTGCCTCACATGTCGAACAGATGGTTCAAACAATAACGCGCTTAAAGAATGCAAATCCGTCAAAAATTATACTAAAGCAAATGACGAGTCCGTTATCGATTACCTTGAACTAGCACTGGAAGACTTCTCTGGCGATGATGTTGACTACCTATGGCTAAAGCTGAAATCCATTTGCCACTTCTGTATTGATAACTTCATCCCTAGTAAGATGAAGAAGGTGCACCGAAAAAATCCTTGGATCAGTCGAGATATAACCCACCTCGTTAGAAAAGTAAGAAGATTCCGAAAGCAAAAAAAAATTTGGCCCAGTATTTGACGAGCTAAAACAAACACTCACTAAAAAAAAATAGAGCAGGTAGGCAGTTTTACTGCTCCCACACGCTCACCCAATTCCTTAAGAGTGACCCTGAAAAATTTTGCCGACATTTGAACTATAAGAAGAGGCAAGCACTTGACCACCTAAAGATTGATGGTCAGATAATTCAAGGTAAGCAACACCAGGTATCCAAATTTAATCATTACTTCCATTCTATCTTCTCTGAGTCTAATCAGTGCTCTCCGGTCATTGCTGAAGATGTGGAAAACGTAAATTCTGATTTTATAACATACGAGGGTATATTTTCTATGCTCTTTAATCTAAACACAAAAAAGACATGCGGTCCTGACGGCATTTCTAATGCTTTTCTTCGTCGCTATGCCGAGTGGCTTTCACATTTTCGTCTCGTAATTTTCCGCTCGTCCATATCCTGTGGCATCGTTCCATCAGACTGGCGGGTCGCACGTGTTGTGCCTGTATTTAAGAAAGGCGACCCTACATTACTATCAAACTATCGCCCTATATCACTGACGGTTACATGTTGCAAGCTTTTAGAGCATATTATCTCAAATTACATGACGGAACTTGTTGAAAAACATGATATTCTGTCCCCGTGCCAACACGGCTTTCGTAAGGGGCTGTTACCACTACTCAGCTTCTCTCCAGCGGCTACGCTTTTGCCTCCGTTCTTGATAAAGCCGGCCAGGTTGATGTTATATTTCTCGATTTCATCAAAGCCTTCGATAGGGTTTCTCATTTTGGTTTGATAACAAAACTAAGCTACTATGGTTTTCCACCTAACATTGTAAACTGGATCTGTGCATATTTGAGCATGCGCAGACAATTCGTCGATGTTGAGGGCCATTACTCTGGATGTCTCTCCGTAAATTCGGGAGTGCCGCAGGGAAGCATGCGCGGACCACTACTCTTCCTAGTATACATTAATGACATAACAGCATGCATAGACGATAGTGTGAGTATTAAATTGTTCGCGGACGACTGCTTACTTTACAAAGAGATTAAAGATGCCAATGACCAAGTGATCCTGAGTGATCTTACTGCGATTTCTGACTGGTGCGACACCTGGGAAATGAAACTTAATGAAGAAAAAACTGTTTTTATGCGCATTACCAACAAAAAACACCCTCTAGCATATTAATACACTATTAATCAATCCACGGTCTCTGAAACAGACTCCTTGAAATATTTGGGTGTAATTATCAACAATCGTCTAACCTGGTTGCAACACATTGATAATGTTTGTGCGTCTGCTCAACGTAAACTCGGCCTACTGAGACACAAGCTGAAGCATTCTCCTCCATTCGTGAAACAATTGGCATTCAACACACTGATAAGGTCGCGATTAGAATATGCTTGCGTCGTCTGGGACCCATTCACGAAAAAAAATATTGAAAAAAAACTGGAAAACATAAACAGGCTTGCCGTCCGCTACATATATAATTGTTATGGATGTTATGACTCCCCCTCTCAATTGATTAATGAAAATAATATTGCCACCCTAGAATCCCGAAGAAAGGTAGCACGCCTAACATTGCTTTCCCGTCTTTGGAAAAGGGAACTGCATCTTGGTCACTCACCCTGTTTCCAGCCGCTACCAGCTAGAGCTACCAGAAATTATCGCCCCGACAAGATAACCCTTATTTTCACGAGTACAAATTGCTTTAAATATTCCTTCTTTCCTAGAACAATAAATGATTGGAACTCTCTGCCGGCCGATGTATTCCTGTCCAATTACATATTACATGCCATTGAAAAATTGTATTTCAAATGAACGTGTGACCGCGTGAGTACTTTCATGTGTGTTAGCATGAAAAAAAAGTGTTTAAACTGGTACTGTAAATATTTATCTCCTTTCATTTCAATCCCTGGCATTGTATGCTTGCAGAATGTGTTTTTTATGTATTTGTATCATCCTTCAATGTACCTCATATGATTCAATGTATTGCATATTTCATATGCACTTCTTTTCTTTGAACGTATTTAATTGCATTACCGTATGAACGAATTCCCTCCTGCCTGGGTCACAGGTTGGCCCGCAGTATTCTGTATATATATATATATATATATATATATATATATATATATATATATATATATATATATATATATATATATATATATATATATAGAGAGAGAGAGAGAGAGAGAGAAACCGACTCCTCAGAGAGCCCTGCAACACTTGGAAAAGCTGAAGCCAGTGCGTTTTGCAATGGTAGCATGGTTATTTTTCAAAACGCAAACAAATGGTGAACGTTGCTGCAATGGCTCGCGAGCCGAGAAAACAAGCCGCTATCTCTGCATCGACACTGGCACTCTTTGATAACTTTCTTTATATCTAAATGACATAGCAGACGTTAAAGTGGTGAAAAAGAAAAAAAAACAGTGTGATGACCTCAGTGTGGCAAACAAACATTATCACTTCTTTTTCTGCCAGATACATTCTACATATACTTCTAAAGGTGTTTATATTTGTTAAAGTTCTTCCCAATCGGTGCTATCAGTTACCCTCTTCTTCTTAACTTACGGATTGTGAAACTTTCTTTCAGCCTCTTGGATCGATCTCATTCCCTCTTGCCACTAGTGTCAATCGTGATTTATTTCAGAGAGATGTCCCTCTTGTTTCTTCTCATTAGGCGGTTCCATGTTTCTGCGTCGTTCAGTGTCTGTGAGAACAACCATATACTACCTTTCAAGTTCACCACAATATAGCAGACCGCATCCTTGCACTCTGCTGCAATGTTGGCCTGTGAGTTCATCATTGTCGCCATGGTGAGGATTTTTTTATTTGTGCACACTGTCGGACAACGCTTTGTTCCACGAAGAAGGGGCAAAGAAAGCACTCAAGCAGCGCAAAAAATAAAAAAAAATAAAAAAATGAACCGTACGGTACACTGTAAAACATCACAGAAATAATTTAACGTTTTCCTGCTATGTCAATACAGGGATGTAACCAGGCAGGTAAGGAGGAGAAAAGGGGGTGCCATTAAACCCGACAATGTAACCCCCCCTCCCCCTCATAAACGGAAATGAAATGATATTTGCTGCAGCTCGGTCTATGTGGGTGTTGATCTGGCGGCTACCGTCCGCGAACCTACATTAAGCCATGCCCCTATATGCAAAATGCGAGCATTATGGGGCGACGTACCAGAGGCAGATCAGTGTTTTAACTTCTTAATGATTAGCGAGATTTCGTACCCGTATGTGCAGGATATGTGGAATGAGTAAGTTGTTTTTATTAGGAAGCTGAAATAAAGTCGTGGAAACAGTCATTTGAAATTGAGGGACTCTATGTTCAGGGTTAAACATTTATTGACTATACAAACCATGGAACCTTCAAGCGAATAATTAAAGCAGTAAACTAGGTGTCATTGTTCTAGCCCGAGGGTGCGAGGAAAACGACGGTGAAAGCAGCAGAACAAAGACAACGGCACAACGTGTAGGTGACGAAAGACGTCAAACACAATGATGAAGATGACGACATGATGATGGCGTTGGAGCAACAGGGAGCATTGCACAATGTTGGCTACAATACAGCGCCACCTTATGTGCTACCATAGGCACCTACTACGGGGGGGGGGGGAGGGGGCAGAGCCTTCCTTCCGGCGATGCCGAAGCCCCCCCCCTCCGCCACACACGCACCTAAAGAGCGATAACCAGAGCTTTGTCCCCCAGATACTTTAAGGTTTATTTGTGCTTTCCTTGGCCTTTTCACATGGAATTTTATCTCGGCTAATAGCTTATTGCACCACTGTTGGTGCCGACGTGCATGGCTTCTAATTCATAATTTAGCTTTATTTTTTCAAATCCTCACGATAGGATGACAGGTACATTAGCAGCATCAGCGGTGACTGCCTAGTCCGTTTATTCTCATTTCAGCATTGTTTTAAATTTCCACAGTAAACACCATACACATAGGCAATATGTCACCTGCTGTTGGTGCTCCTTCCTTACCATTATCAAGGTGATGCGCTGTCTCTTCGGGTTTGCGACATGCAAAACAGTCGCTTTCAATCAGCTTATTTGAGGGCGCTGCTTTATGATGCGAGTGGGAGCGTAGTCACTTGGCATTTTTGATTTCTCGTGGGGTTTATTTACCAGTCAGAAAAAATTCTACGCACTTCGTCCGTCGCTGAAAACACCACAGTAAGGTGTCATTTGTGGGTGCCTACAAATGGCTAATTGACACTTTGAAAATTAGGACAGTACTTCTCGAGTTGGATAATTAATTGCAGTTACCGAATTAAATCTCAGTAATGACATAATTACTGGCGGCTACTCCACTGTACTGGAAAGAATATGCACTAGGCGCATTCCGATGGGGGCGAAATGCGAAAGCATGCGTGTACTTAGATTTGGGTGCACGTTAATGAACCCTAGGTGGTCAAAATTTCCGGAGTTCTCCTCCACGGCGTGCCTCATATTCAGAAAGTGGTTTTGGCACGTAAAACCCCGTAATTTAATTTAATATGCACTAGGTTTTCTTCGAGTAACGCAAATGCTCTTTTTTTAAAGTCTTGGTGCATGATAGTTGAGGAACACCCTATAATTCACTCAGTAACCGGAATGAGGCCAAGCCGGATTCACTCGAAATCAGTGAACAGCAGTCATGCGCAGCAGCGCGTATACTCGGACTCGCAGAAAAAGAAAGAAAAATGGCCAGGCTTAGCTTCGTCAAGCCAAGAATGCGTTGCATATTGCGCGAGTTGGGGCCCAGCTTTTCCTCCGGCTGTCGTGACGTCACGTCACGTGGTTGCGCTAAAGGTCAATGGCGGCTGCCCGGCCGCGCTTAAGGGCTGAATTGAGTGATTGCAATACGCAACGCATAAAAATAGAAGCAACTTAATAACAAACATAGCGAACTTAAAAGAGAACAGACCCACATATGAGACGCGCAGCAATGAACAATGGCTCATACCCTCAATGGTGGCTGCCCGGCCGCGCCCAAGGGCTGAACTGAGCGATTGCAATATGCAACGCATAAAAGAAAGAAACAGTGGCCGCAGTTTCGCGTGAAAGACGAAAAAGTATTAGTGATGGGCAAGTATACGACAATTACTCGACGGAAGATTACACCACCGAGAGTACTGAGGTTGTGAAATTGAGCTGTCTGTGAATATGAGGTCTTGTATACACTCATATAACGCCGTCACTTCAACGATCAATTCTTCAATGTCACACGAAGTTTCTTCAAATATATATATATATATATGAATATGATAACTCCGCCTGTGGGTGCGACTGCAGCAGATGGACTTCCTGCTGACACCTCACTGCTGCGCTAAAAGCCGTGACGTGAATGACCCACTCCACCTCAGAAGAGACATATTTCAATAAGAAATTATCGCTTTGGTGATTACCCCACAACTTTAATTTTTTCCAAATATCAACTTCGGTTTCGCAACTCTCTCTACAAAATCTTACTTTTTTTTTTCAATTCCCCATAAGAGTGATTTAATGTCTACACGTTTAGCGTCATGCTGTACAGGGTGACGTCATAGTAGCTCAAGCTGTTTCCTGGGATACCACAGGTTTGTGTTGCAATACTCTCCCTTTCTGTACCGAAAAAGTGACGTGTGAGAAATAGAGGCTCCTTTATGCAGACGGAGAAGTTTACTTGTTGGCACGCCTAGAATGCTGCTACTGGTGAATGCGATGATCAAGGAAACGATACGCGCATGACCTGCAACGGAAGCACAAGGAACACAAAACACGCGACAACATATGGATAAAGCGTCTGGATGAGACCAGTGCGTCATTGAAAAGCTGAGAGCGCCTTCGCGTACCGCGGGACACACAGGCGGCACTAGTCTATGCTCCAAGTATATATGTTTCAACACAAGGCGCGACATTGCATCACTCAACCAGAATCATTAAGTTACATCTACTCAGTGATTACAGTAATATCTACCGATGCTTCTTATAGCACTCGTAGCATTAAACGCTGGAGTTCATAAAAGCAATTGGAATGTACGGTATGAGTATAGCCAAAGTTTGTGCGCTGCTATGTGGCCGAAAAGACTCTCCGGTATCGATGTTCGGTGCTCCTTACCACCACACAAGACCTTGTCACGTGAAGACGCTGTAACATGCAGACAACTACAAACCAATACACACCCACATTTAAGCAGACTACACGCAATCCACCCTACACTATATTCATACAAATGTCCCCTTTGTAATGATTACACCTCCCTATATCACACCACATGGGCGTGCTCCAACGTGAAGGCGGCGCCGCAAATACCCAACCCCACACCCGAGCAGTGGGAGGCCGTGCTGATTAGTTTAGTTCGGACCCTCGTAACCAGCATCAACTGGTGCGGCGGGCCCGGGAGACAGCAAGAGCCGCAGGAGCCCTGGACTAAGGGCGCCTCTCGCACAAGCAGAAAGACACCTGCTTGTCCTTTCTTTTTTTAAAAATAAATATTTCTCCTCCTCCTCCTCCTCCTCCTCCTCCTCCAAGAACTTCCTAACATTATCCCCCCCCCCCCCCTCTCAGTTAATAGACTAACTGAAAGATATTTACTCTTCATTCCTCATTTTCACTATAGAGGTGTTTTATCGCAGGATTTATACACGTCGTGTCCTGGATAACTACTGTGGAAGCTTTTAATGAATCGCATTTGTCACATTGTAACTTGCGACGTGTAGCGCTTCAAGAAGGGTAGCATGCATGTACGGACATTATGCACGTCGTATGCAGAAAAACATTTAATCACCACGAATAAGTCTCATTTGCATATTGACTACAGACTCATGGCGACGCATTTGCACCGTCATGCGACGACGACTTTCTGGCTCGCTCGCACAGCGCTGTGGACATAGCTGCTGAAATGCTGCAGTGCCCTACCGCCTTGCGTGGCGTCCCCTTTCGCGGCTCAGCGCCCATCGCTCAGAGGTTTTGGAGACAATTCTCATGCAAATCCCACGTGTCCAAGCGTGGCCAGGTCACCGCGTTAGAATTGCCATAAAGGCAGGATTAGGCTTTAGCGTGCGCAATATAGTATGCAGGCTCACCGCCCTGCGCTGTTCTGTTTAGAGTTCGCGACGCCGAGCTATACGCTATGCGAGAGCTGCGTTCCGGAATGTGCTGCCCTATGCCGCACGGCTCCAGCCCGGAACTCGGAAACTCTGTCGCATGGCCTCGCACTAATGCCACTGCTCCCAACGGAATGCTTCAGTGATGCTACTGCCTCTGTAGAGCTGCAGCCTTTGCATAGTTCATATGTAGAAATCGTGTATCCGGCCTCGTTAGCATGCTTTTACCACCAATGGCTTTCAAAGTGAAGTGCTTGCCTATAACGTGCTTTATAACGTGCTTCTACACCATGTTATATGTCCTGCCAAGCAGCTCCGCGGCGGCAATCGTCATGCCAGCGAAAGTTACTACAATCAAATTTAAGACGACTCACGCGACAACATCGACGGCAGCAGAGCTCGCAGTGCTCTTTACTGCCCTTCATTACATTGGTGATGAACCGCCATACAAGTGGACGGTATTCTGCGATTAGAAGGCGGCACTGCAGTCTCTACTGTCACCTTTACGTTGCGGACCGCAAGAACAACTAATATTTCATATTACAGAGACGCTACACCATATAAGTGATGCAGGCCATAAAATAACATTCCAGTGGCTTCCAATCACTGCGGGATTATCGGCAATGAACAGGCCGATCAGGCTGCCCGCTCAGCCCATACTGAGGAGCACCACGTCCCAATTCCACTTTCTAGAACTGACGCAGCACGGAAGCTCCCCCTACTTGCTCGGCAGTGCACCGCGTCGCAATGGAATGAGCCACATTTAAGAAATACGCGACTGTACTCCCTTGATCCAACATTAAGTCTTCGAGTGCCATCACATCTTCGCCGTGGACACGCCGCGCTTTTGTATAGACTGTGGTTGGGTGTTGCCTTTACCAAAGCCTATGCGTTCCGCAGAGAGAGAGATGCAAATGAAAGGAAGGCAGGGAGGTTAACCAGACTTAAAACGTCCGGTTTGCTACCCTGCACTAGGGGAAGGGAAAGGGGAAATAAAGACGGAAAGAAGAGCGTGACAAAAATGAAAGCATGAGAAAAAAAATAAAAAAAAGGGATGACCTGTGACCACTGCGGCCATGAAGAATCGATTGACCATATTTTGTGCACCTTCCCGCAGTACAGACCACAGAGGGAATGCTTTCGCCACGAACTTGACCAGCTGGACGACCAACCGCTATCGTAAAAAAGAATTTTACACCATCGAAAGGGCCTACCATCACAGAAGGCCGTGCAAGCACTATTGCGCTTTTTGTGATCTACCGGCTTTAGTGAACGTCTTTAACTGGAACGAATTTTGTCTGTGTGTGCCTCCGTCTGTGCGTGCTTTGTTTAACGTTTTCCTCTCTGTCCTCTTTCTAACCCCTATCTCCCATCCCCAGTGTAAGGTATCAAACCGGAGATTGATATCTGGTTAACCTCCCTTCCTTTGCTCTACATCTCTCTCTCTCTCTCTCTACACCATGTTCAGGCTTTAAAAGGTGAAGGTAGGTGAGAAATAGTGCCATCAGAACTACAGTACAGACATCTGTAGGGAAGTCTATGAACTGTATTTAGAGCGTTCAAACATAACTTATCATTACAATTTTCTTGCAACATACGTACATATCATTGTGCACATCACACATAAATCAAGCAATGAGCTCGTATACAGCCAACATTGGTACTTGGAACTGTTAAATAGAATTATTATCACAAGACTGAACTTGTCTAATAACACTCAGAATAAAAAAAATAACTCTACAAGTCCAATTTCAAGATATTTCCTTTGCCTTCGCTACATCTCAAGGAATCCCAAAGGTAATGAGATGCGTGGTGGTAGGGCCTGCTGCTTTATTATTAATGCGAAGTGATGAACAGTGGTAGAAAAAGGAATGTCGCTTAAGCAAATGTTTTTACAATGGGATTGTCTTCGTAAGAACTTCGTCCGACGTACAAAGCCTACGCAATAAATAATTAGAACAATTATACATTCATTCTTTACTATACTGGCTAGAAACAACTCATCTGCCTTGGAAATGTGTACTTCACACGATAAGCCAATAATTATGAGCTGCATTAATATAATAAGGAAGTCCTTGAGAGGGCTCTGTAGCAGTATTTTGGAAGAATTTTTGTATTCGACTACTAACTTATCGTCCAACTGGCCGATTGCTGATTCGGGAATCGCACCGGGGTACGAGTCAATAAGGAAGAGCGAAAAAATTAAAAAAAAAATATTTACACAATATGACCACAGGGATGCTGATCAAACTAGCCGCTATTGTCCAAGTCGAAAGAGAGCTTTCCTCAAAAGCCGTTGCACATCGCTGAGTGAATTAGAGAACGAGTATGCTTTATCATTCATATGGGGCGTCTTTCTTGCAGTTGCGCGAGCCCTTGTATTTCCATGGGCATTGGATTTGCATTGGATTTCCATGCGCATTGAAATATTATAGCATAATGTTGAACGCTTTTTTTTTTTTTTGCTCTGGTGGTTTCGTGCACTCAAGCTGAATTCGGGGTGTATTCTCCTTTTTTTCTTAGCAGTGTAAGTGCGGATTTAGTATCAATACAAATACACATCTCTATTACAAAAAAAAAAAACATTTTTTTTCTCATCTTCTGCTGATGTAGTGAACCAGAAAGTATATAGAATTGTGAATCGCGCAATTTATGGTTGATGATTGCTGGTCTTGAATATTTGTTTGTTGCCCCTGCCATTTCCAGTAGTACACAGAGTAAATACTCAGGCATGGTATCTTTCTATGTACACGTGATTGTGCTCGGGGTATAGGGAATATATTTCGTACATGCACATAGAGAGCAACGCTTCCATTGGTAGAAAAAAGAAAGATAGAAAGACAAAAGCCTGCCCACGTCCCAGTGACAGTTCGACTGTCATAAACGTGTCTCTCCTGCGTATTATTTCAACGACCAATTTCGCTACCGAGACAGTCAGCAGCCGTGGAAAGGAACACACATTGGGTTTCCATATTCATAGCTCAGAAATATACGTGTACATTTTTCCAAGGTACCTAGCTTTATGTCAATTTTTTTTATCCTTTCATACTCCTCCGATGTAATGAATGCGTGTCGCGTTGGCTCGGTATACTATAACTATGTCGGCAAGTTCGAGCCGTTGTGAGGAGAGGAGAACATGGATGGGGTGTCGAACGAAGAACAAGAAGGCATAAAGACACACTAAAGGTGAAGATTAGATTGAATGGGCAAATTACATTTCTAGGACACTGAAATTGAATGTCTGAGTTTTTTAGAGATCGTAAATTCTTCGTCCAGACTACGGAAGAAAATCCTGTAGAGAATGAAGCCACACACGCAGTACTAGAGAGTAGCGTATGAAGCCTTTTTTTTTCCTTTTAATTGCATGGCACACTTCGGTGTCCATTGTCAGGCGTCTGCATATGCAAAAGAATCTGTGCTGAGATGGCAGCAAGCCCTTTTGCAGCAACCCTTGAGATCAACTTTCTGCTCTTTTAAGGCATGACAATAGTCTTAATTTTGTGCGCAAATATAGAACTCTTTATAGATATATTTGGCTCCTGGGGTTACTTTGTGCTTATTTTCGGTAACTTCTGCAACAGTCGTGCTTGCCAGAGCCTCCAATCACAACACACATCTCTGTTTATTGTCTCAGGGCGCACGTACGACATTATTTCTGCATTCGAGATCACCACCTGGCCCTCTTTCCCTCACAAAAAGCTCGAGCTACCCTTTCAGAAGTTATCGCCACTTATAAAGGTTTCAAAGACAGTCTTTCTTACTGCCATCGGCTATACCATGCTGAATTCGCCGGTTCTCGTCCCATCCCCGAAGCTAAGCAGCATTGGGCTCGGTCAGTACTTGGGAGGGAGTCTTTCTTAGCGAGTTGCCACCACTCTGCCGTATCGGGTTTCTAGCCTCTTACCTCGGACCGATACCGGAGATAGTATAGACTAAAAAATTCAGAGTCATCCCACTCTTTGAAGGTGAATGACCAGCAGAGCTGTATATATGGTGATAAATACGTTGATAACAAATGTGTTGATTGCAAATACAAGACACATACCACAATAAATTTCGTTTTTTCACGATTTTTTTTTCAGCAGAACTGATAGTTGGGCGAGTTAGTAAGTATTCATGGTTCATGTCATTCATTCATGCTCTGTCTCTTTCCAAAAATAAACAGTTTCGATTAAGCGCTCGTGCGTCCACCTTCTCTGCTTCCTTATCTGTTGTGCGCGCTACAGATTTCACCATGAACGATTTTTTTTTTACGTTGAACGTTCTTTTGTCTGCTTTTTTGGATTTATTATTTTGATCCCCAAGGTGTCTATCGCCGCATAATCGCTATGATATACGGCCAGCGGCTCTGTGGCAACTCTGCAAAGGTTCTTGGCCAATGTGTAGTCAATACACGACCGATGACGTGTCGTGGGCGCACTGATGTTTGTGTAGCATTGAATGCCGAACCTTTCCAAGAGAAATGCCAGATACGTCTGTAATCGCCCATAATTACGATGGGAGTGGTGTCGGTACGGGTAATTCAGACAAAGGTGCATACGCTTGGCGTTTGCGGCACGATCCTCGTCCGTATTACGTGCCGCCCGCCGTCGCCGCGCACATTCCCGCTTCTGTTCACGACGGTGTTCTTCGTAGGCGCGCTGTTCTTCCGCAGTCCTCACCGCACGCGGCCTACCTATTGCTCGGGTGGAAGGGAACTGAGTTAAGGTTACGCGGTTTGCCTACAGAACCCGTGACGCCAAACCGCAATCCATACTAAAGAGTCTCTATTCCGGTTTGAATTTTTTAATTGCTACATTTTTTTTCATAATACGTTTGGACACGTCTCGCGATTAAACGCAGCTGGGGCATACCCGCCGATACGTTTTTGCTTTAAGTTTTAGCTATTTTAGCTCTGGGGTGGCCGCCATCTTTTTTGCCTACGCACACAAACCGCCAGTACCTAGCGTAAACAGCTGCGCTGTAAAACGAAGGCCAATATGTGCCATTGGATATGGGCCCTCGTGACCACTGGTCGTAATATTGAGATCTCTCTCTCGCTCTCACTCACTCACACACACACACACACACACACACACACACACACACACACACACACACACACACACACACACACACACACACACACACACACACACACACACACACACACACACACACACACACACACACACACACACACACACACACACACTCACTCACTCACTCACTCACTCACTCACTCACTCACTCACTCACTCACTCACTCACTCACTCACTCACTCACTCACACACACACACACACACACACACACACACACTCACACACACACACACACACACACACACACGCACACACACGCACACACACACACACACGTGAAATTACAGAAGCGTTTCATATCAAAAAGTGTGCTGAAAAATGCATAAGCCAACCATCAGTTGCAATTACTGACAATGAATTTGCATTTTTAAAAACTGGTTGAACCTTTTTAATCTGTTTCTGTTTATACTGACGACTCTTCTTGCACATGCTCAGCGCTGATAGCTGGGGTATTTATGTTCTGTAACTTTCCGAAAATAAACAGTTGTGAGTAAGCGCTCGTGTGTCCCCTTTCGCTCTGTCCTTGTCGATTGTACGCGCTAAATATTTCCCTATGATCTCATCATATATTAAAAGCACTTCCTGTTGGGCTAGTGGGTAGCTGTTCATTATAAAATATAAAGACGACAAATAAACGGACACACACAAGAGAAGAGAACGGGACAGGGCGCCACTCGCAACTGTTTTATTCGCAGAACGCAGGCACATATACAACGTCGGTCAAAACATGCGCATAGAGCAAACTTTCATTCACGCATGTGTTGACCGACGGTATTATGTGCCTGCGTTCTGCGAATAAAACAGTTGCGAGTGGCGCCCTGTCCCGTTCTCTTCTCTTGTGTGTGTCCGTTTATTTGGCGTCTTTATATTTTATAATGAGGCAACTCTCATTGTGTCAAGGTGATCTTCAAAGGCGGCTGTTTTCCTTAACACTTTAAGGTTGGTTTTTTCGTCATGTCAGTCGAGCCTGTATTCCGAGGCCCCTTCACTGCCACACGTTCCTGAGAATGGGCCACGTGAGTGGCGTGTGTAACAACAAGCCCGCTTGCCCGCGCTGCGCCGAACCTCAAACAGCAGAGTCTTGCAAGGCGACTACCAGGAAATGCAGAAACTGCAATGGAAATCATGATGCCTCATCACACGTCTCCCCACTAATCAAGAAGGAGGAGAGAACCTTGATACAAATGGTGAAGGACGGCTTGTCACGATAGGAAGCGAAAACGACTGTTTTTTTGAAAACGAGTGCTTTTATATATTGTTATGTAATGGAAAAATGTATTGTTTCACCACGTTACATAAATCTATATTTTTCTGTTAAGAGAAGGCATGTATTGCTGGTAAAAAAGAAATGTTGGTTATAGTGTGTTTTCAAAAACGCATGTTATCATTTCCTTAGACATGTTTCTCAAGATATATTTTATGTACCCGTGTATTGTTGCGTGAAAAGTGTTCACAAATTGTCTGCTGCCAAATACTGTAGGGGCAGGGGCGTTTGTCAAGCCGCTTAAAATAGCGGCTTTTTGCTCCTGTCCTAGCATTTGTACATCTAAAGTTGAATGCTGAAATAAAGGAATGAAAAAGAAAAAGAAAAAAAAGACGCCGTTCCAGTTGACGGCGCGCTTTCAAGGAAGAAACATTGTTTTGCGTCCAGAGTGTTCCCTTACGCCGCCACCACAACCAAGCACCCTACAGCTTCATGGTCAGAAGAATATCGAGGCTCAGAAAAAATAACCTGACGCTGCTTGGCCTGCACTACTACAGACACAATTCTCCGCCGAGCGACAGAATCGACTACCAACAAGCACTACTTCGACAACAGATAATCAAGCTTCGCAAGATGTCCAGGTCATTGCTATGCTGAGGTCACTGGTGAGTGTTATCCCAGCCCTCCTCAATAATATGCAAACGCCATCTGCTAAATGCGCACTGCAAGTCCTCGATTTTGTTGAACCAGAACTTGCGGGTCTACAGTAACAAGATGGCTTGCCATCCAAAACCACTGCGGCTATGCCTGGAACAAGTTAAGTGCGCTTGCATACTTCAATTGAACGCTAGAGGCCTGCAGTCACGGATGTCAGAATTTCGGCACTTTGTTTTATTGGGATATCAATTATATGGGCACTCCAGGCGCATTTCTGCCGTCGCCGTCGCCGTGAGGTTCCGTATCAGTGAAAGCGTGTGAGGGTGAGCCGGCGAAAGCGGTTCAATCTCGCGTGCCCGAGCGAGGAACGCGGCCCGGTTGCGTGCCCTCTCCTGTTGCGCGCGAAGCAGGGAGGTGAGGCGAGGGAGGAGGGGCGTTCTTCTCCGGCGGCTGCTACGGTGCCTGGATGTCCTTCCCGCCCGCTGCTCCGTACAGAGTGGAGACAACCGCAGCGTCTACTACCGCGCAGGCCACACGCATCGTGGACGCCGTACAAGACGTCTTTGGCGGACGCCGTAGGGACGCGTTGCCGGCGCTCGTGTGTCTTGAAAGCGCTCTGCGACGTAGCTAAAGTGCATGCCGGCGCAGGCCTCATCTTCAAAGCGATCTGCGATGTTTACAGAGCGCGAGTAGTGCCTGTAGCTTCGTATGCGCTGTGCTTTAGAAGTTTCCTACGCGCTGAAGCGACAGATCATCATCAGCAGCAGCAGCAGCCTGGTTACGCCCAGTGCAGGGCAAATGCCTCTCCCATACTTCTCCAACAACCCCGGTCATGTCCTAATTGTGGCCATGTTGTCCCTGCAAACTTCTTAATCTCATCCGCCCACCTAAATTTCCTGCCGCCCCCCTGCTACGCTTACCTTCCCTTGGAATCCAGTCCGTAACCCTTAATAACCATCGGATATCTTCCCTCCTCATTACATGTCCTGCCCATGTCCATTTCTTTTTTCTTGATTTCAACTAAGATATCATTAATTCGCGTTTGTTCCCTCACCCAATCTGTTCTTTTCTTATCCATAACGTTACACCTATCATTCTTCTTTCCATAGCTCGTTGCGTCGTCCTCAATTTTAGTAGAACCCTTTTCGTAAGCCTACAGGTTTCTGCCCCGTACGCGAGTATTGGTAAGACACAGCTGTTATATACTTTTCTCTTGAGGGATAATGGCAACCTGCTGTTCATGATCTGAGAATGCCTGCCAAACGCACCCCAGCCCATTCTTATTCTTCTGATTATTTCAGTCTCATGATCTGGATCCGCAATCACTACCTGTCCTAAGTAGATGTATTCCCTTACCACTTCCAGTGCCTCACTACCTATCGTAAACTGTTGTTCCCTTCCGAGACTGTTAAACTTTACTTTAGTTTTTCTGCAGATTAATTTTTTAGAACCCACCCTTCGGCTTTGCCTCTCCACGTCAGTGAGCATGCATTTCAGTTGGTCCCCTGAGTTACTAAGCAAGGCAATATCATCAGCGAATCGCAAGTTACTAAGGTATTCTCCATTAACTGTTATCTCCAATTCTTCCCAATCCAGGTCTCTGAATACCTCCTGTAAACATGCTGTGAATAGCATTGGAGAGATCGTATCTCCCTGCCTGACGCCTTTCTCTATTGAGATTTTGTTGCTTTCTTTATGGAGGACTACGGTGGCTGTGGAGCCGCTATAGATATCTTTCAGTATTTTTTTACATAGGACAGATACACGAAGGTAAATTCGCTCGCGGCCGCTGCCGCGATTCCCAACTCCAGCGTTTTAACAGTTTCCGCTGTCATCGAGCGATGTGTGTTCATGTTTACCTGTGCGAGCGTGACACTGTGCTGGATAATTTAGTAAAAACACGTTGATGGACTAGTTGGTTTGAATCCATGATGGAATGTGTAAGCGTGACTGAACAAAGACGTAGAAAGAAGCAGACACAAGGACAGCGCTGTCTTCATGTGTCTCTTTCTTTGTACGTCCTCGATGAGTCACACTTACACCTTCTATCATTGTTATTTTAGCTAGTAAGTGAAGGTTTACAAGTTTATGCGGCCGATAAAACTAGTATCCTTGCTTCGTACAGCTATCTACTAATTTGCTATCGCAATCGGTGTTTCGCCTTTCCGGTGGAACTGCGAATTTTTTCAGAACAAGCTCCCCATTATCATAATTTGTGAACATTATTTTTCAAAGAAAACTTGGCTGTCGGGCTACGAATCATTTGTTTCTTCATCATGCATTGAACGTAGTCAAGTTGTGTATAACCACAAGAATCTCACGTTTATTTACCAAATAGTGCAGCCTCACAACGATAACTAATACGTGTGTATCCGTGTTAAAAAGAAGAAAATTTCATTCACATTGATACGCGCCTACATATCCCCATCACGTCAACTTGACCGACAGAGACTAAACGGCATACTCACAAAACTTCCAGGCTCTTGGATGACCGCGGGTGACTTTAACGCCCATCAGCCACTCTGGAGAAGCCTCAGGACAAATCAACGAGGCACGAGTCTTGTGGATATCGCTGCCGAGCATGGACTAAGAGTTTTGAAAGATGGAAGCCCTACTTATCTGGTGTTGGGCTGCTGAGCACGAGTTCGTGGAATCGAATCCCGGCCACGACGGCCGCATTTAGATGGGGGTGAAATGCGAAAACACCAGTGTACTTAGATTTAGGTGCGCGTTAAAGAACCCCAGGTGGCCAAATTTTCCGGAGTCCTCCACTACGGCGTGCCTCGCAATCAGAAAGTGGTTTTGGCACGTAAAACTCGATAATTTAATTTTTTAGCCCTACTTATCTCCGAGAAGTGACTTACAGCAGATGCTTGACTTGTGTCGCATAGTTTGTGTCCCAAAGTTAGATGGCTCACAGACATTGAAACTTATGGTAGCGACCATATTCTTACGTACATGACTATCAGAGGACTTAACAGTCCTCTTTACTCTGTGCTCTCAAGACAAATAAACTGACAAGCGTGCCGAATTTCGATCGAGGACATGTGCGGACATGAAAATCCCGAGCCCCTTCAAGACATGATCATACAAGCTCTGCGAGCTTCTACGCGGACGTTTACAGCTACAAGGCGCACAGATTTCGACCAAGAATTGGAGAGGCTTTGGGTAATCCGCGGGCGGACCGACAGACGATATAGGCTTACTAAGCCCATTTATGACCTGAGGGAAGCCCGACACATTCAGAAGAAAGTGCAGCGTCAGATGAACAAACTTCAGGACCAACCATGGAAGAGCTGCGAATTGCTGAACCCTCGCAAGCCGTTATCGCCCATGTGGAGAAGTCTTCAGGGTTTTCGCTCTCCTCCACAACAACGCCATTCCTTCACATCAAACTTGTCCAGAGTTTGAGGTCGCGGGAGAATTTCGTGCGAAAGTTACTGGCGACTTCGTTCTGCTAGCTGACTTCTCGCTGCATGGCGTTCCCATCGCGAGATATTAAAGCATGGAAGTTACTTTCTCTATCGAAGAACTGCAGGCAGCCTTGGCTGCGTGCAGGCGATCGTCATCAACTGGTCTCGATGGGGTGACCTACGCTACCTTAAGGCACCTAAGTTCAACATCACAACGTTTTCGTCTGGATATATTCAATCAATCTTGGCGGGACGGCATAGTCCCCGTTGGTTGGAAGTGTAGCCGACAGGTGCCTCTACTGAAGCCTGGGAATTCTCGGCTGGACCTTGCATCGTACCGGCCGATTGCACTTCTGAATTTCATAGGCAAGGTCATGGAGAGGATGTTGCTGACACGTATGGAATGGTACCTCGAATACTATAGCATTTATGCTGAGGCTATGGTTGATTTTCGACGTGGACGTTCTTCAATTGGCAGCGTCATTGATCTCGTGACCTCCGCGCTGCCACAAAAAGCTATGAAGCGCCTCCCTGTGGCATTCTTCTTAGATGTAAAAGGTGCCTATGACGACGTAACCCATTAATCCATTCTTCAAGCTCTTGAGGCTACAGAACTTGGAGGCCACGTCTTTAGGTAGGGTGGGAGTTATCTCTCACGAAGATCTGTGTTTGTTCTTACAGAGGATGGCCCGGCAAGTAGATATAACTCCAGTCGTGGTGACCCACAAGGCGAAGTGTTGAGCCCCACTCTTTTCAATCTCGTTCTAGTGGGGCTTGCCGAAATGCTACCCCATACAGCTAATATCTCGCTCTACGTTGACGATATTTACATCTACCCGCCGTGGTTGCTTAGTGGTTATGGTGTTGGGCTGCTAGGCACGGAGGTCGCGGGATCGAATCCCGGCCACGGCGGCTGCATTTCGATGGGGGAGAAATGCGAAAACACCCGTCTACTTAGATTTAGGTGCACATTAAAGGACCCCAGGTGGTCTAAAATTCCGTAGTCTCCCACTACGGCGTGCCTCTTAATCAGAAAGTGGTTTTGGCACGTAAAACCCCATAATTTAATTTAATTTAATATTTGCATCTGGACGTCCGTCGTGACAAGGCCACAAGTTCGCGCCAGAATACAGAAAGCGGCAACTGTGACAGCGGCATACCTTCGCCGACAAGGTCTCACGATTTGTTAAGTAAAATGTGCGCTAGTGGCATTTACACGAAAAGCGATGTATTTCTACCCGGTGTCTATCGAGGGCTAGTCAGTTTGTACAAGAAAGCTCATAGGTTCTTAGGCGTTACTGTGGATCGTGACCTCACCTGGAGTCCGCATGTCTCATACATTTTTATTGCGAATATGTTCAAATTCGCAGCTGTAAAATTGTGGGGACCGTCCGCGCGATTGGCCGCTCGAGGCACTTTGCGTGCATTCGCGGGCTTCTCTCACGCTCGGAAAAACACTTTTATGTAGCACGTATTGAGCAACAGAAAGCTGTATCGGGAGTTTTTAATGTCGCTCTACAATTTTCTCATTGACGCTTTTCATCTAATTATAGTATTTGTGAAGCTGATAAATAATTCAGACTAATTATGTAATTAGGTGGAATGCAAAAAATAATCTATCTCTAAGCGACGGCAAACAACATTGCCTTGATTAGGTCCAGCTGCGTGGCATTGGCATATATTTAATGTTTGAGTGAAGTTACGTGAGACACCCTGTTAATATCGCGAACCATTTCATTTCCTCTGAAACTGTTGTGAAATGCCCGTGAGTGGAAATAAATATTGGTGCCTGCGCAAAATCGAGTGTTTGATCTTTGGTTTGATTAGTTTTTTGGTTGGCGTCTCCGACCAAAGGATACATGAAACTGTATTGTATCAGTTCAAGTATACATACGTCTCTTCATACCCAGAGGATAGCTGAGCGCGTTGAAGAATGGCATATATCATGCGATCTCAGAAGAGTTGCTCACTGTCTTTAGTACAGCAGACTGATTCAGTAATCGCCTCCTTATTTGGCTACATTACAGAATGCATGACTTACGATTTCAAAGAAATTTAAAACAACCACTGTCATTTTGGGCTTCCATCACGTCTTCGTTAACCCGGTAATGCTAAAACACAGTTCAGCACGAAAGAAAATTGCAACAATTTGTTCAACCATGCTTTCAGCCACGGAGAGTACGTTTGTGGAAAAAGATAACCAATAAAAAAACAATATATATATATATATATATATATATATATATATATATATATATATATATATATATATATATATATATATATATATATATATATATATATATATACACACACACTGGGGGAAGGAAAAAACAAGGACATGTGTTATGACATATACCCTGATTATTACAGTAATTAATTATACACTTGTTTGTTGAACTATTCACAGCTGAAACTTCAGTCCAGCACATCAAGAGCGCAACGATGGGCTTGGTGTTAGGTTTCGCGTGCCTAGATCAGCATTTTTAGGCATAAAACTTAGCATAGCATATACGTATATATGATACGTTGGGCATTCCGAAAAAATTCCGCGTGGGGCGTCTTCTGCATGGAATTTCACGTGGTGCCCACTTGGACGCTGCGACACAGCCATGGGCAAGGCTCGCCCACATGTATAGTACGACGGCATTTGACGGGAACTGTAGAAGCTACGTCAATAGCTGTGTCTTACCAGTACTCACCTACGGGGCAGAAACCTGGAGGCTTACGAAAAGGGTTCTACTCAAATTGAGGACGACGCAACGAGCTATGGAAAGAAGAATGATAGGTGTAACGTTAAGGGATAAGAAAAGAGCAGATTGGGAGAGGGAACAAACGCGAGTTAATGACATCTTAGTTGAAATTAAGAAAAAGAAATGGGCATGGGCAGGACATGTAATGAGGAGGGAAGATAACCGATGGTCATTAAGGGTTACGGACTGGATTCCAAGGGAAGGCAAGCGTAGCAGGGGGCGGCAGAAAGTTAGGTGGGCGGATGAGATTAAGAAGTTTGGAGGGACGGCATGGCCACAATTAGTACATGACCGGGGTTGTTGGAGAAATATGGGAGAGGCCTTTGCCCTGCAGTGGGCGTAACCAGGCTGATGATGATGATGATGATGATGATGATGATGATGATGATGTAGAAGCTACAGCCCTGCTGCACTGGATTGAGGAGCGCACCTAATACTCTGCAAGCTCGCGCTTTGCGTGCCCCCTACATGACTAGGATTTAAATTATCTGGTCCCAGCGCAGGAGGGTGACTGGCAAATGTGATTCGAAGCGCGTGCGTAGCGTGTTCTTTTCGTTTTCCTCTGCCATAGAAAAAGCATGCGTCTACGCGAAGCTGCGGGTGCGGCCTCAGAAACAACGTCCAATGGACACCTACGCACGTGGATCAAGTCCAAGAAGCTTCATGCAGGCCAGCCTTCAGGCGTCATATCGACTACATTATTTCCCAAAACAGGTCCAACATATAATTGAAGTGAATGCTAGTAAGGTGTTTCCCCTAAGATCGAACGACCGTGCTGGGAACTACCTTCAGTTTTGATAAAGTTACAACTTAAGTGCGGTGCCATCGTCGGAGTGATACGGAGAAATTCTGTCAATTGGTTGGTCCAGTACGGTCGTTATTTCACCGCATTTGCCCGTCGCGGTAAACACGGAAACAATCAAGACGACAGAAATTGTTGCTCGCTTGCGACATGGCCAACATGCTCAGCTGGCTTTTTCGTAATCGATACTGGGTCGTCCCCCTCGAATCATGAGAACAGGAGTGCTATTCAAGAACGCCGGAGTTCAGCAAAGTTCAGCATCTCCGCGCGCTGTGGTGACACCCTCGGATGAATGAGCTAATGATATCAAAACATAAGATTCAACCGTCGGCACGTCTGCAGTTTGATTGGCCTACCTAAAGTTTCATTGTTGAGTCATCATCACTCGTGTGTTACCTCATATACGGCCGAAAAATAAGGAGTCACACGGTCAAACAATCGGTGCCTTCTTTCATTTATCTTTACTTCCAGTTCATTACCTGTGCCAGTAAGTTATAGAACAAAATTCACCGACGATTACGATACTCCCTGATGCGAAATTTGAGTGAAGCTCTATACGTATCAATCGTCACTTACAGCGCATACATAGACGAGGGACAAAAAAGGACGACGAAGACAAGCGCTGAAGATTGGGCGCTGAAGCGCTGAAGCGCTGAAGTTTGGGCGCCGCTTGTCTTCGTCGTCCTATTTTGTCCCTCCTCTATGTATGCGCTGTAAGTGACGATTGATACCATGGAATACCAACTAGCCCGTACCCAAACCTTGCTTCTCTATACGTGTTTTCATTTCGCGATATATTGGCTGGCGCGGACAATGTCTAATGCGGAACGTTGCAAACGGAGCGAAGTGTGGCGCCACTGCCTCGCTAATATGGAGACCGCGAGAGCCAGCGCGCGGGTGACGCGTGGGCGCGACGCACAGCAGCCGCCGCTGACAGACCTGCCAGCCTACGTGCGCTATTGGGTCCCGGAATAAAACTAAAAGCTGGCGACATACCTTTATCTTGCCGCTGTCGCTGCTGCGAGGAGGCAGGAGAGAAGGTCGGCGTCTCCCGATTGGTTGAGCGCCGTCACATGGTATTTTGCGCGCCCTTTTCTCTATTTTCCTTCTTTTCCGCGTCTCGGCACACTCAGACAGGGTTGCCAGATTGGGCTATTAATAGCCAAATTGGGCTACTTCTTATGCAGGTTGGCGGCAAACATTCCGAGTTGGCTACATGGCTATATTTGGGCTATTTTTGTTTGGAGGACTTTTGAGTTCCGAGGACAAGTCCGCACTGCCAAAATTATGGAAGGCCGCCGTAAAACTCAAACCTCATTGCTGGTACAAAGATATGTAGGCAATCTAGAAGGCTTTTTTTTTTTATCAATGCCGGCGCAGGGAGGATGGCGTTAAGTCATGGCTGCCGTATTTATAGGGCATTCCAGCGCCATCTTCTTTTTGTTTTGGTTTCGGCGCCATCTGCTGCCGGTTCACGTGTGGTTCAGTAAGAAAAGCGGTGGGGCCGGCAGCTGTAGAGTACATGTTCCATGCCGGCTGCTATGAAGCAAACTATTTTGTCGACTGAACACAACAGCTCAAGTATTCGCACGCATGTCGTAGCGAGTCATTTTCGCGCCTGGCCCTTCAATGTTGATCAAGGGCTCTTCGAAGCCTATCGCTTCGTTTTCCCGTAAATCACCGCGTTACTTATTTACCCAGTAAACTTACGAAAACCCGTAAGTCGCTTTAAACGACAAACGCGACGGTTCGAGTCTTTATGTAAGTACATGCTCAGCGAAGCTCAGTAGTCTCTACTGTCGATCAAAACAAAATATTCTGCTCTAGTATCACCAAGCATCAAAAAGCATCAGGAATGCAAAAAAGATTGCCGGAAATCCGATGTTCCTTCTGCTGTCTGAGCTCGCTTTGTGCCTACTTGCGCAGCCTCTTTCGAACTAGTCCAACGCGTGTTCAGCCAGGTTTCGTTGACAAAGAAGGATTTGAGAAAGCGCATGCCGGATGAGACACTGCAAGCTCTCCTTCACGTTAAGTTTGGTCTGGCAGAGAGTGGGGACTGCTGGAAAGATTTTCAGCCAGATAAACTGTTCCTGTCACGTTTCAACCCTGCAGTTCTATATGGTCTAAGTGGCAGTAGAAGTTACTTCAAATGGGGCTAGATTCTATATTTAATCCATTGCCGTAAATTCCCAGTGTGAGAAGTATCAATTGGGACTCTACGCAATGTTTTTCTTTTCATCCTTTGTTTTAGTCAAGCAACTACGTATTACGTGAAATTTACGATTGTTTTATGGTAGTTCTTGAACATTGCATATTATTACAATAATAAGCTCTATAAATATATGAAAAACAATATTCGTCCGAAGTGAAGATGGCAAGGCTATGCTCACCAAAAGACTGAGTGTTTGCCTTGCCGACGTCAGGATGATGACTCGCTGGTTTTCATGTCATAATCCTGCAACAATTGTTTTCCTTGGGACTTTGTGCGAACGAGTAATTGCGATTATGGCTTACTTTTTTATGTGCACGTACTTTATTATCATTGTAATTCCTCTTCGTTCGTCTTAAGTCATCACATTGTATTTTGCTCACGCATATTTTTTATCTGTGATGAGAAAACAAAACAAAAAAAACCCTGCGTTTGATATACAAAACAGGTCCTTGTGGTACTGTTACGCCCATATTTTATTGTTTTGCATGCATCGCAGGGATGGTTTGACAAAGAGTTCCTGCCATTTTGTTTATATATATATATATATATATATATATATATATATATATATATATATATATATATATAGTCATATCATAAGAAGCCAACAAACAGTGACACCAAGGACCACATAGGGGGAATTACTATTACTATTCTACTAGGACACACAAATACCCAAGAAAGTGGATGGGAAAACAGCGCCGCGGTAGCTCAATTGGTAGAGCATCGCACGCGAAATGCGAAGGTTGTGGGTTCGGTTCCCACCTGCGGCAAGTTGTTTTTTCATCCACTTTAATTTCCATTAATACTTCGTTTCTTTATTTCATTTATTAGGCACTAGTAATTTCCCCTATGTGGTCCTTGGTGTCAATGTTTGTTGGCTTCTTATGATATGACTAATAAAATCGGGACCCTCGGTTTACCTCCTTCCTTCTCGTTTATATATATATATATATATATATATATATATATATATATATATATATATATATATATATATATTGTTCTACTGACTTCCTGTTCTGATGTATAATGCTTGAATTTGTTAGACAAAGGGGTTTGCTTTGTACTTCATGACGCCATGCTAGATCGATATCAATCGATGTTGTGTGTTCCCAAGTGGAATTACATTTTTTTTTTCAAATCGCATTGAAAGTAAGGTGCACAGTCCTCCTCGGAAATTTGGCAACACACGCATTCGTGCCTGCGTTCACAGAGACTTACGTACAAGTTTTCATATTACACGAATCTTGCGAGCGAATGCCTGTTTAAACATTGCGCCGTTATACTCTTCTGGATACTAATACCACATGGATTATTGCCAGCGCCGTAATCCAGGTGGCAATTAAAGCCATAAGCTTTAATTCACCCCTTCTGTTATGGGCCAACAGGTCGTTTTGTTTGCTCCCACTCTAAGGCGAATTGCTGTCACAACTTCCATTTCTTCGCGCTAGGAAAATGCGTGAAGGTTTCAAGTTTTCTCGAGAGTCTAGCGTGCCTCCAAGCGGCAGCGTTCGCTAACTCAGCGCCGAGCTGCTCTCGAGCACAAGCTAGACACGAGGCAGTCGATTGGGTACACGCAAGTACACACGTACGCACTTCGCGCAGCGCAAACACATCCGAGTTGTTGAATCGGCAGTTACATAGTGCTGCACGCACGCAAGCGCATCGCCTTTGGCGTGTACCTGGGGAAACCTTCATCGCAGCCTTTCCACGCTGGGCAAGTGTCTTTAGGAAGCCAAATAAAGTATCTAATCATGCAATGCAATAGAAATAATTCGCGAAGCCAGTTGATCTGTGCAAGCTGCGGCAGTGTTTTTGCCTACGAGTACAATGCATGGCCGTGGACAACACTCAAAGAAAGCTCTGACACGTATATAAACGTCGTGTACATTACGTATACATTATTGGCGAGACAAAGAATTCTTTTTGTGCTAGTACTCGACATTAAAAGGAATTTGTCCATCAAACTAGCCTGGAAAGCCTTCTTATAACTGGAAGCAGGCAGCCAACCCGAAGCCACAAAACAAGCGCGCAGTTACGGGCCGCAAAACGCACAAAAAACGTCTGCTTCTGCCGTTTCATAGTGTTTCATCATCGCTCTTAGCGCAGCACAGAATTATCAAGCCTTAAATACGATGAGAATTCGTGTACAAACATCCAACAAGAATTTTAGTGTCCCACCTCGCTTACGAGCCAACCACCAAACTGTGAGGGCGAGCTACGAAAGAAAGAGTGAGCTGCAAGAAGGCCAGGTGAAGAATAGGCCAGGCGAGAAGAAATGTCGCTACCTTTTAGTTTTATTCAGGGACCTTAGTGCGATATGTGTGCTACTCTGGCTAGTGCGCTACTATGGCGCCATCTCGTATCCATCGTCGCCACACTAGGCTTTTCTTCTCACGCTTTCGCCAAACCCTGCTTCGCTTTCCGCCTCATGGTTTCGCTACACCCTCCTCTCCACTTTTCTCCTCGCGTCGTTCATCCCCCGCTGCGCCCCACGTCCGCTTTCATTTTTCAGAGTGCTCGTTCGCTCGGTTACACCGCCGCCACGGACTTCGCCGCTCGCCGAGGGAACGGGCACCTACAAACTGCGCTCTAAAATGTTACGTTTAACGCATTTGAAAGAAAGGTGTTGCCATGAGAACGCACCACGTCTGCACTGTTCGCATTCGACATTGCGTGGACAGCTAATACCCGAAAGAGGAGACGCGTCCGTGATGCGTCCCCGAAACGTGCGGCAAGCGGCTTGCACCGAGTGAGTAGATAAATTGTGAGACAGTAACGGCATTGCGATATCAGGTTGATAATAATAAGCGGCACTGGCGCGTAACATTGTCCAGTATTCTGCGTTTGCAACGAGAAGCGGCGTGCGCAGGGTGCGCTCGTGTTAACATACGTGGCTTTATCTCGACATTTTATTGCCTGCTGCTCTCGCGCGTTTCACGCCATCTTTGTTCACCGATTGTGATCGAGCAAGCTCGGGGGAGCGAGGGACTCGGCATCCTGCATAGCACCCAAGGGACCGATATTCGCTAAAACCACTTACGCTAGAATTGTTCGCATGAGAAAATTGCAGCCACTCCTGATGCAGGGCATATTTGCTGTGTATATAGGTTTGTGTCGTACTTAAATGTATTTGGATATGAGTCGTACTTCTCTGTGCCGCCGTGCACTTCTCCTATAAGCACTCTTCCCTGGACAAGCGCCACACACCGCCTTCGTGCTCGTGACGAAACTGACCGCTACAGGAGCCGATGCTGCGCTACCGTCACCCGCCGCTGCTACCTCGCGAACTCAAACGCGTTTCGCATCGTTATTTAGGCTCGAACGTTGCTCACTTCTGAACCAGTGATATACAGTAAACAAGAATGACGTTGTTTAGTGTAAAGAATTTGTGACCAAACTAAAGCAGCGCGACGAAATAGAAGACTCAAGATACACATAGGCGCTGCGCCTCTGTGGGTCTCGAGTGTTCCCTTTGGTCCATGCCTTTACTATTCCTAAATGTCGAACCAATTAACCCAACCCTCCGTCTTTGGACCAACATCTTCTTCGATTTGTTCAGTGGCAACAGCACATGTGCAAAGATTTATTCACACAAACTAGCGTTTAATAAGAAAGGCATCTAGAATATGTTCGTTTACTTCAGTGCAATTGCGCATTGCTTTTGAATACTGCTTTCCGGCACAACTTTTGATGCATCAAATTCACAGACGAGAAACTGCTAGCGGCAAAAGCGAGATGGCAAGCCACATGCTCTTAGAACGAAGGGCGCCTGCTTTAAAACGTCACCTTGAAGAAACCACTCGAAACGGGAAACGCTACCGGAATTCGTGCAGCGAATGCAACGTAAGTTACAAAAAAAGACAGACGTATCATGTTTTATGAAAACTAGAGAGGTTAAACTGTAGAAAGTTCAGAGCTTCAACTTCAGAGCCCTTATTATCAACGGGTCTCCTCACCGTGGTGGCTGACCAAGGCCATGACATTCTGCTGCTGCCTAGTGGGTTCGACTTCCATCCGCGGCTGCCCAAAATAAAAGAAATGCTGTCCAAAATAAAAGTATTCTGTGCATTGAGTGCGTGGTAAAGAGATCCAGATCGTCAAAATTCTTACGGAGTGCTCCAGTGTGGCTTCCTCGACAGCTCAATGTGCAGTTCCAGGATGTTAAATCCCCCGATTTAATTTTTAAAGCACCTCGCACGCAAGAGCGGTTCGTAAGATCAGGCATCGGCCAATCCTCAGTGATCGATGGACACGATCAGTTCAAAGCGATCAAGCCAGTGACACACACACAAACACGCGCACGCGCGCACGCACACGCACGCACTCACTCTGAGCATTAAGTTATTACAAGAATGAAATAAATCCAGTCGTTATCAAGCCCCTTTACGTAACAAAAACTCAGAGCCCTTCCACTCTGAAGAAGGATGGCCAGCGAAGCTGCGTATGTGGGCCCCTCAATGGCGAACTGCACCTCCGTGGCGGGTCGGCCCGGCATTGCACTATCTTCGGGATGGGCCCACGTATGGGGAGTCGTGTGTCTATACACGGACCTGGGGGAACTAGCTCTTAACAGCTTCGCTATAAAATTGGTTACGTCTTTGTGTTTCTTAATAAATAAATAAATTGATTGATTAATGACGATGACGAACGCGGGAGCACTCGCACGATTCATACGCGCGGTAAGGCCGTGGGGCGCCAAGGAACCAGCTGTGGAAGAAGACGACGGTGCTGGGGCCACTTCTGATGATGATAGTTTTGTGCTAACACACAGAGACGGTCCTGAGGAAAGAAGCCCTGAACAGCTTCGCTGCAAAACAAAACACTGTCATACGACCTCGTTGTTCTTGAACTGCATAGCTTCAGGCGGACAAGAATGGTTGAGAGAAATGCCGAACCACCGCGAACAAACAACACCATATTCCTGGAACAAATATTTCAGTTATGTGGGATATGGCAGCGTCCTAGCGAAGCTTCTGATTGCGTTTTCAGTTTGATTTGTGTTTCGGTCTGATCACTGAATTATTTTGTTTTTGTGCTGCTCTTAGTACTGCGAGTTTGCGTCCGATCAGTGCTGGGCAGTATCGAAGATACATGTATCTTAGATACTACCTTAGATACTCTTTAGGTATCTTGTATCTGTATTGTGATACGACTGGCAACACGTGTATCAATATCTCTTTCCCATACACGAAATATTGTATAGCGTCTGCGTCAGGCGACGAGTCCTCAGAAGACAGCTTTCGACGTGTCCTGTACCGAAAGGCCAAACCAAGAATTATGAATGCATATTTGGCATCAAGTTGGACCACCGTGAAAACTGCGCCTCAGCAATGGCGTCACTACATCCTGTTTGTGCCACAGAATGCTATTGACAACCTACGCGTCCTCAACAGGCAAGCCCTTTCCGTGTATCTAGATAACACCCTACCGAATGAAATCAAGGATGTCAGGATAAACACTTGGAGAAACATCTTGGCAATCGATGTGATGAACCCGAGTGCTCTGAATACACTACAACATGTAACGCAGCTGGGTATCATCAATGTCTGATCCATCGTGCCAGCGAATGGTGCCACAATAACAGGAGTCATCTATGACATTGACAATGAAATACCTAACGCAGACCTCCGAGTTCTCATAAAACCAGCAAGTGGACACAGCGTCATTGTGCATGTTGGTCGCCTCGGTAACACCCGTTGTGTAAGGATAACGTTCAAAGGTGGCTGTCTTCTCTCTTACGTGAAGGTTGGCCCCTTTCGCCACGGGGTTCGACCATTTATTCCAAGACCAATGCAATGCTTCAACTGTCAAAAGATTGACCATGTGAAGGGTGTTTGCGGAAATTCCACAATGTGCGCCGAACCCCACGCCGAACAGTGTGCGCCGAACCCCACTCAGAAGACAACTGCAGCGCAACCACGTTGGAGTGTCCTAACTGTCAAGTTGATCACTGCGCCTCTTCCAAAAATTGCCTCGAGATCAAGAAAGAGATCTCCATTCTCAAGCAAATGGTGAGAGACAACTCTACCAACAAAGAGGCCGCTGAGAAAGTCCGGCGAAGGCGACGTCACCATCGAAGGTCCTCACGTCGGAAAATATCAGCTTTTCAAGAAAAGTCGACTCCTCAAACAGCACCGTCAGCCGAAGCTTCCAGCACCCCAAACAGTGATGTTGGAAGGGAGAAAACTGCCAGATCTCTTTCCGCAAAGGAATGGCCGCTACTTAAGCATACACGACCGGCAGAAGAGTCACAGCTGAAGCCGCCCCCAGTACAGCAAGGCGCTGCATTCGAGGAGTCGCGGAAGACAAATGAGCAAGTGATAGCTCTTCTGAGGCCTTTAATAAATCTCAATCGCGTGTTGCTAATGAACATGCACACTCCGTCAGCCAGAAGTGCGCTTCAAGCACTGGACGCTCGAAATCTAGGGCTGGCAACCCTTGAGTAGATCATGGCTCCCCAGCCACTGTCTTTCAGGGATGAGCTCCGAAAAGCAGCTATTTTTCAGTGGAATGCCCGCAGACTCAGAGAACGCATTTCGGATTTCCGTCGCTTCGTGTATGCCAATATGTTTCCCATTATCGTAATTTACGAGCCGAACTTATCGAACACAATCCAGCTTTCTGGATATGAATCGTTTATGTCGTCAACTATTGGTGAAAACAGTAAGGTTTTAGTGTTTATTCGCCGTGACTTCACTTACATTCATCAGCCTGTGCCACCTGATGACGATAATCAGCCTCACGTTCACTCACTCCTCTACGAGAAAAGTGGACCCACGTCTTCGAACCCCGAGTGGCAACAACGTTTTCTGAGATACCATGGTCCGTAAACTTTTGTGATTGACTATACATAATACGGAAAGCCTGCATGAGTCACTTGTTTGCTCTCAAGCTAAGGACCGGTATTTCTCAGCAGCAAATGGAACTTTCGGTTAGCATGTACTCGGAATTTATTCAGGTTTTATTGAGATCGATACTGTCAAAAAAAAAAAAGAAACCTGGTTTCCTTGTTTTTATGTTGCAAACTATTCACTGCAAAATTGAAGAAATGGAGTACCTGAGTTACGCAACGCTTCAGCCTCTTCACAGGCAGCCGTTTATAGCAAAATAAATAGAATGATTGATGACAGCTATTCTAATTTTGCTGCCACCATATTTGACAAGATTTCTTGTTGCTGCATCATCGGATGGAGTGCGCGCCACGTGCCGTCGACAGGTATTTGTATCACAGCAGCGCTAAACGATGTAATTTTTCCTAGTTATATCTTAATTCTTTTTCAATATAGGTTCATGTGAACTAGGACGGACGAAATGCAGAGAAAGTGTTAAGACTTCGCTGGCTTCACAAAGGCGGGAAACCCACATTTTGCAGCTCGAAGTACAGTGAGCAACTGCTTGGTATGTCTTGGTATGACGAATTGTTCATGCCTAATTTTACATCCACTTTATGCTAGCATGTTGCACGGTAATGCGTCCGCGTATGGTTGCAGTATATCGGTGAAATTTTCAACTTACTCTTCTTTCCTATGCGATGCCGACTCAGTACGGCACGCGCGTGCTGCTACGTGCTTATACAGATTGTAGGTCGCAGACGGATAATGCGTGCACTTTTCTTCATTGCCTTACCTTACGTGACTACACTGTTTCATCATCATCATCATCATCATCATCATCAGCAGCAGCAGCAGCAGCAGCAGCCTGGTCACGCCCACTGCAGGGCAAAGGCCTCTACCATACTTTCTCCAACTACCCCGGTCATGTACTAATTGTGGCCATGTTGTCCCTGCAAACGTTTTAACTCATCCGCCCACCTAAATTTCTGCCGCCCCCTGCTACAATTACCTACCCTTGGAATCCAGTCCGTAACCCTTAATGACCATCGGTTATCATCCCTCCTAATTACATGTCCTGCCCATGCCCATTTTTTTCTTGATTTGAGCTACGATGTCATTAACTCGCGTTTGTTCCCTCACCCAATCTGCTCTTTTCTTATCCCTTAACATTACACCCATCATTCTTCTTTCCATAGCTCGTTGCGTCGTCCTCAATTTAAGTAGAACCCTTTTCGTAAGCCTCCAGGTTTCTGCACCGTACGTGAGTACTGGTAAGACACAGCTGTTATATACTTTTCTCTTGAGGGATAATGGCAACCTGCTGTTCATAATCTGAGAATGCCTGCCAAACGCACCCCAGCCCATTCTTATTCTTCTGATTATTTCAGTCTCATGATCCGGACCCGCAATCACTACCTGTCCTAAGTAGATGTATTCCTTTACCACTTCCAGTGCCTCGCTACCTATCGTAAACTGATGTTCTCTTCCGAGACTGTTAAACATTATTTTAGTTTTCTGCAGATTAATTTTTAGACCCACCCTTCTGCTCTGCCTCTCCAGGTCAGTAAACATGCATTGCAATTGGTCCCCTGAGTTACAAAGCAAGGCAATCTCATCAGCGAATCGCAAGTTACTAAGGCATTCTCCAATAACTCTTATCCCCACTTCTTCCCAATCCAAGTCTCTGAATACCTCCTGTAAACACGCTGTGAATAGCATTGGAGAGATCGTATTTCCCTGCCTGACGCCTTTCTTCATTGGGATTTTGCTGCTTTTTTTATGGAGGACTACGGTGGTTGTGGAGCCATATAGATGTCTTTCAGTATTTTTGCATGTGGCTCGTCACACCCGATTCCGTAATACCTACATGACTGCTGAGGTTTCAACAGAATCAAACGCCCAGTGTTTCATGTTCCCAATCAATCCAATGTTTCATGTTTCAGCAAATAACGAAATGAAAAGGTCCATTGTTTCACACCATTGACTGATTTCACAATAAAGTAACTGTTGACGACTTTTGTTGCCGGTTTTCGCAATATTTGTAATTGTCGTTTCGTATACGCCATCGTTTTATGCCATTGTTTGTTGCTGTTTGGATGTACACTCGTGTGGAAATTGAACCAATTGTTTTGTGGCCCCCACTATACATTGCTAACCTATTGAAGCGTTCATATGGGTGTGTACAAAGCGTAATTATCGCACCCGGAGCATAATCTCTCCAGCTAACTCGAGGACATTGCGGGGCCCATTCCCAGAGTTAGGTTTCTTATTGCGTTATCAATGCGAACGACCACAGTGCAGAGACATGCTTCCAAGCACGAGTAAATGCTGTCCCAGGGCCAGGGAGACAGGGGGCTCCTGTTCGACGATAATAAATTATATTGTTGGGACTCTTGATGGAGTATGACGAGCAGTACGAATAGGACAAAATCGTCGCGTGGAATTGTCTGCGGATGGCCGCTGTATGCGCCATAGGCAGGACAGACAATTGCCAGGAGGCTGACGGCGTTCTAGTTTTCACACGCACGTCCAGAAAATCCATTCTGTACCTTTGAATATACTGACTGCAAAGACGTCGCAATAATCTACGTTTAAGTGCAACTAGTGCGATTACAGACAACGCTTCCTTTCTGTGCGCAACGCTGGTTGCCACTGCAAAAAAAAAAGTAAAAAGTCTCTAAAGAGAAACGTGTAACCAGTTGGGCTGATAATACATACAAGATACGTAGTTTCGTTAATGTTCTGGTCATATCTGATTATAAGTTTTTTTTAAATATCACGCCGAAAGCACTGCGCTGGTGCGTCAGTGTGACGTCACAGATTTCAAACTGCTTTTTGTAATTGGGCTCCTGTGGCAGAATAAAAGAAAATTGGAAACTCGCTAAGTTCAACCTCTGGCTTTTTAGAATACAATGTAGCTCCTCTTTGGCGATAACAAATGAACTAGGCCCAGGCAGACACCACCGAAATTTATGATGGCACGCCGAGCTGGTGTGGGAACTTGAAGGCAGCGTCGCCACCCCTTTTTTTCCTTTTATATTCTTTTTGGAGGAGAGATCTTGGCAGGATTCATGGAAAGAAATCTATCCCGGATAATGAATACGTTGTTCAGGAGGAGTATCGACAGGAAGTGGATCTCGAACAGTTCTATTTGGGAAGCAAGCAATGAAATAGATTTCATACTGTGCTATAACCCAGCACAGAGCACGATGTAGACGTCCTAGGTAGGCTAAAGGGCATTGATCATAGGTAAGTGAGGTCTAGGATTTCTCTCAATTTGAAGAGAGCAAGAGCAAAATTGGTCAAGAAAAAACAGGTCAACCTAGACGCAGTCAGAGTAAAAGTAGACGAATTCAGGCTGGTGCTCGCAAACAAATGAGTAGCTTTTGAACATGAAGATGATGGTAACACAAATGTAATGAATGAAACTGTAACTAGGCTGATTTCAGAAGCAGCAATCGAGATGGGAGGTAAGGCAACAAGGCCGTAAGTAGGTAAGCTCTCCCAAGACATACAGGAACGAGAAAGCATGACAGTGTCTAACTCAAGAGATCGGACAGAATTCGCTGAACTGTCAACGATGATGAACAAGAAAAAAGAAAGTTATATTCGACTTTATCGCACCGGAAAGATTGAGCAAGCAATAAAAAATGGGCGTAGCGAGAAAGCTGGGACAATAAAACTTGGCGTAGGACAGGACAATATGTATGCAGTAAAAGTTAAGCAAGGTAAGGCCATGAGCAATTTGGATGATACAGTAAAGGGAACATAAGACTTCTATACTGAGCTGTACAGTACCAAGAACAGCTACGCTACCTCCATTCGAAGTAGTAATGAACAAGATACAGAGGCTTCTTCTATAATTAGCGACGAAGTCAGAAGTGTTTTGCAAGACATGTCGCGGAAAAGAGCGGCAGGAGAAGATGGAATAACCGTTGATTTAATCAAATATTGGGGGTACATTATGCTTGAAAAGCTTGCGGCGCTTTATACGCAATGCCTCACGACTTCAACCGTACCAGAGCGGTGAGAATACCAACATTATGCTAATCCATAAGAAGGGAGGCGTTAAATAATTACATAATTATGGGCCCATTAGCTTTCTTTCAGTATTTTATAAAATATCCACCAAGGTAACTTACAGTAGAATGAGGGTAGCAATTGACTTTAATCAGCCAAGCGAACAGACTGGCGTCAGGAAGAAATATTCTACAGTGCGTCACATCCATGTCATCAATACGGTAATCGAGAAATCTGCAGAGTACAATCAACCTCTCTACATGGCTTCCATAGATTGTGAATATGAATTTGATTCAGTAGAGGTATCATCAGTCATGGAGGCATTGCTTAATAAGGGGTACAGGAAGACTACATCAATGTCATGGCAAATGTCTACAAAGACAATACATCTACATCAATACTCCACAAGTGAAAAAATACTACTTGGGCCTTTTGGTATGCCATAAGTATGTATAGTGTTGCGCATGAAGGATACGGACACAAGAAAGAACGATGGTACACACAAGGTGCCTTATGTGTCCCATCCTTTCCTGTGTCCATGTCCTCCTTGCGCATCACTATACATACTTAACTGCGAAAAATGTGTCAGTCAAGGAGACAATCTCTCTAATGATATTAATATCAATACTTGGAAGAAGTATTCAAATTATCAGACTTCAGACTAGGAAATAATAGGAGTGAGGACTAATGTCGTATTTCTCAACAACCTTCGGTTTACAAATGACATTGTTCTGCACATTGTACAGTACACTGCTCTTCGTAAAGGAGGTCCCATTGCAGTCTTTGACTTCGGGACCTCCTTCTGTATATTAACATTTTGTAATCTTTCTAATCATCTCAATAAAAACTGATTCTGATTCTGTTCAGCCACGCTGGGGACGAATTGCAACAAATGGTTGAACACCGCATGAGCTCCAACCTATTTTATTCTTCTGTATGTTTCGTTCTCATGACCATGTTTTCGTGTAATTATTTGACTTAAAAAATTATGGGGTTTTACGTGCCAAAACCACTTTCTGATTATGAGGCCCGCCGTAGTGGAGGACTCCGGAAGTTTCGACCACCTGGGGTTCTTCAACGTGCGCCTAAATCTAAGTACACGGGTGTTTTCGCACTTCACCCCCATCGAAATGAATTAATTGACTTCGATAAACATACTACTGCATATATTTTAGAGGCTGACTGTCGATCATCAATTCTTGTTTCTTTGCTAGGCTGCCAACCCTACTAAGCCTTTGTCTTCAGCATATTATATTTCAATCCCTATTGCTAGTAGGGTTGAAGTATAATATGCTGAAGACAGAAGCAGTGTTCAAAAGCCTGGCAAAAAAACAAGAGTTGATGATCGAGAGTCAGCCTCTAAAATTTGCGCAGTAGTATGTTTATCGAAGTCAATAAATTAGACGAAACCATGGTCATGAGAACGAAACATACAGAAGAATAAAATAGATTGGAGCTCATGCGGCAGGCATTGCCAAATCATGACCGGCAGTTTGCGGCTGTCGTTATAAAGAAAAAATTAACATGTTTGCATTATGCCGTGTTGTGCCACACTGCATGCCTATCATTGAGGCAACGGGCGCTGCCCCCTCCCCACCTCGTTTTTCGGAAATGGTTGCCGTTTCGCTGAGCTTCAAACATCCACTGACAACCTTGACATTGTCGTGTAACGCCAACTTGCCCAACTATGTGTACGAGCCTCCAAAGTTTCACGAAACTGCCGACACCTTTATGTGGGTCGAACTGAGGAATATGGTGGCGCGCTGCACCAAGACTGCTGCCGCGACCAAAGAGGAATGTGACGCGGGTGACGTCAGCACCCGCCCAGCCTCGTTCCTGCCGACGATGGATCGCCAAAGAGAGTTAAGCCAGGATTGTGAAGGAACAATCGCTACCAGCCGCCCCACCAATCTGGTGCGCTCTTACTGCTACTTGTATGCTATCACCTGCTATATCTGTGCATACTGTGTAAAGCTTTTCGTCTCCTCTTCGGCTGCTCCAAAAATGTTTCTCGTCCTTGACCCCGAGTCGCAATTACCGGTACTAACATATGGGGCAGAAACTTGGAGGTTAACAAAAAAGCTTGAGAACAAGTTAATTACCGCGCAAAGAGCAATGTAATGGAAAATGTTAGACGCAACGTTAAAAGACAGGAAGAAAGCTTTGTGAATAAGAGAGCGAACGGGGTTAGCCTATATTTTAGCCGATATCAAGAGCAAAAAATGGAACTGGGCAAGCCATGTAACGGCGTAGGCCATACAACCGCTGGACCATTCGAGTTACAGAATGGGTGCCAAGGGAACTGAAGCAGAGTAAAGGATGGCGTAAAGTTAGGTGGGGGGGGGGGGGTTAAATGAGGAAATTCGCCTCACAGCTCGGAAACCCCTAGCGCCAGGAAGGGGTAAATGGCGATTGCTGGGTCTAAGCCTTCATGCTGCAGTGGCCATAAGAATACAGTGATGATGATGCTGATGATTCTTTATAGCATTACAAGCATCCTTTCATGGTAAGAGTGGCGTTTTCAGTATTGCCGAAGGGGAATTTAATAATGCATCTCCACCTTTTTTTTTGTTTAGTGTCCTCTCTCGCAACTTGAGCCAAACTCCAAATGCGTTGTCGCAGAATTATAGTTTGGGGTAACAAAAGCTCGTCTTCTGTTGTACCTCAACGCACGCAATAGACGCGCAAATGCGGCTTGCCATGGCACGTCGCGCTCCTTTCTGCCTTCGTCAGAGCCGCTTCTCCAGCTGGAATGGCCAGACTTCGGTTTTGGCGGCATGTCAAGCACCCACGATGAATAATTCATTTCCTGCATGCAGCCGGCAGTCGTGCTTTAATTTGGGATCATGTCTCTCGTTCCAGAGAGAAGCAGTGACTAGCACACGTAGGACAGCCGATTCTCGCACGTTTTATTTATTTACGGTTATTAACTGTGCGGAATTTACCAGGTCGGTTTTGCGTTCTCCTATAACTTAATCTCAATTCAAAAGACACAATAAATCACAAGTTTCCGCGAACGTGTTCTCGCCTGACGCTGCGCCTGTTCAATTTCCGTGGAAGGGCTATTCAGAAGCTCGCAGGTGGACGACGAGTTGAGCAGATTCTAATAACGCCGGTTTATAACATCGCAGATCCCGCGTGTGTTTATATTTCGGAACGGTAACAGCAGGCATAGCGGCCGCCATGAACTTCGAAAGTGCTCCTAACGCTGCAATCAGAAACGGCCTTAAGCTCGCCCTGGTTCTCGTCTATAGTTTCGCAAGCGGAATTTTGTGAGTGCAATATGGATCGCCTCGTCTTATTGTTTTCCGACAAATGCTTGGAAGTCTGAATGTTAGCCTCGGGAGTCAATATCCACCGCAGTGGTTGGAGTGAGCACGTGCGCTCCTCTAAATTACGCTTAACTTGACCGATATTGCCATCCAGTCGTCTAAACTCGCCCAAGAAATATTTATTCGGCGAAACCGCGCGACGAACACAAGCTAGTCTTCCCTGACATTTATACCCCCCCCACTTGTCCTGCGTATTCGGCCTTCAGGAAAGGATCCGAACTGCCAGCCGCCATGGCCACACGAATGCGCGGAATGCTGCTGCGAAACGGCTCGCACAAGCGTGAATCGAAACCTGCCAAGGGGAAGGGAAACTCAGTTTAAGCGCTCATAAATGGTGTCCTGAAGCCAGTTGAATTTCTTCAGGTTGCTGGCCCAAAACACGATAGCCTTAGAACACGACCGCCTTTCTAAGCGACGACCGTCTCTGCTCAACCAAATGCACTCCCACGGTATTGGTCTGCTTGGTGTGGAATGCTGCCCGGATGGCTTTAAAGCGTAAATCCAGATTTCACAAAGGAGGAAGGATGCGCATTTGTTTTTGAATGTTAATTCTAGCCTTGGAACTTTAAAATCATCGGCACATCAACCGCTCAGAGCAGACTGACCCGCCACTTGTGCTACCCATGCGTACTTAAATTGCTATTGTCGAGGCAGTAGAGAGCAGCCTCCAAAGTCGAAACAACCCACGCTCGTGGAGGTAATAGTGGAAATATACAAATTGCAGGACTCGTTGGTAATTTGTTATTTGAGCCCCAGGTGTATTACAGCGAAGCTGTTAGCCTCTAGTTGGTCGGGATATTTCGTGTACGTCAGAAAAAGAATAATAAAAAATGAACAAAAAAAGTGCATATCTCTCTTGGAATCACACATACAACATAAGGCTCAGCATTCATTCCAATAAAGACAAGCTCAAAAGAAACGTCAAAACTGCATGATGGATGATAAGGCGCCTGTGAACAATACGAGGCACGTACCTTCTCCCAGCGCGTGTTTCCCCGTAAAGATAACAGTTGTAAAAGCTGCTCCAGTGGGAAAGGGGCGACAGCAGCATACGAATCAGCGAGTGACGTTACCAAACTTCATATATAAAAGGGAGACCTGCTTAGCAACTGATTCAGTTCATTGAAAGGCCGCTATGGGTAGACCACGCAAAGACTCCCGGAGAGCAGCGTGAATACGTTGAGCGTCGAAGAGTGAAAACTCGTAATGCTCAACAACGGTGTCGTGCTAAGACTAGGCAGGAACAATAAAACATGTCATCATATCTCCATCGACCGCTTTTGAGTGGTTTTCTAACAGCTTCGCTGGCCAACCACTTTAGCACGGTCGGATGGCGAGCCATTTCTTTTTCTTTTATCTTATAGAACCTTTTTTAAAAGAAATCACCTGTGGCACGTAGCACAATACTACTACTTGAGCTCCTCAAGCATGATCTCCTTAGTGAGAGATTTCTGGTGAATGTGCAAAGCTTCTTTGGCTTCTCAACATTCTGCTCGCCACACACTCACCTTTTGTGTTTCACACGTGCATCACAGCGGTCACTGTATAACGTGAAGCTCTGGCAATAACACTCACGCCTAAGATGTCCGCAGCAATTGAGTGTGCATGCCCGCACATAACGAGCACCTCAAGCGATAACGCTCATGCCTGCAGCAGCAGCAGGAGGCCGGAAGAGCGCTTCGAGGATCGTCCTAAACAGCTCCTGTCGCTATTTCCTTTATTTATCCTCGCTAACTCGTGCGGCTGCGTATCGCGGTTGCGTGTTAACGGGTGTTCGTTACTGCTCTCTTACACGATGTTTGTTCCTTGTTCGGCCTGCATGAGCCATGCACTGAAGCATACTCTCCCTTAACTCTTTGGAATACTTGCAAACTATCTTTCGATAAGCATGGGAAATTTGAGGCGAACAGAAGCATAATTCTTTCAAGCGGAAACTTTTCAACGTATTTTCTCGCCATTAGCTCGTCCTGCGTGACACACGTGTACTGCTCCGAACGTATTCAGCAAGCAGTCCACCATGAAATAAAGTTTGTAAGCTTTTTCACTTACTTTTTTTCATTCTTTTCTTTATTGCAGATGCGCGTGCTCTGTCTTATAACCCAAAAGAGAGTTAACTATAGTGGTGAGACTTCATATTTGAGATCGCAGCAGAGAAAACATGAGGCAACAAAAGTTTGGAAAGATAGTGAAGGATGCGAGCGGCGTAAGCGGATGCGAGGTCGTTTCAGAGAAGTCTTGCAGGAAAAATAAATTCACAGGGCCTCTCACGTTATCCCTAAGACGACTTGAAGGTGAAAGCCCAAGTTCCGATGCGTTAAAAACGGACACATGACGTACACGGCCCCTTTAATTCGCGTAGTCTATGCATCGCTTAGTCATCCACTTAATTCACTTACTCATCCTCTTAATTCGCCTAGTAACGACCCTTAATTCGCCTAGTCATTCGTGTTAATTCCGAAGGTCCAAGGTTCAACTCCCACCCAAGACCATGGATTAGAGTGCCTTAATTACCTCTATCTTAATTACCTGCTTCTTAACTTGCATCTTAATCTATTATGTCTTACACACCCATTGAATGGCATTGAGTAAGGGGATAACAGTTTGCCCAGAAAAGAAAAAAAATGTAGCGTAAAAAAATGTAGCATAAAAAAAGGGAAGCAACAAAACAAAGGTTACAAATAGTACACTGGAACATCATTATGCAGTGTTATCAAAGAGCGTATTCAGGTTATCACGAAAAGTTTCGCAGTCAGACGTGGATGCACAGTGGTGCGGAATACTGTTTCAATATGCAATAGCGCGAGGCAGTGATGATCAGGTGTAAGGTGGACGCCTAGATATTGGTACGATGGGGTATTACAAATTATGGTATTATTAATCGAATAGGGAAACACCGTGTTAGTGCGTTTGCGGCTAAACGAAATTACCTTCCATTTAGTGGCGTTACGGGACATGTGCCATGTTTTGCACCAGCTATAAATACGGTCAAGGTTATTTTTTGAAAGTGGAATGATAATCGAAACAACGGTAGATGATGCAGTTGTCAGCGAACAACCTAACTTGAAGATTATAGGTTGGAGGGCAAGTCATTAATGCATATTAAAACAAGTAACGGACCGAGGACACTACCTTAAGAGACACCGGACGTGACATTGCGAATCTTTGATGAAAAATTATTCACCTCTGCGAATTGCTGACGCATAGACAGGAAGTTACGTAGGCAAGATGGTGTTAATGAGTCCAAACAAGTTGCAGAAAACTTGAAAATGAAACGGGAATGAGGTACAGTATCGAAAGCTTTAGCGAAATCAAGAAAGAAGCAGTCAGTCTGCTCATTAGAGTTCATGTTAAAGTGAAAGTTAGTCTTGAATTCCAATAAGTGCGACTCACATGAGTAGCTTCGTCTGTAACCATGCTGATTAAAGAAGAAAAAGCTATTGGATTCAAGGTGAGAGTACACGTGAGAAGCAATAACACGTTCAAATAGTTTGGAGCACATTCATGTTGGTGAAACAGGTCGATAAAACCAGTTTATTGCCAGTCACCAGATTTAAAAGTGTAATGGCTTTAGCTATCTTCCAGTCCTTACGTATTTCACCAGATGATAACGATTGGTTAAGAATTAGGCATCGGATGCGAATTGAAATATCTGTAGTGATCTTAAGTATTTTTGAGTTTATGCTATCAATACCAGATGAAGCAGAAACTTTAAGATTGGTAATGATGTTAGCGGTTTCTTCGCGAGTGACGATGATTGGTGCCATGAAGGCGAATTTTCGCTCTGGAACTAACGGCACATTGGTGGAATCTTTCTTTGTAAAAATGGATGAGAAATGCGCATTGAAAGCAACTGGACACACTTTATCAGAAACAGGAGTTTGCTCCGCATCGGGTATTACAATGTGTTTAATAGAAATATTTGGGCAAATTAATTTCCAAAACATTTTAGGATTACTGCTAATAAGTGAGGGCAAGCATTAGGAGTAATATTTCTCTTTGCCTGCACCTAATTTTTTACAGTAGGCTTGTAGGCATTCATTATATTTCTCCCAATAACAAACCGTTATATCATGTCTCGCGGTATTGTACAAGTGTTTCTTTTTATTTCGTAGTGATCGAAGTTGTTCAGTAAACCAAGTATTAGTTTTATCTTTTCTTACAGAGAAGATTGGCACATACCTGTCAACTAACGGCAATATTTTGCGTTTAAAATGTGTCCAATTTTCATGCACGCACCGTGAAGCAAACAGTGGTAGAAGTTCATTGAAAAAAAAAACTTATAATTCGGTGTTTATTTCTTTGTAATTGGCTGGGATATAATGCCGGATAGTTTTAGTCGTTACACCAGAAAATATTAACGGTAGCTAAATTGCGAAGTTAAGAAGTTTATGGCATCTACAGCCTTCTATGTAAGAAAGTGGTCCAGCAGTGTCCGGTGCAGTCGTTAAAACTAAGTCCAATATGTTAGTACCACTAGGGCTTTAATCAACAACTTTTTCTAATCTGTCGTGATACAATAAATAGAAAAGTTTTAGAGCGCAGCTCTTAGGCGCCCGTTCATGCGTTGACCGTCGGCGTCCTTCGTCGTAACCGAACGAACGACCGCAGCAATGGATGACAGAGCGAACGTGGAGCCCAGCGGGGGATGAAAGATGCCGAGAGCGCGAAAAGGAAAGCGGAGAAGGAGAGTGTGGTGAAAGAGTGGGGCCGTGAAAGAGGGAGTGCCGCACGAGATGTGCTCCACGGCGGCGACCATCGCATGCGGCAAGCGCGTCAACCGATACCATATATGGAAAGAAAGCGCTGGCGTGGGCTTCGGACCCGCTGTGCATGTGATACTTCACCCGCGCCGCCGCCGCCGCCAGAGAATGCGCTCGGCGCGAGCCACGCTTTCCCGTGCTTACATTTTCGTTCTGAACAATGAGCGACGCAACCGGTGGAAATGCGTCTTCGGCCGCTGCTGCTAAACGAGCTGCCCGAGCAGAGGCTCAGCGCCGCCGCCGAGAGGACCATGTCGTCGTTGAGAATCAAATTATTTGCCACAGTATATCGTGAATTGAAAACACCTAAGCACCTGCGCTCAAAATTCGCATTAGAGAATATCGTAATCGTCGGTGAATTTCCTTTTGAATAGCGCGATGCCGCCGCCTTGTCTCCAAAATCTAAGTTGGCTGTCTCAAAAATGGCTGTAGGTGGCTCCAGCTATACGCGTTATAAATAAATCTGATTGATTTTCTCTGCACTTCCTCAAGTTTTTGCATATTGGCTTTTGTATGAGGGCTCCAAACTACTTCTCCCTATTCGAGGATGGGTCTTACATAAGCTTTATAGACCAAGTTTAATTTCTGTCGTTCATTTGCATACAGTTCAGCGTAAGCATCCTATCTGTTTCATAGTTTTCGTCTCTGTATATTAGGTGTTCATTCCGTCGAAGATCATGAGTAATTAGTACCCCAGGTACTTATAGCTCGATGCTTCAGAAAGGCTGTTACCACTAAACATGTAAGTGAACGTAAAAGGCTGAACCTTACGTTTTACTTGCATTGCCACTGTTTTATTGCTCGTAATCCTCATTTGTCGTGTCGAACACCAGGTGCGTACTTAATTTGATGAGTTGTTTAATAGTGCCTGATCCCCCGGACTACTGGTTTCTTAGTATATAACACAATCATCGGCCAAAAGCCGTGCTTTAACAGGAAAATCTTTAACCAATTAATCTACAAAAAAATACAAAAATTACAAAAGGCCCTAAAACAGAACCCTGTGGGATTCCCAATTCTACAGGGGCAGAGTTGAAATCTATACTGCCAACGACCGCTATTTGGCGCCTGCGTGACAAGTAGGTTGCAAAAAATTGAATTGGTGAATCCTCCTTAAGGATTGGTCTCAATTTAAGGAGCAGTTCGGAAAGCTTTCGTTAAATCTAAATATATGATGCCAATGTGACAGCGCTTATCATCTGCTTTATAAGAATGGGAGTAATCATATCTTGTTTCCAGTCATGGGGTAGTTCAGTGCTGTCAAGTGATTTATAAAATAGCAGGCATAGGCATTCTGAACACCATTCAGCGTTTCGGAAGAAAATATTGTTAGGAATAGCATCAACACGTGCCAAGCGACGTTCTTGTGTCTAAGTAAAAGCGAGCAGACTTCGCCCACGTGAACGCCGTCGATGGGTGGCTTGTCAAAACCAGGGAAGCAAGGAACGCTGTTGTCGTCACTGGTAAAACCCGACCAAAGGTAATCATTGAACGCATCAGCAATGTGCGCCGGGTCGCCCACTGCGGTTCCATTCAAAAGAAGACTGATGTCTTTCTCTTGTTTGGTGATAAATAACGCCAGAACTTGTGCGGCGGTGAAGAAAGAAATCCTTTTAGGAGAACAGTCTGGTAGTGGTCTTCCGCCTTTCTGATGGCGTCTTTCAAATTTGCATGTAACTGAGACAGCCTATCAGCGGCAGACGGCGAAGGGCGTAGCTGATGCTGTTTACGCACTTCCTTAACCCTATCCCCTAGACGAACAACTTCTTGTGTCATCCAGGTATTAGATTGACGTTTCAAGTAGCGTTTTATGAGAACCAAGTTAGTTCTGGCCTGACTTTTGAAGAGATTCCACGAGACGCGCATGGAAGCTTTATTAGTTTTATGCTTAGAAACAAACCGGCAGAAAGAACTGTCCAGGGCATCTAAAATACCAACATCACTGGCGCGTGCAAACAAAGGTACGAGCCTTTCCTCGCGATTTTTTTAAAAAAGCGGAATGCAGTTTCATGACGCAAGTGTCAGGTATTCTATGAGCGGAAAGTTACACACACACACACACACACACACACACACACACACACACACACACATATATATATATATATATATATATATATATATATATATATATATATATATATATGTGTGTGTGTGTGTGTGTGTGTGTGTGTGTGTGTGTCAACTATCATGAACCAAGGCTTAAGAAAAAGAGCGATGGCGCTATTCCAAGAAAACCTACCGCATGCTCTTTCAAGTGCAGTGGAGTAGCCGCCAGTAACTTTTTTGTTAGTGAGATTTAATTAGGTGATTATAATTATTTATCTTACTCCAGAAGTACTGTCGTAATTATCAGTAGTCGATTAGCCATTTGTAGGCACTCCAAAATGACATCTCACTGCGGTGTTTTCAGCGACGGACTAGGTGCGTACAATTTTTTCTGACTGGTAAAGAAACCCCACGAAAAATGAGAAATACCACGTGTCTGCGCTCCCACTCGCATCATAAAGCAGCGCCCTCAAATAAGCTGGTTGAAAGCAACTGCTTTGCATGTCGCAAACCCGAAGAGACAGCGCTTCACCTTGATAATAGTAAGGAAGGAGCACCAACAGCAGGTTTCAAGGCTTCGCAGCTATTCCTTCCTCTCATTTCTAAGTCACACTTATTACCCGCCTCTCAAGGCTAACTGATCACTTTCATAACAAAAGCCCCTTGACAACGCGACCGAAGCGCTGCTCTGACCACGCATGTAAACGCGAAAGGCAATGGAATAGGCATAGAATGTTTCAAAAATCCCGGCTTGGCTTGCACCGCATCGAAAGAGTACGCGCGCAGCTGTATCTCGTGGCAGAAACTTGTTTCGGACCAAAGCCAAACTAAAATGACGGTTTTATTTTTCATGAGAGTGTATACCTGCTGCAAGAACAGGTTCGTGGCAAAAAATAAAAGCAAAATAAACGGACCGGGAAGCGATTCGGGTGTAGACAAAAGGCAAAGCCGATGCGTTCAAGAAAGAAAATGTACCCTAGTAGGTGAGCTGAATTGGCAATTGGGACGGCGCATCTACACAAAAAAAAAGAAAGAAAAAAATCCACGCAGAATCTTCTTTGGGATTTATCTGAATGATGCGTAAACTTTTCGTAGCACTGACGTGGTGTTTTGTGGTAGTATGCTAGTATTGAAAGTTCGGCGGCAAACGGGACGTCAATAGGTTTCCCGCGCGACGTGTACAAACAATGTCTAACTGATCGCAGGCAGAAGCTTACGCGGTAGCTTAAGAGAGGCGTCGTATCAGCGCTTTCCAACCATAAAGCAGGGCCACTTCCAAGGTCGCCTATATTACGCGCTGTTACGACATCCAACCGGTGCCGCCACTGTTACGACATCCAACCGGTGCCGCCACTGTTACGACTTTGCACCGCTGCACCACGATTACGACTTTGTGGTCCCGTAGCGCTCGTCACCCGTTTCGTGACAGAGCGTTGGTAGCGAAGACTCCGAGCCGGGCGTCGATGAGAATAACGAAAGGAATTTTATACATTATATACAGGTCATTGTACAGGACAAGATCGGATCGGCACTGGGGCCGAGAGCTCACACAAACGCGACTGTTCCCGCACGACGACGTCCGGCGAAAACGCGTGACACATCTCACCCCAGTCGGGAGCGACACTGTCTCCCGGTGGGTCGGCGGATCCCTTTTTTTCAGGCAGCGCGTCGCTGCTTTTATAATCCCCGAGGAACCATTGTCACTCAAACGGCCCAATACAAAGTCAGCACACGACAGTCGTCCGAGGGGTCCAACCAGCGACCGCGCTGGCCACCCGGTTCAAAGTTCGCGCGCGCGGAGACCTCCATGCAAAAGGAGGTGCGGCGCCGGGCTGTCTGGCACACGCTGACACGTCTAAACACGTCGCCTGCCGATGCTTCTCCCGCAGGACACCGCTGCCTGACGGCTCAGCATCTTGACTTGTGAAGGGAGAATTAGGGCGCTCGCAGGATAGATTCTGCATCTTGCAGATTCGGAATCCGGGCTTGTGGTAATGGCACAACAGCATCCCCGCCCTCAGATAAGGCGCCGGGAAGACGAGCTGCCTCCACGTGGCTCGGATGCCGGGCGCGCACGTTCGTCAGGCTCGTCCAAGTTCACGTCCAGTGTCGGGACGCCAGGTAACTTCACGTGCCCAGGTCCGACTCGCCAGGACAGGAGCTCTGCTCACCGCGTCGTCGCCAAGGCACCTTGACCAGCTCCGCTCGGGTCGTTCCTAAGACCTTGCTTCTCGCCACTGGTCCCGCTTGGTCGTTCTGCAGCTTGCAAAACCGACCGGCAAAAGGCAACACCCAACACGAACAAGTGCCCTCTGTCTCCCGTCAAACACCAGACAAGGCCATAATCCAAATCAACCTAACTAAATCGCTATCCCCTTTTGCTCCCGCTGCAACAAGAGGCAGGTGTACGATCTAGCACACAAGGCTCAAACAACCAGTTTTCAAATTAACAACGCAACAAAATAGAAACAATTATTAATCAGCAATAATAATTACAAATAGAATGGTCCCCTTGAAATCACTTGGACCGAAAACATACTTCTGAGGAAGCAAATGAGGTCATTCATTTTTCCCGGCGATATTTTCGCGGAATCCGAAGCTGCTTATATTTGCGACCCTGCTTATCCGTGTAGCGGCGGTACAATAAGCCAGATTCCTTGCCAAATGAAACCCTCCTTTTTTTCACTCCCCGTTTGACGCTCTTCCTCAGATCGGCTAGTGAACAATCTTCCTGTTGCTCGCGAATCCGAGTTTCCCTTTCAACTGCAGCCTGCTCCTGCCAGCTGGCGGAAACCGGAGCGAGTGTGGAGCCCGCGTCGCCTAATTGCGGCGTCGCGTCTATATCGCGGCTAGCACTGCACGCGTCACTCCCACTTACCTCCAGGACCCGCTCGCCTAGGCCAGCCTCCGAACTCTGCCTCTCCCGTGACTGCTCGCCACTCAAGTTACCCTGATCGGTCCCTATACCGCACAGCTGTTCGCTCACCGACGCTAAGTCAAGTTCCCTCGACAGCGGGCGCGCTTTGGATCGCGTGGGGGCCATGTACGCCACGTCGGCAAAGAATGATTTGCCGTGATCCCTCAGCAGCTGCTCCGAGTTATTTGAGAAGAGGTAGGAAAATTGCTCCGGGAGGGCGGCTGACACAGCGGCTTCGGTGTTAAGTTTCCCAAATTCTCCTTCAATGATAACCGTTGCGATCGGTAAACAGACACTCTCCTTCTCGGCCACTTGCCGTATCCTAACGCACTCTCCCGTAAAATCACTCGAGGAGACGAAAGACGGGTGAACAACGTCCATAGTTGCTGCAGAGTCCCGCAGTGCTCGGCACTTCTTGCCGTTTACCTTAATTTCCTGCACATAGGGCTCCAATAGACGTATGTTTTTGTGAGTTTCCTGTATCGTTGCAAAAGCAATTCTCTCTGGGCAGCTTGCAGCGATGTGCCCTTGCTTTTTGCAATTGTAGCAGGTTAACGGTTTCCGTTTTTCAAAAGAACGCGTCATTTCGTTTCGCTGTTTCGGACCATCGTCATCATTCTGAGATGCATTCTGTCCTTCCCTTACAGTTTCTTTGGTAAGGGATTCGTCGTCCCGAAACTCGCGACGCGTGATTTGCTTCCGTTCGTCGGGCTTCCCGGAAAACCAATCTCTCCTATCAGCTTTTTCTACGCGCACTGCCTTGCTGTGCAAGCTGCGGCGTGTGTAATACTCTTCCGCTAACTCTGCTGCCTTGTTTAGCTTAACATCCTTTAGCCTATCTTGCAGCCAGAGCCGGACATCCTCATCAATGCAACGGTAGAACTGCTCCAACGCGATGCATTCGACAATTTTGTCGCGGTCGTCGTAAACCTCTTCGCCCTTCAGCCATTCCACCAGGTCGGCTTTTAGACGAAACGCGAAGTCAACATTCGACTCCTTACCCTTTTTTGCATACCGGAACCTCTGCCGGAAAGCTTCGGGCGACAATTTGTACTTCCGCAGTAGCGCTTCCTTCACATCACTGTAGCTCTCAAACGCCTCTTTCGATAAGCAAGTTATTACGTCTGATGCCTCCCCAGGAAGCAACGCTAACAGATTCTGTGCCCAAAGGGATCGCTCAATGCTATTCCGTTCGCACACGTGCTCAAATTTCACGAGGTATTTGGCCATATCCTCTCCGACGACAAAGGGTGGAAGTTGATCGCGTATTCTTGGAACATTAGAAGTGAGACTAGGCGCCGGCGAGTTATTTCGGATCTCCAACTCTTTCATTTTAAGCTCGTGCTCACGTCGCTCCCTCTCTCTCCTTTCCTCCTTTTCCTCCTCGCGAAGTTCCTTTTCTCTCCTTTCCTGCTCGCAACGTTCCTTCTCCTCCCTTTCCCGACGTTCATTGATATCCGCCCAGGCCTCAGCGGCTTCCTCAGCCGTTACGTCCCCAGTCCTCATGACCTCAAGGATCGCATTCTTTCTTTTGGTTGAGCCCAACTCAATGCCCAACTCCTCACAAATTTCGAGAAGTTCCTTCACCTTGTACTTCTCCATCGTTCACACTGTCCTCCTGCTGTTTACTCTTTTTGAATATACCTGCCGTACGCTACTATAACACTACTAGTAAGACATATGCAAGTATTTCACACACTGCCCTGTTTACCCCCTCAGCATCCCCTGGTTTTCAAAACACTCTTACTAGGCTTGAAACACACAAGGTTATCACAATGCAACACCAAATCCTTCCCTAAGCTACTATAACCTGTGTCAGAGAAAGTCTGGTGTTTGAGGTAAACTTCAGGCACTCACCCCGCCGAGGTAGCTGATGCCGGTCAATCCCGTAGCTGCCATCCAGTGTTACGACATCCAACCGGTGCCGCCACTGTTACGACATCCAACCGGTGCCGCCACTGTTACGACTTTGCACCGCTGCACCACGATTACGACTTTGTGGTCCCGTAGCGCTCGTCACCCGTTTCGTGACAGAGCGTTGGTAGCGAAGACTCCGAGCCGGGCGTCGATGAGAATAACGAAAGGGATTTTATACATTATATACAGGTCATTGTACAGGACAAGATCGGATCGGCACTGGGGCCGAGAGCTCACACAAACGCGACTGTTCCCGCACGACGACGTCCGGCGAAAACGCGTGACACATTTCACCCCAGTCGGGAGCGACACTGTCTCCCGGTGGGTCGGCGGATCCCTTTTTTTCAGGCAGCGCGTCGCTGCTTTTATAATCCCCGAGGAACCATTGTCACTCAAACGGCCCAATACAAAGTCAGCACACGACGGTCGTCCGAGGGGTCCAACCAGCGACCGCGCTGGCCACCCGGTTCAAAGTTCGCGCGCGCGGAGACCTCCATGCAAAAGGAGGTGCGGCGCCGGGCTGTCTGGCACACGCTGACACGTCTAAACACGTCGCCTGCCGATGCTTCTCCCGCAGGACACCGCTGCCTGACGGCTCAGCATCTTGACTTGTGAAGGGAGAATTAAGGCGCTCGCAGGATAGATTCTGCATCTTGCAGATTCGGAATCCGGGCTTGTGGTAATGGCACAACAGCGCGGCTCAGAACTATTGTTTGGCGGCCCGTCTCGCCGCTCAGGATTTGCCTTTGAGCGAAAGTCTCTGTGAATGCAGCCGCCTCACATCCTACGTCTCAGCCCTGCGCGGCGCATCGGTACCAGTTCCATCTCGTTCGGAAAGATTTATCCGATGCATGAGACATACAGCCGAGACCGTGAACTGTTTGATATACCTCCCTCCAGGCGCGACTAGTGAATTTGCGCTATAAGCGCTGAAAGTTTTTTCATTTTTTTCTTTTTTTTGTCACACTACTGTTAAGTGCTGTTCAATTCCGCCGAAAATATATCGAGCCGCATTCATGGCCGCTTGCGTAAGGGAAACTCCGAAACCACGATGTTAGAACCATTGCGAAATAATATGGCGTGCCACCTGCCGCGATCATAAAAACCCGTACACCGCGGATAATACAAGCATGTTTTCAGGCATTTCCGATATACTGACTATACCGACATGCCTCGCGCTGACTTTCTAATGAGAGCCTCCCCCCCTCCCAAAAACGAAAAAAAAAGCAGCGCTAAAGGAAGAGACAAAGTGATGAGAAGGTTTGCAGTAGCACGCAAACAATAAGAAATAAATAACGTAACGTCAACAGTTGCAAAGTTCATATACAAATTTTCATCAAAAAAAAGTCGTAGTTTGCGTCCAGTTATTTCTTCTACACTGGCCTTTCCGTTTGTACTCCTGTATGTCACGAGTATGTATTCGCAACTGTGAATGGTCATCGGTACGCCTGTAGGGTTTGCCTAGCCGAGTTCACGGCCGTCTGCGCACGTGAGATTCCGAAACTATGAGGCCAGAACCGTTTAAAAATCATTTTATATTTAGTTACCCATCTATCGCGGATAAATCAGAGGAGTTTTCAGGCATGTAGGGCCCTCTGGGCCGTACTTACCGGCAATAAGGTAGCCTCGCCGCCTATGGCATTGTCTAACGGAGCTATGTCGAATGCTCCGTTGCCGTAGTCGGAAGTTTGAATCCCTCTATAAGTTCTTTTCTTTTACGATGGTGAGTTGGAAATTCACCTCCTCCAGTGCACAACATCTGCGGGCTTGGAGTGACGCCTATCACCGGCAAAAGATGCCGAGAGCGAGTGGGGCTTATTAGATTCGTCGGACGATCCTACCGCTGTCAAGCAGATATAGGACTCGTCGGACTACCTCGCCGCTGCCACCATTTGAAGGAGTCGAAGGTCGTAGAGATGAATTCGGTGAAAAAGGATTTATTTACAGGTTAACATATTTTAAAACAAGACATACATCGGCAGTCTAGCGCGACTCCCATATGGAGCCCACAAGATTAACATTCAGCAAACAGCATTCGAGCACACAGCTCATTACTACATATTCAGCATAACAACGAGCACTCAGCTCCCAACGACGAGCACGACACGAGCACGCTCTAGCAGCCGGAAAACGCTGCTTATAAGCCTCCGCTTGACGTCATCGTTTGGCGTGGACGGAGCACGAGTGGTCGGGAATGTTCGTCCAATCATTGTAAACTTGCCAGCGCCCCGCCGTTTGGCCCACACACAAAGGCTCCGGAGTCGACGTCAGAGGGCTTTGTAGAACTCTCGGTACAGCATAGCCCGCGGTGTCGTCGACCGAGGGCCTCGTAGAACTGTACGCCGTCCCGGGTGGCACGGCGGCGCACCACATTCCAGAGCTGACCGCGCGCCACGTGGCCGGTCATCCGTAGTTCTCAGAAGGCGCCTCGTCTGGGGGGCTTGGAACACGCGCAGCGCGCTGAAAGCTGGCACGTTGCCACCCCGTACGGCCATTCCTAACAGGCTTTTCTAATCCAGGTACAACCAAATTAGGAAGGCCCTTTAAGCTTCAACAAGACACTCCCTCACCAGAACAGGATTTGGCCTCCCTGGTGCAGTATTCGGCCCCTCACTCCCAAATGAATCACTCAATTACCCAATGACCCTCCGTCCCCAGCAGCTGCGGAGCACCTGACCAAGGCGGCGGTCAGACCTGTAATGCAGCAGAGGGTGCTAAGAATCTCTGGGTCCGGACAGGCCGCCAGGGGAAACTGACCCTTGCAACGTTTAACACCCGAACCCTCTTGAGTGAGGCCAGCTTAGCAGGACTCTTTGATGAACTATCAGGGATTGTTTGGGATATCATCGGCATTAGTGAGATTAGAAGAACTGGTGAGGCTTATACAGTGCTGAATAACGGACGTGTCCTCTGCTATAGAGGTCTCCCAGATAAGAAGCAATACGGGGTAGGATTCCTAATCCTTAAGGACATAACAGGCAACATTGACGAATTACACAGCATTAATGAGAGGGTAGCTGTGGTCATAATCAAATTTAATAAGAGGTATAGATTAAAGGTTGTATAAGCCTACGCTCCAACATCCAGTCATGATGATGAGGAAGTAGATCAGTTTTATGAAGGTGTTGGATTAGCCATGACAAAAGTGCAAACGTGGTATACAGTAGTAATGGGGGACTTCAATGCAAAAGTGGGGAAAAAGCAGGCGGGTGAACAGGCAATTCGTAACTACGGTGTCGATTCTAGAAACGCTAGAGGAGAGATGCTGGTTGAATTCGCAGAAAGGAATAAGCTTCGAATAATGAACACCTTTTCCAGGAAACGCAGCAACAGTAAGTGGACCTGGAAAAGCCCTAATGGTAAACCAAGAATTGAAATTGACGTCATACTTTCTGCTGATTCAGCATAGTGCAGGATGTAGAAGTGCTTGGTAGGGTAAAGTGCAGCGATCATAGGTTAGTGAGGGCTCGGATTCATCTCCATTTGAAGAGAGAAAGAGCAAGATTGGTCAAGAAGAAACAGGTCAACGTAGAGGTAGTAACGGTAAAAGCAGACAAATTCAGGCTGGTACTTGCAGACAAATACGCAGCCTTGGAACAGAGAGATGATGATGACATAGAGTTAAGGAATAAAACCGTCACGAGCCTGGCTTCAGAGGCAGCAATTGAAGTGGGAGGCAAGGCACCAAGGTAACCAGTAGGTAAGCTCTCTTAAGTAATAAAGTACCTAATAAAGAAGTGACAAAGACTGAAAGTGTCTAACTCAAGAAATAATATAGAATTCGCAGAACTGTCAAAACTGATCAACAAGGCGAAAATAAGTGATATTCGAAACTATAACGTGAGAAAGACTGAAGAAGCAGAAAAAAATGTACGCAGCCTGAAAGCAGTGAGAAAGAAACTTGGCATAGGACAAACCAAGATATATGCACTGAAAGATACGCAGGGTAATATCATCAGCAATCTAATAGTAAAAGAAGCGGAATAATTCTATACTGACATGTACGATACCCAGAGGAGTCAGGATACCTCCATTGGAAACAGTAATGGAGAGGAAACAAACACCTTCTACAACTAGCGAGGAGGTCAGAAGGGCCTTGCAAGCCATGAAACGAGGAAGAGCGGCAGGAGAAGATGGAATAACAATCGATTTAATCAAAGATGGAGGAGACATAGTGCTTGGGAAACTGGCGGCTTTTTATACCAAGTGTCTATCGACTGTAAGGGTCCCAGAAGACTGGAAAAATGCAAACATTATACTAATCCACAAAAAGGGAGACGTTAAACAATTGAGAAATTAAAGTCCCATTAGCTTACTCCCAATATCATATAAAATATTTACCAAAATTTTCTCCAGTAGAATAAGAGCAACACTGGACTTTAGCAAACCAAGGGAACAGGCTGGCTTCAGGAAGGGATGCTCTACAATGGGTGACATCCATGTCATTAATCATGTCATCAAAATATCCCCAGAGTACAATGAGCCTCTGAATATGGCTTTCATAGATTACGCAAAAACGTTTGATTTAGTAGAGATACCAGCAGTCATAGGGGCATTACGTAATCAACGAGTAAAGAGTGCTTACGTAAATATCTTGGAAAATATCTACGGATATTTATATCTACGGAGCAAAATATCTACGGAGGTTCTACAGCTATCTTAATTCTAAACAAGAAAAGCCGGAACATACCTATAACGAAAGGGGTCAGACAGGGAGACACAATCTCTCCAATGCTATTCACAGCGTGCTTGGAAGAAGTATTCAAGCTATTAAACTGGGAAGGCTTAGGAGTAAGGATCGACGGCGCACATCTCAGCAACCTTCGGTTTGCCGATGACATTGTTCTATTCAGCAACACTGGAGACCAGTTACAACAAATGATTGAGGGCCTTAACAGAGAGAGTGTAAGAGTGGGGTTGAATATTAATATGCAGAAGACAAAGATAACGATGAATAGCCGGCAAAGGAACAATAGTTCAGGATCGCCAGTCAACCTCTACAATCTGTGAAGGAATACGTCTACCTAGGTTAAATAATCACAGGGAACCCTGATGATGAGAAGGAAATTCATAAAAGAATAAAAATGGGTTGGATCGCATACGGCACACATTATCAGCTCCTGACTGGAAGCTTACGATTATCATTGAAAAGGAAGGTGTGCAATCAGTGCATTTTACCAGTGCTGACATATGGGGCAGAGTCTTAGAGACTCACAAAGAAGGTTGAGAAGAAGTTAAGGACCACGCAAAGAGCGATGGAATGAAGATTGCTAGGCATAACGTGAAGAGACAGAAAGCGGTTTGGAATCGGAGAGCAAACGGCTATACAGACGATATTCTAATTGACATCAAGAGAAAAAAAATGGAGCTGGGCAAGTCATGTAATCCACCGCCTAGATAACCGTTGGACCATTAGGCTTATAGAATGGATACCAAGAGAAGGGAAACGCCGTCGAGGACGGCAGAAGACTAGGTGGAGCGATGAAATTAGGAAATTCGCGGGCGCTAGTTGGAATCGGTTGGCGCAGGACAGAGGTAATTGGAGATCGCAGGGAGAAGCCTCAGTCCTCCAGTGGACATAAAACAGGCTGACGATGATGGTGATGCTAGTGTGTTTCGCATAATTGCGAGAACGACTGCGAAAAAAAAAAAAACAGTGAAACGGAGAAGAGCGTTTGCAACACCGAACTGGTAATTGAAACCTGCGCGAGACGACGTAGAATAGGCGAGTAGAAGCAATGTTCACTGGCATTATAGATTGCCCTCAGCGGATGTGGACGTGGGATAAAAGTACCAGCAAATGAAGGAAATATATGCAACATTTATTAGGTACACTGAACCATTATGAACCGTCATCAGCTGTGCTCTGGCGGCGGCTGCGTATGGCTCGGCGGCGCGGCCCGTATCTTGAAAGCAATCTGCGAAAGCGGCAAAGTGTGGCATGTGCTGAGAGCTCCGCGAGCGCTGTGTGCTCGCCGCTTCGCTGGCGTTGAAGTGATAGGCAGCAGGCATGTGAATTCGCTTGCTGCTGCAGGCGCAATGTTCACAGCGATCGTCTTACGGGACGGATGGCAGGACGGTTTTTCCATTTGCTAAGGATTGAAATGCTTGCGTACTTAAAACCTTCAGATTTCAGTGTGTCCTTATTATCTATGAATTTGTAAGCTCCGTTGAACACCACCTCATGCCCAGAGGACGTGTTAGAATAGGTGTTTTTTGCAGCCACGCAGTACTGTGTCCGTTTGATCCCATCTTCAGTGGCTTTCTTGTTGATCGACACCGGAATTCTACGGCCGACATCCCTTATCCTTGCCTTGAACTAATCTGAAGTCAGTCTCGATTATGTAACCACGATCTTTCACATAATTCCAAAGAAAGAAATCGAGCGGAGAGAGGTCAGGTGACCTAGCCGGCCGATCTGTAGGCACCTCCCTCCAATCTATTGCGCATGAAAAGTCGCATCCCCCCAGTTTTGTGCTCGGCTGCTGCTGTGTGCGGGTGCCCCCTCTTGTTGATACCACAGAAGTGGAAGACGTGACATCAGGACTTCGCTGAGAAACTCATCCACCACTCCTTGAAGAATTTCGTCCACGTAACGCTGTCCTGTCAGTGTGAGATCGAAGAAGATTATAACACTGACGTAAATTTCGAACCACACATTGAACTGCCACTGGCACTGATGCCGAGTTCACTTTACCCGGTGTAGATTGGAGTCCCTCCAATAATGCGCATTATGCAAATTTAGCTGGATGTTTCTGCAAAAATTGGCTTCATCTCTGCACATGATGTTGCTTAAGAAGTCCGGTGACTCATCGGCTTTTGTGAGGACCCAATTCGAGAAATCTAGACGATTCTGCAGGTGCCTATCTTCCAAGCATTGGTGCAGGTTAAGGTAGTACGGGCGAAAGGCCGATTCATTCAGAATCCTACAAATTGGTGACTTGGAAATTGGTAGCTTTGCGGCCACGTCCCGCACGCTAGCATGAGGGTTTGAGGCCGTAAATGCTGGAATATCCGTGAGTAGGCTTGGACTCTCAGATGCAGTCGTCCGCTGTTTTTTGAAGTATCCGGTTTGTCTCAGGCTTTCATAATTTCTGATGATAGTCGATGCATTTGGTCTATCGCCACACTTCCATGACTAACATAGATTTGCGGCCATCCTCTTGTTGGCATTTGCAGCTCTCAAAGAAAGGATCATGTTAACCTTCTGCTCGTTGAAGAAAGACATGGCGACTGGGACAAAACAAAACGAACTTTTACGCATTTGCACTGACGTTGTCAATTCGCTTTTGGGTCAAAAAAACAAAGACAGAAAAAAAAAGATCCATGCACTCTATCTACGCTAAGACAACAGCTATCACATCTAGTTAGGCCAAATGCGACGCGTTACTTCAGCCAGGGCGTGGCATTTAAGGCACTATCTTGATCATGATGTTTTTCTTTATTTCCTTTATTTCGTTCTGGCTAACTCAGAGGGAGCTTGTTCGCGGGCGTTGCTTTATGATGCGTGTAGAAGCGCAGTCGCGTGGTATTTTTCATATCTCGCAGGGTATTTTATCAGTCGGAAAAAATTAGTACGCAATTAGTACGTCACTCAAAATACCGCATTTATATGTCCCTTGGCTCTGCCTACAAATTCCTCATTGACAATTTGATAATTAGGATAGTATGTCTCGAGTTAGACAATGAATTGCAATTACCCAATTACATCTCAGTAATGAAAAAATTAGTGGTAGCTACTACGTTGTACCGGAAACAATACGCACTAGGTTTTCTTCGAGTAACGCAATTGCTTTTTCTCTTTCTTTTTAAATCTGGGTGCATGAGAGTTAATTAGAACACCCAGTATTTATGTATGAACTATGCCATGTTTCCATCCTTAATAAGTATTGCAAATTATTAGAAGAGTTTTTGTTTCATGAGTCGTTAGCACTGCTTAGTGAAAAGAGAAGCAATACTGAGACACGTATCGTTAACGTGCATTTCACTTGCCGTTGATAAAAGACTCTGCCGAAGGTCTCACCGAAGTCTGCAGGTTTTTTTTCAGGGTCAGAAAAGCCCGCGAAGCAATTAGAAGTGAGGTGAACATACAGCAACATATTCATTCTCTAAGCATCTATTCATACCTTTAGAAATAATTGTTAATTGGCAACCTACTTCTTTTTCAAAAATATAATAAACTTTACCCTGTGTGTATATTTATATCGTGTGCGTGCATGATGTTTACTACGGAAATTTAAAAGAATGTTGAACTGAGGAAACACGGATGAGGCAGCCACCGTTGGTGCTTCTAATGCGCTTGTCCTCCTATTGTCAAGGCTTGCAGAAATATAAATTAAAAGCCGTGCACGTCAGCGCCAACAATAATGCAGTAAGGTCCTTTAATCCGCTGTTAAATAAAAATTTTGATTATGGGGTTTTAAGTGCCAAAACCACTTTCTGATTATGAGGCACGCCGTAGTGGAGGACTCCGGAAATTTTGACCACCTGGGGTTCTTTAACATGCACCTAAATCTAAGTACACTGGTGCTTTCGCATTTCGCCCCCATCGAAATGCGGCCGCCGTGGCCGGGATTCGATCCCGCGACCTCGTGCTCAGCAGCCTGACACCATAGCCACTGAGCAACCATGGCGGGTTTAATCCGCTGTTGCGCTGTATAATACTACACCATGGATTACCAACTAACCCCGGCCCAATCGCTTCGCGGCTGCTGGGCCGGGACTGCTGGCGCCCGCTGAATACTATGGCTTCAACTGGTGGGGTGAGTTGGGAGACATATAATCACGTGATCAAGATCATTATTAGTTAATTTACATATAGCAGACATTGTCGACTCGTAATTATGAAAGTAAGGTGGGAAGTCTGCGCACTCAGCGCTCTCCGGGTGTTTTCGAATGCTGTCGACGACCACAGCTGTCTTTTTGTGTTTAACATTTCTCTCTTGTTTATAGCCGGTAGCTGTTTACACAGAACTATTTGGTATTTTTTGAATGTGTAAACATTTCCATGCGTACCCAATGAGGAAGCGTGTCTGTCCGTCCGTCACATCAGACGAATCGCTATGAAGAAATTGATATATCAAACAAAATAAATTCGACAGGAGAAGCGTTGGCGGTGGCGACTTTCGAACTTACGACGACGCTTCCAGAGGGGGAATATATTTGAACAATATGAATGTGTTATACAGGCTGTACAAAGCAGATGCCAGAGGAGTACAGTTTCTACTAAGGCTTTCTTAAATTATTTGGTGATAGTGGAGCAAAATCCATCTATAGGGCTACATTTAGGGTTGGTTTGGAGCATTGTAGACATTGGGAGAATTCCTATCTTGCGAAAAGGAATTTTGGAGCCGCCAAACGCGCGACATCCCCGATGCGTTTCGGTGGCGGCGGGATGTACCTTCCGCTGGGGCGTTCCTTACCCGATCGAAATGCCACCGATCTGTGAGGGTTTATGCGCTTCAAGTCGCGCAACACAGACAGATAATCAGTCAATGAGCTAATAAGGAGTGATGTGGTGTTATATGGGTCTTATCACCACTGATAACAGTTCGGTGCAGAAGAATTAGGTACTAAATAGCGATAAGGGCTTATAATGGTCGGAGCTATATGTTAACGCTGACAAGTACCGATAAGGATCGGATCAAATCTGATAAGATTGATAAGTACCAATAAGAGTTGATAAGGGTTGGATCATATGTTATATGGTTGATAAGTACATATAAGGGTTTATAAGGCTCGGATCGAGTCCGGTAAGACTGAAAACAACCGATAAGAAATAATAATGGTCTGATCTACTCCAATAAGGTTGATAACGACCGATAAGGCTTGATAAGGGTTTATACTGGTCAGATCAAGTTTCAAGACATCGAGAATTATACCGGGCTACGTGGAGGTGAGCAAGTGGCACAATGCTTACGCATACTTAGACAACTCCCCGCAAAGTTGTTTGCATGAATTCCTTCTTTCTTTTTTTTTTGCAATGTGACTGAACGCATGATATCGGTCACACGTTGAAGAAAAATATCTCACGGCGCGCAGTACTCGGCGTTGGGTACGCCGCAAGGGGCAGGGGCATTTTACCGCTCGAAGTTAATCTAGCGTTTAGTAAGGAGCAAGGCGAATCGGTATATGTAAACAAATAAATCATTGAATAAGTGAATAAATAGTCCACTAAATAAATAAATAAATATGTAAACACATAACACAATCTGCGCAATCGAATGCAAAAGTGAGGGGAAGAGATGAATACGGGCTGTGGGTGTAAAAACAGATGTAACATCACGCACTCTAAATCGCTGCAAGCCTTCCTTCGGAAATGCGTCTCGCTGGTATTTGCTGGCTAATATTAGTATCTTGTATGCCGACACTGAATACATATTCTATGTAACCAAAAGGCTGCTGGTGTACTTGTGACCAAAAATTCAATTTACGATGTTTATGAGGCGCACCTCTTTTGAAACCGCAGCTAAACAACCGATCCAAAACCTATCGAGGTCAAAAAAGCACGACTGCTTGCTTGTCCGTTTTCACTCCTCTGCAGTGTGGAATAGTTACAATAAAGCTTTCGTGGTTGTATAACTATGAGGTGGCGTTTGTAAAATCCGACGTTAGCTGTGCAGGCGCCAGCGCTTTTCAGAAAGCTTCGCTTTGTCGCGAACGTCGGCGGTGTTAAGAAGGCAACAAACCCGAAAACGGTCTCGCCTAGCACACTGAGAAGCACTGGCGCCAGCGCATCGAACGCTGCCTTTTTCAGGTCTGGCGGCATTGAACCGAGCCGTCGGCTAAGATGGGATTCTAAGCTATACCAGAGTAACGGCAGATTGGCGGTGGGGGCGGGGGGGGGGGGGGAGGTGCGAGGCTGAGTAAACAAGTCTGGTGCTTTTTCAGACGACGGATTCCGTGTGGGTGAGCCTATGCCGCTCAGCCACCGGTCCTCCCTTCTGTTTACGTCTTGTGCGCGGGCCGATTTCCATGTTACGCTTTACGGTTATATCTGGCCTCTGTAGTCAGCTATTCATCATTGCCGAAAAAATGAACAGCTATAACATGGATCCTTCTTGCAAAACTTTTCACATGCTCAAAACACGCACAGACTTCGTGGGATGAACGCTGGACTAAGGACTCAGGCTGGTCCTTCATTCGTGTTGTACGGAGTTTTTTTATTGCGATAGATAGACATTCCAGGCGCATTTCTGTTGTCGCCGTCGCCGTGAGGTTACGTATAAAGTCCAAGGGCGATAAAATCATCAGCGCGGCCGTACGCTGTATGTGCGAGGGAAAACGCACGAGTGTAAGCCGGCGATCCGCTGCTCAATCTCACGCAGGCAAGCGAGAAAAGCGGGGAGGAAGCGCACAGTCTTCCGTCGCGTGCAAGATTACAAGGGGCGGGGAGAGGAGGGGGAGGGGGCGTTCTACTCTGGACGGCCCAGGCGGCCGCGCGCCCCGAACAGGCTGCTGCATATCGTGAAAGCGATCTGCGACAGGCACACAGTAGGCCGCGCGCTGTGTTTTCGCGGCTTAGTTCATGTTGATGCGAGAGGCAGCGCGAAGGTCAATTCGCTTGCTGCTGCTGCCGCGATTCCTCACTCCAGCGTTTTGACATCCGAGTTTCCGCGCTCATCAAGTGAGGTGTGTTGATGTTTGCTTCTGCGCGTGCGACACCATGCTTGTAAATTTAGTTACGATACCTATGTTTAAATGTGTACACAGCTGATAAGGCTCCCATGCTTACTTCATATAGCTCTCCACTAATTTGCGATTGCAATCGACGTTTGGCCTTTCGGGCGAAACTGGGACTTTCTTTACAGCGGAGATGTTATACGCTAGGTTCTGGCGGTTCGCGTGCGTAGGCAAAAAAAGATGGCGGCCACCTCAGAGCTAAAATAGCTAAAGCATAAAGCAAAAGCGTATCGCCGGGTACGCCCCAGCTGCGTTTAATCGCGAGAAGTGTCAAAACGTATTGTGGTAAAAAAAATGTAGTAATTAAAAAATTAAAACTGGAGTAGACACTTTCTAGTATGGATTGCGGATTGACATCATCACGGGCTCTGTAGGCAAACCGCGTAATATTATCTCAGTTCCCTTCCAGCCGTGCAATGGGTAGGCCGCGTGCGGCGAGGACTGCGGAAAAACAGCGCGCCTTAGAAGAACACCGTCAGGAACAGAAGCGGGCATATGCGCCGCGACGGCAGGCGGCACATAAGGACGAAGATCGTGCCGCAAACGCCAAGCGTATGCACGTTTGGTCGCATCTCCCGTTACGACTCCGCTCCCATTGTAATTGTGGGTAGTTTCAACATAGATGTGCCTCGGCCAGACAGAAATTGATTCGCGGTGTTTCTCTTGGAAAGGTTCGGCATTCAACGTTACACAAACATCAGTGTGTCCACGACGTGTCATCAGTCGTGTATATACCTCACATTGGCCAAGAACCTTTCCAGTGTCGCCACAGAGCCACTGGCCGTATATCAGAGCGATCACAAAGCGATAGACACCTTGTTGACCAAGTAATACATCTAAATAAGCAAACAAAAGAAGGTTTAACATAAAAAAAAAGCATTGAGTATGCAATTTAATAAATCAACCACAAAAATCGTGAGAAAACGAAATAAATTGTGGTATGTGTCTTTTGATTTTCAAGCAACATACTTACTCTCATCAAATTTATCACCTGGTATACAGCTCCGCTGGTCATCCGCCTTCACAGAGTGGAATAGCTTTGAATTCTTTTTTTTTCCTGCTCTACATCCTTCTGTTTTTACGATGTACCAAGAGGCAAAAGATTCCGCTTTCATGTAATGGCATTCGGCTTGAATTGTGATTTTTTTGATCGTTGAAAAGTTCATTAGAAATGACATATTACCGTTCTGGTAGGCAGAAAAAATCTCTTTGACGATTGATATTTTAAGTGATTGGTTACGGCTAGTTATATGTAAGTGGTTTCTCTTCTTTGTCAAGGCGGTATACGGCAAGGTCGTTGTCTATGAATACTGTACGAGGCACGCTGCGCAATAATTTCTGACTGTGTTGTATTGGCGCGAAGGCAGATGGTTTGTTTCAAAAGTATGGAAAAGATGGGGAAATACATTTTTGTGGCAAACAAGAATCCTGCGGGTCAGAACGCCGGCGTTTCGAGCTAACAGTCACATCATCAATGCAACTCGCGAAATAGATATCAAATATTTAATGATAAAGTTTCCGAGCAAATCCACCCGGAAAACGGCGCGAAGAACCTGTCCGTGCGTATTTGAGCGGCACGTTTATTTTCGTGGGCATGAAATTTTACCTTGCCGGAGGAAAATTCTTGTGTATAAAATAGCTGCAGGCTAAATCCCAAAACTGACGGCAGTGTATTCACCAATTTTAACGATTGTCAAAGCTGAGGAGGGGGTTAGATTAAGTTTAGATTTTATTTATGCTTGAGAATGAGGTAAGGAGGTTCAAAACATGTTACTTCCTGCTATTCCACTTCACTTCTATGTCGGATGACTCGCTCCTGTTGTATATTTTTTCTTAAGTTGATGCTTGTTATTTCATACATAGAGTTCATATATCTAATTAACGTGAAAAACGGTTTCCGCCCCCGCTTAAGGCCACCAGAATCTTTATTGTTATGTAATAAGGAAACCAACCTAAATGGAGCTATGAAAGATGAAGATACACGATAGCAGATACTGCTAGTAATGGGGGAAAATGAAAAAGAAAACAAATTGTGGAGGACGTAATGTCGAAGTTAAACGTTGTTGAATAAAGAGAATAAACTTCAAGTGCATGCTCACGGTCACCATGTTGAGGCTAGGTTGCATGAAACAAAAAAGATTGCAGAAGATCCAACGCACTTGTTAGAATGAACGTTAAGCAGAGATTGAAACATTGATTGAAACCTTATTTCAATTAAGTGCCATGCAGAAACACACATGATGTGGGTAATTTTTTGTTACTTCCAAGTACCTGCAAGGAACGGGGCCCGTATTCATCTAGTTCTTCATACGGAAGTGACCTTTTCTATTGGCCGGCCGCCTTCGCTTATCATCTGTATGATTGGCTGGAATACATGCACCTGGTATATATATGTACTTTCTTGCCGTCCCCCCCCCCCCCTAATATCCCTTACCAGAGGGTTGACAGAATAAATAAATAAATAAATAAATAAATAATTACATTTGCTCTTACGAACAGTTGTAGTGTTCGTGTTTTGCATCGCGTTTTGCAAACAGTTGTAGTGTATAGCGACTAGAAGAGTGTAAAGGGTGAACCTTAATGAAAGGGAACACGCAAGCCCGTGTCCTGTGCAATGTGGAGGCTGCTTGGAGCGCCAGTTCCAGAAAGTAGCAGCAAGGGGCCGCACGTCCGCTTGTGGCGTCTCTAGTGGCTGCCAGAATAACCAGACATGGCTGATAGGCAAGAGCCTGCTGAACTGCCTCCCACGCCAGATAGATGCGCAATGGTCGGGGCCTACAGCGCCGCGTCTGATGCTAACAAACCACGCTCGGTACGCTAGCGAACGGGAAACGTTGAAGTGTGTTACGACATCCAACCGGTGCCAGCAGTGTTACGAACTTTCACCGCTGCACCACGATTACGGCTTTGTGGTCCCGTAGCGCTCGTCACCCGTTTCGTGACAGAGCGTTGGTAGCGAAGACTCCGAGCCTGGCGTCGATGAGAATAACCAAAGGGACTTTATACATTATATACAGGTTATCATACAGGACATGAACGGGTCGGCACTGGGGCCGAGAGCTCACACAAACGCGACTGTTCTCGCACGACGACGTCCGGCGAAAACGCGTGACACATCTCCCCCCAGTCGGGAGCGACACTGTCTCCCGGTGGGTCGGCGGATCCTGTTTTCGAGGCGGCCTCCTCGCCGCTTTATAATCCCCGAGAACCATTGTCACTCAAACGGCCCAATACAAAGTCAGCACACGACGGTCGTCCGAGGGGTCCAACCAGCGACCGCGCTGGCCACCCGGTTCAAAGTTCGCGCGCGCGGTGACCTCCAGGCAAAGGGAGGTGCGGCGCCGGGCTGTCTGGCACACGCTGACACGTCCAAATATGCGGCTCGCCGAGGCTTCTCCCGCAGGACCCCGCTGCCTGACGGCTCAGCATCTTGACTTTTCAAGGGAGAATTTGGGCGCTCGCAGGGTAGATTCTGCATCTTGCAGATTCGGAATCCGGGCTTGTGGTAATGGCACAACAGCATCCCCGCCCTCAGATAAGGCGCCGGGAAGACGAGCTGCCTCCACGTGGCTCGGATGCCGGGCGCGCACGTTCGTCAGGCTCGTCCAAGTTCACGTCCAGTGTCGGGACGCCAGGTAACTTCACGTGCCCAGGTCCGACTCGCCAGGACAGGAGCTCTGCTCACCGCGTCGTCGCCAAGGCACCTTGACCAGCTCCGCTCGGGTCGTTCCTAAGACCTTGCTTCTCGCCACTGGTCCCGCTTGGTCGTTCTGCAGCTTGCAAAACCGACCGGCAAAAGGCAACACCCAACACGAACAAGTGCCCTCTGTCTCCCGTCAAACACCAGACAAGGCCATAATTCAAATCAACCTAACTAAATTGCTATCCCCCTTTTGCTCCCGCTGCAACAGGAGGCAGGTGTACGATCTAGTACACAAGGCTCAAACAACCAGTTTTCAAATTAACAACACAACAAAATAGAAACAATTATTAATCAGCAATAATAATTACAAATAGAATGGTCCCCTTGAAATCACTTGGACCGAAAACATACCACTGAGGAAGCAAATGAGGTCATTCATTTTTCCCGGCGATATTTTCGCGGAATCCGAAGCTGCTTATATTTGCGACCCTGCTTATCCGTGTAGCGGCGGTACAATAAGCCAGATTCCTTGCCAAATGAAACCCTCCTTTTTTCCACTCCCCGTTTGACGCTCTTCCTCAGATCGGCTAGTGAACAATCTTCCTGTTGCTCGCGAATCCGTGTTCCCCTTTCAACTGCAGCCTGCTCCTGCCAGCTGGCGGAAACCGGAGCGAGTGTGGAGCCCGCGTCGCCTAATTGCGGCGTCGCGTCTCTATCGCGGCTAGCACTGCACGCGTCACTCCCACTCACCTCCAGGACCCGCTCGCCTAGGCCAGCCTCCGAGCTCTGCCTCTCCCGTGACTGCTCGCCACTCAAGTTACCGTGATCGGTCCGTGTGCCGCACCGCCTTTCGCTCACCGACGCTAAGTCAAGTTCCCTCGACAGCGGGCGCGCTTTGGATCGCGTGGGGGCCATGTACGCCACGTCGGCAAAGAATGATTTGCCCTGATCCCTCAGCAGCTGCTCCGAGTTATTTGAGAAGAGGTAGGAAAATTGCTCCGGGAGGGCGGCTGACACAGCGGCTTCGGTGTTAAGTTTCCCAAACTCTCCTTCAATGATAACCGTTGCGATCGGTAAACAGACACTCTCCTTCTCGGCCACTTGCCGTATCCTAACGCACTCTCCAGTAAAATCACTCGAGGAGACGAAAGACGGGTGAACAACGTCCATAGTTGCTGCAGAGTCCCGCAGTGCTCGGCACTTCTTGCCGTTTACCTTAATTTCCTGCACATAGGGCTCCAATAGACGTATGTTTTTGTGAGTTTCCTGTATCGTTGCAAAAGCAATTCTCTCTGGGCAGCTTGCAGCGATGTGCCCTTGCTTTTTGCAATTGTAGCAGGTTAACGGTTTCCGTTTTTCAAAAGAACGCGTCATTTCGTTTCGCTGTTTCGGACCATCGTCATCATTCTGAGATGCATTCTGTCCTTCCCTTACAGTTTCTCTGGTAAGGGATTCGTCGTCCCGAAACTCGCGACGCGTGATTTGCTTCCGTTCGTCGGGCTTCCCGGAAAACCAATCTCTCCTATCAGCTTTTTCTACGCGCACTGCCTTGCTGTGCAAGCTGCGGCGTGTGTAATACTCTTCCGCTAACTCTGCTGCCTTGTTTAGCTTAACATCCTTTAGCCTATCTTGCAGCCAGAGCCGGACATCCTCATCAATGCAACGGTAGAACTGTTCCAACGCGATGCATTCGACAATTTTGTCGCGGTCGTCGTAAACCTCTTCGCCCTTCAGCCATTCCACCAAGTCGGCTTTTAGACGAAACGCGAAGTCAACATTCGACTCCTTACCCTTTTTTGCATACCGGAACCTCTGCCGGAAAGCTTCGGGCGACAATTTGTACTTCCGCAGTAGCGCTTCCTTCACATCACTGTAGCTCTCAAACGCCTCTTTCGATAAGCAAGTTATTACGTCTGATGCCTCCCCAGGAAGCAACGCTAACAGATTCTGTGCCCAAAGGGATCGCTCAATGCTATTCCGTTCGCACACGTGCTCAAATTTCACGAGGTATTTGGCCATATCCTCTCCGACGACAAAGGGTGGAAGTTGATCGCGTATTCTTGGAACATTAGAAGTGAGACTAGGCGCCGGCGAGTTATTTCGGATCTCCAACTCTTTCATTTTAAGCTCGTGCTCACGAATCTCTCTCCTTTCCTCCTTTTCCCCTTCGCGACGTTCCTTTTCTCTCCTTTCCTCCCTTTCCCGACGTTCATTTTCTTTCCTCTCCTGCTCGCAACGTTCCTTCTCCTTTTCCTCCCTTTCCCGACGTTCATTGATACCCGCCAAGGCCTCTGCGGCTTCCTCAGCCGTTACGTCCCCAGTCCTAATCACCTCAAGGATCGCATTCTTTCTTTTGGTTGAGCCCAACTCAATGCCCAACTCCTCACAAATTTCGAGAAGTTCCTTCACCTTGTACTTCTCCATCGTTCACACTGTCCTCCTGCTGTTTACCCTTTTTGAATATACCTGCCGTACGCTACTATAACACTACTAGTAAGACATATGCAAGTATATCACACACTGCCCTGTTTACCCGCTCAGCATCCCCTGGTTTTCAAAACACTCTTACTAGGCTTGAAACACACAAGGTTATCACAATGCAACACCAAATCCTTCCTTAAGCTACTATAACCTGTGTCAAAGAAAGTCTGGTGTTTGAGGTAAACTTCAGGCACTCACCGCGCCGAGGTAGCTGATGCCGGTCAATCCCGTAGCTGCCATCCAGTGTTACGACATCCAACCGGTGCCAGCAGTGTTACGAACTTTCACCGCTGCACCACGATTACGGCTTTGTGGTCCCGTAGCGCTCGTCACCCGTTTCGTGACAGAGCGTTGGTAGCGAAGACTCCGAGCCTGGCGTCGATGAGAATAACCAAAGGGACTTTATACATTATATACAGGTTATCATACAGGACATGAACGGGTCGGCACTGGGGCCGAGAGCTCACACAAACGCGACTGTTCTCGCACGACGACGTCCGGCGAAAACGCGTGACACATCTCCCCCCAGTCGGGAGCGACACTGTCTCCCGGTGGGTCGGCGGATCCTGTTTTCAAGGCGGCCTCCTCGCCGCTTTATAATCCCCGAGAACCATTGTCACTCAAACGGCCCAATACAAAGTCAGCACACGACGGTCGTCCGAGGGGTCCAACCAGCGACCGCGCTGGCCACCCGGTTCAAAGTTCGCGCGCGCGGTGACCTCCAGGCAAAGGGAGGTGCGGCGCCGGGCTGTCTGGCACACGCTGACACGTCCAAATATGCGGCTCGCCGAGGCTTCTCCCGCAGGACCCCGCTGCCTGACGGCTCAGCATCTTGACTTTTCAAGGGAGAATTTGGGCGCTCGCAGGATAGATTCTGCATCTTGCAGATTCGGAATCCGGGCTTGTGGTAATGGCACAACAAGTGCCGTTATATGCCCGCTAGTTTATAGGTACTACATGCGTACTTCAATGCGTAAGCAATCTTTGGCGAGTGCTGCAGCAAGATCCGATTTACGCGAAAAGTGTAATGCCTTGTATCGGCACAAAAGTGCGTAATTTGAGAAGTTACATTTAATCATTATAGTAATGCAACTGTAGACGATTGGTAGCTTTATAACCGATAAGGAACAAATAAAACAAAACAAAAATATATCAGAGAGAATACCAATAAGGGTACCTACGGCTCCATAGAAAGTGCATTGGCAAGGGGTGGGTCAACTGAAATTTGAGGATGTGCTTACTCGTATGCATACTTAGATAACTCCAGTGGATTGTTTCTGCATACGTTTTTGCAGTACGCTGCTCTGGCTCCCCACTTCCCCGCATAGCGTGAATAAACGTCACCTGATTCGGAACAATTTAGTAGAGAGCTATGCACTCAGCTCGAATTTGGCGTAGGTAATTAAACCTAATGAACTTGTTAAGCAAATAATTAGACTTGTTTATATTTATAATGACGACGTTTGCGTAATTAGTCACTTACTTTTGATTAATTAAATTTATGATGGAAATGTTTGTATGAGTAATCAATGTATCAGGAGTCGCCGAGAGAGATCGCGACAAGACCGCCTTCATCACGCAAGACGGCCTCTATGATTTCAAGGTTATGCCATTTGGACTGTGCTCGGTGCCTGCAACGTTCAAGCGCGTGATGGACACAATTTTAGCAGCGTTGAAGTGGCAGACCTGTCTTGTTTACTTGGATGACGTCGTCGTCTTCACCGGAAATTTCGATGATCACCTTAGGCTGCTTACGACAGTACTAGAGGCCATCAAGTCATCAGGGCCTACTCTCAAGCCGGAAAAGTGCCGTTTTGCTTACGATGAACGTCTGTTTCAGGGCCACGTCATCAGTATATCTGCAGTCCGCCCCGACCCGCAAAATACACTTGTCATAGTAAAGTACCCGCAGCCCACTGGCAATTGAAGGCAATGCGTAGATTCCTTGGCATGTGTGCCTACTACAGGCGCTTTGTCAAGGACTTTTCACGCATTGCTGCAACCAACGCCGACGAGGATTTAGCGAGAAGCTTTTACGCCGCTATTTCGGACCCTACAAGATCATCCGACGCATTGGCGCACTCGACTATCAGGCCGTACCAGACAGCATTTCGCTAGCACAGTGGCGCCACTCAAAACCTGAAATAATAATAATAATAATAATAATAATAATAATAATAATAATAATAATAATAATAATAATAATAATAATAATAATAATAATAATAATAATAATAATAATAATAATACCTTTAGCGACGTCAGATGTAGGGTACACGACACTGGAGGCCAGCAGTAAAAGCTGTCATAAGTGACAAAGCCGCAGGCTTCCATGTACTTGACAGCAGTACAGCGGCATTGCTTACATCAGAAAAAAGGAACGAACACAATACACAGTACAGTACACAATACACCTTCATAAATGAACTCCATTTTCCGGGAATGGATAGAAATAAAATTATCGGGATATAAGGCAGAAAGCCATGACAAAACAAATACCTTGAACCAATTAGGACGAATGTTTAGACGAAGTTGTAGACTACTAAGGTGAGAAAAAAGACGATTCACTACAATTCTAATTACAATTGAACATACAATACAATTCAAAAGTACAAGTCACAAAAACTAATTCACCCATCAGGTGGAAACAGCACCCATACATATACAATAAAAATGGGTAATGGAAACAAGGTCACTCGAAATAAGGAGAAATGACTTCATTGAAACAGAAGTAGGTTGAAAACAAGAATAACGGAATAAGGATAAAAAAAGGAGTAGCGTAATTTCAGATTGTCCACCTTGCAAAAAGTCCGTGTTGTGCCACTTGAGCCGTTCTACCAGTGCTAATGAACTTTGGGACTTTGCGTAGCTGACCTTTGGACTTTATTTTTTTGAACTGTGTTACTTTGGACTTTGTTTCTTTGCTAAGTTTCCTTTTATGTTTCGCTCCCCTGTTTGTAGCATCGGGACGGTGCTTTCTTGAGACGGGGAATTGACACGAGGACGGAGGAAATTATGGCAGGTCAAAAAAGAACCGACTGCTTCGTTTGAGGTGAAAAAAACAACTAAACTTCATTTCGATAGGAATGCCCGTTGCCGAGCGAGTCCGGAGGAGTACAGGGTTGCCCGTTGACAAAAAGAATGCAACTAAAGTTGGCAGTTTCTTCATAGGTTTCCCGGAATGAGCTTCAGGTTGTTCGTCCACGCATTCCATGGGGTACAACAGTTGAATCGGTCTTCTCAATATGGTGCCATCAGGCATGCGCACAATGCAAGCTCTGATTCTTCCATCTAGTCTGAGAGGAACTTCTGCCACTGGTCCAGTTTTCCGGAGTTGCCTCGGTAGATGGACTAAAACGAGAGTTCCCTTCTTCGGTGCACTTGACGAATTTGACACAAGCGAAATGTGCTGATCGAAGACTCGTCAGATGCTCCTGTTGCCAGCGACGCCAAAATTGATCGACCATCCTTTGTCGGTAGTTCCAGTGACGAGTGAGTTGACCAGGGGGCGGAGCCACCTCTGTAGCGGAACCACTGTCAGGAAGAGTGGTCAGTCGCTTTCGCACTTGAAAGTGCGATGGTGCCAGAGCTTCGGGTTCGCTTGCCTCTGTGTAGACGTAAGTCAAGGGTCTAGAGTTGATGACAGCTGCTATTTCAATTAGGATTGTCATGAGCTCTTCGAAGTTGCAGTAGCTGTTTCCCAAGACCTTCTTCAACGATGTCTTCATGGACCGAACCATTATTTCTCAGAATCCTCCCCACCAAGCAGCTTCTTCAACTATAAATTTCCAGCGGATCTAGTGGCTTGTGAAGAAGTTGTGAATTTCTTCTCTTTTTGTTGTCCATAGTCGCCTTAGGTCCTTAGAAGTGCGCTGGAAACCCGCCGTGGTTGCTCAGTGGCTATGGTGTTGGGCTGCTGAGCACGATGTTGCGGGATCGAATCCCGACCACGGCGTCCGCATTTCGATAGGAGCGAAATGCGAAAACACCCGTGTACTTAGATTTAGGTGCAGGTTAAAGAACCCCAGGTGGTCGAAATTTCCGGAGTCCTCCACTACGGCGTGCCTCATAATCAGAAAGCAGTTTCGGCACGTAAAACCCCCTAATTTAAATAAATAAAGCTCGCTGGAATGCGATGCAGTATTTCGACGCTGCTGTAGGCTAATCCCTAAGCCCGAGTTTGTAGACGCCGCGAATTTCTATACGAGGTGGAGGCGTGCTATTACGGGAACTTCAGCACGACCTCGCTGCCCTGCTGGGGTGCGTCCTGGCGTTGTCAGAAAAGATCACTCGACAATCTCCTCTTCTCGAGATAAAATTTCAGAACGCCATCAGGAAGTTTCAGGTGGACATGTTGGTCACCAATTCAAAGTGTATTGCGCGAGTCACTGCACACGTGAAAATAACGATGTAAGACTGCCAGTTATTTCCTTGGTCTTTTGTGATCAGTGGGCCAGCAAAATTACACCGGTAACATAAAAGGGTGGAGCTTGTGTCACCCTCTCACGAGGAAGAGGCGCGACTGGCTCAGTAGCAGCTCAGCTGTTGAAACAGCTGAGCTGCTGAGCTAAGCTGAACAGCTGAGCTGAGCAGCTGAGCCTTAAACAGTTGCAAGTCACACACTTCTTAAGCACCTTTTTCACCATTTGCCTTCCCCGCACGATCCATTACAGTTCCCTCAGTTCGGTAAGAGTCTCCATTGCGCCGGCATGCAGGAGACGGCGGTGGGCTGCGCTAATCGTTAGCTCTGTGAAGGGATTTCTCGACGGTGGGATGACAGGATGTTTCACGCTGTAGGACAACTCGGCTGCACAGAGCCTTCCTCCCACTCTCAGCACTCCATCGTCGTCGTAGATGACGCTGAGATCACGTATCGGGGAATCGCTTGGTATGCGTCTCGAGCGGCGAAGACACTCGAGTTCCTCTTGGAAGGCCTCGAATTGTACTTGAAGAATCAAACAAGTATGTGCCTTTTAAACTTCCTCTGTCGTAATAGGTCCCTCGTATTTCTGGCCGGGGTGCCTGGCGTTCTAGAAAAATCGTAAAACCCAGGCTTTCACTCGACCCAGGCTAGAGAGGTAGTTATATTTTTGCAGGGGCAGGGACATATTTGTTTGCAGTCACGCCGTGAACGCGAAGGGTTCTTATTTCCTCCTCTGCGATGATTATGTCAGCGATGCCTTCATGCCTTGGCCAGCAAGTAGATGGCTGCGAAAGCCAAGCAGGCCCATTCCACGGAAGTGAGGTCGATTTGAGTGCCTGAGGTGTGACTCCCCTTGTCAATAGGTCGGCGGGATTTTCGATCTCAGAACAGTGATGGCAGATGTCTGAATCCGTTCGCCTCTGAATTTCCAACACTCTGTTGGCGACAGAGGGTTTCCATTGTTGTGCGGGACCTTGAACATAATGCAGCGTGATAGATAAATCAGTCCACACATACCATTTGACTATAGGAAGGCTCAGTGACCGCTCCAAATATTCCCTCAGTCGAGCACCTATCACCATGCCCATCGATTCCAGTCTGGGAAGAGAAATTCTCTTAATTGGTGCTACCCGGGACTTTGATAGGACGAGAGTAACCTTTGCTTCATTGACCCCGCAGATGCGCAAATATACAACTGTGCCGTAAGCTTTGGGGCTGGAATTTGTGAAGACAAGTACTTCCATCCAGCTATCGGTGGGTAAGCTACCATATCGTCTTGGCACTGTTACGTCCGTTAAATGGTGTAGCTGGGTGTGCCACTGCGTCCAAGCTGCTTTGATTTCTTCAGGCCAGAGGGGTGTCCCACTCAATACCCAATTCCCATAGTCACAATGACAACCATCAACTTGGTTGTCATTGTGACCGGAGGAATGAGACCAAGTGGATCATATATATGCGAGCCGATGCCTGAAGGATGCATTATTTTGTGTTGCTGTTTCGGTCTAGGAAATTTAGGATGGCCTCCATGGAAAATGCTAGGTGATCTCTGCCCTGATCCCACACAAGTCCGAGGAGCCGTGAAACACTGGTTGTTGGACACTCCATGTAGCCAAGGGCGCATCCGGTTCCTTCGTCGTTGAACAGCTGTTGCAGCTTCTCGGAATTTGAGTTCCACTTGCGCAGTGTCATGCTTGCTCGATTCATGACATCTAGTGCTATCGGTAGAAACCTGTAGCCTCCTCCGCTGTGTTCGCTCCTGTTATGAGGTCGTCCATGTAAAGGTTCTCGCTGATGGTTTTTCTTATTTCTGGATAATCTGCTGTCGTGGACAGATGGTGGCGCACGGTGGCTACTAAGAGGAATGGACTACTTGTCACGCCAAAAGAGAAAGGTGTCATTCTCCAGACCTCAACATGAGGCTCTGGGCCTTCATTCGTTGGAAGATGTCCATACCAGAGAAATCGGAGGGCATCGCGATCCACCGGTTGCACTAAAATTTGCAGAACTGTCTTTTCAATGTCTGCACTTAATCCAATACGATGAATTCTGAAGTTCAGAAACACTTTAGGCAAATTTGGATCCAAGTTTAGTCCTAGGGCTTCGTTCAGAGATATACAACCCGCATCGTGAGCAGATGCGTCAAAGACGACTCTAATCTTGGTCGAAAGGCTGTCAGGTCTAAAAACTGCATGATGAGGCATGTAGTATAATCTGCTTACATCGTTGTTGGTTTCTTGCGATGGAAGTCGTTCTGCGAACCCTTGTTCAAGGTACTGACGGATAGCCTCATCATACTTGATCAGTATCGTCTCATCTTTCATTAAGTTCTTCGTGAGGCGAATCAAGCGTTTCTTTGCAACAATTTTGTCGTCGGCGAGTTGCATGTTCAGGGGTTTGCAGGGCTCATAGCGCTTGTCCATTTTCTCTACCAATGCCGAATGTGCTCCTGACTACTTTGCTTTCTTCGTTTGTTTGGGCCCAAGGGTCGATAATTTGAATTCTCTCAAGTTTCCAGAACGATTTAAGCTCCTTGGACAAGCTGGTTGTGTCGGCGAACACTCCGGCACGAAGCACTGTCACGGTTGGGCAGCAGGCAGCTCAGCTACTGCTGGGAATCGCTCCTTGCAGAGTCCAACCAAATTCAGTCTTTACCACAACTAGTGGGCCTTGCAGTTTCTTGACTTCACGACACACCAAAGTCCAGTAATAGTCAGCACCGATAACAATGTCGATTCCGCTTCCCATCAGATGGGCTGTTGCAACAGTCACATGTGCCAGTTCATCCATGTCCGCTTGCACCTTTTCTAGGATGTCCTCTGAAACATGAAGCCGATCAGAGCAGATCTCCGGTATTCGCAGAGCTGCGATAGAGTGCTATTTATGGCAGTATTGACTTCTTAGCCAAATTCTTACTCTTCTGCGCTTCTCTTTGTTAATGTTTCCTGCTCCTCCGAATGAGTAGATTGTGCTGCCCTCTTCACCTACGACCTCCAGTTGCAGTTCACGTGAAGGGTTTTCAGTGACAAAGCATCGTTGGCTACCTCCGTCAAAGAGGAGATGAGTGAGCGCTCTTCTTCGTCCCTCTGCCCATACTTGAGCGGTTTGGACCAGACCAGTTGGTACCTTTTCAAATTTCTTTTATGTCCAAGAGTGCAAATCTGGGGCTTTGTTCTCGGGTGGCTTCCATGTCGGGTCACAAATCTGAGTCAGATGTCTTCTGCCACATTCGTTGCATTTTATACTTTTGTTGCGGCATTCCTTTGAAGTGTGCCCTTTTATGCAGTATCGGAAGCACCGGCCAGCTGCAGTCAGCCTTTTCTTCTTTTCATCCAATGAGATCTTCGCCTGAAAATCGTGAGTCGCATGATATTTTGCAGCACAGAATGCACACGGATCAGTCTGCTTCGAAGCACCTGCAGAAAAAATAGAAGCTGCTGACCCTTTCTGAGGTTTGCTCTTTTCTTTGTCTCGATGTTTTGCTTCTCTGGCTTCGCAATTACCAGGTTGCAGTGCCTTTTCCTGGCTCTCTACTCCTGTTATTAGAAAAGCTTGCAAACTCTTGATGCTGATCCCGTCATCTTTGCTTGCAGCGGAAAGTCCTTTATGGTATCCGACAAGATGGGTTGGCAGCATTCGCAGGAGTGCGTAGGAGAGCAGGGCGCCATAACTCTCTGTTTTGACTCCGAGCACCGTGAGACCAGCGTTATTGCGTTTCAGGTGGTCATAGAGTCGACGTAGGCCGATGTGCTCCTTTTCGTTCTGTACTGGTAGCAAGTCGAGTAACTGAGTCAGGTGTTCTTGAGTCAGCATATCTCGTCAACCGAAGCGCTCATTTAGAAGTTCGCGATGACAGTGGTGTAATTTGCCCCAGTCACCTGAATGCCAGCAATGGCTGCTGCGGCTTTGCCTGAAAGCACCGATCGCAAGTACAGAAACTTCTCGGGGTTGAAGAGGCCGTCGTTTCCGTGCACCGCTTGCTCGAACTGGTCCCAGAAGGACTGCCACACCGTGGCGGCGCCGCTAAATCCTTGTAACTCGAGCTTCGGCAGTTTCACTCTGGACGTCGGTCTGCGCGCGCGTCGCCGCCATTTCTGCTTGTTTTGTTCGCAGGTCTTTTTCTGCTTTCTGGCGGAGTTTTGCCATGTGTGCGACGATACGGTCATTGTATTGTATGGTCCGTACATAATTTTGCCATGAGTTTTAGTCTTGCACTAAAGACTCTATGGCTGCGTCCGCCTCGTTTAGCTGTGTTTGGAGGGCGCTAAGCCTCGCAGACAATACATTAAGAGCTCCTTCGTCTGCATGACTCTCCAAGAATAAGTGAGCTTCAGAAATCAGTTTAGTCACTTGAGTTCTCAGTGCACGTCTTTTCAGTTTGAGCCGTTCCATCGTGGCTTCAACGTTTACAGTTCGCTTACCGCGATGGGGCTTCAGTCGTGGTGTCAGTGTCGATTGGGTGTGGCCTCCCTAGGCCTTGTTGAAGGCACCCCTCGTCGACCGTTTTCTGCCCGAGGATCGTCGCTGGTTTTCCTCGAGCTCGTTGTGCTGTCGACGTCTGCTGACTTCGTTGCCTCAATGGTAAGTTCGATCGTTTCTCCCGGGTTTCGGCACCAAGCATCGAGGAAATTATGGCAGGCCAAAAAGAGCCGACTGCTTCGTTTGAGGTGAACAAAATAACTTTATTTCGATAGTGATGCTCGTTTCTGAGCGAGTTCGGAGGAGTACAGGGTTAACCCGTTGACGAAAAGAAAGAGGCTAAAGTTGGCAGTTTCTTCAAGAACTTTTGCGGTGAGCGCTTTTCGCCGTCTAACAAATGTTATCGCTCAGTGCGGCACATGCCTGCATATATCGGAAATTTCTCGAATGTTATCGATGGTTCTATCCACTGTCTGTTTTTATTGAACCTTCTGTAATCTGATTGCATGTTTGCGCGACGCGAATGGTGTAGAACTTTCTGGAAGACACATGGGCACGAGCGATTACTCTGGAACATTCGATGGGCTTGTGTACAAAAGCCAACGCACTTGACCGCCAGATCAGATTTTCGACGATCACCGACTGTGTTGGCCGCTTTCGTTGAGCTTTGAGCGTAGCCTGTTTTCCTGGACACAGGTTCGTCCCATAAAGTTAGTTTCGCCATTCACAGTTTTGTTGCTGTGTCCTCGACCGTCACTACCTAGTGACAATATAGTATCGATTTACTTCCAAATCGATAGGAGACCGAAGGCTCTTTGGGACTTAGTCTTTCTTGTCTCTAATCTTGCCACAAATGATTACATTTGTGAAGTGGTAGAGGGCATTTGTGATTGTAAGGCTGTTTTTGTTTCCCTTCCGTGCACTGTTCCTAAACCATCCTTCATTCTCACATTTCGCGATTTCAATCGTGCTGAAGACACCTCTATTATAGATACATTGGCTGGAGCTTCGAAACTTTTGAACCACTCGGTATATCAAGTGATGTGAACGTTCTCGTGGCATATTTTGGAAGTATTATCACGTAGTGTAATGAAAACTTCATTCCAATCAAAGTAAAAAAGTAAATTACTTACATCCCTTGGATGAACAGAGATATATTACATGTTTCAGTCATGTTCGCAGGTTTAGACGATTGAAGGGCTCCCATAACCTCGTACGCATTGCTAGGGTTACTAAGGCGAAGGAGGAACTCCGTACAAAAAGCAAATCAGCTAAGGGCTTTTTTACAGCGTACAGCTGTCGCTTTTGTTCTGCGTAAGTCCTAAGATGCCACGTTGCCTCGTGGCAGCTCTTGTACGTATTTTTGTGCGAACACTGAACGACTAGTGATTCATTTGTAATCTTCAACACCTTCAACGCGTACTTTCAGTCAGTTTTTACTTGGGATAATCATATTGTTCCTTCTTTTTCAAATATTTATCCAACTTGCTCCATTAATGACCTCTTAGTTTGCACAGAAGGAGTCTTAAGCATCATGCTAAATCTTGATACAAAGTGAAGGGCCTGATGAAATCCCGAATATGTTTCTTGTTCGATATGCCTTATGGACATCACACTATCTTACTCTTATCTTCAATAAATCACTAACTTACGGCATAGTACCTTCATCATGGAAGATGGCTAAGGTGCTTCCGTTACATAAGTCACGTAGTAAGCAACATCTTTATAATGACCGGCCAATATGTCTAACTCTACATTCATGCAAAATACTACGGCATATAATATACAAACAGATTCTGGAATTTCTTGAATCAAATAACATTCAAGTGTACATAATGGATTCAGGCGCTGATTTATCACAATAGCACAACTTGTCGAGTTAACGCATGACATAGCTTCTAACCTGGGTAAGAGATTTCAGATTGACGCTATATTCATAGATTTTTCCAAACCATTGAATACCGTACTTTATTCAAAACTACTGTGCAATCTAAATGCCATTCTTAACAAACATCGTTTTGTGAACTGGATAGAGTGTTTTTTTGTCACACCGCTTTGAATTCGTAAGCTTTAACTCGATCAATTTCTCGACGGGCGATGTGTCATCAGGCGTCCCTCAAGAATCGGTCCTCTTCTTAATATACAGGGTGTTCCAGCTGAATATAGCCAGAGTTTAAAAATAGGTGAATACCACGTAGCTAGACAGAAACAAGGTAATGTTGTCTGTTGTCGCTTGGAGATACTCAGATCATTTTTTTTCGTTCAGCCTAATTAGATAATTAGTCATAATTAATTAACAAATTTCTCAAATATTACAATTAGACGAAAAACGTCAATCAGAAAATTGTAGAGCGACACGAAAAACTCCTGACAAGCTTTCTGTTACTCAATACATGCTAGATAAAAGTGTTTTTCCGAGTGTGAAAGAAGCCTGCGAATACAAGCAAAGTGCCTCGAGTAGCCAGTTGCGCGGCAGTTTTGCATGCATTTGCGGGCTTCTTTCACCCTAGGAAAATCATTTTTATGTAGCCCTCATTGAGCAACAGAGAGCTGTATCGGAAGTTTTTCCTGCCGCTCAACAATTTTCTCATTGACACTTCTAATCTAATTATTTGAGGAGTTGATTTAAAAATTAGGACTCGTTATTTAATTAGGTTAAATGCAAAAAATAATCTGAGTATCTCCAAGCCATGACACATGACATTACCTTGGTTCTGTCCAGTTACGTTGCATTCGCATATTTTTTAAACTCCGGCTAAAGTTAGCCGGGGCACCCTGTATATTAATGATTCACCGTGTGAGATATCATTTAAAATCCGAATGTATGCAGACGACAGCATGTTATATGACATGATTTCCCCTCCCCTTGATCATGTTCGCCTTTATGACTCATTCATCAGATTTTCCAAACGGTGTGAAACATGGCAAATGGATATTGACTTCCGTAAGATTGTCGTTATGCCCTTCTGTAATAAAGCTTGCCCGTTCTTTTTCAGCAACGAATTTAATGATAAGTCGATTCAACACGTTTCCGAATATAAACATCTTGGTCTTACTTTCACTACTGACCTGTCCTGGCCAAATCACATTGATTTCATTACGACTAAAGCTCTACAAAAACTCGACTATTTACGTCGTACGCTGTTTAATTCACAGCGCGACACTAAACCATTGTCCGCCCTATATTTAGGTATGGTAGGATCGGTCGAAATCCCTTCAAGCAATAAGAAATAGACAGAGTTGACGCCGTCCAAAGGAAAGCCATTACATTTATCTGCCATCGTTATGACCAGCAGGTCTGACCGTCGTTAGCCATGTCCTCACTTTAATCTAACATCTCTCGCCGAACAGCGATACATTAATTCATTAAAAATTTTCACGGCTTTATTCATTCGTCCTGTCATCTCTACAGTAACGAATAAGTCACCTTTGCTAAACTCTCTTCTAGTAGGAGACATCCTTCGCTTAACATCACGCCCTTTTATGCTCGCACTATAATACTTTCAAGTATAGCTTTTTCCCTCAAACAAGTGAAACTTGGAATTCACTACCAGGTACCGATAATTCTCTCCCATTAAATGAAGTCTTGTCTGTCCTTCCTTAACACTGCACTTTACTCTTGTTGCTATATTTCTTTGTTGCTTGCTGTAGGTATTTTTATTGTATTGTATTATCCACTCTTGCTAATTTTATGTATTTTCCACATTGCACTATCCACTCTTACCAGGGGCTGCAGTGCGTGAAAATAAAATAACAAAATAAATATAAAACGTAATAATTTGTGGAATGGTGTTGCTCTTTGCTGTTGGTATGACCCTGTACACCATGCAGGTTTTAGCCCCGATCAAAAAGAGGAAGCCTACCTGGTAATAAAGAGGTGGGAAAGAGAGGCAGGGATGCCAACCACTTGGAGGCTGCTACTCTACAGAGGCCTAGCTTAAGATACGGTACTTTTCCGATATATGCCGTTCTTTTTTTTGCTATTTGTGGATAAATTGTCGCTGATTCAGCTAGCTTGGCACGCCCACTGAGATGTTAACACAACAGTACTTGCTCTTTCGCTCAGCTAGGTAGGTGCATGTACTCCCAAAAGCACATTTTTCTCCGCCTTTATCGCCTGCTTTCACTAGCGGTATTATCTTAGAGTATACTTTATTTAAATCAGTTCGTTGAACTTTCATAGAACTGAACATTCCACAAGTTTTGAGCGAGAGCATATGGCTTGTAACATTTATTTATCGTTTAAGGCACCATCGACACACGGCGCTTTCCGCAGAACTTGGCACTCCGCTAGTCCCATTAAATTTTTTGCATTTGAATGAGCAGTTTAATGAATTCTCCCGATCTGATGCTGCAAGACAGGCTGGCAAAGAATTGTTTAGGGGTTTTGGATAGTCAGCCACTCAACTTTAGAAGGATACTACACTCATACATGGACGCAATCAAGTTACTGCCCCTAGAACATGGGGCACAGCGTGAACGTAAAGCGTGGGCCTGGACATATGAACCTAAAGTGTTTCACCGCTGTTCATATGGCCTATATTTCACAACATTCACTGATCACCAGCTATTGCTCGTCACTCCTGAACCAGCGTTATTAGCAGCACGCATGCAACGCTGGGCAATGACATGGGTAGCACACAGGTACGGTCTCAGGTACCACAAGGGAAAAACATGGATGTAGCGGACGCGCTGTTCCGATTGCCACAAGTACCTAGGGCAGAAGAACCGGCTGAATGTCTCTGGGTATTCCAATGTATTGGGCTGAAACCTAAGAAAATTGCCAAAGCGTCCATATGAAGACTGACGTCAAGTCGTGTAGCTGATTTTACTCTCAGCGGTAGGCCTAGTTAATTGCTGTTTAGAAAAATAGACGAAGTATTACGTGCACCGAGGTGAGTTGTCACTGGAGCAGGGCTGCGTGACGTGGGGAGTCCGGACTGTTATTACGTAAGTGCTCAGGGATCTCCTGCTTGATCTGTTGCACAATGCACACCCTGACGCTATGCTTTGCATGAAAATGCTAGCCAGCAGTCACGTGTGGACCACCTGGAATTGTGCTAGCCACAGCACTATATGCAAAAGTGTCAAAACATATGCCAGACGGTGCTTGCCACAGCCAAGCCACTTCGTCCATGGTGTTATCGGGCTAGATGGTGGTCACGCGTGCACGTAAATGTTTCGCAATATACAGGTTGATCATTTTTAAGTTTTATGAATTTTTAAAAGATCGCCTGTGGCAGATGGCATAATCCTTGTCTTTGAGCTGGATTTTTCGAAGAGGTGGACATTACTAACGCGAAAAATCGAAGCACATATTCAACTAATGAACAACATGGACGAATGAACTTCTTAATTACTACCTTTACGGCAAATATTGCAATTTACCAATTGTATCCACTGAGCTTGCACGACGTATCCAGTTGAAATTAATTTTCAGGATGACACCAGTTGCGAGATATTCTTTCCCAAAGTGTGGAACGAAATACATAAGCGTTCCAGTTACTTTTACGCTTCAATGCATAAAACAGCGTTTTGTTAAATAATAACTGAAACAACCGTGCATTTTTACGGTAAGTTATACGGCACATATCTCCAAACTGGCGTCAATGTGGACATTGATTCCAAGAGAATACGCCTTGCACACTCACTGGCTACAATTCTTAAATTACAGTACGTACCGTAAATAATTCATTCAAATGCTAATCGTAGATTTTTGTTAATTAGTTGAATATGTGTTTCGACTTCTTGATGAAGTAATGTCCGTCTCTCTGAATAATCCAGTTCAATTGCTAGAATTATTTTGTCTGCAACAAGCTGTTTTAAAGTTTTCATAAAGCTTAACGATATCACCCTGTAGTGTAAATACGTTTCTCGTATTTGACGCGTTTTCTAAGTTGATCGAGGTATGTCCACTTTCCTCCACTTCAACTGTAAAGACAATGGAGAGGGTCCTGATGTTCTGGCAGTTTAAGGCTTTCCGGTAACATTGGTAAGCGATAACGGGCCGCAATTTACTGCGGCCGAGTTTGCAAACTTCATGACTAGCAACGACGTGAAACACATTCGCATTCTCCCTTATCATGAAGCTTAAAGCGGCGTTTATGAACAAACCGCGCAGATTGTAAAACGTGCTTTGATTAAGCAAGTGCAAGGAAGCGAATTATCAGGTACGCTGTATTCCCTACAGCAATGCCTTGACCGCTACCATCACAACCAGCAGCACAACCACCCAGTAGAGTGACAAGAAAGACACCACCTGACCTTATTCTCAAGCGCCAAGCACGCACGGAACTTGCATTCTTTAAAGCAGACTTTTCGGATCAGTAGGTAATTAAGACACGTTGTCTACTTGCACTCGGCGAATTTATCTTGTTTTACAACGAATAATGGCAACACTCTCTAAATGCGTAAAGCTGAGCTTGTCGGGAACCTATTACTCTCACTTGAAGGAACTGGCCTATCCTTCGACGGCAGGTAAGTTCGGTATTGCCATTTGTGACCTCCTTATTTGTGTCATATTGGACCCCGCAAATTCCTAACTGTTCTGCTTAAATGCTGAACTCCGTTGAAGTACTCTCACCTTTTTCGTTAAGCCTTCGTTAACTTCAAACTCCTACTCCCCTTTCCCCTCTATCCTTATATATGGCAACAAATGGGAGAAAACTAGTCTCAACGGACAATGTTCATTGATAAGCAATGGTCATGTTTTTTCTTATCTTTCTTTTTGTTTTCTACGGGTGCCATTTTAGAGACAGCGTATCAAAATAACCGATAATGGAAAATTTTCCAAAGGAATATTCAAACGGCTTGCGGAAGCAGCCAGCGTCGTCTGCGCACTCAGCGTATGCTACCCTCCGCCCCTTTCTGGCTCCACATTCTGCTCAAGTCGCAATAGGGGGTGAGTGAAATATCCCGTTTGGAAACAGCTCAGATATGTTCGCTTCCTTTTCTCGCACTCAGCGCGTTCCTTCTCAATCTGGAAAAATACTTACGCCGTCCCCAACTTTTATTTTCTCTTATATTTTTGTCGCTGTGGTACATCGTGTGGCATTATTCCTCGAACAGACATGAACGTTCCATGGCAACCGTGAGCGAAAAAAATATTACGACTAGGTTTAAAGCGTTTGTCATTGTGGCCGATGACTTCACGGATTTTCTTGTAACCCTTCGTGCTTCGAATAACATGCTCCGGCCCGCACACTTTCGCAGTCGCTGGTTTTGACAGGCAAAAATTGACTCCGAAGTTCCGATGTTGAGTTCGCACAGGCCTCTCTCAAACCCTTCATTTTGACTGTCAAATAAACCTGACTCAGTTGCAGATAAGCATTGGCAATGGTTGTGTTGGTCTGATGTAACGTTAGTCATAAGCGGGTTACCTACTACCGTAGAGAAAACTTGGCAGAGACGTAAGAAAGACGCACTTTCCTCACAGAAGAACACCATCAACTTGGATTCATGATAGGTGCCTGTTTCGTTTCTTCTTAGTTCAAATGAAGCATATAACGCAATGACGCCTGTTCAGATGGAAAACCTGAACACTATTTGAGCGAAAAATCGTAATGTTCAGATAGCTAACTAATACATCCACTAAAAATTTTTTAGTTATTCACTTTCGGGCGAACGTGGCAAACGATATTGAAGCCGAGCGGTAGTGAAATGATGTCTGCTTAGCAGAAATCCTCAGGGTAGCATCTATTTTAACCTATTACACCCCAGAATCTGCTAAAAGATTAATCAGTTTTCCAGTTAAGGTCTTCCTTAGCTGCTAAAGGGGGCTTTGTATTTTATTCACTTATTTTGTTAATATATTCAATACATACAGCGGAGTACACGTCCAAGCCGGTTGGGCGTCATGTTGGAACAGATAAGACAATGTAAGTGAATAAAGGATAAACAGTAACTTTAGGGACACGTCAGCGGTAAGCAATTCCAGTCATTGCACGTAGGTGACATATAATGGGGTGAAATAAAGCTAAATCACGGGCATCCTACCGAGGTAACCTAGTAGCAACTACTGCCGGAGCAAAACATTAATAAGGAGAACATAAATAGTATTGAATCTGTTCAGGTTACAAACAGGCTTGCTAATGATGAACTCGGTAGTTGCATCAAATCACTTGAAGCAAAGCTGAAGCGAAGCTAAATAACGTTGATGAAATGAAATCGCCTGGCGCAGAATGCGTCAAGCAGTGCGAGAATCAAGTTCAGGGGCTGGAAGCTTGAATGTCAAAGGTTACCGCCCTTGCGAATCGCAGTAGAAGGAGCAATCTAGTTCTACATCGCACATCCGCTGCATGGGCTCCCGAGACAAATGCCGACTCTGAGAAAGACATTTTGGATGTTCCTCGAAGTTTGGGATTACTACTGTTATAATAGAAAGGGCTCACACGTTAGGACGCTTTCAACCTGGCAAAAATAGGCCTATAATTGCAAAATTTAAATTAATACGGGGCTCTTTTCATCAATTACAATTAATCAATTTCATTTTTCAATTATACGATGCAAGAAAACTGCAGGGTACCGCCAATGGTATTTCCGAAGGCTTTCTTGAAAGCAGTACGAAAAAAAGCAAGTTTTTATGGAAGTGTGCAAAGGAACAAAAGCAGGACAGAAATAAAGTTAACCTAAGCGGTCACTGCCTTCTTCTGAATGGGCAGAAGTTTGTTTACGATTACGAAACAATGCGAGTTGTTTTGCGCAAGTCACCATGAGAATCTAACTCTGTCAACCTTTCTGTTCGTCTACTAGACTGTAGGAGTATAAAAAAAAAACAAGAATTTTCTTTACTGATACCTACATTTACGCCTTGCTTACATCCGAACATCGATGATGAGGAGACAATTCCCACATTGCTACAGAAGGGGCAGAAATGCTCACGATGGAGGTGTTTTTGTTCTAGTATACCGCAATTTTGCATATTCTCCCATTCAGGTTGACATTGTCGTAAGTGAAGCCATGTTGTGCCGACTAGAACTTCAGAACCGTATGGTCAAAGCAATATGTAGCTTTTATTACCCCTAAGATGCTGAACTGGACGCTTTCACTCATTTTCGAAGTGTATTTTGAAGTGCACACAGATACCATAACTTGGGGGGACTTCAATTTGCCGGTTATAAAATGGGATAAATGAGATAATGTCCGAGTCACGGGATGCTGCAATACGGAAATTAGGAATATACTGAATATGTGTGCACTGCACCAAGTGGAATGGCATCATTGGAATCAGACATATGCTGGCGGGGTGTCCCGCGACTCTCCCCAACCTCGTTGAAGAATGGACACAGTGGGAGAAAAGGATTCAAAGCCCATTGTTTTAGGACCAACTAAGGGTAGTCCAGAGGGCCCATGATGTCGCTGAAAGGCTTGGCCTGACAGTGCCAACGTGGGAGCGGCCCGCCTTGGCTTGAGAAGTCGAGCCTCCGGACCTCATTACAACAAAAGTTTTCACACACACACACACCAAGTTGTCCTCACACGGACACGTCGAAAGAATATTTTAGACTAGCTCTTAAACGAATCGCCCTGACGCTCAACACTTGGGATTCCTGGCATAAGTGATCACCAAGTTGTCGTGCCGACGATGTCACGATACTCGCGGAGAACTTTCTGTGGCTATGAAGGGAAAGCTACGGGCGCGTGGCTGCTGCACATGTGTTACCGCGCCAAGTAGTCCGGCAGCGTTTGACTGTGCGGTTGGTGCTCAGAACAGACGCTGAGTCTACGCAGCTTCCACATGCGACGGTTTCGCTTTTCCCCAGACACGGAAAGGAAAAGCCGCAAAATAAGTAAACCTTTACCATCCGAAGAGTACGCATTTGGGCTGGTTGGTTCATGATTACCAGCCGTAAAACAGCGCTAAACAACAGGATAAGGAGAGGGACACAGACAACAGCGCTGTTCAACCAAGTGTCTTTATTCTTTCAGTCAGCATATATATACTCCGCCGCCATCTGAAAGCACAGAATCTACAGAATTCAGCATGCGCTGGGGAGAAAAATGCAATTAATGCGACAGGAAAGCAATCTCCTTCGGAAGGAAAGAAATAGAGGGAAGGCTTACACATGCTTCGCCGCTAACATGAATGTGGAAAGTGGCAACGATATCGTAGCCGAGCGGTAGTGAAATGATGTTTGCTTAGCAGAAATCCTCAGGCTAGCATCTATTTTGACCTATTATTCCCCGAAATCGAAATCTGCTAAAAGATTAATCAGTTTTCCAGTTAAGTCCTTCCTTATCTGCTCAAGGGCGGCTTTGTATTTTATTTAGTTATTTCGTTTATATATTCAATACATAAAGCGGAGTACAGGTCTGGTGTCTGTGTCCCTCTCGTCGTCCTGTAGTTTAGCGCTGTTTTACTGCCCTTTACACTCAGTGGTGTATTCTGTCTTATTTAACTATTGCTAATAAGATGTTTACATTTTGTCTTCCTAAGCCTAAACTGACCTGGATTACAACACGGGACTCTTTTCAGAAGCACTATCATTTGTGCGTGCATTGCGTCCGTAGCGTTCCCTTTATAGCCATAGAAAGTAGTGCGCGACGTAGCCTACGTTGAAACCGCAATCCATGTCAATAGAAGAATGCAAGACTACCAAATAGTCCTCCAGGTAAAATGAATGAAATGTTAGAGACGTACTTTGCCGTGTAAAGAGCGGAAGCAGAATGTAGGGAAGTACAAGAACTGTCATCGCCATCCTCCTCCTCATCATCATCATCACCATCATCATCATCATCATCATCATCATCATCAGCCTTTCTACACCCACTGCAGGGCAAAGGCCTCCCCCATACTTCTCCAACAACCTTGGTCATGTGCTAATTGTGGCCACGTTGTCCCTGCAAACTTCTTAATCTCATCCGCCCACCTTATTTTCTGCCGCCCCTTGCTACGCTTCCCTTCTCTTGGAATCCAGTCAGTAACCCTTAATGACCATCGGTTATCTTCCTTACTCATTACATGTTCTTCCTATGCCCATTTCTTTTTCTTGATTTCAACTAAGATGTCATTCAGTCGCGTTTGTTCCCTCACCCAATCTGCTCTCTTCTTATCGCCACCCCATTAACGTTACACCCATCATTCTTTCCATAGCTCGTTGCGTCGTCCTCAGTTTAAGTAGAACCCTTTTCGTAAGCCTCCAGGTTTCTGCCCCGTAGGGGAGTACTCGTAAGACACATATGTTATACACTTTTCTCTTGAGGGATAATGGCAACCTGTGGTTCATGATCTGAGATTGCCTGCCAAACGCACCGCAGCCCATTCTTATTCTTCTGATTATCTTAGTCTCGTGATCCGGATCCGCTGTCACTACCTGCCCTAAGTAAATGTATTCCCTTACCGCTTCCAGTGCCTCGCTACCTATCATAAACTGCTGTTCTCTTCCGAGACTGTCAAACATTTTAAAAAAAGTAAAAGAACTGTGGCTGTTGTTTAAACAATAAATATTCGGATTACGCGAGCGATTTGTCCCATCGTGTATGCTGACGGCATGACAAGGCAAAAGCAAACCCTGGTTTATGAGAAGCTTGCTCCAACTCGCGTCTTTTGCAACAAACCATCAAAGGAACGAGAGATAACACTAAGAAGGATAAGTCGAGAAGTTAGAAAAGCAACCCATAATGCCAAAGACAGCTATTCTGAAGCCATTCAGTCACGATCAAAAAGAAAACTGAAAGAGTTTTGGAAACAAGATATACCGGCATATCTGTAGTAAACATTCCCCCATTCATGTCCGGGGACGTCACTGTTCGTGATGATGGAAAGAAAGGAGACGGCTTTAATATCTACTTCTGTTTAGTTTTGACTCGATCCATATCGTCTTCTCCTGATGAACAGAAGCTATTCGAAGTTACCGGTGATATGGCGATACGTGATTACCGGCGAAAAGACTTGCCTTGGCTCCATTTGTCTGTTGGCTTTATGTGGTAATGGTGATAATAATGACATTTTAATCAGCGCGCGTGGCATGAAATCGTTGTTTAGAGGGCTCGACCCTTCTAAAACTTGCGGCCCGGATGACTTACCCACCTTTCTGTTCAACTCATGCACAGTATCGCTATCCGAGCACTAGAAATTCTTTTTGATAATTTGCTACTGTAGGTTTCCCCTTCGTGATTATTGGAAAGTAAGAATTGTTTCCCTATTCATAAGTCTGGCAGGCGAAGAGAAATTTCAAAATTTAGACCAGTTTATTTGACTCCTGTTGCATGCAAAATTCTTGAGTATATTCTGTTCACCAGCAATGTAGCAAACTTGAATTCGTAGTAAAGAGCTAGCGTTAGGATTGTCAAAGTGCAAAAAGTGTCTGCATGTGAAGCGTGGGAAGGTGGTCACGTGGTAAATGTATATATTATATACACAGAGTGTCCCACCTAACTAGCCAGAGTTTAAAAATACGCAAATGCCACGGAGCTGGACAGAATAAAGGTAATGTTGTTTGCTGTCACTTGGAGGTACTCAAACTATTTTTTCTCATACCGCTTAATTAGATAACAAGTATTAATTAATGAATCAACTTCTCAAATACTCTAATTAGATGAAAAGTGTCAAAGAGAAAATTGCAGAGCGACATGAAAAACTCCCGATACAGATTTCTGTTGCTCAATACGTGCTACATAAAAGTGTTTTTCCGAGCGTGAGAGAAGCCCGCGACTGCACGCTAAGTGGCTTTCGCGGCCTGTCGCGCGGCAATTTCGCGTGCATTTGCGGGCTTCTTCGCATTGAATTTGCGGGCTTCTGCCAAGCTCGTACTGTAAATATTTCTATCATTAAAATTTTAAATATAACCTTTCTTAAGTAACAAAGTACCCAATAAAGAAATGAGAGAGCATGAAAGTTTTCAACTCAAGAGATCAGATACAATTTGCTAAACTGTCAAACCTGATAAAAAAAAAATTATAACGTGGGAAAGATTGAGGAAGCAGTAAACAAGGGCCGCAGTACAAAATCAGTGCATAAAAATCTTGACACAGGACAGGGAATGATGTATGCAGCGAAATGTAAGCAGCGTAATGTCATCGATATCGGTTATATAGTAATAGCAGCAGAGAAAGACAGAGAGAGAGAGAGAGCACTTTATTTGCACCCGTCAGAGAGTATGAGTGATCGTGGTGAGACGCGGCTCCCCCTTTCACCGTCTACCTCCCCCCTAGACGTCGGCCAGAATCAGTTGGCTTCCAGCAGCGGCAGAATTATAGTATGCAGAGCTGTACTGTACTCAGAGCACTGACGCAATGTTAATTGCAAGCAGGCATTGTCAGGATACTGAGGCTCCTTGTACAATTAGCGATGAAATTAGATGGGCCTTGCAAGACATGTTCCGGAGAAAAACGACTCGTGAAGATGGAATAGGAATCGATTTAATCAAAGGTGCCCTCAAAAGGAGAGTGTATAACAGCTGTGTGTTACCAGTACTCACATATGGGGCAGAAACCTGGAGGCTTACGAAAAGGGTTCTGCTGAAATTGAGGACGACGCAACGAGCTATGGAAAGAAGAATGATGGGTGTAACGTTAAGGGATAAGAAAAGAGCAGATTGGGTGAGGCAACAAACGCGGGTAAACGACATCTTAGTTGAAATCAAGAAAAAGAAATGGGCATGGGCCGGACATGTAATGAGGAGGGAAGATAACCGATGGTCACTAAGGGTTACGGACTGGATTCCAAGGGAAGGGAAGCGTAGCAGGGGGCGGCAGAAAGTTAGGTGGGCGGATGGCATTAAGACGTTTGCAGGGACAACATGGCCACAATTAGTACATGACCGGGGTAGTTGGAGAAGTATGGGAGAGGCCTTTGCCCTGCAGTGGGCGTAACTAGGCTGATGATGATGATGATGAGAAGATATCTTGCTTGAATAGCTTGCGGCCCTTTATACGCGATGCCTCACGGCTTCAAGTCTACCAGCGAGCTGGAAAATACCAACATTATAGTAATACATAAGGGAGCCGTAAAAGAATTGAAAAAACATAGGCCCATCAGCTTGCTTTTCGTATTGTATAAAATATTCACCAATATAATTTCCGATAGAACCGGGGCAAGACTGGACTCCATTCAACCAAGAGAACAGACTGGCTTCAGGAAGGGATATTCTACCGTGGATCACGTCCATGTCAATAATTAGGTAATTGAGAATTATTAAGAGTGCAATCGACTTCTCGTTATGCTTTTCATAGAATATGAAAAGGTGTTTTATTCAGTAGAGATACCAGCATCCATGGAGGCATTGCGCAATGAAGGAGTACAGGAGGCATACGTGAACATCTTGGGAAATATCTACAAAGGTTCTGCAGATAACTTGATTCTCCACTTGAAAAGCAGAAAATCACCTGTCAATAAAGGGGCCTAGCAAGGAGAAACAATATATCCAATGCTATTCACCTTAAGCATAGAAGAAGTATTCATGCTATTAGACTGGGAAGACTAGTACTGAGACCAACGGCGAATATCTCAGCCAGCTGTAATTTGCAAATGACATTGTCCTGTTCAGAAACGCTGGGAATGAGTTGTAACAGGTCATTGACGACCTTAACCAAGAAAGTGCAAGAGTGGGGTTTAAGATTAATATGCAGCAGGACAGAGGTAATATTGAATAGCCTGTCAAGCGAACAAGAATTCATGATCAGCTGTCAGCCTCTGGAATCAGCGTAGGAGTATGTTTATCTAGGCCACTTACTAACAGGGGACCCTGATCATGAGAAGGGCATTACAGAACTTCATTTTCTTTGCCCTACGTACTGGAAAATGACAACAGATACCAAACGAATGCTGGTTGTGGAGAGGACGCGAAGTTGCACAGAGGGGCGCAATCACGCTCCCGCGTGCCACTTCATGTATCTTTCACAACCAGCTTTTGTTTCGTCCCTGTTAGTGTACTCTATAGGACAAAGAGCAAGGAAAATGAATGCGCACAAGTTAGCCCAAGTAATTGCTCCATTACACGTTACAGAATAATAAAAATGGGTTGAAGCGCACACGGCATGCATTACTGAATCAAGATCAGTCCCTTACCGCTCTCAGTGAAAAGTGTAAACTTAAGTACTGTCTGTGCACGTCTCTATGCCCTCTCTCTCTCCCTTCTATCTCCTCCCCTTCTCTCTTGCCACAGCGTAAATAGCCAATTCCAGACTCTTGAATGGATAACGTCTCTGCTTTCCTTATATCCCTTCCTCTCTCTCTCTCTCTTGGCCGTAGGACTGGCCTTCGTCAGAAATTCACTCCGACGGAGGCCGGCCCTCCGACCCAAACGTCAGTGAAAGCATATGCCGTAACGTTTTTCTTTTTTTTCTTTTTTGAATAGTATACTTCCGGGTCTGGCGTGAATCCTTTCAATGTGTGTGTGTGTTTGTGTGTTTGTTTGTGTGTGTGTGTGTTTGTGTGTGTGTGTTTGTGTGTTTGTGTGTGTGTGTGCGTGCGTGCGTGCGTGTGTGTGTGTGTGTGTGTGCGCGTGCGTGTGTGTGTGTGTGCGTGTGTGTGTGTGTGCGTGCGTGTGTGTGCGTGTGTGCGTGTGTGTGTGCGTGTGTGCGTGTGTGTGTGCGTGTGTGTGTGCGTGCGTGTGTGCGTGCGTGTGTGCGTGTGTGTGTGCGTGTGTACGCGCGCGGACGCTGCTCACCAAGAAGCAAAATGCACGAGCTGTTTTGATGTTTGTGTTTGCCTTCTACGCGATTATCGTAGGCTGATTTTATGTCCACTGCAAGACTCCCAGCAATCTCCATTACCCCATTCTTGCGTGAGCCGACGCCATTCATGCACGCTTGGTGGTTTTCCAATCATACTAACATATCATATGCTTCCACTGACTGTGTTTCTCCTCCTTTGCCAACCATTGTGTTGCAGTAATAAACCACCGGTAACCTACTCTGCGCATTACATGGCCTGTCTCGATAGATAGATTATGGCATTGCGCTGCTGAGCACGAGGTCACTGGTTTGATCCCGGCCGTGGTGGCCGCATTCCGATGAGAATAAACGTGGAATCAGATTACACGTTGGGTAAAAATGAAAATAACAAAAATACGCGCATCGCATTTTGTTATATACTACTTAACTGACCACTTCATGATAGCTACACTTAACATAGATTCCAACGTGTGCTTTGCATGCGCATTATTTCTTCCGTATATTGAGGCGCGACTTTATGCCTGAAAATAGTAGCGGCCTAGACGAGGCTTCCAAATTTAGACCTTGAGCATAGCAACTCGATTCTCTACCTCTACACCATGCCACCACCCAAAGGAAGGTATAAAGTAACGAAGCTCGGAATTAGGGAGCTAAATGGTATTCAGTTTTATCTTGGTTCAGTCATATTGTTTTTGAGATAGACGGTACTGTTCCTTTGCTTCTGACGTCGTCGTGACGGTTGATCTCCAGCATCATGTAGGAAAAATGAAGTTCCTTTTAAGAAGAGTGACACATTGTTAGAACGATAGCACCGGCAAGTCAGGCCATTACTACAGGAAGTTAACCAAGTTAACTAAATCCCGTCAATATACAGTATTGCATTTTTTTACGCGTACATGCTACAGTCAAAATATTTCGGTCATTGTGCATTACAATTACGTAAGAAATCGTAGTGCGACAAGATAAAAACAGAGGCAAACGCGCTTCTCTAAAGCAAAAGGCGAACTTGTACAAAACGTGCTTAGTGTGCATTTGTCATACTGGCAAAGTGCCAGTAAAATCACATCCGTCGTACGCTATCTCTCAGATCCTATACTGACGTAACTGAAAGGGAAGCAACTACCTTTGTATTTCTCGAAAAAAAAAAACTTGCACACCGTAAAAACCTGCGGGCGCTATGCGGTTCGATCACAAGTGTATATGGCGAAATCAAGGATGGTATACGAGCGTCCATCTCAAGCTGCAACAGAAAGGTTTCTGAATTTAAAGTGTTAAGGCAAACAAAAAGCAGAATGATGTATTAGGAGAGTTGAAGGAAAATTTAATCTGAAGGAGGTGGTGATTAATACAACAGAGAGACTGCCATGCGGAAACCAATATCTGGAGCCAGGCCTACCAGTTATACGCACGTTATATATGTCATACACATCGGTTGTGCCTGCTATTTTAATTTGAACTCAGCGAGAAATTGTGATACCTAAACACAGATAAAAAAAAGTACAGCACAAGGCTTGCAATCGATCACGCCAACATGACTGAACGCAGCATCCCTCCCAGAAATCTTCAATAAATGGCAAGTGGCTCCATGTGTCAGAAAAGTGAACTGCTGGGCTAGTTGGGTATCCGACATAATGAGCGAGTTTTGCGCCAAAAGCACACACATAAGAAAGGAGACAACACGGGTGCTTGTGTTGTCTCCTTTCTTGTGGGTGTCTGGTTTTGGCGCAAAACTCGTTAACTATGGCTCCATGGGGCTTCTCCAAATTTCTTCGCCTGGCACTTCCTTTCTTTCTGGATTATTTTGTTTTCTTTACTTTTCCGTAATATTCATTGAATTGTAAGGTAAAGTAGAAAGTAACTTATCCCAGTACGCAGGGTATGTAAAAAAACGAAATAAAGATAAAACAAGAAATTATAATGTGTTTCCTTTGATTATGCTAATCTTTTTAATACCGGCAATAGGATTGTCGCAGAGAAAATATCTTAAGGTTACACAATCAAAGATTACTTCGGTGCTTCGGTTAATGCAATCCTCTTCAATTTAAAACATTACTTCGGTTAATGCAATCCTTCTCAATTTTAGCCTCATACGTTCTCAGGCAGGTGCGCGTGCCCTAAATGTTTACAAAGGATGAAAGCAGGAACAGTGGATGAAATGAAACGTGCCGAGAAAGTGAATTAACTTGGTGAGAATTCACTCGGGGCCCCAGAAGCCAGGGGCGGTTTGCGCGAACATTTAATACCGAACATAATAACGAATTTAAGAACGCCTTCTAGCGCGGACTAGGAGTTCACTCAAGCCGCCCCAGATTGCTGCAGTTCCGTCCACGTGCCCCGGCCAACACGTGGCGCGCAATCAGCGAAAATATGAAACGTGTTCACCATGGCACCGGGCCACTTGCAAAGTACTCGTTACTCCGATGGAATTTTGGCACACAAACAGTCCCACAAAGAATTTTGGATATATTACATGGCAAAGCAGCCTAATTATGCTCATTAATACCGATGGCCCAGAAATCGCGCTTGTGCGAGGCGACCGGTTGATTGCTGTTCCGATCGCATAATATTTTCGACGCTCTGCGCATCGCTCAACTTTCAATAGCCACGACGCTGTGAATGTCGGAAAGTGTGGCCTAGCGAGGTAGTAGAAGTGCTGACAACCGCGTTTTTGCATGGCGCATTCCTTGCATGGCGCGTTTAATATGGTCGTTGGTAAATCACATATTGAACCATTCATAGCGCCGATATTGAATCGCTTGCCTTTGTCTTATTGAGCCGCTTATACGCGATACCGCAAATCGAATTGCTTCGTAAATTGCAGCGAAGATACTCGGACCGTGGCTACACCCGTCACTGTCAGAAAAAGCAATTCGTGTACGAGTAATGTACTTGAAGTGCACCGGTGTAAGAGACCGCTTATAGTGTTCCTTTGCAAGTGGGCGGTAAGCATGAACTAGATGGTATTTCAGAGCTCAACCAGGTCTTTGTTAAGGCAATGATGGTGAAACAAGATGAACTGACGTTGGAGAAAAATTCGTTCGCCTTTGTGTGTAATCCATGAACATTCTGATAGAAAAGTCTCACATCACTGATGCTTCTTTTCATCTCGCTGAACGTTTTTCAGTATGATGGTATTAAAGTTCACCTCTGAAGGGCTTGTAGAAGCAAAAGCGCGGCCACAGTGAAGGATTCCTTATACTCTGATAGCAGTTCTCATTAACAGACACATGAAATGACGCGTAGGAATCGTGCTTGATTTTTAGTCGAGTGTAGCACAGGGGTTTTGCGCAAACTGCTGATAGGCAAGCGATGGGTGTCAAGCGCAAGCTTTGTCACAAAGATAGCCCGAGGGCGCACAGAGCGAGAAGCACAAATAATACCAGCGGTGTCAGAGCAGCGAGCCCTCAGTGTTAATTTCACTTCAACGTTGGCTGAGTGGCAGGTGACAGGTCCACTGAAGCAGGTAGGCACAGCAACTGGTCAGCAGCGGGGGCCTTCGACGAAGCAGGCCGATCCAGTGCAGGAGGTATGCGCGGCAGTTGTCTTCGGCGAAGCCGTCCGCACAGCATTCGTTGTTGCCCTGGTTACGGGTGTGCCGACGGCCCAGCAGCAAAAGTGGGCGATGAGGGCTTGCGCTCTTTGGCACGCTTGTCTCGTAGAACGCGCACCTCGGCTCGAAGAGCACCCGTAGCTTCGGCTTGCTGCGCGGATGCCGGCGCGCTTTCTCTGTGCAACCGTGCGTTACCATTCCGCAGCTGCACCACCGCATCGCTGAGGTATATGATATTCCCTCAAGCGCCTGAAGGAGAAGGCCGCGAAGGGTAGTCAGGTCAACGACAGCATCGGAATTTGTCGCGACGCGAGACGCGGCCACCGATGGAGAGGCTAGCGTGTTGACGCCGCTAAGCCTAAACAGCAGAATTGGCGGCCTTCTGGCACAAGTTGAAAGTGAATGACTTACTCGACTTAATTATTATATTATTATTATTATTATTATTATCATTATTATTATTCACAGCTGATAACAAGCGATATGAAGAAAAAGAAGGCTTCGTTTGAATTTAGGCTTGGACAAAACTAAGAAAAGGAGCTGAATTTTCTATGACTTCTTTCTTTAAGACGTGATCTAATTGATGCGTGAAGTGAATTACTAAACTGCTTTCAAGTGCGTCTGTTAACCCTTTGTGATGAAACACTTGCTAGTACATGGGCAGTCTGCTACATTTAGTAGGAAATATTTCTGCAGAGAAAATCATTGGACCAATTCTAGAATGTATTTTATCATTTAACAATGTCATTAGAAGTCTACGAAAAAATAACTTCGACATTTACTAAACATATTGATTTTACCACCAAGCGTGGGAAAAATTGGGTCTAGACTTGACGGAAATCCGCAAATATGGTAATAGTGATGATAATGGGGCGCTGGTATTCAAGTGGCAGCATGGCGATAAATGTGTCTTCGAAAGCTTTCGCTACAAAAAAACAAAACAAAACAAAAAGAAATTTTTGTTAGAGCCAGATCAAGACCCTTCCAAAAGAAAAAGAAAGGAGAGAGGGAGAGACAACAACACAGGAACATGAAAGTGCGTGGTCGCTTTCTTCGCAAAGCTCCACAATAAGCGAACGCAACGCTATGCAGATGAAGTTTCCAAATGGTTAATACCTCACCAGAGACACTGTCAGCACAACGAGTTTTATGCAAAACATGACAAAGCAATGCGCCTTCTGAGGAGGCGTGCACGAGCGTGCACGCTATGGCTCATGCGTGGTCCCGCTAGGTCGGCGGTAACGAATTGCGAGACTTGGGCAGCAAACCGCACTTTCACATTCGTGGACAGGAACGGCAGAAGTCCAAAATAATGCGACTCGGTTTACGCGCGCAACTTGTCAGACTTCCTTGACAGTGCTTCGTACTGCTCGAGCGCACCACCATGCATTTACAACATCGGTGCTTCCCACAGCCAACGGACACTGCAGACTGCAAGGACAAATTGCTTACCATATTTTAACACCGCCAAGACCGGTCGCCACGAGAAAAGTTACACTTAAGGAATATTGCGAAAACAACGCAGCCACCGGTGGAAGGCCATAATTACGCTTCGCAGAGCGAGTGACGGTTTGGGAAGAGTGTCTTGTCAAGTGCAGTAACATGCATGTGCGTGTCAACTGTCCAGATAGCTTTCTTTTCGTGAAGGACAAATGTGTAAAAAAAGATGCCTGCCGTAGTTTGTAGGGATCTTTATTGCTTCAGGATTGAGCGTACCTTGTAAAAACAGTGCATCATGTAAGCATAAAATATAAGCCAGATTAGGTAGAGATTCGTCGCCTCGTTTTACAGGCCTTCCTCGACGCCGTAAGACTATTTAAAATCAATGGCATAAAAGCTAGCAAGGCCATTCTTCAGCTTTCGTGGGAGAATCATAAATGATGGGTATACATGAAGCACAATATTGCGTCTAGGGATGTATTAAGAAAAATGGGCCGCATTTAATATAACCCGGACCTAGACATCTACGCGTGCAGTATAAACACTTGTTCATGACGCATAAATACATAACATTAAAATACATAATAAGGAAAAGTGCCTGAACTGTACCTCAACTGCTCATTAATAATTATAACTACTGAAAACTCTGGATTAATGTTCAGACAATAAATATCGCAGCTCTAAAAATGTGTGAACATTGGCTAACAATGTTCGAACATTTCGATCCTCAGGAGATATAAGTGCGAAAAATTATTTTGGTATATCCACAGTTAAACAATATAAACACCGGGATGCATGCATCGACGCAGAAAAGACTTACTCAAATCTCCACCAAGAAAATTCGAAGATGACGGGGAAGCGGAATGCATCTATAATGAAACACAGAGCACGTTGAGACTACGATAAAAATGAGGTGGCGCGAGAAATTAGGAAAACAGTAATGGTGCCAGCGCTAATGCTCGAAGCGTTAACAGGTAAGCGGTCGAGATAAGCAAGATGTGTTCAGTTATTGGTGCAAAAAAAATTAAAATTAAAACTTGGGGGAAAGATGGAGCAGGAGTCGTTACTGGCGGCACTTTAGAATATAGAGGTAGATGTTTTAATGATAAAAAAAATATCCGATAGCGATAAAGAAAATGATAGACTGCAACAGATGTATTAAAACTTGATAAGCTCAAGCAAGATAGCTAGGTAGTTATTTGTCACCGCCCCGTTTCAAAGGAGATGCCATCAGCGTATGCCTCCCCTGTGTTTGCCGTGGCTGGGGTGGTGCTCACCCCGATGGCTTGGCACAAGTTGTAGCCCAATAAAAAGTTGCGCTTGTGATGTGGGTTTTCGAACCCAGGTCCACAGCACATAATGTTCTGCCCATTGGGCGCCAGGCTCATGCACACTTCTCTCGTGCCAATCACCTCGTGCCCACGATGCACACTTCCCTCCTGTTTTGAGAAGGTTAGCGCGTGTGTTACGCCGCACAGCAACGATTTGCTTAATAAACGGGCACGTGCGCGTGTGCCAGATGCCATTAGGTCACAAACGTAGGAATAGAACGTGCTACTAATTATCAGCCTTACAATTGACGCCCTCGCGGGCGTCAATTTACATAACAACATGTTAGTTATCAAAGCACCCACGTGAGAGGCGTCTACGCATCCGGGGTGATCGGCGTTTACGCGCGTGTTTGGCGTCTACGCGCGACAGGCAACTACGCGAGGTCGCGGCATTGAATCCCGGCCATGGCGGTCGCATTTCGATGGGGGCGAAATACGAAAACACCCATGTACTTAGATTTAGGTGCACATTAAAGAACCCCATGGTCGAAATTTCTGGAGTCCTCCACTACGGCGTGCCTCATAATCATAAGGTGGTTTAGCGTGTAAATCCCTATAATTTTTTTTTCGTTATCAAAGCCAGGGCGCGTTAGTTTCTCTCATCTATCTCTCGTGGTAGCTAGTGCTTTGAGACGCCAAGTGACACTGCACCGGCTTAGTGATCAGCTCCATGACATTCTTCCATCTTCAGGACCGGTCCAGTTTGTAATGCAACAGGATATAGCCTTTCTTCGCCGGAGGTATCCATTGTCGTCATACTGTCATCGTCTCCGTCGTGACCATCTCGCTGCTGTCGTCCCATATCGTTTTACACAGATATGTTGATCTATCTGATAACCCTTTACAAAACCCCAAACGATGCTGGATGGTCAACTCCCTGCCACATGCTTCTCATAACATCTATTTACTAATCGGCGCCCTGCAGCAGCTGCTTCCCGATCGAATACGCCTGAGGCGAGAACAGCTGTGGAAATCATGCGTGCCATTTACGGTCTCCTGGCTACACTGCAGTAGCCTCGGCTCATCTCCGCCTAGGTCGATATGCCGTGCAGTGTCCACGTGCGTGTTGCACGCACGCACGCACGCACGCACGCACATGCGCACGCACATGCGCACACACATGCGCACACACACGCACGCACATGTCGTCGGCGACTCGAGTTGTCTAATAATTAGCTTCGAATTAGCTTCGAAAATTAAAGCTTCGAATAATTAATCGACAATTGTGCTTAGAGCTGTCGATTAATAATTACTTCTCCCTCACGCTACGATCTGCTAGCCTCCTGCTTAGATAGTAGGGCGACCGCCCCAGAAAGGAGTTGGTCTCGAGCTCGAATCCTGGACCAGGACGAATTTTTAGTGAACTGCGAAGCTTTCTTTCGGAGAAACTCATACGGGTTTCTTTTGTATCTTGGCGCTGCATAACACCACAATTAGACCACAACACCATAATTAGCGACCTTCCTTCTTTGACAAGTCACAGCACCGTAACCACTTCCTACGGTCCAGCCTGCAAGATGGACGAGGCAGATTTGACTCTTGAGGAGCTGCGACACGCGCTGCGCCTCTCCAAACGCCACACTGCTCCAGGCGCAGATGGTGTGACGTACCAAGCATTGCGGAACGTCGATAAGAGTTTCCATGACCGTATATTGGACGAGTGTTATGAAGTATGGAGAACCGGTGTAATCCCTGCTGAGTGGAAATCGTCCGTGGTAATACCAATTTTAAAGCCCGGGCGTCCTGCAAGGCACCTCAAGTCCTACCGACCAATATCCCTAGCGTCAAACATCATCAAGTTAATGGAGCGAACGGTCTTGTTTCGCTTAGATGTCAGGCTAGAGGAGCTGAATTTTTTCCTGATGTCACGAGTCGCTTTCGTCGCCGCTGTTCAGCTCTGGACAGCATATCAGACCTTGTCTCAGCACTCAAATTTGCTAAAGAAAACAAGCACTCCGCCTACATGCACTTCCTAGACATACAGCAAGCTTTCGATTCAGTTCCGCATAAGGCGATGATTTTCGCTCTTGCAACCGCGGGAATTTCGTGTCGTCTGCTCCAATTTGTGCATAATTTTCTATCGTAGCGCCGGATGAAAGTGCGTGTCAGAGGAGTAACTAGTGAATACCGAAATGTGAAGTGCGGTGTTCCACAGGGCAGCGTATTATCGCCGCTTTTGTTTAACGCGATACTCGCCGCGCTTCCAAGTCGTTTGCCTCGAGACACTGACTTCCCTGTGAGCATAGCTGTCTACGCAGATGACATTGCTCTGTGGATAAGCGGCCCTTCGCACCTTGGTCCGCGGCTTCGTGCAAGCTTGCAAAGAGCTCTCAACGCTACTTCGGAGTACTTGGGTGAAGTTGGCCTGCTCATATCACCTCCTAAGTCGGCTGCAATAGCATATCACCCTAAACAACGCGCTCGTAGAACAATGAGCCGACTGTATCTTGACGAAACGCCTATAAACTGGGTGAGACAACACCGTTATTTGGGGTAATTGTGGATGATCGAATCTCTTGGCGTCCTGCCTTTAAATCTGTACGACGCAAATCACACTCCGTCCTTAAGTATGTGGCCGCCTTGAATGCTCGAGGTGCTGGTTGCGACCAAACGGCTCTTCAGGTGTACCAGTCATCTGTACTCTCACGCATGCTGTACGCATTACCAATTTTGAACATACCACCTAGTTTGATGGCCCAACTGGAGCGAGATCATCGCCTTGCACTTCGACTAATGCTTGGATTACCTCGTGAGGCGCAATCTATTGCATTACTTACTGAAGCGCATCAGTTACCCCTGAGGCTGCAAGCAGATCAGAGGCCTTTGTATCATATTGAGCGTCAGCACCGCGCATAGGATGGTCAATCGCTCCTTGATCGTCTGATTCACCGCCCGTTATCTCGCATTGGAAAAATGGCGGCATTATTTATGGATATAACTAGCATTTCTGAACATGCTGCTTCCGATACATCTCCGCCTCCGAAAGGTATCAAGAAACACGTATTCCCCATTTACCTCACAATCCCTGACATGCACAAAAAGTCTGATATGGCTGTTTCGGCAATATTCCAATTGACCCAGTCTCACTTGTTCGAAAAGTTTTCAGATTATCTTCAAGTTTTCACAGATGCATCTGTACACAACGATGGTCAAGGAGCCTCTGCAGCTTTTTACTGTCCTTCAACTCAAGTACGACGTATCTTTCAAATACCTCATCCAACTTCGTCAACAACTGCGGAACTAGCAGCGATTAATGTCGCACTGAAATACGTGCAAGAGGAATTAATTACATCGAAGGTTGTCACCTTTACGGACACCCGTGCTGCTTTTAGCAGGTTACAACGCAGTGAGCTTGATTGTCTACTTGTGCGCAGCATTACTGACTCTGCGAGCAAAATTACATCAAGTAGGGTATCTCTCGTTGCTAAGTGGATACCTTCACACGTAGGAATTGCCGGAAATGAATAGGCTGATCGGCTCGCTTCAAGTTGTGTTCAGAACAACTGTGACTGCCCAGAAATTTTGTGCAAGCTTGATGACGCTCGTCTGCTGATTCGTCGCCACCTACTCAAGCAGCATCCAGATCAGCTCGTCACAAATGGAATGTTCCCGCCCCATGTTCGTGGTCGAGGCTTGCCTCGTCGCGCTAGAGCACAACTGCTCAAGCTGAGGGTTGGTTGCGTGAACGTGCACGAACGTTTATACAGACAAGGGCATGTGCAAAGTCCATTGTGTACGTCTTGTGGCTGCTACGAGACACTTGAGCACATTATATTTGAGTGTCCCGCTTTCAGTGCGCAGCGCATGTCGCTAGTGAGAAACTATCATCTTGGCCTGCGGTGTGCGACACTCGAGGAATGTTTATACCCCAGTGGTTGTGCATCTAAACGTGATCAGGCCCATCGCGCCCTACTAACCTTTATAGAGTTAACTAACTTAGGTTCACGTTTGTAGCATGAGCATTCAACATTTTATAGTAGCGTGACCTTCAGTACCCGGCCCTACTGTGTGTGATAAGTACTGTGCCCTAACGCTCCTTCCTTCTAAGATGGGAGGTGGCCGGTTCAAATACTTTGTAGTGTATATTGTGAGCCGACTACCGGTGAAATGGTGATTACGTGCAGCTATACTTGGCGCCTCGTCGTGGAGAACCCAATTAGCCGCATAGCCAACTGGCCATGGATGTGGTTGATAATTGGGGAGGCTGTTCAGCGCGGCGTCACTTTAATTCCGGCTGCAAAGTTCTACTTTAGTCTTTAGATTTGTCCTGTGACAGCGTTCTACTTTTGTCTTCAGATCTGTCCTGTTGCTCTTCCTGTCCTCGACTCCTTCCTATCTTCCATTTCTGTGTTGCCGTCACCTCCCTTCAGAAGAGTAGGCAGGCGTTGCGCTCCTTCCGGTGGCAGTTCCAGCCTGCTCCTCACTTTCCCTTTTCTGTTAACTGTGTATATGTGTATATGTGTTCAAGACAAATAATAATAATAATAATTCAGGTGGATCACAATTTTACCCTTTCATGAACCTTTTCCATTTGTCGGGATTCCGCAGAACCGATTGGCACATGCAACGTCATACATCTTTGTGCACACACTTTTCATCACCATCCTTCAATCTATAAGGGAGAGAGAGAGTGTGGGTGTGTGAGGAGGGAAAGGCAGGGAGGTCACCCAGAATCGAGTTTCCGGCTTGCTACCCTGCACTGGCGTGGAGGATATATAGGCTGTAAAAACGACAAAGAGCGAGAGGAAAAAAAACGAACAACAACAACAACATCAAAAAGAAAAACAGGCACCAGAAAAGGGGTTCCAATCACAGGCGATCACACAGGCCGGTTGACCCTAAGAAGCGCGGTAGAGCTTGCACGGTCTTCTGATGCGATGTTAAGGTTGCGTCGATGTTTGAAAATTCTTTATTCCGACAGAGGCTGTCGTCCAACTGGTGCAGCACGACGGAAAGCGATAGTCTCTGCACACTTTACATCGCCTTCACCCTCCTTTCCTAGCTCCACGAACATGCAGAGCCTTGCTGTTTTTGCTCAATTAAGCAAAGAGTAAGTGAATATGTCTAAAATTGCTAAGCCAGCACCGAGGCATGTGACACTCTCTATATATGTTAACCTTGCTTACACTTGTTCGGAGTGAAATTGCGTTTATACAATGTATTTGCGTAAAAAAAATGACCACTTCTATGACCAACTTCGGCTGGGTTCAGGACTTAAGCTGTTAACCAATCAGTAGATGTTATAACGCACATTCCCGACAGGACAATAAGTGAAATCACTTGTTCTGTTTATTAATCATCCTTTGCATATTTAACTTTTCTTATAACGTCCCTTTTCCCCGAAGAAAAAAGGACCAAAATACTTTTTTTCTGCAGCAGGTGAAATTCCCCCCCCCCCCCCCCTCGGATATGTTGTAATGGGATAGAAAACAAATTTATTCAATTTGTTAACTCGTCGGCATCAGGTTGAATAAACGAAGTGCGCATTAGCAGAAATGCAGGTATTGCCGGGATGCACAATAATAATTTTTTTTTTAAACCTGCACGTCGAAACTGTTTTATAGTTCAGTGTAGCTATCGGTTTCAGTTGCATTCGATTTTTTATAGGAATGTTACAAAGAAACAGCACTATGCAGTAGACATGTAGAATATTTCTTTACATGTCGAAATGTAGACATTCGAATGCAACGGCCGGAATAATGCGGTAACTTCCAACCGGCATCTTAAACACATTTCTATCTTAAACATCTTAAACAAATCTTATCTTGCTTAAACAAATTTCTATCTTGCTACAAGTTGCATCTCTCGCGTTGATGCCGCTTTCGGATATATCGCCGATTCTACCTGCAACTACAGTGCTCAACGACCCTCAAGCCGTGATTCCGACGTTCCGAGGTCGTTGCTTATTCGCGTTGCGCGTAATTGCGCTTTTGAAGGAGAAGTTTCGGAATCGCACGTTGCGCTGACTTGTGACGACACGCATCCGCAGACGCCTGGAGAGCAAGGTCGTGCACTTTTGTTTGTATTGTGTCGCTTCACCGCTCCCCGGGCTGCTTGACATGATTCTATGCTCGAGACAGGCAAAAGAATTGAAAAAGACAACACAAAATCTCAAACGAAGCTAAAAATCTTTATTCCCATTTAAATGGCGCGCCGATCTCGCCGGCAAGAAACATCGGCGACGGCGGCGCAGCGAAAAGAGTCGGCGTTGGTGGGCCGATGTCCCGGCGCACACTTTTGCCCGAGCACTAAGGTTCAAGGGCGTTTTGATGGCGAGCTAGTGTTCCTGTACAGGGACACTGTGGTGAGCGGGCTCGTCGCGGCATCTAGCGGAGGCCGCGAGAAGCCGGAGTGCACGGATTTCAATTCCGAAACATTATCGGTGTAAAGTTCTCAAGCTATTGATGCGAAAGATACATAGACAATTCCAAAGTCGTGCTTTAGATTTTCATTTCCGGAACTTTGTGGGTTTAATGGTCTTATTAGAGCGTACTATAATACGCTTGAGGGGGACCATCGGCTGGGGCAGCGTATGCTTTGCAGTGAGACGCGCGACGACGAAAACTACTGTGGCGGCGCTGCGATTGAAGTGGATTGGGCCGCATCAAGGTCAGTCATTAGAAACTGCTGGCGATACTTCTCGGAAGGGCCATTCGTACTACTTCGCGCGCTGATGTATGTGTTCAGACCGTCAAACGGTGTTTATGATAGGATTTGACATGTATTTATGCCTTAGAAATGCATGCCTTTCTTTCTCTTCTTTAATTCATTTTTCCTGGCCCGTAAGCCGCGTGAAATTTTTTGTCTGGTCTGTGCTGCAAACAAGGTCGCCGAATTCTATGGGAATGAAATGGAAAAACACTCGTGTAATTCTATTTAGGTGCACGTTAATGAACCCCGGGTGGTGAGAACTGAACAGGGTGCTTTATAATCATATCGCCAGAAGTAAAACATCAGAATTTGTTTAATTAAGAAAAGCAAAAAAAAAAGAAGGTAGCATATCCAGCTTTTCTGGACACGTACCAACTAGCGCCCCAAGCAGCCCCGGCACGAAGCTAGCACGTTTTCAATGAACGAGCGGATTTTTCGCGAACAAGAGCTGCAGCTCGATTATTGAATAAGGCAGGTGACAGACATGTTCTGCAATGCAATACACACGAGCCAAATGCAGTGATCACGCTGTGGCAAGCAATAATTTTGTTCCCAGAGTGGTTAAAGATTCAGAAATGGAAGCCTATAGAAACGACGAAAATTTGTACTCGATTTTCGAGACGAAAACGGTAGCTGTGATAAAACTACGGCGTCTGCCGTTATAGCCGCTGCAGCGTGCGTAGTCCGGAGGCTCAGCTTTTGAGTGATGCCTACGTCAACTCTCTACACCATGGCGTAATACTGTTCCCAAAAGCGATCTTTGAAACACAGTCGTGAAAGTTCGCGTGGTATATATAAAACCCACGCGTATCCAGAGGATACGCGTGGGTTTGTAGGTGGATCCACGCGTATCCAGAGGATACGCGTGGGTTTGTGGATTTGTAGCCTTTCGCGTGAATCTGAGGTTATCCGGATACACGCGAAAGGCTACAAATCCAGAGGATCGATTAACATTGTGGTGGAGGGCCAATCAGTCCGAGAGGTACCCACGATGCGAGTCCTGGGTTTGTGGCTTCAGAGCGACGGGAGAGCACTACAGACACTCAAGACCCTCAAATCCACAGCCAACAACATAGCCCAAATGATACGTCGCGTGACGTATCGAAAAGCGGGAATGCGAGAAGACGACACCCTAAGGCTGGTACAGGCCTTAGTGGTTAGTCGAATAACGTATGGCTTACCGTACCAAATCCTGAACAGGAAGGAGGAAAAGCAGGCTGACACAATAATCCGAACCGCTTTCAAAGCTGCTCTGGGCCTGCCTAAATGTACTTCAACGGAGCGCATGTTAGCTTTGGGAGTGCACAATACTTTCGACGAACTAAGGCAAGCCACCCTGATGCGACAGAGGGAGCGCCTCAGCTTCACAAAAACTGGTAGGGCAATATTGGCTAGACTCAATATCCCAGCATACCCCATTTATCTCACAGAGCAGGCCGTACCTCTCCCTCCTTCTATGAGATCCAAAATTACAGTAGCCCCAATTCCAAAGAATATGCATCCAGAGTACAACAAAGAAAGGCGCAAAGCACGTGCACAACACATTCAATCAGCCTACTCTAATAACCATAGGTACAACACGTACTACACGGACGCAGCTCTGTATGCAGAGACGACCGGGCAGCGCTACCAAAGGAGGTACGCCCTCGCAGTCGTGAACGCTATCAGCCAACAGCATATTACCGCGTCGGCCACGGCGGGATCCCCAACCTCGGCCGAAATGTTAGCAGTGGCGATCGCACTCGCTCACGCGGAGCGTTCGCAAAGGGACTCGGTCGTGGTCACGGACTCCCAGGAGACATGTCGCATGTTTCTCAAGGGGCACGTGACTGCGGCTAGCCTCGCGATAATCCACAGATCCTTCAACCACCATCATCGCCTACTCTGGTGCCCGGGCCACGCGGGGGTACAGGGGAACGAAAAGGCTAACGCGTTAGCTCGAGAGTTGACTAACCGAGCGACGGCGTCCTCTTCTAACCCCACCCACCCGCACTACCCCTCACAAAATTCCACCAATTTAAATGCCAAAGACATCCTTGCTCATCAGCGTGGAGTCCGAAGAAAATACCCGCCGCCTCACCCACAACTTAACGGGGAAGAGGCCGCCGATTGGCGTAAAATACAGACCGGGGTGTTCCCCCATTTAAAATTGCTGAACGCCATGTATCCCACTCGTTATAGGGCCAACTGTCCTTGGTGCGGTGGCATACCTACCCTAATGCACATAACCTGGGAGTGCACTAAGCACCCTCATAGGCCAAACACCAGTAGGACAATGGAGCAGTGGGAGGCACAGCTCGCCCGCTCGGACCTGGCAGGACAAAAGTCCTTAATTAGCCAGGTCAGGCAGGCGGCAGAGGCCAGTGGGGCCCTGGACTGAGAGGCTCCGACCACCCCTCCTTCAAATCTTTATAATTACAATAAAGTTTCTCTCTCTCTCTCTCTCACGCGTATCACTTGCAGCAGCGTTTGAAGGCGTGGCCGAGTCGTTCAATCGCTCGCACCTATCGTTTCAGCGTCATGCTGGCAGCGATTCGATGCCGTGCTGCATCACGCCTTTTTTTTAACACCACGTAGGACTGAGTTCGACAGTCTTCCACCGGAAGCCGACACACAAAACTCAAGATTTGGTTTCAGTTTTGCTTTTTTCAAGAGGGCTAATGAAATGTAATATTTTATATTTTTGCTTCCTAAAACGTAGCAATGGGGTGCTTATTAAGTCATCGCTTTTAATATCAAATTTTATTGCTTGGAGAACATAGAAACAACCATGCGCATGCCTTTCTGTTACAATGAAAAAAAAAATACTATCGTGCCTTGTAGCATGGACAGACTTAGAAATTATGGACATTGCACCTTCTCCATCCTGTGGTACGTTACAGCAAAATTTACGGCAAAATTACGGCAAATGGGCGAAATTTCAAACTATTTTATTTCTATATAATAGCCGACTATCAACAAGTTTCAACTGTCTGCGCCGAAAGGGTAGTCCGCTGTAACAACATATGAATTTATAACACTTAGTCAGAACATTGGTGGTGCGTTAAGGCCGTGTTTTGGTCGGGGATGGCCGGTTATGTCACACGACAGCAGCAAATGGTTTTGCACCCTCTCGTCAGAGCGCGCATTAACTTGAAGATGCACAAAATTAAAACCCTAAAGTGATTTACTACAGCTGGAGTTTCGAATGGTAATTCCAGAGCGAGTGTCATTCAGTCTGTTTGCACGCGCATGTTTTTGTGAGGCAACAGGGAAGGAGAGGGAATATGTATGGGGGCGCATACCTTGTACGTGCCTGTATTCACCACCTCGGGCTTCCTGATCGGCCACTACTTCGCTTCCATCTCTACGACCCTCTACCTTTCTCCCTCCTACCCTCTCTCTCTCTTTTAACCCCACCCCCTCCACCCTGCTGGCGCTGAGCCGTGCTCCCGCATGGGTTCCAGAAAATCGCGCTAGCCTTTTCTCCTTCCCCTCAAGAACCACTTCTCTTTGCCTGTGTACTTGTTCTGCGCGTGCGACCGTGGTTGTGTCTCAGTATTTGAATATGCGTGCGCAGGAGTGCGTGTATGCGTGTGCAACCATGCGCGTGTTTCTGTGTGCTTGCAGTTATGTGTGCGCGTGTGCGTACATTTTTGTGCGTGTGTGCATGCGTGGGCGCGTGTAATTGTGAATGCGGGCGAGCATGTTTCGTATCTCTGTGTGTTTGCGTTGGTATGAGTGTGTAAGAGAGCGAACGAGCGAGCATTTCGCCGCTTACATCTACTCTTGAGGATGAATGGGATATATAATTTATTTAATCCCATATTTAAATCTACGAGACAAGAACGAATGACATTGCATTTATAGCATTACGTCTTTCTAAAAGCGAAATCAATGCAAAAATGGCTGTGGCTTAGCTAAGGTTAAGCCCAGGATGCGAAGCATACTAGCCTTTATTTTAACGCGACAGCGTTAAGGAGCTCGTGTCGCAGAAAAGCCGGTGTCGTCGGCGTCGGCTCAGGCGTGCGGCGCTTGCTCAGGCGCACATTTCGTTGTCGCGCCGACCGCTGCGTTGCTCGACGCTCACCGCGTCCGATGCGGGGCGCGTAGTCGCTGCGCCGTAGCAAAGCCACCTAGAAACAGTCTCTGTAGCACGCCGCAACCTTCGCTTCTCATTCCAACGAGCAGCTCTGTCTCCAGGAGGCATCTCACCTCGTGAGTGTCTAGCAGAGGCAAGCGCAGCTGCTTATATACCGCCGCGACGTCGCGAACGACGGCGCGAGTTGGAGCCCCGTTTCTCCGCTGTCGTGACGGCACGGTGTCACGTGGTATTGAAGGCGACACCGCCGCGCCTGAGGAGCTGGGTTGAGCTCAAGTAATATGCTTCGCATAAAAAAGAAAAAGAAAACGCAGTTCCCTTCCAATCTGTGAAGAAGTACGACCAGCGAAGCTGTGTATGCGGGCCCCTTAATGGCGAACTGCACCTCCGCCGCGGGTCGGCCGAGCATTACATTATCTGCGGGATCGGCTAACGTATGGGGAGTGCTTTTCGCCTGCTTCACCTCCGCCGTGGGTGGGCCTGGTATTGCGCTATTTTCGGGATCGGCCCACGTACGAGGAGTTCTTGACGTCTGCAGCACCTCCGCCGCGGGTCGGCCCGGCATTGCACTATCTTCGGGATTGTGTTCTACACGCGGACATGATAGTGGGGAAAATAGCTCTTAACGGCTTTACTGTAAAAACAAACAAAAAAAAAATCCCGCCTCAGCCGTCAATATTGCCGCTCCAGATTTCGTCACTGTGGCGCCGTCACCATCGGCACGGCTCCGTGAGCCGCTGCCAAGCTTTTCCCTTTCGTTATCTGCCTGCTCTCGGCGGCCGCGCATTGTCTTGGTGAAAGCGACGCGCTAAATATGCACCATCATTGCGTCATGCATCGCTTCTGCGACCAAGCAAGCTTTCGGCGGCACACGTTGATTGCTATATTGACACTAAAATTTTAAACTGATGGCCTTCGGAAAAACAGCGTGAATAAAAATGGAAAGGCGACTGACCACAAGGAACATGCGCACGGAGCCATACTATAGGTGACATCACAATAGGCTAGGTGAGGTCAGGTTGACATTACAGGTTTGCAAGGATTAACTGAGGGGCTAGTTGGTTCATTATCACAGAAAGCGCTTCAAGTTGTTCGCGCAGTGTGTGTGTGCGGTTCTTCCTTGTGTCCCGTCTTGAAACGCTGTTCTTTCTGTGACTTCACAGATGTTTTTTTTTTCTGCGTTAGTTAGGCTTTCCAACAGCGTTTAATTGAAAATTTTGTGTTCGCATAGCTCTTAGAGTAGCATGTTTAATCCAAATTTCTTCGCTACGCTAGATAATCTCGAGGACCGGTTCCTAACGGCTCATTTTCTTTAGCCACCTAAGACCGGTTACTGAAATTTCAACTAACGTAGCTTTGTTAATTACGTACGCAAGTTCTCAACTTACTCCACATCCAGAGGTTACCAGTCTGAACACTCGAATGATAAATTGATGTCACAATATAGGTTCAATAGTTTTGTTTGGTGCAGTTAAAAGCAACGCGCATATTGATGCTGCTGTAGGCTTCTTATAAAGCAAATGTGAAAGCTTGGACAAGTTTTCTTCACACAAATCAAGTTCATGAACTTAAGCACATGTGTGCAAAGGTGCACTTCTGCCTGTACAATGGACTGTTCTACATTATACAACAAGCACCTCAGCGCTACGGTACAGCATACAAGGGTCTGAGCGTTGGTGCCATCAGGCGCGGTTTCCTGGCATCATCAGGAATAAAAACAGCTGCCTGTGGCAAAGCATTGGATACATTTTCTGTACTTTGCAACATATGGATCAGCGCAAACATGCACGTTAGAACGAAAAGTACTGAAATAGTAAGATGAGGGTTTTGCTGCATATATTTTGGCTGTCTAATGTTAAGATATAAAGAAAAATACTGTGATTTTGTGACAGTTCATGCTGACATACGTACAGGCACGTGAAATATCAGCTCCGACACAGTACCTGTGGTGGAACTGGCCCCTGGAATACAGGGCTACATTGAACCACGAAATGCTGGTTTGATAAATAGCAGTAATCGGAAAGTGTTTAGCTCTAGAATTTTTGGTATGTCGGCGCCGCTGTGCAGTCTTGGGGGCCCTCTTTACCGAGAGCACTATGTTACAGCTAATATTCAAAGCTACTGTACACTATATATATATTTTTTTTTTTGAGGGGGGGGGGGGTGCTGAGCTTTCGTTAGCGTCTAACCACTGTTAGCTCAAGACACGCTTTCATGTGTTTCTAATATCCAGTATTGCTATGTTCAGACTACGTTCGTAAGGCGCCGATTTTTCGTAACATACGTAAGCGGAAGCGCAACACATATCCAGCTTTTCTGGACACGTACCAACTAGCGCCCCAAGCGGCCCCGGCACGAAGCTAGCGCGTTTTCAATGGAACGAGCGGGTTTTTCGCGAATAACAAAAGCTGCAGGTCGATTATTGAAAAACGCAGGCGACAGACGTGTTCTGGAAGACAATCCACACGAGCCAAATGCAGTGATCACGCTATGGCACGTAAGAATTTTGTTCCCACAGCGGTTAAAGGTTTAGCAATGGGAGCCTATGGAAACGACGAAAATTTGTACTCGATTTTCGAGGCACGAACGGTGCCTGTAATTAACCTACGACGTCTATCGTAATACGCAGTGCAGCGTATGTAGTCCGGAGACTCAGCTTTCGATTGATGCCTATCTCGACTCTCCACACATGGCGCAACATTGTTCCCAAAAGCGTTTTTTGAAACACTGTCGTGAAAATTCACGTGGTATCTATAAAAACATAAGCGTAACACAGGGCGAAGCCTCGGAAGCCGTGGCCGAGCGGTAGAATCGCGCGCACCTTTCGTCTCCCTTCGCGGTAGCCGCGGTTCGATTCCCGCTTCGCACTTTTTTTTTTAAGCCGCATAGGGCCTAGTTTTATAGTCTGTCACTAGATGGCAGAAACACAAAATCCAATATTTGCTTTCGGTTCTGGTTTTGCAGCGTTGCAGTTTCTTTTTTTTTTTTAGAAGCCGCATAGGACTTAGTTTTACAGTCTCCCAACAGATGGCAGAAACACAAAGCTCATGGTTTGCTTTCGGTTCTAGTTTTCCAGTGGTTCTCTTGAAATATTATGTTTTCTATTTTCCTTCCTAAAACATAGCAGTGTTGTGTTCATTAGTTAGGTCACCGCATTTATGAATATTTTATTCATTGGACATCATAACTAGAAGCTTGCGCATAGCTTTGTGTTATGCAAAAAAAAAAAAAAACACTTTAGTGCTTTGTAGCGTGGAACCTGGGAGAACAAAATGGCTATTCTTATTGCGTTCTTCTGGAAGGTCCGTTTTCACGACTTTCGCCTGTCCTTAATGGCACATACTCCGAGCGAATTAGGTCCACCTGGGCCACAATGCCACCCGGTGGCCAGTGCCATTCCTATGCAACATTCGTGCGGAACAAAGGGTCTGCTAAGCTGAGTCGCTGCCCGAACGTTAACTATTTCTAAAGATTCATTCAAATAAAAAATGCGCCAACTAGGAGAAGACGTGCAGCGTGTGGATTAATAGCTACTGTTAATGTGTTGCCTACAGCCAAGTGGTATGAATGTGTAGGTGTGCCCGTAAAAAATCCATTTGAATAAATGTCCCGTGTTGTGGCTGCCCCGGTCGCTCTACAGAGAAGCTAGCTTGGCTAGCCGTCAGTATTTAGGATCAACACATGGCGTCGCTCGTTCGGTGCAGTTGCTTTTAATGCGCAGCATTCGTTGTCGATTGCTTTTAATGCGCAGCATTCGTTGTCGAGTACCCCAGCAATTTGGTAGCAAAATCGTGCAAAATCGTGTCTGTAACGCCAAAAAACTTGACGCATTTCCCATATGAATACATAGGTCTTCATAAAAAGGGTTGGGGTGGCCAACTTGAAATTGGAAGTGCCATCAGCATCAATTTGGGCGTGATACAGGGATGGGCCAAGCTGAATTTGGTAGTGATATGGGAGTGGCCCAACCTAAATTTGGGGTGAAATGGTAATGAGTCAAACTGAATTTGAGCCTGATATGGGGGTGGCCCAACCTAAATTTGAGGTGATATATGGGTGGGTAAGCCTAAGTTTGGGGGAATATGGGGGGTGGGCCAGCCTGGATTTGGGGATGATACGGGGGTGGGAGAACCTAAATTTGGTGGGATATGGGTAGTGGGACACCTTAACCATGGGGGTGACATGGGGCTGGGCGAAGCTGAATCGGGGGTGTAATGGGGATGGGCTAACCTAAATGTGGGATTGATTTGCGGTGGGCCATCCTAAATTTGAGGTGATAGAGGGGTGGGCCAGGCTAAGTTTGGGGCTGATATGGGGGTGGGCCAACCTGGATTCGGGGATGATATGGGGGTGGGCCAACCTAAATTTGGGGTGACATTGGGACCGGCTAACCTGACCACGGCGGTGATGTGCGGCGGCGCCAAGCTGAATTGGGGGGTGATATATGGGTGGACTAACCTTAATTGGTGTGTGATTTGCAGTGGGCCATCATAAATTTGAGGTGATCGAGGGGTGGGCCAGCGCTAGTTTGGGGCGGATATGGGGGTGGGCCAACCTCGATTTGCAGGTGGTATTGGAGTGGGCCAACCTAAATTTGGTGGTGTTGTGGAGGCAGCACAATTTGTATTCGGGGGTGATATGGGGTTGGTCCTACCTAAATGTGGGGGCAATCTCGAGGTCGGCCAATCTGAATTTGGGGGCGATATGGGGGTGGACAAGCCTAAATTTTGGGGTGCGCCGACTCGAAATTTGGACGTCGATTTACGGAAATTCGTGCGTGCATGCACCAACTTGAAAATTAGAGGTGGCCCAATTGAAATTTGGGATTGCGATTTGAGTTTAAGAGGAAGCTTTAGCTCGGGCCCAACTCCGACGCGGCGTATTCAAATACATGTAAAACGCAAAAACGTTTTTATGAGATAACCCCTGGACCGATTTTGATGAAATTTGTTGCATTTGAAAGAGAAAGTTAAATTCTAGTGACTGTTGTAGCGGAATTTCTATTTAGGGCTTGAATTTTCTTGAAACGATTTTCAAATATTTTACCGTTTGAAAAAAATAGAAGCACGATGTTTACAAATTCATAGCTCTGCATAAAGAATTCACATCGCGGTTCTGTAAACGGCATCCATTAGATCATTCAAAGCGGACAAATTCAATATGTCATTTTACATCTTACATGAATTTGTTACGTTGGTTACGACGGTTTTGCAAAAGTTGTATTTCCCTATGATTAAAATTTTTTTATATTCATGTGTAACATATCAATTTTGTCCGCTTTGGATGTACTACTAGATGCAATTCACAGAATTGTATTATCATATTTAGTGGTTGAGTTATAGAGTTGTTAAGTTCATAGTTTCGTTTTTTGAAAATTTTCGATTTTCGGCAATTTTTAACGAAAAATTGACAACCTAACTCAAGAATTCGAAACCAACAGTCACTAGATTTTAAGTTTTTCTTTTAAATGCAACAAACCTCGTCAAATTTGGTGCAGTGGTTGCCGAAAAAAACGAATTCTCCTTATACATGTATTTAGATAGGAGCACTCGAGCTAAAGCTTCCTCTAAGGCTGGGCGAAAAGATAATCGGGCGTGGCCGAATTTAAATTTGAGGGTGGTGGGCCAATTTAAATTTGAGGGTGTGCCAACTTGAAATTCGGGGGTGAGCCTACTTAATGTTTGGGGTGGGCCAATTGAAATTTGGGGGCCTGTTTACGAATAGTCAGACAACACCAGTGGTGTTTCTGCATCTTTTTCATCATCGCAAAGTACGTACATTAATAATTGTTAGCCAATACCCCTCAAAGTGAGCTACCACTCGAGCCTTCCCAGCCCACTGAGCTAATAATGTCACAGGAGTGCTCTCATCGTGACGACTGCGACGTTCATTGTGGAGATCCACAAGAACAAATCGCAGATAGAGCTGACCATTTTCACACCAATGTCATTGTTAACACTACTCGCGCGTGCTAGACGTAACACAAGCCTAAAACGATCATAATTCAACTTTCCATTGCACGCTAGTCGACACGCTCTCAGTGCACTATTTCGCCAATCATTGGATAGAGCCTTGCTGGATGTTTTACTGTCGTGTTGCGTCGTTTTTCACGAAGGCCGTCTCCCGAAAAGAGAATACATTTTTGAGATTGACGAGGCAAGCTAGTATATAACTCATACGAAGCAAATGTATAAACGGTTATAGTGATTTTTCAAAAATCAATATAAATAAATAAGATTTCAGATGGTATTGTTTCGACCGGGCATGACAACGAGTTTTTCCCGCCTGTCACAGTGCTTTGACCGAAAACCTAATCATTTTGCTCAAACGTGTTGCCCCAATACTACATGTGCTAAATGTAGAAAAGTGCGGTGCGTGGTCACAGCTTCAAAGCCAGTCTATTTTGTGTACGGTTGTTGATATTGTAGTAATGTGGAGTTTTCTTCTTTATAAGAGCACAAAAAGAAGAATATAACAGATGGTAGCTAAGCGCGAAGTAAATTGGAAGATCTGAAACCAGCAATTATTTTTAATTTGTGGGTTGGTCTTCTCCACCGGTAGATCGCTGTCGGATAACTTCAAAGAATTTTGTTTGTGTGCAACTGCAGCAAAAACGAAAATAATACCATTTCATTGCCAGGACCTCTATGCCCTCCACACACACAAGAAGGACACCAGATAATTGGCAATATCAGTTTATAAACTGACATTGTTTTACTAGTTTCAGTGTAGCGTGGTGCCTGCGGACGGAGTATTTTCTTAGTATCAGTCCAGTGTTAGCAGTGAGCAGCAGTTCGGTCTACCATTCCCATGAGGGCATACTAGCCATTGTAGCGCTTTACTGTAGGACAAATTAAGTGCTAAAAACTTGGTGTGCCTTGTCCTTTCCGCAGGTCGTCCATCCATTCTGTTATGGTGACGATCAACGTTGTGTCCGTCAGGCCTCCTCCTCATTTTTAGCTTCACCATCGCGAGAGTGGACAGAGGAAGGAAGCTTTCTTCACAATCAGCCCCAGTGGGATTTCACCACTCGTAACTCGTAAGGATGCCACTCACATTTCACCACTCGTAAGGATGCTAAGCACATCCTTATTTTCACAATGACTAGAGTACGAAGAAAAAGTAGAGCGTTGGTCGCTATCACTACCATGAACCCATGTCAATGCAGATATAAGTACGTGCAGGGGCTGAGTATGCTAACCTCTCCGCTACCACCTGCTTCCACCACCTTAGATTTTCCAGGCATACCTGCTTCTTGTTTTCATCGCAGACGCATGCAGGGTAAACGCGGATAACTAAAAAATCTCAGTGCCCTTCCACTCTGTGGAGAAACATGATCTGCAAAGCTGTGTATGTGGGTCCCTTAATGGCGAACTGCACCTCCACCGTATGTCGGCCCCGCATTGCACTGTCTTCGGGATCGGCCCACGTATGGGGAGTGCTTAACGCCTGCTTCATCTCCGCCGCGGGTCTCCCCAGCATGGCGTTACATTCGGGATCAGCCCACATATGAGGAGCGCTGAACGCATGCTTCACCACCACTGCGGGTCGGGCCGGTATTACGCTATCTTCGGGATTTGGCTCTACACGCGGACGCGATAGTGGGGAAAGTAGCCTTTAAGAGGAAGCTTTAGCTCTGGTGGTCCTGTCTAAATAAATGTAAAAGGAGAATTCTTTTTTCTCGAAAGCCACTGCATCTAATTTGACAAGCTTTGTTGCATTTAAAACAAAACTTAAAATCTAGTGTCTGTTCGTTTCGAATTCTTGAATTAGGTCATCATTTGTTTATTCAAAATTGTCAAAAATTGCACATTTTCAGAAAACGAAACCATCAAGTTTACAACTCTCTTTCGGCAATGAAAACTGATATCAAAATTATGTACATTGGATCTAACAGCACATCTAAAGCAGACAAAATTGATATATTACGCATGAATCTCAAAAAATTTAGTAATATGGAAATACAGCTTTTCCACAACCCTTGTTCACAACGTAACGACTTCACGTAAGATATAACTCGGCATATTGGAATTGTCTAATGGATGCTGTTTACAGAACCGCGATATCAGTTCTTGATGTGGAGTTAATAATTTGTAAACTTCGTGCTTGTGTACTTTTCGCACTTTCGAATTGTTGAATATCTTTTACCAAAATTCAGGCCCTAAATAGAAATTCCGCTTCCAATAGTCACTAGAATTTACGTTTCTCTCCCGAATCCAACAAATTTCATTAAAATCGGTCCAGGGGTTATCTAAGAAAAGCGTTTCGGCGTTTTACATCTATTTGAATAGGCCGAGTCGGAGTAGGGCCCGTGTTAAAGCTTCCTCTTAACGACTTCGCTGTAAAAAAAGAGCATAAAAGAATAAAAGAAAACAAGACCGCTGCAGCCATCAATATCGCCGGCTCAGATTTCGTCATGATGGCACCGTCCCCATCGGCACGGCTCCGTGAGCAGCTACCAAGCTGTTCACTTTCGTTATCTTCCTTCCCTCGGCGGCAGCGCATTGTCTTGATGCCAGCGACGCGCTAAATCTGCACCATCATTGCGTCATGCATCACTCCTGCGACCAAGCAAGCTTTCTGCGGCACACGTACAATGCCGCATTGACACCAAAACTTTAAACTGCTTGCTTTCGAGAAAACAGCATGAATAAAAATGGAACGTGACTATAAGGCCACGGGGAATATGTTCGCGGGGCAATACTATTGATGACAGCATCCCGAAAGGCTAGATGTGGTCAGGTTGACTTTACAGGTTTGGAAGGAATGACTGACGGTCTAGTTGCTTCATTATCACATAAAGAACAGCGCTTAAGGTTAGCGCAGTTTGTGTGTGGTTCCCCTTTTGTATCCCGTCGTGAACTGCTGTTCTTTCTGTCGCTTTACAGATGTTCCTTTTATGTGTCAGTTACGCCTTCCAAGAGTGTTTACTTGGAAAATTTTTGTTCGCATGGCTCTTACAGAAGCATGTTTAGTCGAAAGTTTTTCGATTGGCTGCATAATCTCGTGGACGGGCTCCAAACTGCTCACTTTCTTTAGCCACGTAAGAACCATTACTGAAAATTTAATTAACGTAGCTTTGTTAATTACGCAAACAACTTCTCAACTTACTCCGCATCTAGAGATTACCAATCTGAACACTCGAATGATAAAATGATGTTAACATTGTTTGTATCATTTCAATAGTTTTGTTTCGTGCAGTTAAAAGCAGCCGGCATATTGATGGTGTTGTAGACTTCTTATAAAGTAAGTGTGAAAGCTTGGACAGGTTATCTTGACACAAATCAACTTCATGAGCTTAAGCGCATGTGTCAAACCTTGCACGACTGCCTTTACAGCCGATTCTCATATATTACACAAGACGCACCTCAGCGTTACGGTACATCCCACAAGGTGTGCGAGAACATTGTGCGCGCTCCCGATTAGGTTCCTGAGTGTTGGTGGCATCAGGCTCGGTTTCCTGGCATCATATGGAATAAAAACTGTTGCCTGGAGGAAAGCATAGGGTACATTTTCAGTACTTTGTAACATATGAATCAGCACGGATGTGTACGTTAGAACGAAAAGTACTGAAATATTAAGATGAGGATTTCGCTGGATGTATTTTAGCTGTGTAAAGATAAGATCTAAAGAAAAAATACTGTGATTTTGTGACAATTAATGCTGACATGAAATATGAGCTCCGACACAGTACCCGTGGTGGAACTGGCCCCTGAACTATTGGGATACATTGAACCACGATACGCTGGTTTGATAGTTCGCGCTTGAATTTCCTGTATGTCAGTGCCGCTGTGCAGTGTTGGAGGCCCTTTTTAAACGACAAGCACTATTTTTCAGCTAATATTGAAAGCAACTGTATTCTTTTTTTAGGGGGGAGGCTTTTTTTAGCGTCTAACCACAGTTCCAGAGTTATCAGTTAGCTCAAGATGCGCCTGCATGTGTTTCTAACATCCAGTATGTTGTCACGGATTCAATAGCGAAAGAGCGTTATCTTATCAGATTGCGCGCGTGAAGCGAATACGGGCCTACATTCGCCGTCACATTTGAGGACCCGAGATTGCGCTGTAATGTACGACCATTTCAGTCTGACGAATTGACGCCTTGATCCGTAGATCGGAATCAGAGCAAGCACTTTGCGCGCAGCCATCGTTGCGCTTTGAGCGTTTTCTTTTCCCGCGCAAGCTCACCTTATAATGACTTATATTCGTGACTCACTCTTTGGAAGTGTTTTGTTCTTGACATCCCTACAATGTGAGAGTATAGAGGCGCTCCTTCTTCATTGAGTGAATACTTGGAAACGGACACGGCCTTTTCTTGCGTCTGCGTTTACACACTTCCCGCATCAATTTATTTTTTATGCCCTAATTTAGGAGGCTGTAGAACACAGCAACCTTTTATTAACAGGACGTTTTAATAACACAGAAAATATGAATGCTTATTAGTCGGCTTTCACCTCATGGTAAGGAATTTCAATAAAGATATCTTTATGGTAATTAAAAGCCTATCCTCTTGACAACGTTTAATCTGAGTTCCTCTTTGCAAGCTGATACAGACTTGCAGGTGGTTCGTATCGGGGCCCTCAACATATGTCTAACCGTCAAACAAAGAGTTATTCCGAATGTTTAATTTCAGGAAGGCGTGTTACCCTCCTGTCTTTCATTCCCGTTCGCAAACACGCATAAGACGAAAGTGCTGCATGAAGAGTGTCGTTAGTCAAAACCAACGAGCTAGCGTAACTCACCTCGCTTATATCGCTGTCATTTAGGATTATATACGAAATATATATATTTTATATTGACGCATCACGAATCCAAAAAGAGCTGTCCGTGACCAGCCCAGCTAGGTTTCTTTCATTTCGTACTTCGTAGTAGCGGCTAATAGTAGCTCACGAAGCAGAGCACTGAGTGTGGATATTGCAGAGAAAGTGTTCTATATACTGTCTCGTCACCCACCGAAAATTGCCCGCCGTGCTACTGGCCATTCCTAGAAAATTGTATATGTGACGCCCAGTCATTTGCAACACCGCAACTTTGTTTCGCGATTGGAGAGTCCAGGTGAGAGGCAGGGTGGTTATGTAGATAAAGACACGCTATTTTTTGCAGTAACAGATGAAAGCATGAATGAATGCCTTCATTTATTGAGAAAAAATAAGACCAAGCATCAGTGGAAGCACGTCTCAGCAGATTGGGAAAGAAGCGGGGGACAAAGAGGAAAAGCTGGAGGCCGGGTGGCAGGCGAAGTCGCAGTTTAGGGGCGAGAGAATGTAAGCAAGAGTTGGTGAAACCAGCTGAATTCTAGTGTAGATCTGTGATGTGGCGAGTAAATGATTGGAGTCACCGCCAAGCATCCGTCATTTGCGGTAGTATAAGCACCCGCCGTTCTTGGTAACAAACGTTTACTGAAAACCAATCTTCGCAATTAATTATTCATCAGCCATACCTCGCCACGTATTTCTTAGTGGCAGGGTCAGTGGATTTCAACTACGCTGTCACGACAAGTTACGACTATAACGTGGCGCTTGCGGTTACGGTTGCCATACTCGTGACTCTTACTATTGCGCGAATACTATAAACATGGGTTTACTACACAAGTTAGTGAACAGACATTTTAGAACCGCGTTTCTCACCTTACATACGCGCAACGCAATCACCATTGCAGCATGTTACGGTGCGCGTCCCTTCAAGACAGAGACAAAAATAAAAGAACGCGTTAGAAGACAGGGTACCGACTTGGGCCTCGTGCCAAACATATCCAAGCCAACAATATTTATTTGATTTCAATACCCTAAAGGCCCAATGCGGGCGTTACGTAGGGGGGGATTCATCAAAGAAACTTAACAATATACAACACAGAATATAAATGGCTGAAGACAGGAATAAACAAGTTAATAAGCCAGGTACAAGTTGACAGGGGAAGAAGTGGTTAGGAACAGGTGCTGAAAAAATGCACATGTAGCAAATCCCACAAAACAAAACAAAAATCGCACCTTCAGAAGTTACAAAACATGCCATCTAACATTCCACGGAACGTTACGGCCCACACGCACACACTGCAAAAAAACGAAAAAAAAAACGCACATCATTGTACAGTGGAATGTTCTAAGTATGGGGGGGGGGGTACCAAAGAGCTGTTTGAAATGATGATGTTCCAGCGATAGCCGCAATGCTAGAAGGAAGCGAATCCCACTCTTCAATAGCCAGGACCAGAGGTGAGTATTTGTGTCGTTCTGTCCGAGCGAAAATGGGTTTAGTCTTCTTCATGTGATCTAGACGAGCCGGTGTGTGCGGCACCGGGAGAAGATGTGAACTTGCGAATGGTGTGTTGCTGTGGTAGAGAGTATGGAAAAAAGATAAACGGCTGAGTTTTCTGCGCATGACCAGAGGCGGGAGACGGAGCGATATTTTCAGTACCGTTACACTTTGATACCGAGAGTAACGGAAAAGGATGAATCGAGCAGCCTTGTTTTGTATAGATTTCACTATGTTAACAAGATAGATATAATGAGGGTTTCAGATCACGGGTGCGTATTCTATCACAGGCTTGATTAGCGCGTTGTATGCGTGTAGTTTTGTATCCTGGTTGGCTTGGCGTAGTCGGCGTTTAAGAAGACAAAGTTTTTTTAAGTCTTTGGTAGTAATCAGTTCAATATGAGTGCTCCAGGATAAATAAGAGCTAAAATTTACACCGAGGTATTTTACCGCCGCTGAAGTTTCAATGATAGTATTATTAACTGTGTGGGCATTAGGAATCGTCTTAGCAGCGGAAGTAAACTTGAGATGTATAGTTGTGTCTGCGTTAATTACCATCTGCCCTACCGCACCAATGAGTTAGCTCATCAAGATCAGTTTGGAGAGCAATGATGTTAACAATCATGCCGTCATTTCTATGCAAAGAGGTTATGTATTTAAACTTCTCGAGTGACAGTCCAATCGGCCACCTACGGGAGCGCTTGAAGCCGCCGGCGGCCATATTGTTAGAGGAAAAGGAATTTGGCTACAGTACGTGGCTGCAAGCACGCGCGACGCAACTGTGCTTGCAGTTCTGCGATGAAAAATCAAATGAGACCCTTTTAGGAAGTATATCAGTCCGGCATTGTGTGTCGCTGTTGTAAAAAAAAAAGAATGTCATGATGGTGGGTGCCTTGTGTTCTGTGTACAATGTGTTGCGAGAACTGAAAAACAGTCGTTTCCTGTTTTCTTCATTCAGTAACCTGCCGCGTGCATCGGCACTGTGATGCCCTTTCGTCGATACGTGGTGCCGGGCCGTATTGACAAAACATGACCTTGAAATACAGTATCCTTATGCCATTTCTTAAACAAATCACTATTTGTGTTAATGAGAATTTTTGCTTTAAACCTTGAAAACAAGAAAAATATTCAACGATAGGTCTCATTTTTGTCTGGCGTTTCAGTTCTAGCTGAAAAGAGTTCGTGAAAGCAAATTTACATTAAAGCTAAGGCGACCCACAATCTGCACGAAGCCGCAAGCCTACATGCGATCCAATGAAGGTAACCTGCCAAAGTTAAAGTCATGCGTCACTGGCGGCTCAAGCAATCTTTACTTCTTTTTTTCGTTTCTGCATCCGTTCTTCCTGCGTCTGTGGCAAAAACGAGAAGTGGGAAGGCAGATAAATGGAAATTGGTGGAGGCAGGTGGTAGCGTAATGGTTGCCCATCTCCCAAATGCAAGATGCTGCATTTGGGAGATGGGCTCGAATCCCGGTGGTTTGTTTGGGAAGACAGCTTTCTGTGCACTCTGGTGACTGCGACGCTCAGAATTAGGCGGCAGCCTGACGACAACGGTCGCCGTCAACGCAACAGAATAAGCGGGCGTGCAAGGTCCCACTTAAAGCGGCAGTACATTCAGAGTAGATACGCTATACTCTTGTCGGGAAAAAAAAAGTGATGAGTAACGAGCGGTGTTGTTGAGCGAAGCTGTAGACCGATAATGTCACCATAGACATGACCACGCCCCAATCCCGGTGCTCAGCGGAAATATACGTCGACAGCATGTCAACTAGCGTGTTATAGATACTTCATTAAGGTCGTTGCGTGTTTGTGTTGTGTCTAGCAGGAGCGAGTAGTGTAAGAGATGACACTGGAGGGAAGGCGGTGAGCGAAGTCCGCGAAAAGTAATTGAGGATAGCCGTATTGAACGTCGACGCCGTGTTGAAGAAAGCCTGCGACTTCAGTTGCTCAGCCGACAGAAAGGCTTGAGTGGTAGCATACCGCTGGGCGTATTTGGTAACCACAGCGATAGACACACACTTTGCGGAAGTAAACAGAGGAAAGGGACGTAGTGAGTTGGCCGCCCTTTTCAAGCTCTGCTTGAAAAATGCATGTGGCGAAGTATGACGCACCAAATAGTATATGCCAACCCAAATGAATCAGCGCGGTCATACTTGCGCGACATGCCATGGTGGCCTGCCACCAGGACATCATGAAGTTGCAGCGATTACAGTTTTCATTGGGTACTTGAGAATAAAAACGAGCACATCAGAGAGGTCCGAGGGATGTTTCTACGGTATAAGAACACATCGCTCTCGCACCTCCCCCCCCCCCCAAGTAACTAAATCACGAATATAAGCTTACGAATAGGGGCATCATAAGATCGAGCACTAGGGCGCTTGTTGATCTTGTTCAGGATGACGTCAGCGTTTCATTCAGCGTTTATTTCTGAGAAAATGAGTTGGAGTTACGTTTATTTGCATCACAATGGTGGGCGTAATCAGGCAAACATTGACAGCATTTCATTAGAGGGTGCCTGACTACTCTGTGGAGATTACGTTTAACAATGACAACAAACACAGAAAGCTTTGCTTACATCGATTCGCACATACGTGGGATCCGCATAATTTTGTGACTATCAATTTAGGTTCTTCAGAATGGCGCTCATTAGCGCAACATTTCCATCCACAGTGAGCATAAGCGGCTGTCGTATCCACAGTAGAATTGATTTAAATGGCTTTAATCCCATGGACATATCTTCGCCAACTTCCGTGGGAATGGAGTCGTCAAAATGGAATACAGGTGACAGTGAAATCAGGAGGTTGAGGAACGGCACGAAGGCGGAAGCTTGCGCATGACCTCAGGGATATAAAATGACTTTTTGAGCAGCTTGGCCAGGGGGCCATGCAATGGTTTCCACGTCTATTAAAAATCCTCCAAAATATTAAGAGGCCGACGAAAATGCGGGCATTTTGGGAAAGGTGAAACCGCTGGAAATTTCACGACAGCCTTAGCCTAAATATTGTCACGTGGTCGTGACGTTGAATAACACAGTAGCAGTACTGTGAACGACAAAACTAACTTTTATTGGGCGAACCTGTGCCCACAAAACAGGCTACACTTATAGCACAACGATAGCGGCGAACACGCTCGGCGATCGTCGAAAATATGATCAGCGGGTCAAGCGCGTCGGCTTCTTTAGAGCAGTCATCGAATGTTCCAGACTAATCGTTCGGACCCGCGTGCCTTCCACAAAGTTCTGCACCATTCGCGTCAGATGATGAAATCAGATAACATAACGTTCGGCGACAACAGACAGCGGATAGAAGCATCGATAACGTTCCAGAAACTTCGGATACATACAGGCGCGTCCCACGCTGTGCGATTACGTTTTTTAGGCTGCGAAACGTGGTTGCCCGATAAAGATAAGTATACGTGTCAATATAAAAGATGACTTAACATAAGAAACCATAACGTTGACAGGGTGGCCAAATTCTGGCACAAATAAATCGGCTGTTGAAGCAGTTAAGCTGAAACGCAAAAGTGCGAAATAAGGCGAGAATGTCGGCAAGTGTTAAAAAAAGGTCAAGTAAGTCCTGTGGCCGACGCCAGCGCTCGGCAGCTGTCAAACGACTGCGCGTGTTAGCGAGATGCCTGGTCGTCAGTAATTACAGTATGATTCAGGTCTGAAATATTGGACGCGGACTCCATCACATTGAATACAGTGCATTCTACGGTGTCATTCTTGGACAGATGGTACCCATTCTCCAGCAATGAGGATGGGAACAAATTGTCTCACGGGCCGGCCGTCACCTTCCTCCTACTGCCAACATTCCTTTCCCTCCATAGTTGCTTAGCTTTTATTGGGTTCGGCTGCTAATCACGAGGTCTCGGGATCGAATCCCATCCACGGCAGCCGTATTTCAATGGGTGTGAAATGCGAAAACCCGCGTACTTAGGGTTAGGCGCACGTTAAAAATCCCAAGTGGTCTAAATTATTCCCGAATCCTCCACTACGGCGTGCCTCATAATGAAATCGTGGTTTTGGCAAGTAAAACCGTATAATACGTTATGTAACATTCGTTGAGGATGTCCTGGGCAGTCGCACAACTCTTGAATTTGAATACAATTAAGTGTCAGGAGTTGCACGTGAGGTCCTTGAATATGTCATCATCATCATCATCATCATCATCAGCATCATCATCATCAGCCTGGTTACGCCCACTGCAGGGCAAAGACCTCTCCCATACTTCTCCAACAACCCCGGTCACCTACTAATTGTGGCCATGTCATCCCTGCAAACTTCTTAATCTCATCCGCCCACCTAACTTTCTGCCTCCCCCTGCTACAATTCCCTTCCCTTGGAATCCAGTCTGTGTATAATAGCTGTGTCTTACCAGTACTCACCTACGGGGCAGAAACTTGGAGGCTTACGAAAAGGATTCTACTTAAATTATGGACGAGGCAACGAGCTATTGAAAGAAGAATGATGGGTGTAACGTTAAGGGATAAGAAAAGAGCAAATTGGGTGAGGGAACAAACGCGAGTTAATGACATCTTAGTTGAAATCAAGAAAAAGAAATTGGCATGGGCAGGACATGTAATGAGGAGGGAAGATAACCGATGGTCATTAAGGGTTGAATATGTGGATAGCCTTTATGGCGTTCGATAGCTGCTAGTCTACATTGCGGCTATATAATAAAGGTGGAACGGCAACATGGTAGAAAATGTGGAGAACATACAAATCCCGCATATATTATTCCACAATAATTTTAAATAGCGTTCTTGCTTCACACACGTGGATAGCCGCCATAGGAGACTACTTTGGAAACTAACTGCAAGTACTGTATATGTCGTACCCAAGGGTGTACCTGGCCTGGTGGCCAGTAAATGTGACGTAATATTGCGAGCAGCTTCGGCCATAGCATGCTAACGGATGACGACACAGACTGAAGTGACTAGCGCAAGAGTGGACAATAGAGAGACGCTACAAGGACAAGCGCCCAGTTGGAAGTTTGCGCTTATCCTTGTCGCCTCTTTAGTGTCCCGTGTCCACTCTTGCGCTAGTCACTTTAGCATGGAATACCAACTAGCCCCCTCTCACACCCTGCGACGACACAGGGACAGTTTGCTCAACTCTTGTTTCGTGACTTTTGTGTCAAGGTGAAAAACCGACATATCCATGTATATGTCCCGATACTTAAGCACATCTAGATTTGCAGCTGCGTCGATAGCCCATGAGTGCGCATTGCCAAGTCGCTAGTGAAATAATTGTGTGCACCTTAACGAATTCGATAAGGGAAAATCAAAATCCATCCACGACGGCGTCTCTAGTTAGGCGCGGTGCGATGTTCGGACGTTAACAATGTATGCCGATTGAAGAAAGGCTGCCCCGATGTGCTTCTGACGGTTAGGCTATCTTCTTTACTCCGTAGAATGAAAAAAAAAGAAAAAGAAAAGGAAAAGAGAAAAAAAAAGAACCGAATCAAAAGCCCAGAATCAACAATTGCTCGTCGCGAGTAAACGCTGGATGACGAGCAATTTCCAGGCGACGAGCGAATACGCTTGATCAAGAACACTGATAACGCCGGCGGGACAAGCATTGTGGCGAAGTTCAATGCACAGGGATAGCTTTTACTTTTTTTTATTTTTGTTTGGTTGACGTCATCACGCGTCACCGCGGGAAGTTTGAAAAGTTTAAGGTGAGTACGCCACGTGGTGGCATTCACGCGAACTAAACCCTCGTGTCCAGAAAAGCTGGATACGAAGCGTATGCGTCTAGTTCAGACTGCGAACGTAAAGGTACCAACGTGCGCAATTCTCGCAAAAATCGTGGGTGAGAGTGTTAAAGGGTCGGCAACATTTACGACTGTTATGTTACGACCGTTGCGTCACAGCCAATGACCGATAAGCTTTCGGCTTTCAACAACCGGTGACGACACTTCCGTCCTCCCGTCTGCAGACAGCTCCGGGCGCGGGAAGTGCTATTCCGCCATTCCGTGCGCACGATTGGCTGTGTTCGTGAAAATTTTTGCAGTGCGCCTTGCGAGACTGTTTTCAGTTCATCTGGCTTATCCGCCGAGGAAATCGATGGCCGCAGATGCGTGCTCCGAACTTCGATGAGTGGTCTCATTAGGTTTTCAAGGAAGCGGAACTGCTGGGGCGACATGCGCATGATGTTATGAAACATCGCAGCGTCACCAACTCGGAGCTTGGCGAAAAGGTTGTGAAAATCGCCGTCCACGGCCCTGTCGAGAAATACTTGCCGCACCCAAACCCTTCTGCGTCGCCTTCGTCGTCTTTGGGCGATTGAATACATGACTATAAGTTTGTTTTAAACGTGAATTTCTTCGATCTCGGCCAGCGCTCGCATGTTGGCAATAGCCATATTGGACCGCTGGTGACGTCGATTCTGCAGCTCCACATTTGATTGGCCTGTTGTAAAAGCCGTAATTTAAGCAGCAGTAAATGTGAACAAAGGTGCCGGCTTAACTGCCGTAACGTTTTTTACAGCCTTTACGTTCGATACGCCAAAAGAGCTGTTACGCGCGTTACGACCGTAGTGTGAACATAGCATATGTTGTCACGGATTCAATAGCGAAAGAGCGTTATCAGATTGCGCGCGTGAAGCGAATACTGGCCTACATTCTCATCACATTTGAGGACTCGAGATTGCGCTGCAATGTACTACGAGCCTTCCAATCTGATGAACCGATGCCTTGATTCGTAGATCAGACTCAGAGGAGGCGCTAGTTGGCGCGCAGCCACCGTTGTGCTTTGAGTGTTTTTTTTTTTTCAGCGCAAGCTCACCTTTTAATGAGTTATATTCGTGACTCACTCTTTTTGAACTGTTTTGATCTTCACATCACTACAACGTGACAGTGTAGACGTGCTACATCTTCATTGAGTAAATACTGGGAAATGGACTAGGACTTTTGCTGGGGGTGTGCGGTTACACATTTAACGCAAACATTTATTTTTCATAACTAACTTTTTAATTTAGGAGGTTGTAAGAGACAGCAACCTTATATTAACAGGAGGTGTTAATGATACAGAAAATTTAAATGCTTAGTAGTCGGCTTTAACCTTATGGTAAGGAATTTCAATAAAGATATCCTTATGATAATTAAAAGCCTATTCGCTTGGCAACGTTTCATCTGAGTTCCCCATTTGCAAGTTGATACCAACGTGAAGGTGGTTCGTATCGTGGGCCCCCGACATATGTCCAAACGTCAAACAAAGGATTATTCCGAATATTTCATTTCAAGAAGGCGTGTTACCTTCCTGCCCTTCACTCCTGTTCGCAAACACCTATCAGACGAAAGCGCTGCGTGAAGAGCGTCGTTAGTCCAAGCGCACGAGCTACCGTAACTCATCTCGCCTATATCGCTCTCATTCAGGCTTAGATAAGATATGCACATTTTAAGCCGACTTATCGTGAATCCAAAAAGAGTTGCCCGCGAACAGTGCAGCTAGCTTTTTTTCATTTCGTACCTTGTCCTAGCGGTTACCGGTAGCTCACGGAGCAGAGCGCTGAGTGTGGATGTGGCCGAGAAGGCGCTCTTTACTGACTTTACTGAAACGAGAAAAAAAAAATACAACGATCGGTCTCATTTTTGTCCAGCGTTTCTGTTTCAACCGAAAAGAGTCAGTGAACGCAAATTGGCAATAAAGCTAAAAGGCGACCATCTGCACGAAGCCGCAAGCCTACATGCGCTCCAATGAGAGTAGCCTGCCAAAGTTAAGGTCATGTGTTAGCTAGCGGCTCAAGCAATCTTAACCTTTCTTTCCGTTCCTGCGTCCGATCTGCCTGCGTCTGCGACGAAAACGAGAAGCGGGAAGGCAGGTAAAGCCAAAGTGGTGGGCTCAGGCGGATCTACCGGGGGAGGGCAAGGGGGGCACTTGCCTCCTCCCCCCACTCTCATGACTAGGGAGGCAAAGTAGGTCATTTGCCCCCCTCCCCCCTTTTGAAACCCGGGAATATATGCAACTAGAGTTCCAACCAAGATCATGCGGGTCTACAGAAATGGCTTGAGGCACTGATAATGGGGTCTAGTCTCTCCACCGGCTGCACATGTAGTCTCGGCCACATTGGTTCTTCAGCGCACTCATCACTGGTATTTATATAGCACAATGAGTCTACTCGGTAACAGTTCATAAATTTCCCCACCTCTGCAAGTCTGCAGTAGTCTTTCAAGTCTTGATCTACACACGGATTCGGGCTACATGGTCTGTAACTAGTGCAATTGAACCTCAATAGTGCAATTGAGGTTCCCAGAACTTTCAAGACTGCTTTCCTTTATTTGGTCGTGAAGGCTGTTCTTGCGGTGAAACTGAGGCAGCACGAAGCGTTCGCCTTCTCGCTGCCGGCGGTTTTCATCACGTCAGTGTTGTGACAGCGAGTGCTCGTGGCCATCGAGTGAGATGTGTTTATATTTGCCTGTACGTGAGTGACAACATGCTTGTCATAGGGGCATTTACCGGTTCGGTGAGAGGTGTGTCCATCTCCCCACAGTCGGAATTGAAAAGGAAAAGTTGGCCATTTATTCGCCGCCTATACTCGCACACACTTGTTAAAGTGGGCTCTGTCGGCTGCACACTGCACATAAATACAACACAACAACTCCTGAGGCGAAGTTTTCTCTCAGAATTGGGCTCACATAGGTACGATTTATTTATTACGTATCCCCTGCTTTCGGGTCTCGCCTCCACGTGCTGTAGCAAATGACGCTGCACCGGCCGTGCTAAGCAGCCAAGGGTTAACCCGCACTTTGCGGTGCGAGACGCCTGCCGGACGTGCCTTGCAAGCCCGCATTGCCGAGAAAGCTATCGCTAGGCTGTCCAAAACAAGTTTAATCTGCCATCACTTGCTCCATTCGGTGTCTGTTGGGGCCGTCCAACCTAACCATCCTTGAAAACACAAAATCAAATCTGCTTTATTGATTTACCGGTATTTTACCAGTGTTGCGATTTTAGCAATTTTTACGTTAGATTTTGTTACTTCTTTCTCTGTTTACGGCAAAGTTTGCTATCAAGTAAACAGTGACATTTTTAGGGGCTTCAATGAACAGTTGGCGGTACTTTATCGACTTATAAGTTAGAAAGATTGTTTGGAAAATGGCCTTCAAGAATGCGCTTTGATATTCAAAAGCCACATGAAAGTGGCCGAAACTCGCTGTACGATGCCTAGGCTCCTTGACCATGATGAACCAATGGTTCCCTTCACATTGGTAGCCTTCACATTGTGAAAGTGCTTCGCCGCACAATGGTCACCACAACCTTGAGGTTGTGGTCATAAAGTTGAAGTTTATTTATTTACAAAACCTATTGAATGTACATATATCAGAATGTGGCTTTGGCACGTAATACCCCATAATTAAATTTTTTTAATGTACATTTAACTGAATATTACAAAACCTACGCGATCCCGCCGCGTATAAACGCTGCGGGTCCAGCGGTGTCACTAAATCCATTCGGTTGATAGACGCTTGGCAAGCGTGTCAGAGAACTAATTTACCAAAACCAAGTGGAATAAATTTTCTGTTCAGATTTAGAACAGAGCATATGAATAAGACATATCGACTGTGTAAAAGCGTAAATATTAGAGCGGCTTAGCTCGTTCACGCGCGCCAGAACAAATCACTTTCTTTTCTCGCGCCTTTAGGACCAATCAGTACTTCACGGCAGCTTTCAACTATATCAAGGGCGAAAATATGTCATCTAACCAGTACAAAGCTCGGGTAATTGTCATTGCCATGTTAACAACATGCGGCCAAGCGCGTTCCACAGAATCTAGTTCTGCTGCCCCAAATGTAGACAAGCACTAAAATTTAGGGATAATATGCAGACTAAATGTACTTTCACGCTAAGAAATCTACGTTTCCTGAGTTCTTTTGAATGATGCTGTATTTGTAACCTTCGAATCTGAAGATAATGAAAAACTTAAGCTGTCATAATCCAGTATGTAAATATTAGAGGTAGACGATCGAATATCGACTTTTCCAAATACGAATCGAATGCGAATAATAAGTATCGAATATCGAATCGACAAACGCAGACGCACATATTTACAGCAGGAATATTTGTTTCAGTATAATTAGGAACATGCTTGAACTGAATAGACAGTCAGCAATCAAGCACAATTAAGATCGCTTTAAACACAAGGTCACAACAGTCATAAAAAGAATACACGAATAGCCGCTTGACACCTTTGAGCATGGTGGCAAACAAGCTTTCCAAGAATGACAGACATATGGAGCTGACCAACTTTTCAAAAACGCATAACGAATAGTTGTTGAAAAAATATCAGAAGCTATGGAAAATAAAATAAAACGCTAAGCAGGTATTTGTGTGCTCTAGAAAGAATACAGAGTCTTTTACAAGAAAAAACATCACTGGTTGTAACGAAAGAGATAAAACTCCTACATGTCTAGGATGAAAGAAATACTAATTAGTAGGCCATAAGCACAATATAGCCAGGTGTCAAGTATTGGACGAAAAGAAAGGTAACCGAGGAGCCCGGTTTTGTAACAACACTCTCACGTATTTTTAGAACCATAAGAAAACTACAGATAATGAAGAAACGGAAATCATAGGATAAATCATGTGTAGCTCCTAATTAAAGCGCAAAAAAAGATAATGAGAAATGGAGGAAAACACAAATTTGGGGGGTGGGGCTGACGGTTAGAGCTGAATCCACAACCTCTGCATTGCAGTGCAACGCGCACGTAATGCGCGCGTTGCACTACAAATTGTGCTTCGGCGACGACGGCAGTTCCTAGGTCCATGCAGTCTTGGGGAATTTATGTATGCAAGCAAGATCTAACCCAAGGAGTGTTAACCACGCAAAACGTCCACCGCAAAACCGAAAAAAAATAAATTGTGGGGTTTTACGTGCCAAAACCACGATCTGATTATAAAGCACGCCGCTCCTTCCCACCCGGAAGGAGCCGGGTGAGAGGGAGGTTAGGGACGCCGCTAACCCGACCTTCGCTCCCCTTGGAAGGAACCCTCTGTGTCGGGCTTTGTGGTAAAGCATGCGAAAAACGAATATGTGCTGCAGAAATCAAAGGAAACATTATATGCTGGGTAGTACAGCTGCCGTTGTTGGCGTGGGGCGTCAATGCGGACAGAGTAGCGGCGGCACGAACTGCGAAGACCACTTACCAATATATATATATATATATATATATATATATATATATATATATATATATATATATATATATATATATATATATATATATATATATATATATAGAGAGAGAGAGAGAGAGAGAGAGAGAGAGAGAGGGAGAGTTGATTTGCCTCCCCCCCACTCGAAAAATAGTTGGTACGACACTGGTGATCGGGGGATCCCGATGCTTTGTTTGTGAAGACAGCTTTCTGTGCTTTCTTGTGACGGCGAAGCTCAGTATGAGGCGGCGGCCTGACGACAACGGTGGCCGTCTGCGTAACAGAATAAGCGGGCGTGCAAGGTCACACCTACAGCCGAAAGTATATTCAGAGGAAATATAGGGCGCTATAACTTAAAACTACTCCAAACTTTTCTATTCTATTTCTGCAATCATGCGTCTGCGATTAGTCAAAAACACATTTGGACCACCCCCATTTCACCTGTCTGTCACGCGACGCATGATATGACCAAACAAAAGAAAAAATGGTTATTTCTGATTCGACGCCTCTTCGCCATTAGCCCTCGGCTATTGGTCAAACGTTTTCGGGCTGCGCCCACTTTACCTACCTCTCACGCGACGTCACAAAACCGCGAAAACTAACCGCGTCAAGGTGACGTGTACGCGTAAACATACATTAGCATGCCGAACAAAATTGAATTTTCTTCCGAACAGCCACAGGCTGCCCCATTTCGAAAGAAATAAAAAATGGCTTTGGCGATCGCTCAGACACTGGCTACTCGCAGCTGTCGGAGAGCATGGGTTTATTTGCTTCTAATAAAACTTTTTGCGTGACCGTACAACGTTTTGGAGCACTTTATGAACTTTTACGACCTCGATCTGCCAACTCTTCTTTGCTGAGGATCTGTTTTAGCATCATTCTTAACCTCCCGTTGCGTGCCACCGGGATTGTCGACGAGCCACCGCAAGCAAAGTAAGGGAAAGCGGACCAATCGCAGACGCCGGCACCACCCTCTTCATCCGGTTATCGGTTTTCAGTGCAGTGGCTCGGCCCTATCGAATCTCTCTCCACTTGAGCGTGCTCCTCGCCTCTTGTGAACCAATTAGATAAGACAAGCCGCTCAGTGTAGGCAGCGTTATTCGTTTTTGAAGCAAACAAAGGTTACCTCCTATGAACGAAGAGATAGTTTGATTGGTCTGTTCAGACAACCCTGCGGGTGACCGCCCGATACTTGCGCTGGCGGTTACGCAAATTCGACGTCAGGAGATTGGAATGAAAACATATTGGAACAGTTTTACGTTAAAGGGCCTATAGTATGCTTTTGTCGACAAAGAAAAAAAGTGATGAATAACGAGCGATGTTGTAGAGTGAGGCTGTAGACCAATAATGTCGCCAAAAACAGGACCACGCTCATATCCAGCTTATTAGTGGAAATGTACATCGACAGCATGTGAACTAGCGTGTAATTGATACTTCATTATGGTAGTGGCGTGTTTGTGTTGTGTCTAGCATGAGCTAGCAGTGTAAGAGATGACACTGGAGAGAAAGCGGTGAGCGAAGTTCGCGAAAAGTACTTGAGGATAGCCACGTTGAACGTCAACGCCGTGTTGAAAAAAAACCTGCAACTTCAGTTGCTCAGGCCGCCGGAAAGGCTTGAGTGGTAGCATAACGTTGGGCATGTTTGGTAACCACAGCGATAGACACACACTTTGCGGGAATAAACAGAGGAAAGGGGCCCAGTGAGTTGGACGGCCCTTTCGAGCTCTGGCATTGTTCGAAAAGTGAATGTGGCGGGGGCGCAAGAAACTCGTTTGGACCTTTCCATCGCATCACGTGTGCACAGTGCCCTTTGGAGCTCCCTGCGCGTCGTCACATTAGCCTCTCGACAGCTGTAATTATCTGTGATCCCTCGCAAAAAGCATTACGGAAACTGCAGCGCTTACCCTTATCCTAACATGCAAGTCCTGAAGAGAGGTAGATAGAATGGTAGAGAGGGGACAGGGCGAAGAGGCGGAGAATGGGCAGAACCGGGCCATTCGCGAAACGAGTGAATAACAGCCTTGCCATTCTTCGCTCGCCATTCTCATACAGAGGGAAAGATGGAACAGGGAAAAGGCGATAGGAGAAGATAACGAAACTCTACAACTATAGATTCGACAGCGGTTGCGGTCAAACTTAAGGCACGGTACTGTACGTTTCTGCTATTTCGAAAAAGTAAACACCATGCTAATTTGTGAAGTAGCAACTGACGCAGGGCGCGCAGACGCAAAGCCGCAAAAAATTACCGTAGGGTATTGGTGGCAATACTGAAATGGCCGCACGTCAAATCAACACTTCTTTGCCTGCCGCAGTAGCTTGACGGCTAAGGCACTGCTCGAGGTCGCGGGTTCAATCCCCGCCACGGGAGCCGGATTTTGACGGGAGCGAAATACAAAAACGGTCGGGCACTTTGATTTAGGAGCACGTCAATGAACACCAAGGTATCAAAGTTAATCCGCAGTACACCACTACGGCGTGCCTCATAATCCGATAGTGGTTTTGCACGTATAGCACCATAATTGTGCCAACACATCTGCCGCGATGCGATGTACCATGTGAAGCAATGACAATGCTCAACCCTCTCACAGGTTACAAACAATGGCGCACAACAACGCCTCAAACAAACACAGCTCGCTGTATGTTGTATGCTACGCAGACAAAGAGCAGTAGTGCACACAAGGTAACATTTGCCATCAATTCACTACTCTTGTATTGCACTATACTATGGAGAAATCATACATTCGCAGTCAGCATTACCGCTAATTAACGTCAATCAAATCAAACAACACAGAAAGCTTCGCTTACATCGATTTGTACACTGCGTAGGATCCACATAATTTTCAGACTGAATTTACATGCTTAAGAATGGCTCTCATTAATGCAATATTTTCATTCGCAGTGAGTAAAAGCGGCTGCCGTGTCCACGGTGGAATTGATTTAAACGGCTTCAATCCCACGGCTATTACATCATTTCCAGCTTCCGTGGGATCGTAGTAATCAAAATGGGATACAAGTGACATTGAAATCAGGAGGTTGATGAACGGTAAGGCAGAAGCTTTCACAAAACCTCAGGAAAATGAAATGAATTTTTGAGCAGCGTGGTCAGGGGGCCTGCTATGGTTTCAACGTCTATTAAAATTCGTCCAAATTATGAACAGAGGCCGACAAAAATGCGGACATTTTGGGAAAGGTGAAACCGCTGAAAATCTCAGGACAAGATTAGCTTAAATATAAAAGTTGACCTAGAAATAAAAAAGCATAACGTTGACAGGGTGGCCAAATTATGGCACAAATAAATTAGCTGTTGAAGCAGTTCAGCTGAAACCCGATGATGCTAAATTAGGCCAGAATGTCGGCAAGTGTTGAAAAGAGGTCAAGTAGGTCCTGCGGCCGACGCCAGCGCTCGGCAGCTGTCAGCCAACTGCCCGTATAAGCGAGATGCCTTGCTGTCAGTCGTTACAGGGTGATATGGGTCTGAAATTTTGGACCCGGAATGCATCACATTAAATACAGGGCACTCTACGGTGTCATTCTTCGACGGCTGGTACCGATTCTCTAGCAGTGAGGATGGGAACAAATTATCTAACGTGCCGACTGTCACCTTCCTTGAACTGCCAACATTCCTTACCCGCCGTAGTTGCTTAGTGGCTATGGGGTTCGGCTGCTAAGCACGAGGTCGCGGGATCAAATCTTAGCCACGGCCACCCTATTTCGATGGGTGTGAAATGCGAAAACACCCGTGTACTTAGGTTCAGCCACACGTTAAAGAGCCGCAACTGGCCCAAGTTATTCCGGAATCCCCCACTACGGCGTGCCTCATAATGATATCGTGGTTCTGGCACGTAAAACCACATAACTTATGTAACATTCGTTAAGGATGTCCTTGGCAATCGCACAACTCTTGAATACAAGTTAGTGTCAGGAGCTGTGCGCGAGGTCTTTCAGTATGTGAGTATAGCCTTTATGGCGTTCGATACTTGCTAGTCTACATTGTGGCTATATTATAAAGGCGGAATGGCAACATGGTAGACAATATGAATAACATACAAATCCCGCATATACTACTGCATAATAATTCTAAATAGCGGTCTTCCTTCCCGCACGTGGATAATCGTGACAGCACACTACTTTGGGAACTAACTGCAAGTACTATATATGTCATACCCAAAGGCGTACCTGGCCGGGTGGCCAGTAAATGTGACGTTATATTGCGAGCAGCTTCGGCCATAGTATGCTAACGGACGACGACACAGACATGGTTTGCTGAATTCTTGTGTCGTGCTTTTTGCATCAAGGTGCAAAACGAACATATCCATGTATATATCTTAATGCTTAAGCGCATCTCGATTTGCAGCTGCTACGGTATCCCATGAGGGCGGATAGCAAAGCCGCTAGGGAAATGACTAGGGGGCACCGTAACAAAATCGATAGGTGAAAGTCAAAAGCTATCCACGACGGCGTCTCTCGTAGACGCTGTGCGATATTCGGACGTTAAAATGTGTGCCGACTGAAGAAAGGCTGCCACGAAGTGCTTCTGACGGTTAGCCTAGCTTGTTTAGTCCGTAGCATCAAAATTAAAAAAAGAAGGGAAAAAAATTGAAATAAAGAAACGTATCAAATGCGCAGAATCAATCATCACTCGTCGCGACTAAACGCTTCTTAAGGTAAGTCATTTCCAGGCGACGACTGGCTACGCTTTATCAAGAACTGTGATAACGCTGGCGGGACACGCATTGTGGCGAAGTTGAATGCGCAGCGAGAGCTTTTAATTATTGTATTTTTGTTTTGTTGGCGTCATCACCGCGTCACCGCGGGAAGTTTGAAAAGATTAAGGCCAGTACGCCACGTGGTGGCACTCACGCGAACTAAACCCTCGTGTGCAGAAAAGCTGGATACGCTTAGTCTTTCGTTTTTTTTTTTCTAGGGGTGTAAACGAAAGAAATTATTCTTGAGTCTGATTTCTGAGAAAAACATGTTATGCTTATCTTATATTTCATACCTAAATGTAATGCCTTTCCCGACTCTACGTCCGCTCAACTAAGCAGCTTCTGTATTATAAACGGCTGCTTTTATTTATCCGGCGCACTATCAAGGACAATAATGAAGCAATTAAAGAAGAGGCATACCTCACATACACCTAGAGATATTTGTAGGGCTGCTGTGTTCGTTGAAGATAAGTGTGGTACCACATTAGGCACCCAATTTTAATGGGTTGCAGACATGGTGCGAGTGTCAAAAAACATCGGTTCGTTGCCTGAATCAAGTTAGTAGAGTTACAGGCTGCCAGAAAATGGGGCGTATATGTTGAATGACAGCTAGGAACTTGTTCAGCAGAGCCGATTAGCACCCGTGCGGTAATACTCTCAGGAAATGGTGCGCCTCCACGCAACAGCTACGACTCTCCAGCAGCACAATAATGTGGAATAAGAGCCCTCACTTGCATATGCCCCTCACCTTCGAGACGTCAAAAATGCTGTCGTGCGCTACGTTCGAGCGGAAACGCCTATTCGATAATTTTTAATAGTGAATTCTGCAGTCGAATACGATCTGAAAAGCAAATACCGTTAGATGAGGCTATATGTTTCTGCTTCATTTTACCTGCTGGCACGTTGAAGGAATTCGCCAGATAAGCCATGGAGATCGCATTGGTAAAGACTTCCCGGTCTCCCCGATTCAGTCTGCGTACATAGGCAATATCTTTTCCCTAACACGTCCAATAATTGCCTTGATTCCATTTATCGGAAAGGCGATTGGTCCACTTGGGGCTTGAGCAGCTTTTAAAAGAAACACACTTACTCTGGTAGGGAGTTTTTACTTTTTCAACCAGTTTGAAATATTTCATAATTTTTCTCTTACATATATGTCGTGAATATATACGTCTACGAACACTGAGATTTACCTAGAAGTGAATTGGTGATCTGCATCTTTTCATGCCACGCAGTTAATAATCCTGGTTTATTTCGCTATAATATTGTTACCTTTGATCATTGTCCCTGATCACTATTCCACCAACAAGAAACGCGCGTCAAATGACACGACAGCAATAAATTTTCTTACGTAGCTTTATGCTGCAGATAGGCGGCTTCTGTCGCAAAAACGGCGTGGTACTTTTAGAGAACAGTGTTAAAAGTAGCAGTTCACTTTTTTTTCCCTTTATTTACCCTAAAGGCCCAGCTTGGGCATTACATAGGGGGGGGGGGGGGGGAGAGAACAGTTGATATACAAAGGTATAAGGCAACGTGCATGTAAGTCGAATATCCTTACACGAAGTCGTACATGCTATGCAATCTTTACATCACTTCTCATTCGACAACATCATATGCCGGTAATTCTTACATTATACAAACAATAATCTTGACATCTGAAAAAATACCAGAAAAAAATGTTGATGTTTCTAATTTCCTAATGGTTCATTAAGTGCTTGTTTGAATATAATATGGTCAGTTATTTAGGCTATATTACTTGGGAGATGATTCCATTCCGAAATGGCTAAGTGCAGACATGAAAGCTGCAATAGTTTAGTACGTGCAAATGGTTGTTCGACCTTAAATTTGTGATCAATTTGTGGGAATTTTCTTTTGGCTGGTAAGATGTGTGCCTGAGAGAATATATTTGGGTGAACAAAAAGCTGATGGGCGAAAGTTAACCGAGAAATCTTTCTTCTAGTCTGCAATGAGATGAGTCTTAGGTCATATATTATTTTGGGGATGCTTGAATGCTGTGAATAGTTGCCTGTAATAAATCGCGCTGCCTTGTTCTGAAAAGATTCTAATTTGTTAATAAGATGCGTTTGGTGCGGGTTCCCTATAAATGAGGCATACTCAAGCTTTGAACGAAGTACGGTGGTATATGCAAGAAGCTTGGAATCACTATTAGCCTGGCGAAGCGTTCGACGAATGAAGCCAATATATTTGCATGCAGCGGAAACAATACAACCCACATGAATATGCCAAGACAAAGTCGGAGAAAGATGAACACCTAGATATTGAAATGATTCTGCAGTGTCTAGAGCCTCACCATTACGCAAGTATGTGTGTTCCGTAATTTCACAGCAAGTAGTAAATCTCATAAGTTTAGTTTTTGAGGTATTTACACTCATTTGCCAGTCTGAGCACTATCTTCCAATCCTGTTCAAGTCATTTTGTAATTTATCACAGTCAGCCTTACATTTTAATGGCCGATACAGAACGCAGTCGTCGGCATATAACCGGATTTCCGAGTCTATACCCTGATGAATATAATTTATATAAATTAAATATAGAGTGGGTCCCAAAACGGAACCTTCAGGCACACCAGACTGAACAGGTTGAAATGACGAACGGACATAATTAATTACGACAGCTTGTCGTCTGTTACTTAAATATTCTTTAACCCTGTTTATTACTTTTCCGTCAAATTTACAGCTTCATTTCAAATATGAGGCGGTTATGAGCCACACGGTCAAAGGCTTTAGCAAAATCTATAAATATGGCGTCAGTTTGTGTAAGTTCGTGAAGGTTAAGGTGAATGTCTGTAGTTAGTTCAAGAAGCTGGGATTCACATGACCGGCCTCGTTGAAAACCATGCTGGTTTGCAAATAGAATGTTGTTGCTAGCTATGTATTGCATGATTTGAGAAGATAACACGTGTTCAAAAAGTTTGCATACAGCAGACGTAAGGGATGTAGGCCTATACTTGTTTAGCTTGTTTTTGTCGCCGGTTTTATATATTGGTATCACATGGGCCAATTTCCAGTCGTCTGGAATTTCGGCGTATCGAGAGACTGCTGAAACAATAGTGTAAGTATAAGAGCAGAATTGTGCTTTGTCATTTTTAGTAGCTCAGTACAAATACCGTCAGGACCAGGACTAGAAAACGATGGAAAACGCTGAATAGCTTTCACAATACCGTCACTTGTCACAGTAATACATCCATAAATGGAGAACTATCAGAAAACTGTGTTGACATATCTAGGGGCTTTTCGTCATTAAATACACTACAAAAGAATAAATTAAGCCGATCAGCAGCATCCATGACAGCAACTGCAGCACCAGACTCAGTGTCAAAAACAGATAACTCTTTTTTAGGCTAAAACTACAATTGGTACCGGATGACACGAGTCAAGGGTGCACCAAAGCAAGTAAAAGCATAAAAAAATTTACTGCACAGGCTTTCTGCGAGAAAAACTGGGCGTCCGCCAGCGTGCGCGCAACGAACCCGCGCTCGCTAGCAGACGACGCACTTGACTACGACAGCAAAATTGAAGACGTCATGTTGTATAACCCATGCCTCAAATATATGTACGTAGCAAAAATGTGTCAAAATAAATTCGCAGGTAGAATAAACCACCATTATCAGAGCGCACGCGCGCAATCGCTCTCGGCACGCGCAGCGAAATTATGTTGAATATGTCGCGAAGCGCGTCTCCGCCCCAATCCAGTTTGCTCGCGACGCAGTCGTACAATTTTTCCACAAGCGGCGCCTCAGCGGGAGAGCGACGGTCGGCACGCTCGACCATTGTCTAGTACACTCTAGTATTACGAAACTTTGACGTCAAAGATGCAGTGACTTTTCTAAAGTCATACATCGCACCATAAAACGAGAAAACCCAAATCAACACACTATCAGATAAGTTGACAGAGCGCGCAGCGAATTCCGATGAGACGAAGTGTTGTGGTGGTTCATTTGTGCCGTCAGGTCTTAGAAAAGAATAACAACATTTTTTTTTCACCTGCGCCAAATCATCCATGTCGAGACACCGAAGCCAGCAAAGATTACTACGTTCTTATTTATTTTTTTAATTTGACTTTTATTCTTGAGGGCACATAGAGCCTCTTGAATTTTCTTGTTCTCGCTACCCGCGGGCTGCCAGAGCCAGCCAGAGTGCATGCGTTTTTCTCGTGTTGCACCGACCACCGCGCGGCGCATTTCGGTGCGCGTTCGTTTTTCTCGGGTTGAGTGGGTTTTGGCCCGGCAGAGCTTTGGACGCTTTCTGGCTAGCAGACGAGAAAAGGAAACAATGGTCGCTCGCCACCATCACTGTGGGGACTCGACGGATTGCAACGCGTTCGCTTGAGGGCATCACCTTCACTTCAATATTATCACAACCTCTCTGGAAAGTCTTTTGTCTTGCCGGTGTAGGATACCAAGCAGTACGCGTATGATTCTGTGTGGACCAAGTGCCTCACGTGTTCTTAGATATTCCTTCAGTAGCCGCATTAGATGCTCAAAGCAGGCAGCCTATTGTGGCCAACATGCTTTACTTTGCGTTGTTTTCTTTCATTTCGGTGCCCCCGCCCCACACACACAAAAAAGACATTGTTGCGGCGCAGCGAATTGTCGACAGCAGGGTGAAAGTTCGATTTTGTTATTCCTTCTTTTGCGGAAAGTAATGGGCCCCACGCATCTCTTCAGTTGCCTGATACTCTTATTATATTATTGCGATAGCAATTATATGGACACTCCAAGCGCACTCCTGCCGTCGCCGTCACCGTCATGTTCCGCATAAAGTCCAAGGGCCATAACATTGTCACAGTGCACCGCATGTTGTATGTGCGAGTGAAAGCGTACGGGAGGAAGGGATAGTGACTCAGCCTTGTGTGCGCAACGGAGAAAAGCGGGGAGGAAGCGCGCCGCCTTCCGATTCGCGCAATGCACTCGAGGGAATGGAGGAAGGGGAGTGGCGGGCCTTAGGATGCTGTGATCTGTGAATCAGTGTTCTGGGGTTGCGCCACATGTTTATTTGCCTTGTTTGACGCAGTATATACAGTGACTTTTGCTTAGATACGTAGCTTTATTGGAGACTTATGCGTACATTTAAATACGTTGTTGCGAGGTTTTGTTTATACATGCAGTGAGCTTTGTTTCCAGTGACACTTTTTTGCCCTTTATCAAGCTGTATCTTTGCCTTTGTATATTCCGTTGTATCTTCGCCTTTATAATGTTTATTTCGCAGAATTGCTGCTTTTTATATATGCTCTTTGTTGCGACTATAGTTTCGGTGAACTCGCTCACAATATACGACCGGTGACAGCTGCTGCTGCGCAATACATCGGAACGAAGGACAGCGACATTGAGATTCTTCCCTGGCCGTTGCATATGTACATAAATGTAAATAATGTTCTTGAATGACAAAATTTTCATTAAAATATTTGTCCTCAACTTGTTCATTTCATGGCCTTTACGTTTTTTCATATCAGCGGCATGCACTGCGTTGCTGGTTTCGAACTGATGTAGTTCTAAAGTTCGTGTGATATTTTGTTTACCTTTAAATAGACAAAAAAACACGGAAGCATTGATATCAGTTATTTTTCGCACAATTTCTGGAACATACGAATATTTAAAAATTTAATTATGGGGCTTTACGTGCCAAAACCACTTTCTGATTACGAGGCACGCCGTAGGAAAGGACTCCGGAACTTTCGACCACCTGAGGTTCTTTAACGTGCACCTAAATCTAAGTACAGAGGTGTTTTCGCATTTCGCCCCCTTCAAAAAGCGGCCGCCGTGGCCGGGATTCGATCCCGCAAACTCGTGCTCAGCAGCTCAACACCATAGCCACTGAGCAACTGCGGCGGACATACGAATATATTCTTTTATGAGAAATACATATTTTACTTGTCTTGACAGTGTGTAGCGTTCAAGAATTCGTGTGCAGCATCTTTGGCAATGGCAATTCAGTAATTATTCTTGTATTTAATATCTTGTGAAATTTTATAAGGAGGAGGCCGAGCTGCAACGTGAGCACCCCCGAACGAAATTTCTGGCTATACGCCACTGCTGTATACACAACTGTACACATCAAATTTACTTGTATAACATTCGGATAACCGCTTCACTGAAGCATAGCTTCACATTGATGTTAACATGCGCGTTGAATCTGCGTAATATGTTTAGTCTCCGTACCTTCACTCCGTACTCACTCGTGCACGGCCAATACGTTGCACGTATGTATGGCCTTCATCGAAAGTACACATGCTGCACCGCTAGTCACTGTAGCTGACTCCGGGTGCTGCTGAAAGCGAAAGTGCTGCTGAAAGCGAAAGAAGCACCACGTGGCTGCCAACACACTCCCTGCGCTTAATGTAATTCAAACGATTCCAGCTTCAGACCAAGAGAGACAAATCACAAGCCCGGTGCCATCAGCCGACATCACCCATTGATAGTGTACGGCCTGTCGTTTGATGTACACCTGCGTCAAAGGTTACGGGAATAAACTTAGTGAACGAGACTGAAGCGTACAACGGTTCTTTCCCTTTTGCGCGTGCGCATGCGAGCAGCACTCTTCAGTTTCCCATTGACCTACCTGTTTTTCACCGAGCGCGTAAGGCGACCACAGCTCGGGTAAGGAGGGTACCGTGCGTGCCGCTCAGACCGCAGCCATCCTCTCTTACTGGTCGAGTTTCCAGCTCCTAAGCGGAATTCTCAATGAGGCATGTCGTTTCGTAGGCAGAGGCACGTGTGCTCCGTCGAAACGGCGTGAAAGTCGAAACGGCGCTTTTTACTTGTCTTTATCAGCCACAATGGTAGCCTGAAGATATTTGTGCTTTCTTTTTCTCCAAGTCTTGCCGAGCGTTTATGGGTTTGCTCTATTTATACTCCCCTATCCATTTCCCTGCGAGACGTTCCGCAACAACGATCGTTTTGCTTTCACTGGTAGCCCCCTTATACAGAACACACTTCCACTATCAAATGCGACGGTTTCTGTTTCAAATCACTCAGCTGAGGACATTATTACGAACTGTCTTCTCCCGAACTTAGTATCTGAGCCTCCCACATGATAACACACGCATCGGCTCTATGTGCCATACGCGTGGTTTCTCGGCGGAGTATGTGCTGCGAATAACGAAAGGTCTGTGCTTTTCAGTTAGATGTTGCGGCATCATTTGTCACCGTTTACAAAGAACAAGAAAGAGAGAGAAGATATCAATGTTAGACAAGGTTCGAGCAGATAATTAGTAGAATTTTTAGTCTTGCTACGGTTCTAGTGGCAAGGCTCAGGCAATTGAGAATCTAGCTTATAACATTGGTACAATAAGAGTATTTCGTCTGCGTCTCCAGCTCTCCTGTCAGCCTGGCGTCCCACGAATTTATTGAATTGCTAGATGATTTGTTTGTAGCTTTGCATGTGCTATTGTCATTTTTATGGCCTCTCTGATTGGAGTTGCTGACAGTCATTTAGGCGTCTATCATTGCAAAGATCTTACGTGACTCCTCCGCTGTTGGCTTCGCCTCGGTGCGCACACAAAAACCTCTCCATCCCTTCAGAAAGGCAAGCATCTGTGGCGTTTGTTCGAACCACCACTCCCACACATTACACATTGTACAACGTGTTTAAACATCTCTTCTGCAGTTTTGAGGGCAATGAATATTTCGTGGCTGCCTGCCAAGGCGATTGCTCGCTTCTTCAGGTTTAGGCGCACACCCTTTCTCTTTTCGGCTTACATCCTACTTGCATCGCATGGTGACTTTCTGCCTTTACGGAGCTACCGTTGCGAGGTTGGTTTTACAAGAAATAGTACGATTTCCCTCTGTTATTGCGTGATGGATGCAACGAAGCTGCTGCCTTCTTCAAACATGCTAGGATGTTTAGATTTCTGAATCCCTCTAGCTGACCGCAGCCGGTGAGCGCTGTAGGAACAATGAAAGTCATAACCAAGATGCGCGCGTGTAGGACGTGGCTGGCAGCGCTCCCAATCGGCGCCACTAGCGTGGCTACGGTGTTTCTTGCTCGTTACGAAGGCGTTTGCTCTTGGCTGTCACTTCCTCTTGCAGTGTTACCTAACTCGGCCCGTTAAACTATTTGCCATTGATGCAGGCGTCGTCCTAAAACGAGTAACCACATGAATGAAATATTTACCACTGCATATCACCTCTGAGGAAGTTGAAAAGCCTCTTAGCGACATGATATAGTGTTGGAACGACAGAAAGCTGAGCTAGTTGGTAAGGATTCATTATGCAAAATAGAAGTGAGGTGTGCAAACAGAACACTTCTCTACTCTTGCGTCCTGTCTGCACGCCTCACTTCTATTTTGCATATAATGTTGTTTCAAACGCATAATCAATCCCTCTGATAGCTGTTGTTAAGTTTAACTCATCTGCGGTAAAATGACATCTTTCATATGCCATCGAAAATATAGCTAGCCTTGCTTTATATTTTCTACAGGAAGTTTTCGCAATACCAGGGACTTTTCCACATGAGATAACCATTCTCCCAATATGGCTACAACAAATTATTGAACGAAAACAGTGCCACGTTCAGGCCGAGGACGTAGTTTTATTTTCTGTTCTGTCTTGAAGGATCTGCAAAGACACACTCTACCATTCGGCCCGATCGCCACCACTCGTTCAGTTCGCACAAGCTGTTACATTCAGCAACGTCTGCCAAACCGATCAGCCAGGATTCCATTGATTGAGTAATTCATTCACAGTATCCACCGATGCCGATGAGAGCGTGCGTCCCGGCCAAAATGAAGATCTATGCAAGTGTTGTGCGAGCTGACCGGTTATTGGCGAAGCGGCTAGATCGATCGATGGAAACGTGAGCGTGCTGCGGTGTTCGAAAAGCCGTGCACGAAAGCTGAGCTAGATTAATACGCTCTCGTGGCGCGGGGAAGCCTCGGAGAAGTTCTTTCGAAAGGCGAGCTCTCAAGGATCTCGCGCCGCCAGGAAAGGTTCGCGCTTAACGAAGCCATTTAGGCGGAGCGCTCTCACATCCCCCTGTAATATAACGGATAATTTTAGTGCGACGCCTTCCCGTAACATCCTGTCCCGGTGTTCCTGATGTGGCTTTCCGGGGCCGCACACGCGCCCTAATCGAAAATAGGGTTCGCGCATCGCTGGAACGGTTGTTGAACCGGAGCCTGACCGCTAGAACGCGCAATGAAAGGCGCGTGCCTATAGCGCCGCTTACGCCACTCTTTTCCACCGGATATATCGCTTTCACCTCCCAAGGACAAGGCGGTACAGAATCTGAACAAAACTATTTTAGTCGCTCCATGTATTCTTATCCATGGCAGGATGTGGGTGTGCGAATCGCTAGACCATTCGCCGAATGACTGCCATTATTTAGTTGCCGCATATTATTGTCAGTGCTGCTCCTTGCATGTAAACCAGTGACCAACTGCGCACAGCTTGGCCTTTCGTCAAAATATGTCTGTCATTGGCATGGCGGCCTCCGCTAGTGGGATTCTACTCGCTATATCGAGATTGGCCGGTGCCTGTTCTTGCTAACCGGTCTAGTGCACAAGCAGCTTTGTAAATATGGATAGAGATTTACAAAGCTTTCTGGTAGTAATGACTGGCCCTTAATCATATATAAAGAGCTTTTAGGCTAGAATGTTAGCAAGTGCACATTCCCGCCAATCCCGATGCTGACATATATTAGCTAAGGCAGCCGGCCACTTGCAAAGATCACTTACGAACGAAAAGCCTTGCGAACTTTGCGAACTTGGCCCCGGTTTCCCATTAGTCTGGCCGTGAAATGCGGACTGTGCTTTAGTTCCGTGAGCGTCTATTCTTCGTTGTTAACCTACTCCATAGGGCAGAAGAACTATCGAGTAGCACTTTATTCACTGCCACATCTTTTACTATCACCATTGGTTGACGCTCTCTGTGGCCCACCATTTCTGTTGCGAAAGCTTTTGAGAACTTGGGCATCGTATCTGTTATTTTGTATTGTCTTACGTGAATTGGACATGTAAACACCACGTTTTCTTCCCGCAGACCTTTAAAGATAACGTCAACCTACCCAGGTATATGAGACTAGCTTGTTGGAGATGATAAAAGCTGTTTGCTTTCGGCTTCATTTGTGCGAGTAAAGAAAAATTAAGTACGGAGCATTCAAACTATACGCGTTGGGGAAAGGGGGAGGGACGGAAAAATCTGCTGCCAGAAAAAGCAAAATAAACACACACAGAAGACACAAGGTATACTGAATCATAATAATAATAATAATAAGCTGAACATACTTCGCCGCCGTATGTGAACGTACAGTCAACGTCGAAAGTTTACGAGGCACAGAATTTGCGAAAGAGCTCATTCTCACGAAGCCTTACAAGTCTCGAACACAGTGCTAAAGTCTGCGCCGCAGTAGAGTGTGTGACCTGCATCGTGATTTATTCAGTCAGAAACGGCATGCTCTAATAGAGTAGAAATTCATGCTTTTACTGAAACCTGCGCGCCATAAACTTTGGAAGCTTGCTGTACAGTAAATGTGGACTCACTTCGAATTTTTTCACGGTTACGAAGAGGATCCCGCATCGCGCACAACGCTATTTATTCAAGTCCTTAAGCATATTCCATTGCACACATTGTTTCATACTTTTTTCACTACTCTATGTAATGATGAAATCTAGTGTCCAGTGTTTCTTTAGCGCAAACAGGATAGTGTAACAACGGACGTCATCATATGGACCCGTATTTATTAAGCAGTTCATACGGGGCGAACGGTTTGCAGCAACAGGCGCCGGCGAATCGCGGCAGCAAAGCGCTGACAGCGTGCCACTGACGGAAGAGTTGCTATGTACCGTGTTAGTCTCTCCCTCCACATGAGTTACACTTATGCAAGTAAGCGAGGGAAGCATTTTTGCAAGTATACTGCATTTAGTTGGTGGAACTTACGCGAAACGATGTTAAGGTGTTCCACTCAGTGAAACTTATGTGAAACCTTATTAGGAGTGACACACAGCATAGCATTAGCAAGAAGCTAGACCAATGGAAAAGCCAACCCTCAAGGATACAGGTTCCAGCTAGTAAAGGTTGTTTTTTTTTTCAGGTAGGTTCTAGTTCGCAAGTGAAACCTATGTACAGCGGGGTTAAGAGTGTAGTGGTTGCAGTGACATAGTTAATAGCACGAACAAGACAAACGGAAAAAAGGCTGGGACAGGATAGAGCGCTAGAATTCAACTGACAAGCTTTATTCAGAAAAACATGCAAAGAAGCCACCCTATTGTCAAATAAATGCGGAGACAGCCGCATAAACGAATGTGCCACACGTTGGAGACAATGAAATGTGCAGCAAAGCCGATAAGCGTCCACAACAAGCTTGCCATTACATAGCGTTCACCAGGTTCTTGTCAAGCTACAGCACTTCTTTATCAGTGAGCGCCAGTGATGGAGCGCTTACACATTCATCAGGAGCTTTTGAAATGCAATACGCCTCAAATATTTCCCTATCTAAACCGCCCAAAAAAGGTGGCGAGTAAGAGTGGTGTGGGTGTTCTTTCTTCAGCGCCACTAAAGCTCGCAAGAATGTGTAGACTGGAGTCAAGATAAATGCATAGATACAGGATACAACGCCCGGAGCCAGGATACATGCACTAAGGAGCATTGCACCTGATTTTTTAACTTCAATGTGGGGCTGGTTCGCAAGATTTTACTTTACTGTGGAAAGTAATCTATTGGACAAACAGGCAGGTGCTTGAATGACCGGCTTATGGAGCACCGGAACGCTATAAACGCTCTAGCAGGCGCTGACCACTTGGCTTACCAGTGCCATAAATGCTCCCCATGTTTTTATAACACGCATGTGCTTAGACGGTTCGCAAGGCAGTTAGATAGGGAAATATTTGAGGCGTATTGCATTTCAAAAGCTGCTGATGAATGTGTAAGCGCTCCATCACTGATACTCACTGATAAAGAAGTGTTGTACCTTGAGAAGAACCTGGTGAATGCTTTGCAATGGTTTACTGCGGGCGCTTATCGGGTTCGTTGCGCATTTGGTTGTCTCCTACGTGGCGCAGTCATTTAGGCATGTGTCTGCACATTTATTTGAGCATACGTTGGCCTCTTTGCATGTTTTTCTGAATAAAGCTTGTAAGTTGAAGTCTAGCAGTTTGCCCGGTCCCACCCTCTTTCCCATTTGTCTCGTTCGCGCTATTAACTCTGTCACAGCAACTGTACCAACACCAACCAGTGCAACTTCCTGCGTTAAGATTGTAGCGAGAGTTTAGCAATTCGACCTCCTCGTTAATCGCTAGCAAAGCGACGGATACTTCCCGTGCCGATATAAACATATTTGGTGAGGGTTCGTATAGCTTGCTACCTAGTTATAGTCAATGAATCAGAGGCCTCACGCTGCAGGGTAAATTCAAGCATAAATTAGGGCCCCGATTTATAAAGCTCTTTTCCTATTAATTTTTTTCCTAAGTGCTCTTAGCCAAAAGCCGGCCGCCTTCACAAATGGATGTCTAACATATCATGATTGCCTCGCATCTGCTTTTACGAGCTGTTCAAGCGAATGAACAGTTCGTAAGAGCGTATGCGAGCTATGCATGACGTCATACATACTATTAGTGAAGGCGACCGCCCAATGGCAAAAAGCACTTACGAGGGAAGAAAAAATCATTTCGGCGGTGTGCCATTTATTGGCTGCCTTCGCTAATATATTACGTTCAACATCCCGTTTTCGTGGCACCTCTTTTTTGTTTCTACTAAATGTGTATGTGTGTAGGAAGGCTGGCATGGTGAGTCATGATCGATATCCTCTTTTAGGCAACTATTACATAGCAAAGGTTGGCCGTCTCAAACATATTGGACACTCGAAAATGAGCAGGAGTACACGGTGCGCTTGGTGAAAGTGCCACCATCTGGGATGCCTCTGACCTGCATTCATTTGAGGTAGGCGACGCATGCTCTCGCTAAATCGAATACTTCTTGATAACTCAACTCCTTAACTAAATGCTAAGAAGCTAACTAAAACTAATCAGTTAAGTAACATAACTTCTTAGCTAAAGGTTGAAGTTAACTCTCACTAAGAGTTGCTGTCTTTAAATGCACTTTAACGTTGTAACAAGGAAAGGTACGTTTGCGGGCCATCCGAAGTGTACAATGTGTAGAATAACGTGTGGTTTACACTTACTTCAGCAGTAGGAGTCACATATAGGCAGATACTGAAAAAGCAGTATCGAGTAAAAAGTGAGAAATGTAAGTAATTGGCCGGGTCTAGTTTGATCTAATTAGTAAATTTAGCAGTTTTGTAAATGAACACATAGCAGTCCGAGACTAGGTGTCCATTTCATTCCAACTTCATTCCGGAATTTCGGGCTTTCATTCCATTCCCATTCCATATGTCAGACTGGCGCCATCGTTCCATTATCATTCCATTCCAGCTGTTGGAAAATGTGGAACGATTTCGGAATCATTCCAACTCCGGAATTGCCACTCCGCATGCCTGGCTAGAGCTTTGTTACCTTAATTCCATGGAGTTAAACCCACTTACCTACCTTACCTACACTTTTTCAATCTTGTCATGCACACTTGAATTAAACGCGCTTTTTCCACTCACCCAGCGCAGGGTAGCTAACCTGCACGAGTCATAGATAACATGCATGCGATTCTTTGACATCTTGGTCTTTCTGTATTCTTATTCGACAAATACAAAGTAGTACATACAAGCGCATACAAAAAACTGTATACGGTTTCTTAACCCTTTGCAGCAGTTTGTGTATTTGTTATTTTTGCTATATTTTTTTTCATTTCTCTTAATGCCGCTGCAGCATTACCGAGAGGCAGGCACGTACCCAGGATTTTTTTCGGGGGGGGGGGGGGGCACCACCTCCATTATCATCATCATCAGCATCATCATCCGCCTGTTTTATGTCCACTGCAGGACGAAGGCCTCTCCCTGCGATCTCCAATTACCCCTGTCCTGCGCCAACCGATTCCAACTAGCGCCCGCGAATTTCCTAATTTCATCGCTCCACCTAGTGTTTTGTCGTCCTCGATTGCGTTTCCCTTCGCTTGGTACCCATTCCGTAACCCTAATGGTCCAACGGTTATCTAACCGGCGCATTACATGACCTGCCCAGCTACATTTTTTCCTCTTGATGTCAATTAGAATATCGTCTATACCCGTTCGCTCTTTGATCCAAACCACTCTCTTTCTCTCTTAACGTTATGCCTAGCAATCTTCGTTCGATCGCTCTTTGCGTGGTCCTTCACTTGCTGTCAAGTCTCTGCCCCATATGCACTGGCAACATGCACTGGGAAATGCACTGGAAAATGCATTGGCACTGGACATATCGCACTGGCAAAATGCACTGATTGCACACTTTACTTTTCAATAAGAATGATAAGCTTCTAGTCAGGAGCTGGCAATGTCTGCCGTATGCGATCCAACCTATTTTTATTCTTCTGTGAATTTCCTTCTCATGATCAGGGTTCCCTCTGATTAATTGCCCTAGGTAAACGTACTCCTTCACAGTCTCTAGTGGCCGACTGGCCATCCTGATCTCTTGTTCCTTTGCCCGGCTATTTATCATTATCTTCATCTTCTGCATAACAATATTCATCCCCACTCTTACACTCTCTCTGTTAAGGTCTCCAATCATTTGTTCTAACTCGTATGCATTGTTGTTGAATAGAACAATGTCATCGGCAAACCGAAGGTTGCTGAGATAATTGCCGTCGATCTTTACTCCTAAGCCTTCCAAGTTTAATAGCTTGAATTCTTCTAAGCACGCAGAAAATAGCTTTGAAGAAATTGTTCCTCCCTGTCTGACCCCTTTCTCTATAGGTATCTCCCTGCTTTTCTTGTGTAGAATTAAGGTAGCTGTAGAACCTCGTAGATATTCTAACGCGAAAGACGAGTCAGTAAGGCGAGAAACTATTTACAGATTATATTTACAACAGCGGTTGCAGCGCTGACCGGATAAATTCACAGCTCGAGCCCAGTTCGTTCTTCCTCCTCTTTTCTGGAGTGATGGCACCTACGCGCCTCGTTCAAACAAACAAATACCTCACGCATGTAGCAATATTTTAGAAGCTTTTTACTTAAGCGTTCTGTACTCCTTGATTACGTAGTGCCTCTACGATTGCTGGTATCTCTACTGAATCAAACGCCTTTTCGTAATCTATATAAGCCACATAGAGAGGCTTATTGTACTCTGCAGATTTCGCGATAACCTGGTTGACATGGATGTGATCCATTGTAAAGTATCTCTTCCTGAAGCCAGCCTGTTGTTCCCTTGGTTGACAAAATCCAGTGTTAACCTTATTCTATTGGAGATTATTTTGGTAAATATTTTATATAATACTGGGAGCAAGCTAATGGTCCCATAATTGTTCAATTCTTTAACGTCTCCTTTTTTTGTGGATTAGTATAATGTCTGCATTCGTCCAGTTTCCTGGGACCCTTGCAGTCGATAGACACTTCGTATAAAGATCGGCCAGTTTTCAAGCATTATGTCTCCTCCATCGTTGATTAAATCGACTGTTATTCCACCTTATCCTCCCGCTTTTCATCGTTTCATGTCTTGCAGGGCCCTTCTGACCTCATCGCTAGTTATAGGAGGGTTTCTGTATCCTGTTCATTACTGTTTCTAAGTGAACTATCGTGACTCCTCTGGGTGCTGTATACAGGTCAGCTTAGAATTTTTCCGCTGCTTTTACTATATCTTCGAGATTGCTGATGATATTATCCTTCTTATCTTTTAGTGCATACATCATGGTTTGTCCTACGCCAGGTTTCTTTTCTACTGATTTGAGGCTGCGTTCATTTTTTACGGCTTCTTCAGTCTTTTTCATGTTATAGCTTCGAATATCAGTTATTTTCGCCTTGTTGATCAGTTTGGAGAGTTCCGCGAATTGCGTAACGCTGTGCGGCCGCCAGTCCCATACAACCGCGTAGAGCGCAGGACTCTGCGATTCTAGACGTACTGGGCTCACTGCGAAAGGTTAGAAAAACACCCACATGAGCACAGCAGAGAAGTGGCTACGTGAGGCGGTTCGACCGATAACTGTAGAAGCGTCATTCAAAACAAGTAATTGTTCTCCACTTCCGGCGGCGATTTCTCTACTTCCTTTTTAAATAAAAAGATGCTGATCCATAAATATTCTCATAAACAACGGTTAACTTTTTTTATTATTCGCTTTTGCTTGCAGTTTGGTTGTTGCCTTGGCTCTCTCCTTTAGTAGATCGCCTAATATCACAACTCCTTGCGATTTTTGTTTCTAGTTGCCAATTATGCACGAAAAGTGCTATACAGTTAGGGAAAAACAGACGAGGTAACGGGCGACAGTCATCTTGCTTATGCGTTTAAGGGTTATTGCAGGGTTTCATGATGGACGCTCTTTCACATTATTTTATTTCCCACCTTATCTAACCCATATCACGAGTATATGGTTCCGGGCATCTGTCAGCGTCGCGGCGAGCCGTAACTCAAGGAAACAATGAAGCAAAGGGATAAGTTAAACGCAATTGGCGTTTTCTCCGGCCGCAACTCGTTCCATGAGAGTACAGACCAGCTGAGTAACAGCCGCATCCCTCTCCTGGTCCCAGGATCAGCCTGAACAAAGAAGGTTGAACTAACAAAAGCAACAGCTATGCGCGTGACGGTTGAATAGATGGTGACAACTGAATACATCTCGAGTTAATCGCGCGGGTGCGGAATCTACGAGAAAACTGTCCTTCACATTACAAGAGATGCCGATAACTACCGCCATCTAAAAGGAGTGAAAAAGGCAGCATAATGCTGACCGATGAACAGCTGCGAAGTCTCAACATTGATCTGGCGGTGCTTTAGGAATGTTTGAGGAGCGGTGGCGTGGGTGGGGAGGGGTGGGGGGGGTGGTGGTATGCCACTTCATTTCGGGGGGGGGGGGGGTCGGGCCCCCCCCGGCCTCCCCCCCCCCCCCTGGGTACGTGCCTGCCGAGAGGCACAATTACGAATTTATGCCTTTCTAAAGGTGGAAATGAGGTGTATCAGACCGCGCCTTGGCAGTTAAGGGCGTCGCTGTCGACCAAGTTATTCGTAGAGAAGTGATGCATATTCAGTGCATCGGTCAAGTCTATTCCGCAACGTAGTAAAGTTGTGTCATACTGCGAATTGTAAAGGTTGCGGTGGCCGATATTACACAATCTTCTTTCGTTTCGGCGGGGCTGTTTACTGGAGTATACATGCCATGCATACAGAATGCTCATTCATAAATCAAGCTTGAATTCCTTACCACATCTTCGCGCATGTGCGTGTACGTTTGCATAACAAGCAAGATATATTGTCATGGCCTAGTAGGACACGGGAAAGTCGGTGTAGAGGACCTATAAAAGCACTTTATAAGAGCAGTCAACGCGACGTCGTCGTTGTCGTCTCTGTTTTCCTACCCGCGGGCTACTTCAGCGTCATTTTCATGGCCTGGCACATACCCGCGGCAACCATTTAGGATGCGGCATTTGGCCCTCAATCGAAAATGCATCGCTGTGGAATGAAAGCGATGAGTCCAAGGGTATCAGTTGATTTTGACGATCATGACCTATGCCGCCATTCACAAAACTGTTCTTACCTTGCAGCTGTTCATAACAGCAGGTGCTGACAATTTGTGATGACCAACATACTATTCGCTCTGAAAGCAGAGGTTGAAAAGGGTTTAGGTGTTGTAGCATCCGCGATGGGCACTGACAAACGCGCCTTACGATCTAAGAACTTTGCGATGTCGATACTTGTCACGTAAGTACTCTCTGCGACTGGCCAACGCTGCGGTTATGATCCAATTATGACACCAATCGCTCTCACTACAGGCTGGCATCCGAACGACGGCCACTGAAGAAACGCTCTAACACAAGAAAAGTTATGCGAATTGAGGCTGTGTGCCGCATAGACGAAAAATTTCGCTTACTATAACTTGTTCGTAAGAGCAGGGGCAGGTTTATCGCGATAGACAGCATATTGTTAGCGAAGGCTGTCAGCCATTGGCAGAAACCACTAACAAAATAAAGGCTTTTGATTCGTTAAAGAGGTTATCAGAAAGCTTTATATCTGTAATTCTCTTTGCCATTCATCAACCAGCTTCGCGTATAACATGTGCGATATCACTATTGGCGGGCCTACGCTCTTAACAATAGTTCCGGTGTAAGAACGTTTTGTGAATAAGGGCACCGGATGTTCAACAAACTGGTTATTCACTGGAAGTTAATAATAAAACCTCATTCATTCATTCAGAGAAAGAATTAGGATGGCCGCAGGTGCGAGCTGGCGTGTGACAGACGGCTTTGTGGTGACTGATGCGTTGAGAAAGACGGTTCGCACAAATTATATTTTTAATGGCTCAAGAGAGAGAGAGAGAGAGAGAGCTAGCAAAGAGAGGGAAGGCAGAGAGGTCGACCACACGAGCGTCCAGTTTGGTATCCTACACTAGGGGGGAAAGTAAAAGGGGTATAGAAATAAGAAAAGAGGAAGGAAGTGATCGCTGTGGTGTCTACTGAAGCGCCGTGACACCAAAGTCAAAAGACGTGTTATAAAACTTACGATATCGATTGAGTCAGAAAATCTTACGCCGTAAAGCAAATGATGTTACGTATATTATCCCTGAATTTAAGAGGCACAGAAGGCACTTGACAAATAATTATGGTAAGAGTAAATAAACCTAACTGTACGATTATGAGTGGCCTCGAGCATCTGAATATGGTTATAATTACATAGTTCTGTGTGCTCCAGTTTATGGTGAAGTAGAGTTGAATAAGTGAAAAAAAATTAACTCAGGGAGGGGCGGGTTTAAGGTTCCAGGGTTAATAGCCAAAAAGCTTCATTCGCAACGTGTTCTATATGAAATAACCAAAGCAAATGATAGGTGAGGTTAATGCCGAGGTATTTGAAAGCTTCGACAGAATGTACTACGTGACAGCCATTGATGGTGTGCGTGTGCCATTGGTGAGGCTGCTTTGCAATGGAATAAGACATGTCGGGCTTTTTTCACGTTCGAGCACAATAACCAGTTTTCACTTTATGTTTGAGTACGGTTTCAGTCAGACAAACATTAGAAAATTTGAACTGTCCTGTATATGACGATAGAGAACACACTTGTCTGCAAATAGGTGGATGTTAGATTGCATAGGAGGCAAGTCACTTATCTAAACCAAGAAAGGAAGAGGGGAGGCGACCATTCTCTGTTCTACACCTGAAAGAGCTTGAGATAAAAAAGATTAGTAATTATTAGCAAAGAGAAATTCTTGGCGACTGGTTAGAAAATTTTTTATGCAGTGCACGACTGTGCTCTGTGATTCTAGGACGGCAGTGAAAAATTACGCCAGAGCAAGGGTGTGTGGGGAAGACGCGCGTGTGTTGCGTGTGGTCGATCTCGCGAGTGAAAGTCGGTGTGTGGTGATAAAGTGGTTTCCGGCCCACATGGGCAGTGATGTGTCGGATCGCGGCAACGCTAACCACAACGAGACGGCGAACGCGGCGGCGCGAGGACTAACCAACCGTGCCGCTGCTACTACAGCCGACCCGTCGTGGTGGTGGGAAACCAAGGACAAAATGACTTCCTACAATGAAATTGTGAAATGGTACCGACTAGAGCGAAGGACTATGCCGCCACCTCATCCGGGCTTGACCCGTAAGGAGGCGGTTTTATACCGACAACTTCAAACGGGGTCGTTATTCACCCCGGTGCTGATGAGGCACGTGTGTCCAAGTGTTTATGAAAGTGATCTGTGTTGTGTGTGCCGAAAGGAAAGAGCCACTGCAGCTCACATCCTTTGGGACTGTGCTAGGAATCCGCATGAAGCTGCAACACTAACAACGATCCCGCCGCGGCTCGAGGCCGCAACGAGATGCTATGACCAAGATGTTCAAACCCAGGCCGTCCAGCAGATCTCGGCGGCCCTCGAAAGGCAACGACCGAGCGAAACCGGAGGGAGGCTGCCACCCCAAAGGAGGGGCAGGCGCGGTCGACCAAAGGGAATAGTGCGGCCGCGGCCGAAGTAGAGGCGCCACACGCCGCGAAGACGTCATGGCCGCGTCACGGTAACGCCTCCCTAACAGGGGAAGGCTAACCGTTCTGTAGGCGTTCAGAACAAAGTTTCGTCACTCACTCACTCATGCAGTCAAGAACAAGTGGCTTTAAGTTAAGATGGGAAAGTATGAAGTAGAGACTTTTGTGAGGCACGTCATCACACGTTTTTTTCAGAATCAAGGTACAAGACATCCACTGAAGCGTTAGTTTTTATAGAATGGATATAATGCCAACAAGAAGCGCTGACGGAGTTTCGCAAGAGACGCTCTGATGAAAACCACGCTGGTTTAGGGAGAAAAAATTCTGAAGCTGTCAAGAATTTTACAATGTGGGGATAAATTTGACGCTCCAGTGTTTTTGAGCAAATGCAAGTTAACGATGGGGGGTGTTAAGATCACGGGCCTTTTTTGAAAACCTAGATGCTTTTACTTGCCTTCCGGTCAAACGATAGCACTTTTGATTAAAGAGACTGCTTGAAAAGGTCTCATAGAAAGATACTCGTTAAAGTCTTGGTGTTAATTAATACTTCTGCGTTAATGTCATATCTATCATTTCATGTGTATATGCGTATTATCTTTCACTTTCTCTGTACGAAGCTTTTGCTAATAGTTATCGGCATGAAATAGATTGGAAAAGCCCCTCTTTTATTTTCCACCGTGTCTAATAGCTCAGATTTGTGCATATTTGCTCAGAAAGCAAAAATATGAAGCAACTAAAAGCACCGCCTTGTAAGAGCAATTTGATTGCAATGCTCGTGCTTCTACAGCAGCGCAATGTCTGATCTGAAATGTGTATGGAGCAATGCTTAAGTAAAATAGAGAGAGTGAAATCGCATTTTCTCGCAATGTTTATTTTCTAATGATGCTAGTAGGTACTTTCGACATTATTTCACGATGCTATTGTACTCACGTGAGAAGTACGGTTCAGTCCTTCATATGCGTCAATTATTTTGTGTTGTGACTATATAGTATTCGTGACTATACTATCCGACGGAAAGGTGCCGCTTCGAAGGATGCTGCTGTCGACTTTAGATAAGGACACGTCAACGGCGCAAATTTAGAGAAAACTGCAAATAGGAAAAAAGGAAAGGCTGCTGAAAACGTGAAAAAATAAAAGTAGAAGTTGGTAATAAGCTATGTTTAAAGTTTACGTTGCACACAGGTCACAACTTTATTCTCTTGCAGAATGTTTTTGCGCTACGCCGTTCACAAGCTAGGCTGTGATGCCAACGCCAAATCGTATGGATGTACGGTGCGTGACGTTAATGCAGTCACACGATGAGGGTGAAGGCGATGTATGACGCTTGTCGAGCAAATAATGGCTATGGGAAATGTGTGCACAGGAATGTACGGCACTTATATAAGTGCATTTAGGATTCCATGCCCCTTAAGCAACGGAATGGATAAGTGGGCTAGTTGGTTTAATTGCATCTTGAAACAGTAAAAACCCACGCAGACGAGAACGAAGAGAGCGGACAGAACGAGATGCTTACTCACAACTGAAAAATTTTATTGAAAAGAAACAAATATATGCGCACAAAAACGTAGTAAAAAATTGGAGGACGCTTAAGCTTCGCCTTCAAGAGTGGGACGCGACAGCGTTCCCGTCGACCCGCCAAGGGGTATAAGAGAATGCGCTACGGCACAGCGATCACTTACGATGCGCCCCGCATCGGACTTAGCGCCCACCTATCACGCGGTGAGCGTCGAGCAACGCAGCGTTCGGCGCGGCAACGAAACGTGCGCCTGAGCGAACGGAACGAACCAAAGAACTCGGTGTCTCGGAGGGGAAACGATCTACGCCAGCTAAACGTCGTGATCGGCACGGGCAGAGAGATAGATAGTGATCTAAACCGGGAGCACGGCGAAGCGTCGTCAGGGGAGAGGGAGTCCCGCGACGCGCCTGGCAGCGGTCCCAATGCGCGCGCGGCGCGCCTCCTGTCGGGGCAGCGCCGTACATTGAGAGGAGGGGGTCTTCTGTGTTTGCCGCAAGATGGCTCTGCGTGTGCGGAAAGCGCAGAAGAAATGCAGAGGAAACGCACTTCGCAACTCGTGTAATTGTGACTTCTGTACGTTACATGTTCATAATTACCGATATACACCGCAGTATAACTTTCCACGGCTCGTTTCGAAGGCAACACCGCATTCACTAGAGGCGCGTTTGCACCGCTTGGAAGCATCGAACTCGTGGCTGAGTGGTAGCGTCTCCGTCTCACACTCCGGAGACCCGGGTTCGATTCCCACCGGGCCAATCTTGGAAGTTGCTTTTTATTTATGAAGCGCCTGCCGTGATTTATCGCTCACGGTCAACGCCGCCGACGCCGACACCCGACGCCGACGACACCGGCTTTTCTGCGACACGAGCTCCTTAACGCTATCGCGTTAATAAAGAGACACGCAGGACGACTGTGCCTGTGTGTCCAGGCTGACGGGTTAAGAAACTTGAATTCCTCATCATGTTAGCAAGACTGAGGGATGGCTTCCCTTTTCTTTATGTGGAAGGCCTCTGCCATTTCACGGGTTAGCTTGTTAGTGCTTTTGAAGATAATCTGAGTATCTTCGGAAACAGGACAACAGCCGCAATCCCTACAGTTGGCGGCAAGATGCGTAGTTCCTGATGAATTATGTGCCGCCAAGTACTCTCTCAGCCTTACGTTGACGCAACGCCCAAGCTGGCGTTTAAGCCTACTTAAACCTTACCGCACTTAAACGGGACCATATACGATATGCCCATCGCACAACTTACAAATGCTTTGATCTGCTTAATATTGCACTGGGGTGGCTTCCTGCGAATACGCAGGAGGAATACGCTTATATACTTTGGTGCTTCAGTGAATAAAAGAGTGGTTCCTAAAAAGTAACTGGAACGCCAATGCATTTCGACGGACATTTTGAAAATTAGTATCTCAGAACTGGTGCTGTCCTCAGCATTCGTTCCAAGTGGATACGCCGTGCGCACTCAGCGGCTATAATTCGTAGATTGAAATGTGTGGCACAAAGTAATGAATTAGAAAGTTAATTAGCGTAGTTACGTTAATTACTCAATTGAAAATTTTGATTTCTCGTAGAAATAATGGCCACCTCATCGAGTGATTTATACCAAGGGTTAGAATTGTGCTCTCTGTCATAGGCAATGTTTAAAAAACGTGGTGCAACAGAAAAAAGAATAAGGCAAAAAAAAAGCACCCTGTATACGAAAATTAAGAAAATCAAAGACCCCGCTCAAGATCACGCCCCTTTTCCATGAAGAGGCTTATGTGATTTGCAGGTATTGAGAGGTAGACAAAGAAAGGTTCGCTTTAAAAAGAAAGAGAAAAGAAATAAAGAAAAGAAAAGCAGCGGAAACTAATTGGTTTATTGTCACATGAAAGTCGTTCCCTACGGGCTGTAATAGCGCACATCTCCAGTGGTATTACTGTCTGGCATGTGGGTTTCTGTTTTTGCGTAATTGATATTAAAAGTAAAGATGCAGATCCTTGAACCTCTGCAAATTCAGGTTTGAATTCGGGGCGCAAGACACGCACCACGTGTAAGCACCGCTGAACGCAAGAGAGTGAACACGTCTAGAATGACAGCTAAGTCTACCAACCCTGGTATGCAGAATTATGAGCATTCCTCCTGAATAAAATCAACGACGGCGAACGTGCTTACGAACTCTGCCTTGGGGATATGTTTTATCCAAGACGTTATTCGAAAAACAAGCGACACTCGGTGCTTCAAAACCTTCCTGTTTGTGTTAAAGAAATCGCAATGTGTTATTAGAAAGCCTTTAAAAGCGATCCACTTTCTTCACAAAGCCCGACACGCAATGTGAACGAAGCACTTCTGGCGCAGATCCGAGCGTGGGTTTGGCTTCTACGCCCACTCAACTGCGCGCTCGAAGGTGGTCTTCATACTGCCAGGGGCTTCAGCCAGATGGCTTCCACACCGAGAACATAAACACGGAAAGAGAGAGACCTTAGTTTCTGCCTAAGCGTTCCCTGGTAATTGGGCTTCTTCGCATTTGGGAGAATGAGCCGTAGCTTACGTTGCCGACAATCACAATTACGCACATTGCGGCCAGAACTGTGTGTTCTAATCAACATTGTTCTCAGCTGCATGGCGAGAGCCTGAAACTTGAAGAAGAAGAGAGAGAGCGCTCTTACTTTATTTGAAGCCTTAATTTTTGTGGGAATTTAACCCGCAACACAACCTAACAAGGAGGAGTAGCAACAAAAAAGATCTCCCTTGCTTGATTGAAACATAATAAATATTAGATAGGGAAGGGGGGTGGGGTGGTTACCAGCGTTCTGGCTAATTCCGTAAGGGGTTAAATCTAGCACTGCCTTCGATAGAGACTTAGGGAACCTATTCAACACAAATTTAATGCCACTTAAGAAAATGCAGTTGTAGCCATTTTAAACTATCATGCTCAAAAACATACTTCTGTAAATGAAAATTTTTATCAAGCAAATTGATGTCACAATGGCGTCTGTTCTACCTTCAAAACCCGAAGGCGTTGATTGCTTCAGCCTTCCCTTTCTTCCGCTTGTGCTCATCAGAAAGTAGGCACATCCGCTTGTGCTCAATGTGCCTACTTTCTGAAGCAATAATGTTACTTATTCTCCAGGTCTTTGACGGCGATAGTCAGATTGCATGACATTCAAAGCACCTTGTAATTGTATCGTACTTTCAGTTTTATGCTTACAGTTGAATGAAAAAAAAAAGGCGAAGGCATTCTAAATTGTGTCGTATATATAATTTCAGTGCATTCTCTGAAAGTTAAAGCTGGTGGGCAACGAGCTCATAAGTGAATTCTCTAACTGAAGCGTCATTAGCACTTTCATACTCACTCCCACTCGGAATCACATTGTATACATAACCTCTCCATCTCTCATCAACCCTATCACCTCTCTCAAAGTAAGACAACGTTGTTGAACTAAAAAGTTTACGTCAATATGAAGTATACAGGAAGATTGAGGCTTCAAATGAAGAGGCGTATTCGAACAAGGAATGTCACATTAAACAAACGTTTCAACAAGGAGATTTTCTTCGTCAGGGCAGCAACTGCTTTCCTTAGCCGAGTTTTTCAGTTAAACTGCTCTTTACACTGCTCACTATTGCGATAGCAATTATATGGAAACCCCCGACGAATTTACGCTGCAACCGTCGCCGTGATGCTCCGTATAAAGTCCAAGTGCGATAACATCGCGGCCGCGTGCCGTATGCTTTAGGTGCAAGCGAAACTTTGCGAGCGCGATCAGGGAAGGATGGTGGCTTGATGCGGCGGTGCCTTTGCAAGGGAGGAAGGCGGGGAGGGTGCGTGCCGGCCTCTCACACAAGCAAGGGGGAGGGGGAGCAGGGCGAGGTGCGCGCGCCAGAGGAGGTTGCGATGGCTGAGCGCAGGCGCGTCCTATCTTGGAGGAAATCTGCGCTGGGATCGAAAGCTAGCCGACCTGAGATAGCTGATGGCTTCGTGTTCACTGTGTTCTCGCGGACCTCGTTCACATCCAAAGCGAGAGGCAGCACGAAGGAGGATAGGCTCGCCGCTGCTGCCACTCTTCATCACACCACCATTCTGCCAGCGGGTTTCCGCGTTAATCGACTTAGATGTGTTCGTGTTCGTCTGTGCGCGCGTGACAAAGTGCTTGTTGATTGATTTAGTAAGCGAATGTTTATAGCAGTTTAGGTACCTGATAAAACGACTAGCCTTACTTCGTATAGTTGTCTAATAATTTGCTATCAGAATCAAAGCTTGGCCTTTCGGGCGAAACTGACTTTTGTCGTCCTCTTCTCTCATTGACTGTGGAGGAGAGTGAGCCACGCGATCACAATTGGACAGAAGTACTGCAACAGAAGCAGTTGCTGCCTTGACAAAGATAAGTCCCGTTGTCTAAACATTAATTGCCTCCTGAGACATTCCTTATACAACCACTGTTCATCATTTAGTACACTAAGAACTCGACAAGACTTGGCCTACGTAGCTCAATAGCACTTAGTAGTAGCCCTTAGAAAACCCTAAGTTTACACGGAAAACTGTGAAGTCTGTCTCTTGTTGAAAGCATGCACTGCTTTGCCGTCTCCTCTGAGCTTATTTGTGTTTATTGCCTATTTATGCAAAGTAAACATTTTTGCAATTACCCTCCAGGGCGCTGGTTTATCCCATGGCTAACGCCTTCAGGCTATAAAAATGTATACGACAATGCGCTCACACTGCACCTGTATGAGAAGCCGTAGTTGAAAACTCTGCTTTTATTCACGTCATGCAAGTGTGAACGCACCTTTCTCAGTGGATGAACTGCAGGAAGCTCTGCCAAGCTGCAAGCGACCATCTTCGCCTGGACCCGATGATACTGACACGTGTGCTTGTTTACCTTTCACCGGTGACCGCTTTTCACCGTCTAATAAATGTTATTGTTCAGCGCAAGACGCGCCTGCATGTATCGGAAGTTTCTCGAATGTTATCGATGGTTCTATCCGCTGTCTCTTCTCACTGAACCTTGTGAAATCTGATTGCTTGTATGGGCGACGCGAATTGTGCAGAACTTTCTGGAAGACACGCGGGCACCAGCGATTTCTCTGGAACCTTCGATCACCCATGCGTAAAAGCCAACGCGCTGGCCCCGCAGATCAGATTTTCGACGATCGGCGGCTGTGTTCGCCACTTCCGTTGAGCTTTGAGTGTAGCCTGTCTTTCTTGGCGCAGGGGCACTATAACCTAAAGCTATGCCAAACTTTTCTGTTCCAATTATTCAATCAGCCCTCTGCGATTGGTAAAAAACTTTTTTGGACCACCCCCACTTCGCCTGTCCGTCATGAGACGTCACGAAAACCGCGATACCTCCCAATCTGACATGACATGTACACACTGATTATGTGTGATTCGACCGAACAAAAAAAAATATTTACTTCTGATTCGACGCCTTTTCACCATTAGCCCTCTGCTATTGGTCAAAAGGTTTCAGGCTGCACCCACTTCACTGTCTGTCACTCGACGTCACAAAACCGTGAAAACTCTATGCGTCAAAGTGACGTGTACGCGTTAAAGATGCATCGATATGCCGAACAAAACTGTTTTTTTTTTCTGAATAGCCGGATACTGCCCCATGACAAAAGGAATAGAAGATGGCTGCCGTCGATCGCTCAGGCACTGGCTACTCGCATCTGCCAGAGAGGATAGGTTTATTTGTGCATAACAAAACTTTTTGCGTGGCCGTATAATGTTTTCACCCATTTCTGCAAATGTACGACATCGCTATGCCAACTCTTATTTGCTGAGAATCCGTTTTAGCGGTATACTGAACTTCCGTTGGACGCCACCGCAATTTTAGACAAGCCACCGCAAGTAAGGGAAAGCGGATGAATCGCAGGCGCCGGCACCACCCTCTTCATCCGGTTATCTATTTTCAGTGCGCTGGCTCTGCCCGATGAAAACCCTCTCCACTTGAGCGAGCTCCTCGCCTCTTGTCAGTCAATTAGATAAGAAAAAACACTCAATGTGGGCAACATCATTTGTTTCGGAAGCAAACAAAAGTGGCCTCCTATGAACAATGAGAGCTTTTGATTGGGCAGTTCAGGCAACGCTGCGGGTCACCTCCTGATGCTTGCGTCAGCGCTTACGTAAATTTGACGTCAGGAGATTGGAACAAAAACATATTGGAATAGTATTACGTTACAGGACCCAGGTTCGCCCAATAAATTTCGTTTCGCCATTAAGTTTTCTGTGTCCTTGATCGTCACTACCACGTGACAATTGTGGGGTCTTAGGGTCTCACAGGAGTACCGACCACCGCGGTTTCGAGCTTAGCGAGCCACAGGGCCGCGTCAGCCGTCACCCTCTAGCGCCGCTGCGCGCGAGCTCAGGCCACAAGGGGCTACCGAGCGACGCACGCAAGAAACACAATATTGCCCTAAGTTGACGGAAACCATTTATTGTCTCCAACGGCACCCAACACTGCACGAACGCCCGGTCCCGGGACGGCGGGGAACCAAAGGGACCCCGCACCAAGGGCGAAAAATACAGTTAGGGGCGCCTGTAGCACGTCGCTGCGAGAGCACAGACTCAAGCTGGGACGCGCCGCTAGGAAAAGTCCTGGCGGCTATGCTACTTGCTCTCGGGATAACCGATGGGCCAACTCGCGAGAGCTCGGGCAATCTCCTTCGGCTTGGGCCTCCGATGAGTGCGGCTCAGCGTGGTACGACCTCGCGCGAGCACTAGGCACCCGTTCTTCGGCTTAGCGTCGGGATAGGAACAACACGAGGTACGCGCTCCCCGCACGGGCAAAGGCACCGTGCGTGAGCTCAGTCCTAGTCACAAAGGTGTCGGCGGACGAGAGGAAGCATGTACGTACCGGGCGCCGTCCCAAGGAGCAAGAGCGTCACTACCGTCATGGCAGTAGCCACCAGGGGCCACTCCGTGACGTCACTAGCTCCGCCCTCACCGTGAACCACCGCGAGTGGAGCGCCACCGCTAAAACTGGTTCGGAGCGGGAACGAAGTGGCTTACGGATTGCAGACATGGGTGAAATGCGCCCGCGCAATGGCGCGTCGAATTCCCCAAATCCCCACACAATATAAGGTATGGTGCACAATTCCACCCCCGTCAAAAAGCATGGGGATGCGTGCTTCACATTTCAACATTTTGTTGTCAAGTGGCGCAGTTCTTTCAGAAGGAAAGTGAAGCTATCTGGTGCCAATAACAAAACAAGGAAAGTCCAATCATGAACGAACACCATATCGGCCTATTGCTCTCGCCAGCTATGTCGGGAAGGTCATCGATATGTGGCGGCAGCCGCATGACACGGGCCACCACAGGTGGTAGACGTCTGCCTCGAGCACTCAGCAGCCCAAGATTGGTGACCTTGTAAGCGGCAGTAAGTAAGCAGTGGCCACGCGCTCTGGCTCTGCTCTACTCGTCCGCATTGTGTCACGCATACGGTATACAGCCTGGTGACCGGCCTTCGCACGCAACCCCACAAGTAGGTGTAGCTATACGTATCGCTGACCCCGCACAGAACCAGCCACGACGAAAAATTATGTGGAACGCTGTATCATTGATTGCAAACAACATGACCAGCAGCGAGAGATTGGTCACAGACGTCTCAGCTCGTAATAGGTGCCTTCCTGCGTACGCCGAACGTGCTTGGACTTTGGTCCTTCTACAGCAAACGGAGTAAACAAAGATTGGCTATCTAAGCTCTACGTGATCTTCCCGGGGGCAATGAACTGGGCACTTCTGTTTAAAACGGTAAGTTCTGTTTCTTTTTCTCCGGTTCCTGTCAGTTTTTTTCATTCGTGGGTTGTTCTGGTACTTTTATGCCATTTTTTTATCACTTTTCTTCTTGATAGGTTGATCTGTGTCGATGAAATAGTTTATTTCGCTAACGCTTTTTTCTTTCTTGTCGAATATTTTGGTATATTCTGCCCTAACAGTGACCAAACATCTGTAATAGCAAAGGAGAATAAACCATTTCAGCAGGGCGACCCGGCTACCTGTTTTCTGCATGTGAAATGATAAAGTTTACGTGCATCACTTTGCATAATTCCAGATATCACAGGGTCGTCGCCACGCCAACGGCGAGTAAACCTAATGAGGTAGCAGATAACATTTCACTTTGTTTGCTGTGAGAGCCTGCTGCTGGCGCAGCAGATGAGTTCAGAGCAGAATGAATCGCTGAAGTCGGCTGGTTTTTGTTGTTGTTTTGTTTCCTTTCTCAAAACTTGTGTTCACCTGCCATTATAACAGAGTTACTGGAGCGAACTTGCACTACATGATCTGTGCGATTTAACAAAATTGAAACTAAAGCATAGTAATAAAAATTACCGTACCACACGCATTAATAATTAATTTTGTAGATCGATCATACAGAGGCAGTGGGAGGCATGGCTTGCGGACGAGGGTCGGGAGAGCCAGTTGGCTCTTCTGGACCAAGCCCAGCGAGCCGCTCGTGCCAGTGGGGCCCTGGAATAGGGGCTCCAACCATCGTGCCTTGTTTTATTTACATTTAATAAAGTTTTACTCTCTCTGTCATAACATTATGGCTAGTTTAATGATGCAGACAGGGAAACAGCACTTATCCTATCCAGTAATAGGAGGGAACGATATAATGTTTTTTTGTTGGGGACCTGTTAAGGCGCAAATGAAAATTGTGAGCATGGGAAATAAAACTTGAACCTATTCATTGAGGAGTTTTAACGTACCAAACTAAGTGACGACTTTTGGGACAGTCGAAGACTTTTTGACTATCTGGGAGATTTTAACCTGCAACCAAATTTAAGTACACCACAGTTCTAGAATCCCGCTCTTATTGGAGTGCAGTGGTCGCAGCCGGAACTTGAATCCGAAACTGCAAGTAAAGCTAGATTAATGTTGCATGGAAGGGAGTTGGTTCTGTTGTGTCATAGATCGGTCTCAATGGAGAGGTTACGGTTAAGGTTCCAGCAATTAGCGATGTTTCAGGACGCGAAACAAAGGGGTAAACACAACGACAGACGGAGGTAAGAGCGTTTTGCTCTTTCCTGTGCCTATTGGGGTTTTTTCTGCCTGTAGTTCACGTCCTAACGCATCGGTAAAAGTATAAACCAACTAACTAGCCCCGCAACAAGTAGGCATACCCCAGCTAGACAATTTCTCTCCGTTCTACAGCAAAAAAAATCAAATCAACTGGTGCTCACCACGTGTGTGTGTATATATATATATATATATATATATATATATATATATATATATATATATATATATATATATATATATATATATATATATATATATATATATATATATATATATATATATATGAGTGAAGTTACAGCAATTATATTATGTGTACAACCATGTGTGAAATTTATGTTTTTATATAAAACATTATAGATGGTGACCACAGCATAGACGAACACATATCTAAATTCCTTTTATAGACACAATTAAAAGTACTGTCACACGTCGGGAACAGTTGGTCGCGAATACACTGGATTACAGCGGTACCACTATCAACTGCAGCAGCTGAGAGAATCATTAATGGTTCTTTGAACTATTCTAATCTTGTATTTAGGCTTCAACATACTGGCTGCACGGGAAACCATACGTACGCTCGCAATAAAAAAATAAATAAAATGAAGACCAAGGGGTTTGCAAGCCCCTGTAAATACGTGCAAGCGCGCATTCTCTGCCCAACAATTGCAGATATGAGGCAACATTCTCGACAATATATCGCCACTGTGCCCTCCCCCTCCCCCTGAAAAAAGAAAGGACGCTCTGCCAAAGCGTTCACTCGATAAGGATTACTCCATTCTCAGCATGGCTAAAGCGTTTGGTTTAGGAGGAGAATAACAATGGGCACAGAAATCCGACACGAACCGACCATTAAACGTACGTTTATAACATAAATATTGACGCAAACGGCGGCTATAACTATTTGCAAACAGTTATGTTGCAAATAACAACGACCCGCCGTGGAGGCGTGTGGCTGTCGCGTACCACTTCCAAGCCCGAGCGGGCGGGATCACAGCCAGGCCGTGGCGGCCGCATTTTGATGGGCGGTTAGATGCCCAAAACGCCCGTATACCATGAATTCGGTGCACGTTAGAGAACCCCAAGTGGCCAAAATTAACCCCGAGTGCCTCGCAACAGCGTGCCTCATAGCCAAATCGTGGTTTTAACGCGGTAGCGTTAAGGGCCCTGTGTCGCAGAAAATACGGCTTCGGCGTCAGCTCAGTTGTCTGTGAGGGGAAATTTCCCTATATATTTAGGTATGCAAGGTGTTTCAGCTAACTTGAGCCAAGTATTATTAATAAAAAAAAAAAACATGGGCGCTACATGTGTCGAATTGGTGCATTATTGTTCTGAGGCATATGGAGCCCATCGTCATATTTGTTTTCCAATCCGTGAAGCTGGGTAATTAACAAAGATTACCTGATGAAATTTTTAAATGGTAACTCTAGCGAAAAATCTTCAATACAAAAGTTGTAGCGCTTGTTCACAAACATCGGGTTATTTCATTAATGCTAAGTTAACTGCCCTGTTTATTTTCTTTCCAGTCTTTCTTTAAAGTGCGCGAAATAAAAAAAAATACAACGTGATTGCCGGCTAATGCGCCGAGCTTTTAGTGCCCTTTAATGTAAGTTGAACGCATTATCAAAACCTGCTCCGTGCACAGAGATCGATTGAACGTGCTGTCGGTGACTGCGATGGGCGTTAAGTGACAAAAAGGCCGTACCGTTTTAAGGAAAAAATTCAACGAAAAAGCGGCCGCCACGTGCGTATCCGTAATGGGACCGGAGGCAGCATTTGAAGCAGCGCAGACGTTTTGTTTTCTTTCCGAACCAATGAAGAAACGCGATGCAGGGGCCAAGGCCGACAGTGGGATGAAGGACGGAGATAAAAACCATGCAGCCTCTGGTCCCACATCACATCCGCATGCGGCATCCGTATTTTCGTTGAAGAATTTTTTCGCTTAAAACGATACGTCCCTTTTGTCACTTAATGTCCATCGCGGTCGCCCACAGCTTATTCAATCAATTTCTATGCGCGGAACTGCTTTTGCAAGTTCTCTAAACTTACATTTGAGGGCACTAAAAGCGTGGCGCGTTAGCCGGCAGTCATGTGGTATTTTTTAAATTGTGCGCACTTTAAACAGAGGCTGGAAAAATTAAACAGGGTAGTTACCTTAGCATTAATGAAATAACCCGATGTTTCTGAACAAGCGCTACAACTTTCGTATTGAAGATTTTTCGCTAGAGTTACCATTTAAAAATTTCATCAACCAATGCTTACTATACCCAGCTTTGCGGATTGGAAAACATATATCACGATGTACTCCATATGCCTCAGAACAATAATGGATCAACTCCAGACGCGTATAGCACTTACGTTTTTTTTTTAATATTTGGCCCAAGTTAGCTGAAACACCCTGTATGTATATGCCACGCCTGGTCTATATGAGATGCGATATATGCGGGTTATATTGCTACACAATTTTATCACTAAAGTTGCTCATACCTTGTCTTACATTCTTGACAAAGTTATTCCTCGGAGTTTTGAGAATGACAGCCCACAAACAAAGTCATAACACAAAACACCGACAGCGCATGCCATTCATGTTAAATCTTCTCAGACTTAAATATTAAAAGTTCGAAACAATAACAGAAACCCGAAAATGAAGTAAATTTTTTGGCGCTGCTGTGCACTACCTCCGGCATCGGCCCACGCAAGAGGCCGCGCTTCTACGAGAAAGCTCTCCTTCGTGCATAGCGTTCAGCACCAGTGTTTCCCGGTAAACATTACGGTTACATAAGCTGCAGTTGCCGGGAGGCGTGAGAACCAGTCAGGAATCTTTGAATGCTATCGCGCTCCACTCTTAAAGGCAAAGCTTAAGCGTGCTCCAAGTTTTGGCACGTAAATCCAGGGAATTAAAAATATATATATACATATACCGACGACACTGCGCAGCCGACGAGTAGTCCACAGATGTACAGCGCCGAGCGATTGAAACGCGATACTCGCACAAAATGGCGGCCGGTACTTTCTTGCACCACCAATGGACGCTGGTGACACTGAGATGATGCATTTTTTGTGTTACGTGAAAGCAAGAATCTTTTTGGTGCATCGTGACTGCACTCGGCCTGCTCAGCGATCACTCAGCGATCACCGATGACGCAAAGAGCGCCAGCCGCCTTGCTGTGCAAGTAGCGCGTTTCAATCGCTGAGCATCGTACATGGGCCACATTAACATGCGGCTGATATTGTAATCCAAAAATTAATATCGCTTTTTCTTTTTAAAGTCAAGCCGAGTTTATTTCCAACAACACCGAGTCGGCGAAAAGATGTCACAGACATCTTGAGAGTGCCCAAGGACCCATTAAACAGCTACAGGCAGTTAGCAAAAGCAATCGCCTGAAACACTCTGCAAGCACGTGCCAAAATTTAGACATCAGATAGAATTCACGCAACGCAACTCTTTTAGTATACGAAATGAAAGCACATAATGCACGTGTCACACAATCCTTGCAAACACTTGCGCAAACAAAAATAATTTTATGCGTATAATGTTGTATCGAGACAACAAAAGAAAGACGTATATGTTTGAGCGGTTCCTATACGTTTAAAAGCGTAGTTCGCACATGTTTTTTGAATTTGCATTCAGGCTGTCCGAAACTGGTAAAAAGTTAAAAATGTGTTCAGTGTTCCTGGCATCTGGTATTGAAAAAAGACTTTCGCCATAACTTTTCTGGGAAGAAGTAACGGGTATGGATTGATTTCGGAGAGTTTTTCGCGGGGGAGCTATCAAATGAAAACCAATAAAGCTTGTTTTCTATGTATAAAGATGCAATTCATATGTATAAAATTCACTTGCTCTAATAATATTGTACTTTGTAAATAGGTGATGAGTACGTATACGTCTCGAAGGTGCACATGAAAATTTTCACATATTGTAAGAACCTTTTTTTGCAATACGTCGAGACTGTTCAGGTGTTGAGCAGGTGTTTTTGCCCATACTAGCGCGCAGTAAGGCAAGTGAGAGTAGTAGTGGGTGTAAAATATAGCCTTTCTTAGCCATAATGGTAGTAGATTTGATAACCTCTACAGGCAGTCTACAGTTTTGCGTAATTCAGAAGCAAGCTTTGACACATGGGTATCCCACGACATGTTTTCCTCAAACCATACAGCTAGAACTTTTTGCGTGGGAACGCGCTCTAACGTTGTGCATTGAAAGGAGAATTTGAGGTGAATACATGTTTTTTCATAGCCCTAGAAATAACGTATTTTGTGTTACTTGCGTTTAATGCAAGTTTGTTTTCATGGAGACAGAGTCCCAGGTGCTTTAAATAATTGGTTACAGTAACTTGGAGACTATTCATTGATTCAGCACTAAAATAGGCATTCCAGTCATCTGCATACATAACTAGTTTTTCTGTGTAAGGGATATTACATATATCATTAATATAATGTATAAATAATGCGGGTCCTAAGATCGGACCTTGTGGAACGCCTTGCTTAAGTTCAGTTTCTGCTGAGGTTAAGCTTCGGACATTAACATATTGTTTTCTTGCAGATAAGTAATTTTTAATAAGTTCAAGAGCAGCACCGCGTATTCCGTAGTCGAATAATTTTTGTGCTAGAATATCGCGTTTTGTGCTATCAAAAGCCTTTCTCGGATCAATAAACAATCCAACTGTATATAGCCTTTTTTCAATATTGCTTAGTATCTCTTCTTTTACGTTTAATAGGGCTAATTCAGCGGACTTGCCTCTCCGGAATCCGTATTGAGCATTGTTTATTATTTTATACTTGCTAAGAAACTTCGTTAGTCTACAATTTATGGCAGATTCAAACACCTTCGACAGTACATGCAAGACAGAGATTGGCCTATAGTTCGAAATGTCATTTAGAGCACCGCCTTTATGCACAGGGCATACACGCGCAACCTTGAGATCGGTAAGGAAAATACCAGAAACGAGTATACAATAATGATATGAGCCAGAGGCTTTGAGGTCCGCAACATACTTCATTGGCGCAGCGCTTAATTCATCCGCACCTGTTGCGACATTCTTACGTAGTCTACTTATCGAGCTTAATACCTCAAAAGGTGTCACTGGGGCTAAACTAATTGTGTTAGGCTGTCTGGCTCTACGGGAAATTCTTTCCTGCCTACTCTGTTCTGAAGGCCGCAAATGTCAGTGGAGTGGGCAAAATATTCGTTCAAAGCCGCGATAGCTGCATCATCGCTGATGTCTTGGGAGAAGGCTTTGACGTTGATTGAGGTTTCGTTTTCGGCAAATTGCCCCAGATTATTCAATGCATTCTACAGTTTCCGAGGATCATTATAAGTCTTGGCCAATAGGGATTCACAATAAATTTCCTTAACTTTTCGTGTGCCGGCATTATAGTTTATTGCGATACGTCTTGAATTCTTTTAGAGCCGCTAGGTCACGTGTTTGAACAAACTTACGATACATTTTGTTTTTCATTTTGATTCTTCTGTGGAAAATTGCTGTCATAACATGTTTTGAGATAGCGAAAGAAAACGCTATATGCGCTATCAGAAAGCTGTTCTGCCTAAACAAAAGACCAGTTCGTAAGCGTTATTTACGAGCGAAATTTTTCACTTGCGAGCTGGTTTATAACGCGATACGTTGTTCTTTCGGTGTAGTTAGGTTTACTAGGTGTAATAGAAAAAAGAGCGAAAACCGGTAAGTGGTCATATACGGCCAACAGAAAACAGGCCTTGTTGGTAAGTTTGTGATGCAAACGTCCAGCAGTGTAGTCCTCTGATCAGTGATTCGGCTGAGCAGCTTAATAGTGTTCGAACAGGAATAGGTGGACAGAATAGTCTCAAACGGCACACTGGCCACGTCATCGCTTATCATGTTGATATTTATGTCACCCATCAGAAAAAAAGGCACGTGCAATAAGTGTAACTTAAATATAAGGCTTTCAAACGTATCGAGAAATTCAGACTTTCTGCTCTCGAGTGGCCGATACACTGCAGTAACTGCAATATTTGGTAATCGGATTGTAATTCATTCGAGGCTAGTGGTCACGAAAGTCAGCTCATCGATAACATGGTAGTCCTGGTAACACCATTGCATGTGTAACAATCTAATTGTGAAGGACTGTCATTCGGAGTGAGACATGTTTTGGAAAGCAATATTAGATCAAATTTTATAGTTAAGGAATCAAGGAACGTGCTGAGATCAGAAATTTTGTTTTCATTACTACGCACATTTAAATGAAAAGAACCAAAATGCTTCCCAATGTGTTCGGCCACTTTGTTAAAACTGTCCGGATCGTAGTAGTGACAACTGTCAAATAAAGTCATTTCGTAGCAGACTGGACCATTCAAAAGTGTCGAATTTGATACTCGCTGACACATTTCGTCCCGATACTTGCGTTCAGCGATTTTCAGCACCTACTATGATTCTGTTTTCCTGACAAGAACGTTGCCATTGTATTCTCAGCACCTCCTATGATTCTGTTTTCCTGACAAGAACGTTGCCATTGTTTGTCCATACGTACTTCCATCCAACATCACGCCTCTTAGCTATAGCAGCACCCAGAAGTTGTTTCCCAAGCTGGCTTAGGCTTTCATTGACAAATATGAGATCGGTGGACTGGAAGCCAATTTGGTTAGCAGAAAGACGTGCTCTCTTGGCTTTATCCACAATAGCATTTCACTTTTCTAGGCAAACAAAGCGTACAATAACATTCTTCACATTGGGATGCTTAGTTCGTATTCTGTGACAAACATCAATATCTGTGGAAGTGATGGGTTCCCCAACTGCTGTGCAAATTTTCTGGACTACTTCGGAAGGATCCGCTTGATTGGGCACACCCTTGATTTAAAGATTATTTGCTTTGATACACGCCTCCAAGTCTTCAACTTTCATGCGTAATTTCTTTGTTTCCATCAGAAGGATATCCTTAGCCTTCCATACTTCAGCGAGTTCTTTTCGCAACAACTTTATCTCTTCCGTAAGTGGCTTATGTCACCACAGACTGCACTACAATAGTCCACACTTTTCTTAAAGTGGCGAAGTTCCTTCCGTATTTTTCCCTGAAAGACGTTTAGCTCCTTACTCATCTTTCAACAAGACAACAATAAAAAGACACAAAAATGGACAATGGTGTTTGGTAGCAGAGGTAGCTACGACGTAATTAAGATGAAGCAATGAATCCTCACCTGCGTACGGAGAATACTCGTTAGTGACGTGAATTCTGCGAGCACTGCCGCCACACTGCAGTCAAATCAGAATTATCCCGGCTTATATGTTGTCTGTGGCCTAGAGTGCCGTCATCTGCGCAGGCGCATCCGATTCTGCAGCACCAAGCCGCTTCTTGTCCACGGCGTAGGACTGCGCTGCGTGTCGACACGAGATGTGCCGCTTAAGCTGTTCGATCAGCGCTTCAGTCGGCAGTAATCCTTGCAACGTGTGGCGATAAATATCCCTGGAGTGTGATCAGCTGCGTACGGAGAATACTGGTTAGTGACGTGAATCCTGCGGAACACTGCTGCTAAACTGCCATAAACTGCCAGAAACGGAAAGTACAAACATAACGTTTCATCAGCATAACATTCAACATCGCTTAAATTATCACATGCACTGCGCCGTTCTCTAGGAAAGCGCCCCGTGTATTGCTTTCTACTTAAGATGCGTTCCAGATATTTTCGGTGTTACTAAGCTGCCCTGTCGCGACACAAGCTAGCTGTATCACACTTCTGATTTGTGAGGTTTAACGTCCCAGAGCAATACTGGGATTGGAAGGGACGCCATAGTGCAGGGTTCTGGATAAATTGCGACCACTTCTTTAACGTGCACCCAAAGCACGGTAAACCCATCGCAATGCGGCCACCTTGGCAAGGACCATATCTCTTGCGCCAAAGCGGCAGGTCTATCACACATGCATACCCTACAGTGGGTGATAAGGGAAGACAAAATAAAGTACTTATCTGCTGAAATATAATGTATACGTAACTGGAAGGCAGAACCCACATGTTTTTATTAGTAATTGTGTTTCGTTGCGTTAACATGCAGAGAGAGAGAGAGAGAGTAAATGATAAATGGAAGGTAGGGAGGTTAACCAGGACTGAGTCCGGTTGGCTGCCATACACTGGGGAAAAGGAAAAGGGGACGGAAAGATAAAGAAAGAGAAAGTCTACTGGGGATATCATTCGGTTACTGAGTCCGGATCACAGACGGTGACTCAATCCGGTAGCTTTCAAAAATCCCAGAAACGCTTTTGTGGCTTTCTGTAGCTGCGATATGCGAGGCCATGGTCCCAAGATCTTTTTCAAGGTGAACGGTGTTCTATCTAGCTCATTCAGAGCTGTGCAGAGGTCATGTCTTTTGTTTTCAAAAGATGGGCAGTAGTACAGTAGATGTTCTATAGTTTCCTCGACACCGCAGGCATTGCAGTTGGCGCTATCAGCCATTCCAATCAAAAACGTATATGCATTGGTGAATGCGACGCCCAAGCGTAAGCGACACAGTATTGTTTTCTAGATGCCATTATGCAAGTTAAAATAAAATACATTATTCACTGTACTCATCGCCTCCCCCCCCTCTTCCTTTCTTTATGGTATTTAATCACGCTCGCTTATCTTCATCTCACTAATGACTGGTTTTGGGCTTCTTTTGAGCACAAGCGACACGACCCATCTAAATCCACCTCGCTGCTTGCTTGAAGCTGACTGTACGTAAAGCACCTCCATCCACGCGCAACCACCGGTCGGCGAAAACATGTATGAAGGGGCTTTAACCTGACTTCTACTGGCCTACGTAGCAATATCGAGCAGCATTCCTGGAAAGAAAATTTACAACGTCTTATCATACACCGCATTCTTCTCTTGGAAAATTGGTACAAAGCACGTGAAGTGAACGCTGTGTCAAACAGTGAGGACAGACCAATTTGTGCTTAAAACATCTCCTGGCAATAATTTTGTCTTGTAGTCTTGTGCCCATAATGAAGAATACATTGGTTATTTCGACTGAATAAAAATACTAAAGGCTACTGCCGCGGAAAGCTGACACACAAATTCATAAACCATCACCCCAGCAAATATATCCTCAGGAAAAAAAAAGAGTGTGGGGAAATGCAGCGACCTAACACATGAACTATTATAGAAGGAGCGACGTTCCTTCTCAAATTTTATCAACTTTCAAGTGAGGCCTATTGATCGTATATTAGACCACGTTATGTAATAAGGACGTGCGGGTTATATTGCTTGAACGCTGTGCCCACCACAGTACTTTAAGACCTTATCTTCTCAAACATAATCATTGGGAATACAAAGTTTAGCGCAGCTGACGACTGAAATATCAATGCCGGATTTGATTAGGCTGCGAGCAAAGAAGTCAAGTACCAGGAAACTTCTACATAAACGGACCGATCACATGTATAGGTAATCGCATTTTGCTAAGCATACCGGCCCAAAACGGTCTTGGAAGGAATACCAATAACATAACCTGAACCATTGCAGACAACGCGACGCTGCGAAAATAGAGAGAGAGGGGGAGAGAGATGGAGAAATGCTCTAGGGTAGGAATAGAGCGTTTCCGTATAAATAGTGGCTTCAGTATTTTCTTTGCTCTGCACAACGATGCCTCTTTTTGATATTCTGTCATTATATCCATGCTCTTTCTTAGGATAACACTGGCGTAGAACAATACGCAGAATTACTTTCTTAAGAGACACTCCTGAGATGAGACCCCACAGAGAGTTTTCGGTCGCTAATTCGGCATTATTTAATTACATGCAAACAGGACGAACACGTCTTAAACGATAACGCCATACACTCCAATATGAATATACATCTACAACAGCATATTAGGAGCTGTAATGTGAGACGAAGAGAAAAGTGAGCACATTAAGCAAGTTTTGGCATTCCTTACCACCGCACAAAAATGGCAGATGTTTTTCCTAGAAAAAAACTTCTGTAAGCGAAAACGTTACCGAGCAAGAAACGAGAAACTAACGAAGATCGAAGCTAGGTAAACATTAGTTAGGCCGGAAGATATTAAGTGCTGCAGAGGAATATAGATATCTGTTACGTATACAGGGTGTGCCAACTCTCATGCACCAAGATATAAAAAATATGCAGACGCCACGTAGCTGTACCGAACCGAGGTACTCTTTGCTGTCGCTTGAAGACACTCAGATTGTTCTTTTTTTCATTCAAGGCAATTAGATAAGCAAGAAACGAGAAACTAACGAAGATCGCAGCTAGGTAAACATTAGTTAGGCCGGAAGATATTAAGTGCTGCAGAGGAATATATATATCTGTTACGTATACAGGGTGTCCCAACTCTCATGCACCAAGATTTAAAAAATATGCAGACGCCACGTAGCTGTACCGAACCGAGGTACTCTTTGCTGTCGCTTGAAGACACTCAGATTGTTCTTTTTTTCATTCAAGGCAATTAGATAATTAGCTTTAATTTATTAATCAACTACTCAACTATTATCATTCTAAGAAAAGTGTGAATGAGAAAATTGTAGAGGAAAATGAAAAACTTCCGATACAGCTTTCTCTTGCTCAATGCGTGCTACGTAAAAGTGTTTTTCCAAGTGTGTGAAAGTAGCCCGCTAATGCACGCAAAATTGCCGCTCGAGACGCTTTGATACAAATTGATAACAACTCATTCTGAACTATAAAAATGGTTAATAATGGCAATAGATCAGAAATGTTCACAAAATCTGAAATAAAAATAGAATACAAACCAACAACCACGGTCCAGGCTGACCAGGTTCATGGAAAAGAAAATTCGCTCATGGTGTACCTTTGCGTCCTCCCATGTGCACTCAGTGCTCACTCTCTCCCTCTCTTCATCTTTATATTCCCCCTTTCCCTTACTCCCAGTGTAGGGTAGCAAACTGGACGCTCGTCTGATTGACCTCCCTGCCTCTCCCCTCCTTGCTATCTCTCTCTCTCTCGCTATGCCTTAAGCGTCAGCCTGCACCTATGCAGCTTTTGTTTCTTGTCTGAACGATGAAGGTCTCCTAGAGTCGAGAAGACCCCTTCTTGCACGTTCTTGCGCTTTTCCTGTACCATTCAGCTAGCTGCATCGATTTCATTAGCGAGGTTATTTTGGATATTCATTTCACGGTCGAACGGAAGTTCATTTCCTGTTGCTGGCAAATGAATTATTGAAAACCTCTGCTTGACTCAATGCGGTAATGTCACGGGAGTCGTTTGCCCTTGGCATCTCTACATTTGCGCTAATATTCAATAAAATTTAATGTTGGTACGCGTTCACACTCATACCCATTTTAACGTGAGATAGAATTCTCGAAATAGAAATGTAAGCTGCAATTACAAAATCCGAAGGCAGCTAGTGGAACACGTCACTCGATCGTTCAGGACCACGACGAGACGCGCGGAAGCCACGGAAAATTCACGACGCGAGGCTTCACCGCAGAGGCACCATACGGGCTGTGTCTTGAAGAGCAAGCGGCCCCGGAAGCCGCCCTGGTGGCGAAAACTTTTCAACTGCGATGCTCCGTGCGCGGTGATTCTAGGCTTTGCAAAAGTGCCGCCGTCGAACAGCTGTCGCTTCCGTCGCACGAATGCGACGGCGACGGCGAAGCACCGTTTGTTTAGACAGGGAACCGACGCCAGAACAGCCGCTCGCGGCTTGTGCGGGCGTCGTCCGCGCCCTTCAACACCCCCCCCCCCCTCCATCAGCCTCCCTCCTCGCATCACTTTGAGCCTGTCCCATAGACGAGCAAGCAATAACAACGGTGCGCAGTAGAAATGACGCGAAAGCATCCGGACAGTTACGGCACTTCTAGTATATTGAAATCCAGAAAAGCCTCGCAACTAAGCGCTAAATATCACCTGCTTAAGTCTCCTTTCTCTTTCATTTTTAATATTTTCGTTTCACGCTACGTCTTCTACAAATACGAAAGAATGGGGCTTAAGTCATCAAACCACACTGTTACACTGTCGCAACCGAATCAATGGAAGGCATTATGTTCGTTATCAAAGTTTGAGAAGAACAACAGTGTTTGTTAGATAAACAGAGTGTTTGGATAAACTTGCCGCGAGGAGTTACGCTATGGCCTCCGAGATTGCGTGCGCTGACACGCGTTTCTCCGGCTGACCCGTTCGGTGCGCTCCCCGGCAAAATGGTGTAATGTAGAGCGCGCTCCAGGCTGCCACGAGGTGGCGCTGTTAGCCGAAGGCTAACACAGAAATAACTGCAGAAATATGACATAATACGGAATAACTAACGACAAAATAGCAAATATGAGAAGCAACATGCTCGTCGCAAAGGAAAAAAAAGAAACCGAAAAGCTGGTGGCACTGACAGATAGGAGAAGCATCCCGAGAGCACAGGCAGGCAAAGAAAGCGCAGTTGCCGCACGATGAAGTGGCCAGTAAATGGGAAATATACCGGGAGAAAAAATCTATGGTTCAAATACTGGTGCAAGCGAAGATAAAAGGCGAAAATGAATGAGGGTGTTAGCAATATGTGAGAAAAAGAAGGCCAGACGTAGAATATTTTAGAACCACATAAAATTATCAGGCAGGAAGTCAACAATACAACATATCCTAGACGAAGATAGAAACAAACTGGAAGGGGAAGCGGTATTATATTACATCCGAAAAGCAACAGCCGAATCTTCCCAAGGCAATGACGAGGTTGTAGTTGAGGAAAATAGGGGCATGAAAGAGAACTAGATGGAAAAGGAGCTGGTGCTGACAAATTTCAGCTGGAAGAATTCCGAAGAGAAAAATCCTAAGCATACAGCCAAATGGCTAGACGAGGTTCCCGTTAGGCTGAATAATGAACTAGGAGCAAAAAGTAAGGAAGCTCTGGTGAAAGCAGTAGAAAAAAGTCTAAAAGATAGACGAATACTAGACAATTAGCGAAACAGTAGAATGAATTTAATTTATAACGCTAAGGGGGAGAAAGATAGAATTTACTCGTATAGACCGTTGACCATTACATCGGTCATATACAGCTTAGCAACGCAGGCAGTTAAGTTAAAGCTGCAAACATGGGCAGAGAATAATGGCCTTTTGGGAGAACTTCAGAATGGCTTCAGAATAGGTAGGCGTCTCGATGATAATTTATTTTTCCTTACTCAGTCTATTGAAATATGAATAGCAGAAAGCAGACCGTTTTACGTTGCCTTTTTAGACATTACAGAAGCGTATGACAACGTTGACTGCAACATTGTGTGGGATATTCTGGAAAAGGAAGGCTTAGGCAACGACTGTCTACAGCTTTTGAGAGAGATTCGCCGACAAAATACCGTTTGCGTTGAATGGGAAGGAATGAGGAGCGAGGAGAAAGTTGATATCAACAAAGGACTGAGGTAGGGGTGCCCTTTATCCCCACTGCTGATGGACATGGTAAGGATGGAAAGGGCGCAGGAAGAAAGTAACGCCGGGTTCAACCTCTCATGCACACGGGTGGGTACAGTAGTAGAGCAGCAGCTTCCAGGTTTGTTTTATGCGGAAGACATTGTGTTGCTAGCTAAGAAGCAAAGTGATATGCAATGTCTGGCTAATATATATGGACAGGAAGGCGATAAGTTAGGCCTGAAATTGAGCGTTAAATGATCAGGTGTTATGGTATACAATGAAAACAGCGAACAGACAGTGTCAATACAGGGCCAGGAAATACCTCGTGTAAAAGAATGTAAATACCTTGGCATATGGATAAACGAAGGCAATAGATATATGGAAACACCGGAAAAGACAATAACAGTAAAAGGGAAGAGAAATGCAGTCATAATGAAGCACAGAGCGATATGGGGATACAATAGCTACGAGGTGCTCCGGGGTATGTAGAACGGTGTAATGGTTCCAGGACTTACTTTTGGAAATGTAGTTCTTTGCGTGAAGTCAGTGGAACAATCAGGACTCGATGGCAACCAAAGGTCAGTGGGACCCCTTGCATTGGGCACTCACGAGAAGACTACAAACGAAGCTGTGCAAGGTCATTTAGGGTGGACAATTTTGAAGTGAGGGAAGGTCACAGTAAAATTGATTAGGAAGAACGACTGAGGAATATAGAATAAAGTAAATGGGCTGGGAGAGTGTTTAGGTATCTGTACAGGAAAAACATTAATTCACAGTGGAGGAAAATAACTAGGAAGCTTACCAGCAAGTATACGGCCTGTAGGGTGGGCAACACAGCAACAAAGAACGTCAAGCGGAAAGTCAGAGAGGCTGAAATTATTTCATGGGTGGCGGCAATGGAAAATAAACCTGCCATGAGTAACTACTTAAGAGGAAAAAACGAAATCAGGAAAGAAACAATTTATGATAACTCAAAGGGAAGCTCATTACTTTTGGAAGCGAGATCGGGATGCCTTAGAACACGCATTTATAAAGCAAGATATAAGAAGGAAGGGGAAGCATGTGCTTGCTGCGGTAAAGCTAGGAAAACGCTGGAGCATGTTTTATTAGAATGTGAAGATATCACCCCAGCGGTCGATTTAGAAATCACTGGCCTCCTTGAAGCCCTTGGGCTCAGCGAGAGCAGGGGGAAAGTAAACATGTCCGCAATAGATATCAGTAAGAGGCGATCGGAAGATTGGTGGAAGAAAAGTAGGGAAGCGACAAACAACAGAGGCCTACAAAACAAAGTTCACTATACGGGTTCAGAAAGTTTGGTTATGGGAATTCATCCTGTTTTTTTTTTCTTATTTTATTCTTTTTTAATATAGGTAGGACATTAGGCAGTATAAAAGCAAGAGCTTGGTGGCGGAACCCACCACGCCGTTCCAAAGGGGACGCTATAACATCCATCCATCCATCGATCTACAGTAAGACCCGTGGGTGACGTACACCTTGCAGAAGCGCTTGGATTTGAAGTGGACGGAAACGTCAACGGGTCAACAGGCCACATAAGCAAGACACGTCTAGAGGACTGGTGGAAAAAAGGTAGGGAAAAGATTGATATGACGGCATCCGTTACAGTCACAGTAGCAGTACAAGGTAGATACGGAAGTTTTGAGGAAGAAAATGATTAAGGAGCTAGATGTATACAAAAATGCTAGAATCAAAAGCATCTGTAGCGTACCTCATTAATGGCTAGGTGAGTATTTGTCACCGCATCGTTTCAAAGTGGATACCAGTAACTCGTCATCATGATTATCTGGCAGCCGCGGAGGCGGCCGTAGAAGGCGGACTGCGTGAGATCCCAACATGCGTATTGCGTTTCTTCTGACGTTTTGCGGCAGAATTTTACTGGATATATTCCCAGCAATTTTCCAGCTTTGCCTCGTGCTCTACCTCGGACATTTCACCTTCTCAACTGCCAAACCCTTTTGCGCCTTTATTTTATGCCGTACCTTTCTGTATCATTTTCCATTGATTTTTTAGCATGGTATGCTTATTATTACATTTTTCTAAACAAATCATGTGTGCGCTCTCACACTATTTATCTGGAAGGTTCCCTTAAAAATGTTTATAGAAAGTCTATAGAAATTTGTCTATGAAGTCTATAGACTGTCTGTAGACTTATGGCCATACACTTTTTATAGACTCGTCTATTAAAAGTCTAGGTCTATAGAGTGTCTATAGATTAATGAAAATTCACGTTTGTGACAATTGTCTGCGGAATGTCTATAGACTATCTACAGACTATTCCTACTGACCAGTCTATAGACTTAATGGCCTTACTCTCTTTGTAGACTAGTCTATAAAATGTCTCAGTCTACAGACACTCTAGAGACTGTATATAGATTAATGAAAATTCATGTTTGTAGACAAATGTCTGCAAACTGTCTATAGACAAATGCTCATAGGGTTATACAGTTCTATTTTTGTAGACTGAAGTCTATGGAATGTCTATACACAAATGTCTATAGATGCCTACAAAAGTAGAACATATAGAAAAATGTCCATAGATATTCTACAGACACTTGCTTGTAGACATTTTGCAGACTGAAGCCTATAAAATGTCTATAAGCAAATGTCTGTACACTATATATAGACATTTGTCTATAGACATTCCATAGACTTCAGTCTACAAAAATAGAACTATGTGCAGTTCTACTTTTGTAGACTGAAGTCTGTGGAATGTCTATAAGCAAATGTATTTAGACTACCTATAGACATTTGTCTATAGACATTCTATAGACTTCAGTCTACAAAAATAGGACTGTATAATCCTATACACCTTTCTCTGTAGACATTCTGCAGATAGTTGTCTACAAGTACGTGAATTTTCATTAATCCATAGACAGTCTATACAGTGTCTATAGGCTCATACATTTTATAGTTTACAAAAAGTATAAGGCCATAAGCACATACACTGTCTATAAACAATTCCTGTAGAGCAGTCTACAGCTAATGTAGTGACTTTAGCCGTACTATTTGTCGACTATTGTCGATGCATGGTGTCCCAGCTAACACAAATGTAGTGAAGCTGTTCAACGAAGAATAATGTAAAATAAGAAGGTGCAATAAGATCCGAATTTAAGACCTATGGTGTTGAGCCATCAGAGAGCTGACCTGTAGGTCTTTTTATAATAGTATATCTTGCACCGTGTTTTTCAATCTTCTATTTTCATTGTCCACGTCGGCTAAAATAGCCGGGATCGACACTCTATATGCTAGCTATATAAACCACATTTTTCCAACTATGTTTCGATTATGTATAACCACTCGCTGCTGGGATTGTTAATAAGCAGTCCGTTGGAAACGTCTATAAAAATTTATTGCATCCAGCATGCATATGGGAACATACCTAGGGTACTGTACACCGATAATCATGCACGTGGATGGAAGCAGTCGAAAAATGTCGAATGGATGTAGCCCTGAGTCTTTATGTAAGAATGCATGAGCATTTGTGCACACGCACAGTTAAGAAATATTACAGTTGCATGCAATGTATCCACTTGAATGAAATCTGCTAGCTATCTGCAAGTTAGTTTACATTTTTGTTTACATATAGTAGCAAAAAATGTTTAAATGTATTTGTACATGTGCACTTGCTGCTTCTCATCTGCACTTATGCATTTACGTTATTAGATTAATAATGCTCGTTTCATATGTTGTAATGTAAATGTAAATGTAATGCAATGTTGTATATGTAAACGTACTTTCATATGTTGCATAAACAGAAAGAATTGAAGTGCTGAATCACGCAGTGCAAAAAAGAAAACAAGTGCACCGATATTAAATTAACCCTTTTATTGCGCGATATATTAATTTTCTTAAAATGCAGGTCTTACACTATGATCGAAAGAGACTATGTATAGATTTACAGTCTACATGCCCTTGACAAGCAAGGTCGCCAGGCCAGCTTGTGTCATGTGTTCCAAAGGTGCTGCAAGTGTGTGCAGCAAATAAGTAGATGCAATAATGCGAGGCAAAAATAACAGTTGCATACTCTTTGTATGCTAATTAAGCAGCTTGCTATATTTACTCACACCACTTGAGTCAACATTTAATGTGGTTTAACTATGTATATTGGCTGCTTGTAAATACAAATCAGTACTATTATGCAATGTTTCATTTTATGGCATGATGAAAAATTAAACAGCCACAACTGCTGCTGGTGCTGCAGAAACAGTATGTTGCTTCATATATGACACATTATTGTAATTATCCCACATTATCTCTATACGAATTGGTGAAACAAGGTTACCCAGTTGGACTGCCTGTACGCTTTTTGGCGGGTAATGAAATATGCCCGCGAAGAGTGCATGCTCAGAGTGACTGGAGTTTGGACAGTAGCATTCCAAAGATTGTAATTTATTTTCCGCAATACACACTTAAATGACTTTCTCATACTCTTAAATGAAGACAGATATGCACCTCCTGGGAAAAAAAACTGAAACTAGAGTTCCAACGAATGCTATTCCGGTAAATTAATTGGGGTGCTCTCAAACATGAGTACTTTTTCGGGGGTTTGGAGGTTCAGAATTTATAGTTAACGAATAAAAAAATAGAGTAAGAAATGCCATCTCAGTATGCTGCACTTTCATTTTTTTTAATAAATGGGACGAATTTTTTCGCATTTACGTGAGGTGAAAGGTTTTAAAAATATGTTTAATAGAGAGAGTCTCTGGAAATATTGTAACAAGACAGCATACCTATGTTGACATTTTCAAATTCTCCGATCTTTTTTCAAGCCTTACCTGGCTGTTTTCATGAAAATTTCCTGGTAGTCTATGACAGCCGCAACTTAAGTGCAATAAAAATATATTGTGGTTTAATGCTTGCCAAGTACTGCCAGTCCATAATATTTAGATAAAACGAATAACACGTCAGTCACTTGACACGCAGTATTAGATTCAGCTGAATTGAAGCCTTTGTTAATAAAGCTGACAAAGCCTTGGGCAAGTTAATAATTCATGGCAACACGAGCACAGCACAGCAGACAAGGACACAATAAGACACACGTGAAGCGGATGCAACAACGTGAGGGAAAACTATTCAATGAGTTATTTTCATTAGTAGCTTTACATATAATTTGCACTCATCACTTATGTCTCTAGTCAACCTTGTTTACCTCTGACTAAAGGCTACATGCCAATACGAATCAGTACCATTATAATGTTTCATCATGTTACAGTGATCGACGCATTGCTGCTATGCTTCTCAAGTCCCTCGTTCAACTCATGTTTTTTTTCCTTCTTCTTTTTCTTTTCTTCCCCTTGTTTTTTTTTCTTGTTCTTCCCTTTTCTTCCCCTTAGTGTCCCTCCCCCATTTTTTCTCTCCTTTTCTTTCTTTTTTTTTTCTCCCCGCCTTCCCAGTCTCCCGCTCTTGTCCCCTCGTCTTGGGAACGACGCTCAGAGACGTCAGATGACAGCGCTCATTGCCTCTGAAGTCTCTCCCTTTAAAACCAACCGCCACCGACAAAAACTGCACGGGACGTCACTGCACTAAACCTTCAAAACTAACATGCCGAGGAAGACGAGGCCACCTTTGACGAAGATAGGTCCTCCTATCGAAATGTTGGCCAGCCTTTCTGCGGCACCTTATCCCTGTTTACAAACTTTATACCACAGTATGATGAGCAGTTAGACAACCGTAATGGTCGCTGGTGCCAGTAACGGTACGTTTCGTTTCAAGACAGGGTCATATGACACATGGTATAGTTATAAAAATAAGAAACAAATGCAGAATCCCAAACGATTCCTTTAATAATTGCTCAAACAAAGATACCCGGCTTGTCTGTGCACATGTTTCGGGTGTTAACGCAATATGCCCGTGCCGAACGAACATGTTCCGAATAGTGACTGCAGTTTTGAACAATCACGTTAAGAATTGCAATTTATTCCCGCTCAAAACAAAATGCAATGTTTCTTTTCTCGTACTTCGAGATGAATACATTATTTGCCACACTTTCAGTAGAATTCAAATTAATGGGGTGTCTTGATAAGGCTACTTATCAGCTAAAACATGTTACGGTATCTCAGGTGTGCTGATAATGGTAGGACAAGTGCAAAGTACAATAAATTATTTGAAAAATATGTGCGTTATCTATTAAGAAAATACCACCAAATAGATAATCTGGCTCTTTTTCTTTTGTACAACGCATGTAGTATAGTCAGCACGAGGCGACGGCACTAAATGTAACAGTAATGAAAACCAGAACACTTACTACGCACGACGGGGGCTTCCTACTATGCACGATTGTCAACATGCGAATCTGTGCCAGTAGCTACCTAGCGAATAACAGCACGCAAATTGCATAACGCCGAAACATCGAAAGGTGCTTAACGCTCTTCAAATAGCCAGGTAAATAACTCCTGCTGCTAAGCTGTTGATAAAAGAGATCCGGAAAAGAATTCTTCCACGTATCGCCAAACCCAATGCCTTCACCTTGAAACGTGTAAAAGTGCTTCCCCGACCGACTAATTTATTGTTCTCTAATTTTTTCGGCTAAGTTGCGAAGCTGCCAGTGACTGAGCTTATCGCAGACATCATGCTCCAAAATCTTTTGCGGTTGCATATATTTAGATTGGGTGAATCTAAATATATGCCTGAATATATCCATGAATCTAACCACTTCGTGTTGTCCTTTCCCTCAAGTCTTGTGTTTTGCTTGCGGTAACTTCCCAAAATTACTTAGACTGGTTGCCAGGAGCCTTAAAAATACTGATACTTTGACCCTCTACGAAAACGGCAGTGCACGCACTGCAGATGCATACCCCTCAAACACCGCCTTTTCATCTGAGTACGCTAGCATTTATTCAAGTAAACTCGTCGCTGGAACCGAGGACAGTCTGTTTGGAAACTACCCACGAAAGCGCATTAACCTTGCAGCCTCTGGGCGCGTTCACCGGCGAATAAAAAAAACACTGCTTCGCATTTTCAACTTTCAATTTCCTTGCGTGCGAGGCGGACAAAACATATTCCTGTAGTCATTTTTTTTCAAGTGGGCAATTATAATAAAATTATTGCTCTTCAAAGGCAACTAAAACAAGGATCTTGTTATTTTGCCACGTTGCTAAAATTTCTAACACGGAGTACAGTATAAATAATTAGTTTTGGCTGCGTCTGCGCAAATGATACACTGCGATAAATTTCACTGCACATTAGTGCAAATGTACTTGTGGTAATACAGTTAGATTAATAGCATTTTATATATAACAACAATAATTACTGTATTTATTTTATAGTATCTGGCAAAAATTTATTTTTAATCGAGGATTCACTAAGCACAGCCCACACAATTGAGGACACCATTGAAAGAAATGCACGCTCAAAACAGTGTTGTGCGTGGTTGTGCTTTTCTTTCATGGAACGTTTTGTGCACTGTTCTTAGTTATATGTGAATCAGAAACTCACCCACGCTTCCACCATAGTAATTAAGACTCTGCCTTTCGACTACAGCCTCCAAGACGCTGCTCATAGTTGTTCACGAGTTTGGACTTTATTGTCTCTGGACGTACAAGTAAACAGTGAGTGTGTGACCACGGAGCCAGAATCCTCGAAAGATATCTTTCTGAACACTTCAACTGGCACCGTAATTCTTCCATATATTGGACTAAGTTTTGTTTAACCATTTTTTGCTTGCATGAGTGTCATGGCTTCATGATATCTCTTTTCAGAAAGATTATTGGTTTGCTAGCTGCCCACGCCAAGCCATAAGAAGCTCAACGGTTACCATAACGACAACACGTCTTCTTGAACTACGTGCCTCACCATGAAATGTTTCCAAGTTTCCAGATAGAGGAGTGTGAGCCCTATCAGGAAAGCAGCAGTCTACAGTTTTGTATCGTACCGAGCGGGGATACTAAAATTTGACATACAAGCTTACTTGCTTTTAATTTTCACGACCAGAATAGAAACAATGTAGCGAGCTCCTACTTGCTTATGCACAAACTCTGTCAACTGCTCTTCGCAAATTAGATTGACGGGCATTGCCACCAATTATCACATGCTCCCTCATAGCGTTAATTGGTTACATGAAATTGAAAATAATTTTAAAACTTTCAAAACCACGCTCAATGCAATTTGGAAGAAATGATGCGTCATGTTGACTGTAACTCTGGCAGTGCCTCTTCACTTTACTATTCTATTTTTTATTTGAAGTACCCTTAGGGCCATAGGGCATTAAGGAGGTGAGTGGTTGCAAAACAGTAAATACTTTCTATAGACAGTCTAAACTCATTTTTGTAAGGGTTGTAGGTCATCGTAGATGGCAAATTTTAATTGCTGCCGGCCTCCTTTTTTTGCTTTCTTTTTTTTTCACTTTGTGCTGCGATGATTCAGCAATTGATATGGTTATTTTCGTGTTTGTGCACCAACTCTGTAGTACAATGATGTACAATGTACAATGAATGTAGTGCTGAGCGTACTTTTTTCAGTTTTAGTTTTCATTTAAATTGAACTTTTTTTGTATTGACTTTATTGACGTTGCGTGCTATTGCGTTGTGCGAATATCAGGCTTTACGTTTATGCTTTCTTTTTGACCTGTTGAATATCGCTTGTTTTACTTTGACGTAAGCAAAGTTTCCCTCTTACTCAATGCCTTCCGGCATACATGTGAGGTATTCATAAATAAATATATTAAATAAAGATAACGTTGCCGTAAGCAGACACCCGGAAAAGCTACTAAAATTTTTATGTTTGATGCCATTAACATTTTAGTCATTACTATTTATAGCTATGGTAATGCCTGCTTGGATTCATTTACGTATACTGAAAATTGAGTAATAATTGCGTAATTTATCATTTCACCACTTCGCTCACAATTTCTCGCTCCACCGAATCTTGATAATGCGGCACGCAGCAGGCAATTACATGCAAACTCACGATGAAGAACCCACGGACTTCCTATAATCTGCAAAGAAATCTTTCTTTAAGCTTGCTGTTCCCTATTTGAAGGCTTCTTTGTGCCTTTGCACACTTCAGTAACACCTCACCTTGAATATTTGCCTTTTTACTGATATACATAAATATGTGAGTTAGTTTTGACCCTCCGTGGTTGCTCAGTGGCCATGGTGTTGGGCTGCTGAGCACGATGTCGTGGGATCGAATCCCGGCCACGGCTGCCGCATTTCTATGGAGGCGAAATATGAGAACACCCATGTACTTATATTTAGTTGCACGTTAAAGAACCCCAGGTGGTCAAAATTTCCTGAGCCCTCCACTACGGCGTGCCTCATAATCACAAAGTGGTTTGGCACGTAGGCCCCATAATTTTTTTTTATTTAGGTTTGTCCATTTGCTAACGAAGCTAACGCTACATTTTACCTATTTTATCTATATATTCCTACCATTCCAGTGTAACATGCATAAAAAAACCTCGAATCTCACCGATCTTTCATTACGCCGCAAATGTGCTCGCCTTAGCCTATTCCACAAGCTTTATCAATACAAACACGTGCTGAAGAAACAACATATCACCCCTAAAGCCCCTTAATCTCCCAAAGTAGCGCCATTCACTTCCCTCCTCCTCCGCTCGGCGCGGCCTCGATGGTGGCGCCGCCGGTGGTGGGCCTGCCGTAGCAGACGACGGCTAACACGCTACGGGAAGAAATCCGCGGAAAAGCTTGTTCAAGCCCTGCGGAGCAGTTTTTTCAATACAGACGCTGCTTCGTTAGTCGTTAACTGGCCTTAAACATGTCGTGTTGGAAATGTGGAAGAAATAGAGAAAGGACTATTATTGAAGGCGTATTTACGGCGTAAAGTGCGCGCACGTTGAGAGTTGGTGTTGCTGAAAGACGGCGCAATCACGCGGTGTGCTCAAACACGCGCGCAATTACCAATGTTTCAGCTTTTGACAGCGTGAAAGTATGTGTACGTGGTTTCGTAGGTTCATTTATGTACCTGCGGGATACTTTTCTTCGGCCGGCGCGTGAGAGATTCCAACTGTCTGCGGTCAGCGATGCCTGGCAACAGGGCCGCTTTTTTCATTGCGGGGTGCGTGCTTTGGTAATCGTGACGATAGATAGTTTTTTTTTACAAGTACTGCTCCAGGAGGGCACATGTAACGACTAACGGAGGCCTATGAAGAGCACGTGACATTACAATAAAGCAGGCAGCGCAGGGAGTGTGTACATACAAAAATCGGCTGTCCGCATAGCCTATCTTATACTCCCTTGGCATGCACAGGCTTCGGCGAGCCCCATCCAGCCATGGTTCTAGCTTTGGTGTTCCCGTTGCCGCTTTGGTGCCCTGGAGGCGCCGTGCATAGTACGAAATAATGGCACGTTGTTACCACTAGTAAATAAAATATATTGAAGAAATACAATCGCGCTGAGGCGCCAACTTCTAAAGCAGCACTGGCGCGCCCGCGCGAGAATTATGAAACGCCAATAAGGAATTTACCAGCCCGCGTACGACTCCACGATCAAAGTGCACGTTAAACATCCCCTGACGACTTAGATAAAGTTATCCGGAGCCATGCACTACGATCTCCATCAGAGCTTTAGTCGCTTCGGGACGTTGAAAACGTTAATCGCCACAAACCCAATCAATACATGCGGGCGTACATTCGAAGCTAAAAGACTGCATCTATAAGTCATAGTGAGCCTTGCAAAAGCATCGAGAATGTGCTAACTTCTAGTGGAGCTCAAAACACACCCAGTATAAAGTCGCTTCTATGTAACAGGCCAGCTGCAGATGCGTGCACTTTCACCGCAAGAGAAACTACATGAAACAAAGAGAGCACATTCGAAAAAAAAAGTCATCTTCAACGCGCTAAAAACCACGCAGAGCATGAACACATACAGTTTTTCGAAGCGGAAGGTGTCAACTAGGCTCAAAAGAAGAGGTTGTGAGGAGCCGTGGCACTTCACGAAGCCGTGCGTAGTTTGCCACTTCCTCGAAGTCAACCCGCCCGATCCTGTGAATCCACTCTTTTTGCGTTGCGTCCGTGGGATGGCAAAGCAAAAAGCTTTTTGCCCTCGCTGTGTCTGTTGCGGCAACCGAAGGCGCAGCAGCACGGCGTCGCAATTAAGTTCTCGGCCCTAACACATTCTATTACGCTAACGCACTCAGTGAGTCTGCCTGCCGTACTCTCGTCGCGCAGGCCCAACAATGGAGGTCGGAGCGTGCTGGAAAGAAAAAATATACAAAAGCGCAACGCCTGCTCCGCTCTGGAAAGAAAAAATATACAAAAGCGCGGCGCCCGCTTCCACGTGACACAGATTGGCCAATGGGGGAGCGGAGGAGACTGGGGAGACAGGAGGCGTGGAGGAGGAAGCGCCAGGGTGAGCGGGGTGGCGGAAAGATCTAAGAATGGCGCTACTTTTGAAAAATTGAGGGGCTTTAATCACCCCACCTCTCTTAAGTTTCATGCCGACCTGAACACAGATATAAAGTTGCCATAGCATCCTACCGAACGAACAGGTACCATGAATCTTTCTTTACCCCGCACAAGTCTCGACTGAAAGCGCTTTCCTGTTCCAATGACTATGAGGAACGCCATAGTGGGGGACTCCGGATTAATTTTAACCACCTGGGATTCACTAACCGCCAATTAAATCTAAGTACATGAGCGGCAGGTTTCTGTGGTTGGATCATGCTGCGCGTTGCTGAACTCACGCCCTATCACTACGGCCAAATACACAAACGAAAGCAAGCGCCGACACTCCGGCGTCTTTTAAAGCTTTGAAACCAGCTCACAAATTAGTAAACATACATATAAACCCCAAAATTTAAAGTGCAGTGTCTTTTCGGCACGTGACAAAGTTCTGCACAGATACTCCACTTCTAGATACCCACGCGAGTGTAGTGGAACTATATGTGCCGATGAAAATAAACGCAACTGAGAATAAATAGGCGTCAGAACGCACTTTGCCCCTCGTAGACCTTTAGCCATCATTTACAAATCAGTAAGGGATCATATTTAGCAGCGTAAGATAACTTTATTCTCGCGTCATTCAAGCTGCAGCAAAGATAACGGAGCGTCCGAAAGGCATGAAAAGCCCTCGGTGGCGCGCGCGCGATGAGAAGGAGACGGCCACGCCCACGACTAACTTATGCTCCCTCTGTGCGAATGGGTCGGCCCGTGCAAAACCTACCAGAGGCGATGGTTACGGTAACGGCGCCAACCTCTTCGTGATGGCTGTGTGCAGAAGCCAGTGCACGAGCGAAATTCACTGGGCGTTTTTTATACTGATGAGTCATTTGTCTTACCGGCTCATGGAAGCTGCGTTTACGGCGATTCCAACAGTGCGTCAGAACATCATGATTCTTTTAAGTTATACAGCAGCATTTTACAAGTTCGACTTCACACACACACAAAAAAAAGAACAAACGGGAGCGGGCTATTTTTATCATATGCAACACACTGCACTCCATGCTAATAGCTCAAAACCATAAAACACGTCTTCACAGGTTTTTAGAGCCGGTGTTTCGCTGGGACGTGCTGCAAGGACACTTGAATGGATAATAACATTCAATCGATTTTTGCACGTTGCAGTTAAATATTTTATGATCTCTTCGTGGTCCTCAGCCTTCACAGCATGGAAGACATAAAGGCTAGTGCGTCACGCCGATACTAAAGGATGACGTGTGCGTAAAAGTGTACCTGAAAATGTGCCTTAACTTCGTCTAACGTTGACACTGAACAGCCTGAAAGCCATGAGAGGGCGAAGTTGCTCACGATCTTGCACGCTTCATTAAACCATGGTGTGACCATAGTAAGAAGGTATGGCCAACATTGGTCTTTGAAAACGTTTGTAGAATAATCGTAAAACTGAAGAGGAGGCAATGAAGAAAAAAAGAAAGGAAAGGAAAGGGCCGTGGCAGGATGACTAGAATGTTCGGCTTACGAAATGAATGATCCCAGGCCGAATAATCCTGTTTATTTTTCTATTTTTTTTACGCCACGCTGTACCGCGCCTGAAGAAAATCAGGACGAATGAGAAAACGAATGAACAAAATTGGCAAATTTCGTAGCTGCTATTCACATGGTAAAACGACTAACTCCCACTCACCACGCACATTTCAGGGCGCAGTTTCAACTGCGCCCTGAAACACCAGTGGTGTCTGTACGTTCACGTTATGTGCCCAAAGTTCCAAGAGAATGAGAAAGGAAACGGAATGAAAGGACGGTCGAACGTGCTCCCACACATGGGGCGATATACCGGCCCGCGGCGCAAATGGCACTGCGCGTTCCGGTTGTTTTGACGTACGACTCCAACGGAAGCCACAAAGCCCACAGGGGATGACTGCGGAGGCCGCCTGACGCAACCACAATATCTCGCTACACTGGCTTGCGGCGCAATTAAACGCGTGACCCGTGAATCGCGGCAGTTCTCCGCCATTGAAAGCGCACTGGCTGGCTGGTATCCGTATATCGAGCGCAGACGCACAAATGCCACTCTGCTTTGCCGCACTGCGCGGTCAAGCGCGCGAGTGATGCGGAAGCAAAAGAAGGCCGGCGGAGCGTGTCCACGAGCGTTCAGCCCACCGAAGTGAGTGGCCACCCGTAGAAAAGAGTGGTCGGCCTCCAGACGCTCGTTTGCATCGATTTGCAATCGAGTATGACCGACCGCGCGATACAGCGCTTGCATTCGCCCCAAGCTTTCGTTCGCCGGCCTCAAGCCAGATGCTTTGCATACGAGATGCTGAACCCGTGCGCGTGCCAGTGCATGCATAGGCAGAGGATGAAGAAGGGGCGATGATCTCGGTGCACGTTTGCGAATTTTGGAAAACTATTATGACCAGTTCACTGAGCCGCGTTCGTCGGCTCGAGACCGCGTATCGTAATGATACAGTGAGACGCACTCGCACTGAGCGAATAAGCTTTCCGGGAGACGGAGCAGCCGTGGTAAATCCTTCTGCATCTGAGCGCGCAGGCAGATGCTTCTAATAAGACTTAGGTGGTCACAAGCGCTCGGAGCTGGACGCGCTAAAGTGGGGCGAATGCTCCTATGCAATTGGGATGAAAAAAAAAAACGAAAAGAACTTACATTAATCTCAGAATCTCCGAAGTGACCAAAATTTTCGGGTGTTTTAGAATACCTTTATACGAAAGTCCGACCCTCATTTACTAGTCGGGGTGGCTGCAGGTCAAGTGCAAATGAGAAACTGGTTGATCCATTGTGCACGATGCGGCTACTTCAGAGTGAAGAGTTCTATAGCGTGAAAAAAGTGGGACAATACGAGATGTTGGATGAGCTGTTTCTTTTTTTCTTTTCTTTTTCATTCAGATTTCAAATACTTATCTGTAAAAGGAATTCAAGCCAGATACAGCGAATGAGCTGCTCGTACATTCGCCGCTGTCTACAAAATATTTATCGATATGACGTTCCCCTGCGACCTGCCAAGACGTTTTATACTATAGAACTAATTAATAACACAAAACTAACAATAACAAAACGATCGTTGACCTTCCAAAGCTCGATAGCTGCCTGAACCTCAGTCGCCGATGATTTATACGACATTTCCTATATGACGGATCAGCTGTACAGGATGCAGGCCAGTGGTGAGCTCTTCATAATTACAGTGCTCTCTGTGTCTGAACGAAATGCTTAGAGTGGAACAGTAATAACGTCAACAAAGCACGCGATGGTTTCTTACTTGCACACCGCTGCCCGTACGATGGCTCGCCGGTGTTTCGTGATGGCTTTGTTGCGCACAGTGTAAGAGTTGGGTTGGGCATGTCAAAAGGGGTAGTTGGCCCATGCCGTCGTCTGACTCATCCATGCTAAATACGTTGTTGATGGGAGGAACGTGTTCCTATTGAGAAGGAAGAGTACTGGATTTCTTTACAAAATCTACATGAGGAGCGGAGAATGTTACGTCTCATCAGTCTAGCATCACTGAATTGAAGCACAGTCGAAAAAATTCGCTTAAGCCCACTCTGTCGTCCCTAGATCCTTAGGCCAACCCAAGGCCAGCGAAAACTACCGTCCCACCTTCGTACTATCGGAGCGTCCAAAGACACCGAAGGACCGGCTTTGAGGGCGAGGGTTCCCACAGTCACTCCCGCATCTCTGTTCACTGAACACACAGAAAGGAAGGGACATATTCCTATGGGTGGGCAGCAGCAGTGCAACCCAGACGAAGAACAAGAGGAAGTGGACGATACGGGTTGCGCTGCCCACCCTAGGAATATGTTCAGTCACCAATTCGCCCAGCTTGCTGTGTTAAAGGAGGGGAGCTTCGTAGACGGGGATTGTCACGCTTGTCTCAAGCTGGCGCGTCCTGGTTCCTGGGATGGCCCAGCAGTTAACTGGAGCGTCTGTCAAACGACCGTGGCGGTTACCGGAGTCCGTGAGGAAACGGCGTAGAACGCCCGTTTCCAGGAGTTTCTTGCTCCCATTGGTCCGTAACGGCGAGAGTGAACCAACAAACAAAGCTCGATTCGCCAAACGTGTCTCGCCTTGCTGGCGCCGCAGCTCTGTCCGAGGGGGGGCGAATTGTCAGTTTCACGAAGCGATTAGCCGCAGTTCTGCAGGAGAGGCTAGAAGGTCATTACCCCTGCAGGCCGATCGTAACAGCTCCTCCATGGCCCGGAAAATCTCGACTGGCCAGTGGTGATAACCGCTGGCCAGGAAGAGAATGCCTGGTGGCAAGGGGATGACTTGGCTTGCAGCAAACAGCTGCGAAATGCTGAGGAGCTGCTGGGGATATACACCACAAAACATCTCACAATGACAGGCAGCAGCAAAGCGAACTCCACAACACGGCTCTGCGCAGCGATGAAGTATCTTGGATCTCGCTTTAGACCTGCCAGGCGTCACAGGCTACACTCAAAGAACAACGACAGCGGTGAACACAGTCGGCGATCGTCGAAAATCTGATCAGCGGGTCAAGCGCGTCGGCTTTTGCGCATCAGTCATTGAAGTTTCCAGAGTAATCCCTGGTGCTCGCATCGGCCCGCGTGTCTTCCAGAAAGTTCTACATCAGTCGCGTCGCGCATACATGAAATCAGATTACAGAAGGTTCGGTGACAACAGAGAGCGGATAGAACCATCATTAACATTCGAGAAAATTCCCATACATGCAGGCGCGTCCTGCACTGCGCGATGACATCTGTTAGGCGGTGAAAATCGGTCACCCGACAAAGATAAAGCACACCTGTCAACATCATGCGCCATCGGGTGAATCGCCCGCCAGGCAGAGCCCAACCGTGCACGTGCACAGCCTCGAATATATTCATCACTGTCGGCTGTGGCAACGGTGGCGCAGTGCTCAGAGCGCTCGGCTACGGAGTCGTAGCAGTGTCGGTTGGGCTGAGGGCGGAATCCTCACCGTGGCCACTTTTTCCTTCTTTTAGTTAGATGAAGGTGACTTAATTTATGTGCCGTTTTTCGGCCGCTACTTTTTGATGGCGGTGGGGTAGCGCAATGAGCCAAGTAATGCTCTCACATTAGGAACCAAAAGCTAATAAAATCTCCCATGGTAAGATTGAACTTTGATATTTCAGCACAACAGCCTAATATTATAAACATTACGCACAACTTCAGTGGTCTCGGCAGTTAGGTTATTAACATTTAAAAGCCGCACTTATTTCTGAAACGCGGAACTTTTCCTACTTCTGGTATACGTGTTTTAAAGCGAGATAAACTTACCAATAAGTTCGCAAGCTCTACTAGCAGAATATTGTTACATTATCCACTAAAATAAAATTTTTGCGAAAGTCTTCGTTCATAGATAATATAAGCTGTATGTGGCTTTTTTTGAACAGGTTTTAAGTTGAGCCACGTGTGATTCATTAACGACAACGGCTATTATTATAATTTGCATTCGTAATAACGTGTTCAAGTTACATTGAGTAGTGGTACCCCATAAAATGTCCGTAATTAATGTGTGATGTGAACGTAGTGTTATAAGTTAATACTTTAACAGATGTAGGTAATGTGGGTCAGTTCCAACTGTGTGTTCGTGTATGTGACTGTGTAAAGTGTATTTGCTTCTACTCAATACATCCGTTCGGCTAAGTTTTCGGACCACAGAGTATGTGTGTTCGTCCTAGATATTATTGCACTGGGATTGGAAAAAAGTTCCCTTAATACCTTTACTGCGTCCACATCTATACTTGTTGATTTGAACTTTAGGTTGTGAATTAAACTCTACGTTTTTACCTAGATTTCTCAAAGCCAGAAGTCTATACAATAAATAGGAAGAAGTGATGAAATTTTATCTTCTTTAAGCCAATCCTTTGATGTCCTTTGCTTTACCGAAACCTCGTTCAATGTTTCTAGTGACCTGAGATTTATACCAGGCTATCGCTGCCTGTGAGTGCACCGTGAAAATACAAATGGTGGTGGTGTTGCACTTTGCGCCTTATTTGTCACGCAGCCAACTTGATCTCTGCTCCTCAAGAATGGAATGCCGGTCGCTTGGTACCGCTCCTCCAACTTGGCAAGGCTCCTCTGGAGATTACTTCATAGCGCCCAATCGCGCTGGCTTGTTGCATTGGGAAGGTGATGGAACGAATAATCCTCGCCAGACTTTAATGGTACCTGGAATGCTACGAAGTCTACCCAGATGCGCTGGCAAGCTTTCAACGTCACCGACGCTCCACTGACAATATCATCGATTTGGTTACATACGTTCAGCATCAAAAGGCGTGTAAGCTATTTTCTGTCGCAATGTTCCCCGACATCAAAGGAGCATATGACAATTTTCTTCATGAGGCGATATTGGAGAATCTGAAAATGGTTAGTCTCGGTGGTCGACTCTATCGCTAAACACGAAGTTACTTGTATATGGGGTCTCCCTTTGTGAATACCGAAGACGGCCCAACTTCTCCACACTACACCCGCCGTGGAGTTCCGCAGGGCGGTGTCTTGAGCTCGACAGCCTTCAACCTTGTGCTCAATGGTCTCATAGATCGCTGAAGAAAAAAACTAGTCACAAAAGACAAAGGACAAAAAGAGGTTCACACCACAACTGCAAGACTATCAACTGAGCCTTATTAAAAAAGGCGTAGTCCCAGCAAAGCCAGCGAGCATGCGCAATAACAGCATCACTAATCACAGAGCATGAAAAGTCAAGTTATCGCATATATGGTGACCGACCGAAAAAGGCAAATTCTTTTCCAAGTAAGCGCACCGAGGTTGTACTAATGCAGCCGTCACTTAATAAACTGATGTAGTACACTTCCAGGATTTCTCGCTCTTCTTTGCCCTTGGCCCTACCAAGAATCGTTACATAGCTAAACAAAGGGTAACGGCTACATGGAGGAGTGGTGCTCACGTAGGCGGTCATTAATACATCGACCGGTTTGGCCTATGTAAACTTTCTCGCATGTGAGAGGAAACTTATGCACAACCCCTGCGACACATGCCGTAAAACGGTTTTCTTGCTGCGTTGTGGAAACGTGGTTCTTTGCTCTGCCTCGAGAAATGCTCGAGCAAAAACACGAAAGCTTGCAAGCGGCAGAAAACACTAGACTTACTCCCTGCTTGGCGACAACCTTTTCGATGTTGTGGTTCACTTTACGCACATACGGCGTGTCTTCAAGTTTCCTACGTTCAGCTGCCCCAACATACCAGCTTCGTACATTCTTTCTTAAGCCTCTGAAGCAGCGATTCACCCACCGCTTTCAAAAAGGCCTGAGGAAACCCTGTGGCTTCGAAACGATGGAATTGTGCGTCAAAACTACTTTTAAACCGTGGTGAGAGCTTTTTCGAGTGCATTGCGGAAACAATTCATTGCAATTCCTCTTTTTACAGTCTTGGAATGTGCAGAGCTAAATGGTAAAAGAGCTTTCTTGCCTGTAAATGAAAACATCCAGCATAAATGCCCGTCGTCGAAGAATGTTAGTTGCAGTTCTAGGAACCTGATAGAATGACAGAATGATAGAATGGACTACGCCGTTTCTAATAAAGCTCAGTTCATAGTCCAGTCGTTGTCGTGTAAAGCTCTCTTCTTGTCCTTTGTCTTTTGTGAATGGTTTTTTCCTTTAACTATGTACCAACTGGCCCGGATTTCAACCCCTCTCGTAGAGTGCCTACCAAATACAGTGAAGTTGTCACCCTATGCCGATGACATCTGCGTCTGGGCATCCGGCGTGATGCGTCCTAAAGTGTGTGCAAGGCTCCAAAAATCTTCGACGTTGATAACGACGTACCTTAGCGAACAAGGCCTCAATATTTCGCCAGGGAATTGTGCATTAGCCGCGTTCAGCCGGAAACCAATGTCTGCCTACGCCATATCCATTGATGGATCGACAAACTATCTCTCATGTCAGGGCGCGCAGATTTCTGGGGTGATCATCGACCATGAACTCTGCCCGAGTCCACATGTGGCTTACCTAAAAAAAGCGCCTCGCAGCTATCGCTCATCTTTTCAAGTTTCTTGGAGGAAAAAGCTGCGGTACTTCAGCACACGTGAGGATGCAACTGTACAGGACGCTGTTTCTCGGGTATCCACAAGACACTTCAGGCACTCTTGAAATTTTTGCACTCGACTGGCCTATTAGGGAACTCTAGTTTTCATGGACTTTCTCAACTTCGTGCATTTATTTTTCTTGTCTTTGCTATTTCTGCTCTTGTTCTTTCCGTCTTTCATTTCCCCTTCCCACGGTGCAGGGTAGCAAACCAGAATCTTCTCCGGTTAACCACTCTATTTTCCCACCCCGTTTATCTCTCTTTCCCTCTCTCTTGACGACCACTCTGTTAGTACACCTCATGTTGAATGCGTCGCAGCTGAATCGCTGGGGGTGCTTTTGCCACAATGTATCGTCCACCCTCGGGTAATAGTCCTGTTTTCCTACGCGTTTTAGAAAACCTTAATTTCGCTGCTTCTGTAAACAGTCCTATTGTTTTGCAGATCTCACTGACTTGTTAAATGTTAATCGCTCTGACAATATGATACGTCTACCCACTATAATGGACAACAACGTTTCTACAGTACTAGAGCTTTGCATTACGAGTTATAAAAGAGATAGTATCGGTGGTGTGCTTTCGGCTGATTTCAATGATCATGCACTTGCCAGCGTTTTACTTTTTACCAAGAAAGATTTCAGTACGGCGTAAGTCTAAGAAAACCACTATAATAACCTCAGCATAGAATATTCATCAATACTAATATACAATTTTTCTGTGATTCGTTGGGGACGATTAACTTCGAAGGCGTTCCCAATGCAACGGACTCAAGTGCAGCCTATGGTTTGTTTTTGTCGAAAATTAATACTCAATACTTCTCGTTTTTCCCTTTGATTACCAGTCAATCCCATTAGACTACCAGTCGATCCCAGTCGAGTCGATTACCTGTGGAGTACACTTAGCTAAGCAATCTTAGCTAACTATTTAGTTAGCTAAGCAATCTGTAGAAATACACAAACTGTAAATACAAATTAAACAGAGGCTATATTACGTGTAAAAAATTTTACACTCTGAAAATGCAAACAAGCAGATACGATAATATTTAGTACTAGATATACTCAACATATACTCATTGCCCTGATTGGCAGAAAAAGATATGGTCTTATTTAGCGGAATGCACACGTTATACGTCAGACTGTGATAAGGGCTAACGTCCCTGTGCTCAATATAATCACTAAAATGTGTTTACTTGACCTTCACTCTGCCAATACACGAATGTTAAAACTATTTATTTTTTTCATTTGGTTCAGTTTAGTCTGTCCCATAGTTTCTTTGTGTCATCCATGCATGCCGAAAATGCCTGCAAATGATAAACATCGCCTTCTTTCTGTAATTGTTTGGTTAGCTTTCTACAAAATATATTAAACGCTCTCAGTCACAGAGACTTGCGAGTACTAATAAATTTAGTATTTCCATTGTGAAGCTTTAACAGTGTTCTCGAGATACGAAATCTTAAAGTTGAATTCTCTGATGGCCAACCTACACGTTTATACAGCCTTATGTTTCGATTCGATGTCAAGTCGTTTTTTAATATTATTCTGACCTTCAAGAAACTTCTACCGCATTTCTGCTGTGCTGGTCCTAGAATTGGGCTAAAGACAACCATAGTGCGTCAGGGTACACTATAAAAAGTCGAGTGCATTACAACAAAGCACGTATAGTTTTGGGGGGCCCGTAAGTTCAATAAAATAACGATCTTTGCTTTTGACATATGATATTTTGTTAGTAATCCGCATGTAGAACAGAATAAGGTTAGCCATAGTGCTGACAGGACCCCAGCAAACTTATCCAGTGAAGCGATAGGGTGCTGGGACGCTTCGCATAACAAGGAAGGTCGATGACATCGAAAGCGTGGTAGCCCAGTCGACGGTCCATGGATACGCAGCTGTGAAGCCAGCATTCAAGTGGGAAAGTCGACTGATATTCGAGGTGTAGGCCTTGTGGTGGAACAACAAAACTTATGGCATCCTGCGATGTGCTTGTGTACAGGGCGGCGCCGATAAGCATCGACATGAAAAACAGAAAAAGGTTTGGCGATAGTGCTGACAGGACGCCAGCCGACATGTCCACTGTTACCAATTAGTTCTGTGTGCGCATTAGTTGTAAACACAGAGCGTATGCCGAGAAAAGTTTACGGTTACATTAAGGAGATAACATCGACTATACGGTTTGTGTGAGGGCACGTTTAATAGCAATATCTTCTTGCGGCTAAAGAAAGTAGTATGCTCATGTGTTTGACATTGTACAAGCTGTGCTTCATACAGATCTGCATGCCATGAAAGTCCAGTGCAAAATTTGCTAATGCTGGTAAAAAAACGCACGTGACAGCGGTAGCAAGGACCCTTTTCATTGAGGTACGCACATGAACTTTACCAGTGAAAACATCTTTTTTTTTTAGCAGTAAGGGACTTACTAGTGACATGGGGGTCAACTGCCTTATTTGCAAAAAGCCAGAAGCAATAAATCACGTCTTTTACGGGATCAATTGATTCACAATGTAAAATGTACGTCACAATGCAAGTGATAATGTACGTGACAAAATAATGCCAGAAGCGCCCCTGTGTCTAGCGTAATAACAAAAAAATCCTGCATAGAACCCGTACATTAATGTCGACTCATGAGTATAAGCACACCGGCGTCGATCTTAATTTAAATATATTCAGTAGAGTTTTTATTTCACTTTCTTTGATTTGCCTAATAGGCATGTATCACTGTATGTGTTCCCATTTTTGGGCAATCCGCCCAATATGGTATGTGGGACTGCAGCCCAAACGGCACAGAATATTTAAGTGTACCTAGATACCAGTTCTTCCCGCACCGATTTCGACATCGAACTAGCAAAACTTCGAGCAATTCGCCGTCGTGCGGAGCGAAGATATAGACGCACGAAGTCCAATTATGATTTGTGATTGGTTAGACGAACACAAAAGAAAATACAGCGTCACATGAACAAGCTGGCTTCGCGACAATGGGTATCCTTCTGCGAGTCCCTGGATCCGCGAAAACCTTTGTCGCTTATATGGAGGACTGTTCGTGGCCTTCGCACAACCTTTGGTCAGCGCCACCCGTTTAAATCTCTGGCACTCCATCTAGAATGTACAGATATTGACGTCGCTGAATCTTTCTGCAGAAAGATTGCTGGCGAAGCAAATTCCGATGGAACGGGTACGGGTACGCTCGACCACCCACTGTTCTCACGCGATCCCAGCATGGAATTCCCTTTTTCTATGGAAGAACTAGAAGCTGCGATGGTTTTGTGCAGGCGTTCTTCAGCGCCAGGACCTGACGGCATTACATACCGTGCCCTGTGTAACCTAGGAGACCAAGCTCGGAAGGTACTCTTGCTCCTGTACAACGACTCCTGGCAGACGGGTACGGTTCCGCAAGAATGGAAGTCAACTCGCCTCATTCCACTTTTCAAAGCTGGCAAGTCGCCTTTGGACATTTCCTCATACCGTCCGATCGCACTTGCCAGCTGTGTCGGAAAAACAATGGAACGAATAATTTTAACACGTCTGGAATGGTACTTAGAGTATTATGAAATCTACCCAGATGCTAGCCGCCGTGGTTGCTCAGTGGCTATGGTGTTGGGCTGCTGAGCACGAGTTCGCGGGATCGAATCCCAGCCACGGCGGCCGCATTTCGATGGGGGCGAAATGCGCAAACACCCGTGTACTTAGATTTAGGTGCGCGTTAGAGAACCCCAGGTGGTCGAAATTTTTGGAGTCCTCGACTACGGCGCGCCTCATAATTAGAAAGTGGTTTTGGCACGTAAAACCCCATTATTTAATTTTTTTTTTTACCCAGATGCTATGGCCGGATTCAGACACGGCCGTTCGTCAACAGACAACGCCGTTGACTTGATAACATTTGTGCAACACCAAGGCCTGTAAGCGGCTATCTGCTGCTCTGTTTCTAGGCGTTAAAGGGGCTAATGATAATGTCACCCATGAAGCCATCCTTAGCACATTAGAAGCCATCGGACTTGGTGGTAAGATGTATATGTGGGTGTGCAGCTACTTAAAAAGGAGAACATTCTACGTGAACGCAGAAAATGGCCCGACATACGAGCATTACGGTAGCCGAGGAGTCCCTCAAAGCGGAGTGCTTAGCCCGACTCTTTTCAATCTCACCCTCTGTGGATTAGTTGACAACCTGCCAAGCACCGTACGACTTTCCATCTATGTGGACGACATCTGCATTTGGGCATCAGGTGTGACACGACTTCAGCTTCGCGCTCGGCTTCAGAAGGCAGCCACAATGACATCTTGCTACCTTCGTGAACAAGGACTTGAAATTTCATGCGGGAAGTGCGCAATGGTGGCATTCACGAGGAAGCGAATGTCTGCTTACGGCGTATCTATTAACGGGCAACTTATACCATACAGCAGAAGTCACAGGTTCTTGGGAGCCGTAATTCAAAGACACCTATCTTGGACTCCGCACGTGAATTACGTGAAAAAGCGGCTGACTGCTATCTGTTACCCGTTCAGGTTTCTTGCAGGAAAAAGTACCTATACACGCTATGTTACAGCTGTACATGGCGTTGTTCGTTGGATTCCTGCTATACAGCCTGCCGGTAATATCCAACACCTGTAAGACTAACCTGCGTACAATTCAGAGTATTCAAGCCCAAGCCCTTAAGATATGTCTTGGCTTACCATGCAATGCATCAACGGCTCAAACCATTGCTTTTGCCCAGGATTACCCAATCACGACGCATATTACCGTTGTGACAATGCGCATGCATCTCAGGCATTATGCTAGGACCTTTCCGACCACTTTCGAGCCTCACTGCTGCAAGGCCCTGCTCGACATTTAGCGGTATTGTCAGTGCACATCGTGCATCGTTTACTTCAGGGTAGGCACCTGCGGCCAAGCCAGCGTTTCCTCCGTGGTGTTTGAGCCGTCCACATGTACATATAAGGATTCCAGGACTACAGAAGAAGACAGATATACCGGCCCCTGCTGTAAAACAGCTGAGCTTACTTCTTTTGCATGAAAATTACCGCAACCACGTGCACATCTATACCGATGTATCAACTACGTCGTGCAGTTCTGGTGGCGCCGTGGTTATACCAACGCGAGGAATGACACTGCGGTTCAAGACATCGCATGTCACGACCTTAACGGCGGCAGAACTAACGGCCCTGCGCCGAGCACTGGAATTCATTGATTCTGAAAGACCTAGAAAATGGGCTGTGTTCTGTGATTCAAAACCGGCATTACAGTGCACGCAGTCAGTTTTCCGACACGGATGCCATGATCAATTGACATACAAAATCGCGAAACTTTACCATCACGTCCAACAAAAAGGTCACGAGGTCGTTTTTCAATGGGTACCTGGCCATTGTGGAATCAGTGGCAATGATTCCGTCGATAACGCTGCTCGCAGGTGCAGCACATCAAGAAGATCACAGCGTTCCAATTCCGCTTTGAAGGACACGCCGCAAGGCAGCTTCGACACCTGACACGCAGTCTTGCACTGACCGAGTGGAACTCGCCAAACTTACGACTTACACGACTGCATCGACTAAACCCCACCCTGCAACTCCGACCTCCACTCGGACTTCCTCGACATGAAGCTACGCTTTTCTTTTGCTTTGGTTAGGAGCCGCCTTCACAAAGGCATACTCTACATTAATTGGAGTGACTGACAGTGCAGCATGCGAGGTCTGTGGCACCGAAGAAAACATCGACCACCTGCTTTGCCACTGTCCACGATACAGCTCAGAGAGACAAGAAGTTGCCAAAGCTTTCCAAAAACTGGACAATCGGCCGCGCTCTGTGCAGATGCTGCTGGAACACCGCCCCCATCACCCGTCGGCCCATAAAGCGGTGAAGGCGCTTTTGTGCTTCTTAAGGACGGCGGGCTTGTGCGACCATCTGTGACTATTAATGCAATTTCTGTAAGACCACACACGTCAGCGAACTCACCGCAATTTTCTTCTTTCCTTCCCTCCTCTCTCTCCGTGTTATCTTTGTTTTCCCCATTTTCCATTCCCCCGGTGTAGGGTAGCCAACCGGACGTTATTCTGCTTAACCTCTCTGCCTTCTACTGATCTATATCCCTCCCTCCCTCATGCTGATGATTCAGCGCACCATATTTTGTATAGGAAGTTGCTGCTGGAGGCCATACCTCGCAGGAGTCGATGAATCAGTTTCTGCGTCTCTCGGTAAGTTCACAGCTTAAATTGTAGATTAGGGTCCCCTGAATTGCCACACGGTTTAACAACCTCGAAGTGGCACGAATTAAGAACAGTCGAAACAGATCCGCAAATGTCTGAGGTCCACAAAAACATATTTGTTCGGGCGACAAACTGTGCAATGATAATTATCTCTCTCTTCCCATGTTGCATATGTTTTCCTATCAGGTGAGGATTCAAATAAGTTAACGAAGGTCCATATTAGATTTGCACGTGCCTCTAGATAGTGGATAGCAGTTGCAACGTCGAGGGCACGTGGTGATGTGTATGACCTGATTCTAAAAGATACGTGGGGACAGCTCGGCTGGCATTGCGATGTTATTTACTCTTGTCTGTGTGAGTAACGCTCCCTTTCTATGCTTTGACAAATCTTCCTGGAATCCAGTTTCCATTTCCGCCTTGCACTTCTGTAATGTTTGCTCTCAATGTCCCAGTTTGCGCAGATGTCAACATTTCTATATTCGGGCTTGGCAACGTTCTTCACTTATTTCTTCTCTTTACTGGAGCAGCATCGGTCGATAAGGCAGCTTTGCGCGCTTTCTCTGGTGCGACCTTGCTGAGAGCGGCTTCGCTGTTGACATTTGTGTCACGCGGTGTCAGGGTCTATAGGATTGCGAGCCTCTGTCATTCGAGGATTTGACTGCGAGTGCGTGGGAGGTTAAGACGCGCGAGTCTACATACACTGAGCTGCTAGTGTTTACTTGTCCGTCCTTCCGGCTTTCCTGCACCGTGCTATTTCGTTTAATTTCCCGGCTATTTCCTGAATTCAGGCGATTCGCGTAAGTATAAGACATTCTTCTATGATTAAGGACGCGTGACGTTTGGCGAGCTGATTCGCGGTACCAAAGTAAACGGACAAAACATAAATTACAGATCCGAAGAAAGAGCCCCCTGATGTGCAGAGAAAAAAAAGAAATGACGTCGAACTCAGCGATACGCCACTTCCGTGCAACATAAGCACAAACAGCGAAAAGTAAGAAAAGAGAAAAAAAAATACTGAATGGCCTTCTCATAGTTCCTTGCTACGGTTCTGACTTGGGGTGGAATAATGCATTCTGTTTTAAGGATGTACTCTCTTTCACGTATCATCAGTAGGACCGTGCGGCGCTTTGCCGACGTTACCACTGGGATCGGCTGCTCGTTGATGGTGGATAAGAAAAGGCTAGAATCGAATGAAAGGATTCCTTATATTACAGTGGCCTTGGTTTGAACAGTGTTCCTGGTTTGAACAGAATTCCTACAGAATTTTCATCGTGCGCAGGGAGGGATTATCAGGCAAGCGTATATTTGACCTAGGAGCGGCCTGGTTCTTATGTGCTGAGCTCTGACCCACTTTCAAAACGAAATTGAAAATCCTGTGATTCGGGCGAGCTGAGAGGGCGTTAAAAAGAGATGGCCACGGATCAAGAACGCCCATTAGCGGAAACTTCCAGTAGATGGAGACAACGCTTAGTGGGAGCCTAAGCATTTACCTCGCGAGAACTCTGTTTTGCGTAGTAGCCGGGATTACACGTTAACTGCGATAAAAATAAGAAAATTGCATGCTTACAAAAAAGGAAAAAATTTTGTATTGTCTCTGGTTGTGAAGTAGTCATCATTGGTCGCCAATTCTAGTTGAGCATGTAAAAACCAAAGAAGTATAAATAAACGATAGTAAAAATGTCATCTGGACCCATATGCACAAAGAGCTCCCGCGCTAAAATTTTGCGTAACAGCAAAGTCCAGTAAATCCTGTTGCTGCACACATTATTAGCGAAGTCGGCTGTCAGCTGCAAAGAGCATTTCTGAACAAAAAGCTTTGTGAATTAGGTCTCTGATCGAGGTGCGGTAGAGCTTCTAGGAATAGTGAATCAGTTGGGCTTAAGCGGCTGTCTTGACAGACCGAGTGATGTCTGCCTCTTTAGTTTGTCCCTAGAAGTAAAGAAAGCCGTCTTGTACGTGGCAGATGTATTGCCTGTTAGTATCGTACTCTGATGCATGCAGCCTAAGTGTCCCGTACACAACCTTTTCATTGAGTGCCGCATTTCTTACGAAGCGGCCATTTCATTGCTTGCCTTTCGTTTTTATACGTGCAGCCTTTCTGGGTCGCATATTTGTGATGTAAAAATGGCCGTCGATGTTGTTATGGTGAGAGGAAGAAGAGAACGACGACGGCTCCGAAGACAAAGAAAATTCAATACTAAAGTCTAAGCCCTACATCTACATCTACAGCTACGTCCCCACAGCCTGCATGGCTGGACGCTATTCAGTTTCCGCCAGCATTCTGTATTTTTGTAAATACACCTTGTAAATATTTTTATACAAGTAACAATATAAATGATCCTCAAAGGGCGCCGAGTGCAATGGCCGCAGGGTATTCGCGACGAGTGTGATAAATATTACAAAGAAAAAAAAAACGTTCGCACAAAGGAGTACCAGCAGGTATTACAGAGCTGTTAGGGCGACTATGAGCGTTCAAAAACGTTACATGCCTGTTTTAATGCGAAAGCGTTAAGGGCCCCGAGTAGCAGAAAATCCGGTGTCGGCGGAGTTGTCCGTTAGGGAAAATTGACGTATATATTTAGGTATATGTATACGTCACACCTTGCGATATGACATGCGGTATATGCGAGCTATATTGCCACACCATTCTATTACTAAGGTTGTTCATACCTTGTCTTACATTCTTGACAAAGTTATTCCTAGGAATTTTGAGAATGACAGCCCACACACAAATGTCATGAAAGAGAACACCGACAGCGCATGCCTTTTATGTTAAATCTTCTCGGACGTAAACATTAAAAGTGCGAAACAATAACAGAAACCCGAAGATGATGTACATTTTTGGCGCTCCTGTGAACTACCTCCGGCATCGGCCTATGCAAGAGGCCGCGTGGGCCGATGCCGGAGCATGAAATCAATGAAAAGAAAACTCGGCATAGGACATGCAAGATGTATGCACTGAAACATAAATATTAATGTCATCAGCAATTTCGATGAGATAGTAGAAGCAGCAGAATCATTTTATACTTAACTGTACAGTACCCAGAGCGGCGACGTAACCTTTTAATGCGATGTAGTGATCAACACGGTACAGAGGCTGCTTGTACAACTAGCAATGAAGTTAGAAGGGCCTTGTAAGATATAACCCGAGGAAAAGCGGTAGGGGAAGATGGAATAACAATCGATTTATTCAAAGATGGAGGAGATGTCGGGTGTGAAAAGCTAGCGGCCCTTTATACGCAATGCCTCAAGTGTACCGAAGAGCTGGAAGAATGCCAACCTTATACTAATCAATAAAAAGGGAGATGTTAAAGAATTGAAGAATTATAAGCCCATTAGCTCACTTTCAGTATTGCATAAAATATTCACCAAGGTAACCTACAACAGAATGACGGGAACAGTTGACTTCAATCAACGCAGAGAACACGTTGGCTTCAGGAAGGGATATGCTATAATGGATAACATGTATGTCTTCAACAAGGTAATAGAGAAATCTGTGGAATACAATCAACCTCTCTACATGGCTTTCATATAATATGAAAAGGCATTTCATTCAGTAGAGATACCAGCAGTCATAGAGGCATTGCATAACCAAGAAGTACAGGCGGCATACGTGAGTATGTTGGGAAATATCTGCAAAGATTCAACAGCTACCTTGGTTCTCCACAAGAAAAGTAGAAAGTTACCTGTCCAGAAAGGGATCAGGCAAGGAGACGCAATCTCTCCAATGGTATTCACTGCATGCTTAGAAGTACTCAAGCTATTATACTAGGAAGGCTTAAGAGTGAGGCTCAATGGCGAATGTCTCAGCTATCATCGATTTACAAATGACATTGTCCTGTTCATATAAAGTTTGTAAACAGGGATAAAGTGCCTCAGACAGGCTGGCCAACGTTTCGATAGGAGGACCTATCTTCGTCAAAGGCGGCCTCGTCATCCTCGGCGTGTTAGTTTTAAAGGGTTAGTGCAGTGACGTCACGTGCGGGTGTTGTCGCTGGCGGCTAGTTTTAAAGAGAAAGATTACCAGAGGAAACAAGCGCTGTCGTCCGACGTCTGTGAGCTTCATTCTCAAGACGAGGGGACAAGAGCGTGAGAGTGGGCACGCGGGGAGAAAAGAAAAGAAATAGAAGCAGAAAAAAGGAAAAAAAAGGAAAAAAAGGGAGGTGGCGGAAGCCAGGGCGGCACCAGGACAGACAAAAAAAAAAGGGGTGGGGGGCCTGTTCAGTAACACTGTGCACGAATTACAACAAATTATTGAGGACATTAACCGAGAAAGTGTAATAGTGAGGTTGACGGTTCTTTGACGGTTTCCTTTGTCCAGAAGACAAAGAAAATGTTCAAATGCCTATCACGGAAACAAGATTTCTGGGTGTCTTAGCGGCTATGGCGTTGCGCTGCTAAGCACGAAGTCGCGGGATCAAATCTCGGCCGCAGCAGTCGCATTGCGATGGGGGCGAAAGGCAAAAACACCCGTGTCCCTTGCATTAGGGTCACATTAAAGGTACCCTGGTGGTGTCAAAATTAATCCAGACTCTCGCACGACGGCGCGCCTCATAATCAAATCGTGGTTTTGGCACGTAAAACCCTAGAATTCTATTCGCTTTACGAAAACAACACGGACAAAAGGAAGAATAACCGAACATGGCGCTGACTCACAACTGATATTTTATTCAGGAAGTTCACGCACATGTATAGGAACCGAAGCCAAAAAAAGAAGAGAAAGAACGGACATCCGCATTACAAATTGTACGCTTCGATGCTGTAATTATCAGGACTGATATATATAATGAAATTCTTTCTCGCGAACAATGGCTGGCGGCTCACTTATATATGTGCTCCCCCCCTTATTTTTATATTGTATGCTTCTACGATTTCTCTTGCCATCTGGCTTTTGTGTTTCAATGTAATAAAAGTTTCATTAAAGATTCCACAGATTTCAAAAGATTCCACAGATTCCAAAGACATCCACAAGATTTGCGATGCACAGGAAGATGGAGCGACGCAGCCCTTTGTAGAGATAACTCATGCTATCTAAGGCGAAAATTAACTCAGCGCTTGTAGAGATGCTCGATTATTTTTTTATTAGAATAACAACTAATCATTCATCGTTTTAGCCTTTAATCGAATAATGGCTTTCGATGCAGTGGTTCTCATCGAATAATTGATTAATCAAAACTTTGGCCGTTCACTTTAAAAAGGTTGAAACACGGTTATCTGCTTTTGTTGTAAACTATATTAAGGTTTGAGAGGTGCATAAAGGTGCACACAAGTGCATAAAGTTTGATTAAGAATAATCTTTAATTTGTTAAATACTAAATAGAGCTAGCACTAGTAGTCTTTGAAAAGATAAACAATAAATGTTATAAAATGGCAATTTGAGCCAAATTAAACAAGGTACACAGAACTAGTGAATCCCTGTACTGTACAGTTAAATAAGAAAATGGCAAAACTGAAAGACGAAGTCCAACTAAAGTATGCAAGAAATTGCAATGTACACAGGGGAAAAGAAAATAACTGGTTTAGGATCTTAAGCTACATGCTTTTTTCTACAGAGCGAAGGAATGTCAATTGGCTGGGATGTTTGGGTGAAACGTACACCTTCTTTGAATGGCCACACAACCAGGATGCGAGAATAGACGCTTCGAAGCTATAGATTTGCCGGAATCGACGTGCACTCCATCGATATGTCAACATACATGCTCCAAACCGGCGCGAATGCTGCGCCACGTCTTTAGTGAACTGGGAGTGAACTGGGAGTGAACTGGGAGTGAAACGACGATCAACCACTGGGTTTCTATGGTATGCCATGGATTGCGAGGACATTTGAAGCCTCCGGCTTCAGGCGGCGTGGGGGAGGGGGGGGGGAGAGGGCGAGCGCTCGGCTCGGCATCACACGGGACTTGTAAAAAAAAAGTCGACATACCACAGCCACACAGTCACTGCTCGTGCTTCGCCATTCTTGTGCGATCTTAAAATTTTCATGCCACTCCTGTCAAGCTCTAGAAAATGCTTAATCGAACATGTCTAATCAATTAAGCCATTTGAATGAAAGATGGGCATCGATGACGATGATTCGTTTTGCGTGATACTGCTAAACGATTAATCGATTAATCGTTCACCAATATTACTAAACCTAAGCGCTTTGTCTGTCTAACATATTCATTACCACTCGACAGAGGAATGACCTACACAAGTCCTTTTGCGCACGTTATATATTTATTGGCGTGGTTCACTGTGCATATGCGCTTTGCCTGCTCATCTGTTAGCATTTTGTCTATTCTAGACGGATGTGTCCTACCTTATTTCTTGCATAAAACAGTTCATATACGCCGCACCTGGAACCAATATTCTTTAAGCCGTGCAGTATTTTGTATATCTACAGAATTGCCACACGTGTTCTTCTGCTTCGCTTAGTCTGATCACATCCAAGTTTCATATGGCATCACTTAATGCTGGGAACAATACCTACACAAACAGAGGTAATGACAGTGCTCGGAAGTCCAGCAGCCAATAAAAGCTTAACCTCTACATTAAAGGCTGGCTTTGACATATGGGAACGAGATTTCTTTAGTGCTGGATTCGGTGCAATAGTTGTCCTCAGTAGTAGTACGAACACTATAGTATATACAGTTGCTCTCAGTACAGCAGTACTGCCCCCTTTACATGGCATCGCACGCGAAATGCGAAGGTTGTGGGTTCGGTTCCCACCTGCGGCAAGTTGTTTTTTCATCCACATAATTTGCATAAATTTATCGTTTCTTTATTTCATTTATTAGGCACAAGTAATTTCCCCTATGTTGTCCTTTGGTGTCAGTGTTTGTTGGCTTCTCATGGTATGACTAATAAAAATCGGGCCCTCGGTTAACCCCCTTTCTTCTCGTTCAATACTTAAGCTTGAAAGATATGACATCAGGGTCCTTCCTCTTCAGTTACTGACATCCTGCCTAAGAAATCGGCAGCAATATGTGTCTATAGACACTAGCATATCAGCTACAAGACAAATACAAACAGGTGTCCCTCAGAGAAGTATCCTTAGTCCATTACTATTTAACATCTACATAACCGACATAGTTCTTATCCACCGAGAAGCGAAATTCATTAACTACGCAGATGACACAAGTGTTTTTTTTTAATCAAGCAACTCTTATACAGGCCTCATTGGTGCAGCGAACAATCTCTTAACCCATCTCCCAAAATAGAGCCAGGAACTATTTTTAAAAGTAAACTGCAATAAAACACAAGTAGTCATCTTTGAAACAATAGGTACGTGTACTTCATTGACCCGCAACATATTTTACATCTCTGAGCATATAGAGGTTGTTGACGCCGTAAAAGTACTTGGCGTATACTTTACCGACACATTGCAATGGGACGCTCACGTGGATTTTATACTCCAGAAACTAAGCGGCATAACAGGTGTGCTACATCGTTTTACCAACGTAAGCTAAATTGATCATTTATAATGCACTGTTTGCCTCGCATGTAAATTATTGCCATCTTATATGGGACACAAAATCAGCTTCCGATCTCTCAAATACTACTGATTCAAAAAAAAAAATAATACGCACTATTGCAAACGTGCCCTACAACTCGCACACTGAAGGTCTTTTCACCAAGTGCAACATAAGAAAAAGTCATCAGCTCTACAGACAAACTCTCCTACGCACCAATTACTTTCAGGTAAAAGATAGACGCAACTTAATAACAAATATAGTAAACTTAAAAGAGAATACACCCACATATGACACGCGCCCATACCTTTTTCGAGAACAAATTACGGCCATCAAACGGTCGCGAACACCTCGCCACGGCTAGTAAATTTTTATCTAGAAGCCGGCATTGACATCCCTGCCTTGACACCATCGAAGCTCATCTGTCTGGCAAAAACTACGATTTAAATAACCATGGTACAGTGAAACCACGTGTATTCACAGTGAAAGAAATGTAATTACCCTCTTTCATCGACGTGACCCACTGTTATTTGTTTTTCATTTCTGAAAGTGTTCTTCGCCACCTATCTGCCAATATGTAAATGGGCTCAGGGACCACCCAAGCTGCCAATAAGCAGCTTTTACCTTGGCCCCTCCATTTGCTTGTCATCATCATCAGCCTGGTTACGCCCACTGCAGGTCAAATGCCCCTCCCATACTTCAACAACCCCAGTCATGTGCTAAGTGTGGCCATGTTGTCCCTGCAAACTTCTTGATCTCATCCACCCACCTAACTTTCTGCAGCCCCCTGCTACGCTTCCCTTCCCTTGGAATCTAGTCCGTAACCCTTAATGACCATCGGTTATCTTCCCTCCTCATTACATGTCCTACCCATGCCCATTTCTTTCTCTTGATTTCAACTATGATGTCATAAACTCGCGTTTGTTCCCGCACCCAATCTGCTCTCTTCTTATCCCTTAACGGTACACCCATAATTCTTCTTTACATAGCTCGTTTGCTTGTAAATAGGCTCAAATAAAATGAAATGAAATGAAAATGAGTCTCTCTTCTTCGTCTGTGCATCCGTGCAGTGCGCGCTGCAAGTGATAATCATGTCCTATGAACGGCTCTATTGTATCAACTGCTCCGTAAATATGGGTACTGGAGGTGTTTGCTAAATGTTACGATTGAATTGGGAGCCGCATTCTCGAAGCAGTTCGCACACTAGAGGGGTTCATATAAAGGAGGGCGCCGGCCAATGGTGGTCGCAATCGTGACACTAGCGAACGCCTCCAACCAATGACTAAGCGTCCGTATGAGCTTTGTGTATTGGGTCCTTGATTGTTACAGTCATCACATATTATGGCAGATGCTATTTAAAGAACCTTCTTCTTTAGAACGCACACTTGGCGTGCTATTTGTGCGTAAATCAAACATGTTCACCACACGCCTTGTGAGCGCATAAGCACTTATATATTTGGATACCCTTCGCCGGTTTGCCAGTTACTATGTAACATTTATGTCTTTTTGCAACGATATAGGTGCCTCACTATTATCGAAGACATAATGAAACCACTGAATACATTTCCGTCTTATAGCAACAGGCATGTGTGCTTCAGCAACATATAATAAAAGCCAGGCATATATATACATGCATTGTGTCATGATTAATTCTTCGATTACAAAGATCAGACAAGGGACCCTGGGAAATTTAACGCAGAACTATTTAAGTCTGATTTTATTCCAACCTCCTGATGTCAAATTTACGTAACCACCCACGCAAGTATCGGGCGCTGACCTGCAGCGTTGTTTGAACAGCCGAATCAAACCCACCGCGTTGTTTGAACCCCCCATTCAAACGCTCTTCTCTATTATGGAGGTCGATTTTGTTTGATTAAAAGCAAATAACATTGCTTAATTTAACAGGTTCTTTTCTTATCGAATTTGCTGACAAGAGGCGAGAAACACGCAAAAAATGGAGAGCATTTCGTTGAGACCGAGCTAGTGCAATGAAATTAGAAGAGCAGATGTGGGGTGTGCAACAAGCGTCTGGGATTAGCCCGCTTCCCCTTGCTTAACTTACGGTGAGTGGTCGAAAATCGCGGCAGCATGCAACGGAAGGTTACAGATATCGCTAAAACGGGTCTTTAGCGAAGAATAGTTGGCAGAGCGATGTCGCATGCGTGCCGAAAGGGCTCAACAACCTTATACTACCATATAAAAAAAAACGTTATACGCAAATAAATCCGTCCTCCTTGGCAGCTCCGAGTAGCCAGTGCCAGAGCGACCGGTAGGCTCCGGCTAGTCCGACAAAAAGTTTGTTCGGCATATGATTGCGTCTTTAATGCGTACACGTCACTTTGACGTGGTGAGTTTTCGTGGTTTCGTGACGTGGCGTGACAGAAAGGCAAAGCGGGTGCAGCTCGAAAACTTTTGACCAATACGGGTGGGCTAATGGCGAAAAAGATGTGAGATCAGAAATAATTATTTTTCTTTTGTTCGGTATAATCATGGATAATGAGAGTGGCCAAGTCATACTAGGTGCGGGAATTTCGCGCTTTTCGTTACGTTGCGTGACAGACAGGCGAAGCGGGGGTAGCCCGAAAAGTTTTGACCAATTGTGGAGGACCGATATTAATAATATGGAACAAAAACAGTTTGGAATAGCTTTGCGTTATAGCGTCACAGACACTACCCTGTAGAATAAAATGCCGTATGTTTTATAAGCTGGTTTCTTCGCGCTAGAATTTCAGCGCGAGTGATTTTGCGCGCAGATATTTTCCACTCCCAGTTGTAGCACTGCGTATTTCGTGGATACGAAGCGGGCGGGTAAAGTGGCACTGGTCTCTCGGGAAGAAAAAAGCCAGTACAAGGCTGTGAGAGTGCGTGAACCGGAATCAGTTCACAGAGAATCAGTATTTTCTATAAAAAAACTATAATGTCGCCAGCTTTCACGAAAAATAATACTAATATAATTTGTTTAGCATTCCTGCATAAGCAGCTGCATATTGACACGCGTACTTATCTTTATCGGGCGACCAGGTTTCGCCGCCTAACAAATGTTATCGCACAGCGCGGGACACGCCTGCATGCATCCGAAGTTTCTGGAGAGTTATCGATGCTTCTATCCGGTTGTCTGTTGTCGCCGATCCTTGTGCTATCAGACTTCATCGCGTGACGCGAATGGTGTAGAACTTTGTGGAAGGCACGCGGGTCCCAACGATTAGTCTGGTACATTCGACGACTTTTGTATAAAAGCCGACGCGCTTGACCCGCTGATCAGATTTTCGACGATCGCCGACTGTGTTCGCCGCTATCGTTGTGCCATAAGTGTAGCCTGTTTTGTGGGCACAGGTTCGCCCTATAAAATTTAGTTTTGTCGTACACAGTGGTGCTACTGTGTTCTTCAACGTCACCACTACGTGACAATATACGGGATGTCCAACCTAACTTTAACCAGTGTTACAAAATATGCGAACGCCACGTAGCTGGACAGAACCAACGTAATGTTGTTTGCCCGCGCTTGAAGATATTCAATTTTTTTTTTATTCTGCCCAATCAGGTAATCAGTCTTCGTTAAAATTTATACTTCGTAAGTATTATAATTAGATGAAAAGTGTCAGTGAGAAAATTGCAGAGCAACATGAAAAACTCCCGATACAGCTTTCTGTTGCTCAATACGTGCTACGTAAAAGTGTTTTTCCGAGCCTGAAAGAAGCTCGCGAATACACGCAAATACTCGCGCGGTAATATTACGTGCATTTGCGGACTCCTTTCACGCTCGGAAAAACACTTTTATGTAGCACGTATTGAGCAACGGAAAGCTGTATCCGCAGATTTTCATGTCGCTCTACAATTTTCTTTATTGACGTTTTTCTTCTAATTATAATACTTACGAAGTTCAATAATTAATTAAGAGTAATTATCAATTTAAGCGGAATTAAAAAATAATAGTTTGAGTATCTCCAATCGGCGGCATACAACACTGCTTTGGTTCTGTCCAGCTACGTGTCATTCGCATATTTTTAAACTCTGGCTAAAGTTAGCTGGGACACCCTGTATATGGCGAATTATTCATGGCGACGTTCGAGTCACGAAGCTGTTTTAAATAAATTTCGTTAGCGTTCTCTGGCTGACCTCCACGTGCTTTTACGGCGAGGGAAAGGTAGTTACAGAAACTACGGGTTGAGCTACTGTGTGAGATTCGTGCTCCGTCGAGAGAATGCATATTAAAGCCGCGTTCAATGCTTCGCTATGAGCAGACGCTGCGCATAGCAGGCCCCTACAGGTTACCTTTTAGCCCAGTCCAAAAGAACCATAGGGAAATAAGGAAAGGCAGGAGGGAGGTTAACTATACTTTTTCCAGTTTGCTATCCTAACCCTTTGTTGCATGCTGTCCATCAGAGTGGACAAATTTCGGCGATTTTTAGAGCAAGTTTGGTGGTCTAGTGTCAACTTCAGTGGAGAACAAGCTTTCTATAGCTCCCTTGGAAGGTGCCACAAACCACCACCTTCCCCCAATTTGCTCCAGAGTTAGCGTTCTGTTGTTGCCATGGGAAAGCCACGCGCGTCCCCACTTTTTTTACTTGATAACACATGACACTGTGGGTTTATACATATAGTTGTCTACACGGGATAGGAAAAAAGACTTCGGAGAGAGGACCTGCAAATACTGCGGCACAGCCATGCAAAGTTCATTTTTCAGAGCACTTTTTCTCAACTGTCCACTAGTCGACGCCGTGCATGACAGGAACAACGAAACTTGCGTGACAGCATTTTCAGCGCAGTGTAGTCCACACTATTTTCCCTTTAAATTGGTTTGTTTTTGTTATTTGCTTCATATTTTCACATAGTAACAGTTTGGACATTATATTATTCACCGAGCTCGATAATACAATGGTCACGAACAAACACAGGGCATATGCAACCCTCTCCTCACCCTAAATACATTCCTGGCGACGTCCCTGTAAGGCAGTATACTTGCGCATTATCGACATGCATGAGTTTTTTTTTTTTTCATTTTCCATAATGAACAGTAACGTGCTCTGCATCCAAATTTATGAACGCAGGCTAACGTTTGTTAATTTAGTGGCCGGAACTTTCCCTGTTGGAGAGAAAAATAAAGAACAGTTCGCCCGCACACTCACTAGAGGACATGGTACGCCTGTTTTCTCTAGTGAGTGTGTGGGCGAACTGTTCTTTATTTTTCCCGCCAACAGGGAAAGTTCCGGCCACTAAATTAACAAACGTTAGCCTGCGTTCATAAATTTCGATGCAGAGCACGTTACTGTTCATTATGGAAAATGAAAAAAAAGAACTCATGTATGTCGATAATGCGCAAGTATACTACCTTACAGGGACGTCGCCAGGAATGTATTTAGGGTGAGGAGAGGGTTGCATATGCCCTGTGTTTGTTCATGACCATTGTATTAACGAGCTCGGTGAATAATATAATGTCCACACTGTTACTATGTGAAAATATGAAGCAAATAACAAAAACAAACCAATTTAAAGGGAAAACGACGCCCACTAAGCGGCTTGAAAACCCTCGTGTGGACCCCCGCTCACGCGGCTGTGCCCGGCAACACGTCGGCTCACAGTTTGGCTCGAGATCTCGCGCGCCGAGCCTCGTCCGCGGATGCGGACGGCGTGAACGAGGAGGAGAGACACGAGGAGCCCTGCGAGACTTATTATGAAATAGCCCATCGGTATCGCTTGAGGCGTCGCGCGCTCCCACCACCGGCCAAGCAACTCGACAAAACGCAAGCGGTCGAGTTTCGGCGACTTCAGACAAACACATACCCACACCCAAAATACATTAACAAAATCACAGGGGGCAGGGAAAGCGACAAATGTAGGCTCTGTTCAGAAACGGGAACACTCACACACATAATGTGGGAATTCACCTCGCTCCCGTTCTCTCATCCCCCCCGTCAGCAGCGAGACTGACTGGACAGCCTGGCTCAGTTCCGGGGACGTCGACCGACAACTTGAACTGGTGGACTGGGCGGGAAAGGCCAAGCAGGCCCAGGGCCTTACTTGAGCCCTAACACTCAGCCACGTCCCTCTTTACCCTTCCCCCTTTCAATAAAGTTTATCACCACCACCACCACTCACTAGAGCTGGTGCGCATGTTGTCGACTGTAGTGGACATTCTGTATCTTGTGAAATAAAGATCTTAAAGCACAGAAAAAAATTCCTTGGCTTTTTCTGGGCGCACATTGATAGAAAAGTAAAGGTAACCAGAGTTTGCAAGCATAATTTCTGTTCGCGCATCATTATCATCATCAGCAGCCTATATTATGTCCACTGTAGGACTAAGGCCTCTCCCTGCAATCTCTAATTACCCGTGTCCTGCGCAAACGGATTCCAGCTAGCACATGGAAATTTCGTAATTTCATCACCCCACGTAGTCTTCTGCCATCCTCGACTGCGCTTCCCTTCCCTTGGCACCCATTCTGTAATCCCTAATGGTTCACCGGTTATCTAACCTGCGCATTACATGACCTGGCCTGCTCCATTTCTTTCTCTTAAAGTTAATCAGAATATCGGCCATCCCTGTTTACTCTCTGATCCACGCCCCTCGCTTCCTGTCTCTTAACGTTACGCCTAACATTCTTCGTTCCATCGCTTTTTGCGCTGTCCTTGTTTTCGAGCTCATTTGTCAGCCTCCTAGTTTCTGCCCCAAACACTCTTTAACAAATGTGCACCATTTGGGGTGTATATTTGCCACACAACAATAATCGTGATCTATCTTCCTTGCATTTCCTCCCTTAAAAACACTGCGCGATCGCTACATTCCTGTCGAGAATGCGCTGTCATGCTGATAACGGGCGTGCCGTTAGTGACTTGGAAGCACCGGGCTCGCCGCGTTAAAGAAAGGAAATGCAGCCAAGACAGATGACGATTATCGTTTTGTGAAAATGGTTTAATTTTGCTTAAGAGTGTATGTTAGCACCGGTAGAATGGATTGATTGTACACCTTTCTTTTTAGTGATAATGATAAGCTTCTAGTCAGGATCTGACAATGTCTGCCGAATGCGCTCCCAACCCATTTTTATTCTTCTGTAAATTTCCGTCTCATGATCAGGGTCCCTTGTGACTAATTTACCTAGATAAATGTACTCCTTTACAGACTCTAGAGGCTGACTCGCGATCCTGAAGTCTTGTTTCCTTGCCCGGCTATTCATCATTATCTTTGTCTTTTGCATATTAATCTTCAATCCCACTCTTACACTCTCTCTGGTAAGATGCTCAATCGTTTGTTGTAACTCGTCCCCAGTGTTGCTGAACAGGAGATTGTCATCTGCGAATCGAAGGCTGCTGAGATATTCGCCGTTGATCCTTAGTCCTAAGCCTTCCCAGTTTAATCACTTCATTACTTCTTCCAAGTACACAGTGAATAGCATAGGAGAGATTGTGCCTCCCTGTCTGACTCCTTTCTTTATAGGTATCTTCCTACTGTTCTTGTGGAAAATAAAACTAGCTGTGTAATCTTTGTATATACTTTCCAAGATATTTACGTAAGCGTCATGTACTCCTTGATTGCGTAATGCCTCTATGACTGCTGGTATCTCTACTGAATCAAATGCCTTTTCGTAATATATGAAAGCCATATAGAGAGGCTTATTGTACTCTGCAGATTTCTCGATAACCTGATTAATGACATGGATGTGATCCATTGTAGAGTATCCCTTCCTGAAGCCAGCCTATTCCCTTGGTTGACTAAAGTCCAGTGTTGCCCTTATTCTATTGGAGACAATTTTGGTAAATATTTTATATAATACTGGGAGTAAGCTAATGGGCCTATAATTTTTTCAATTCTTTAACGTCTCCCTTCTTGTGGATTAGTATAATATTTGCATTCTTCCAGTTTTCTCATCATCATAAGGCTCATCAGTTCATCTAACCTCACTAAGGCTAATGATATCCCAAACAATACCTGATAGTTCATCAAAGAGTCATGCTGGGCTAGCTTCACTCGAGAGGGTTCGGATGTTAAACGTTGCAATGGTCAGCTTGCTTTGGCAGCCTGTCCGGGTCCAAAGATTCTTAGCACCCTCGGCTGCGTTAGAAGCCTGACGGCCGCCTTGGTCAGATGCTCCTCAGCTGCTGGGGACTGAGGGCCATTGGTTAATCGAATGATTCATTGGGGGGGGGGGGGGGGAGTGGCCGATTACAGCACCAGGGAGGCCAATTCCTGCTTTGGTGAGAGAGTGTCTTGTTGAATGAAGCTTAGCGGGTCTTCCTAATGTGGTTGTTCCTAGATTAGTATAACCCCACTTTGTCTCGGCATTTTTGCCGGTGTCAGGCGCCACTGCAAGCCTGAAGATATAGTGTACTGGGGGAGGTGAGTTCGAGTTTCCCACCTTCAGAAAAACAAGAAAAAAAAACCGCGAGGATTCAACAAGCATAGAAGCTAGCTCAGTCAGACAACCCTGCGGGCTATCAGGCCACCTTACGTCGGAGAATTCCAGCCCAGAGGATCTTACGTGCCTGAAAATGCTTGAATTATCCACTCTATACGGGTATTGCTGATCGCAAGAGGTGGCACAACATAGTATTTCTCACTGGTTCTAACATCGTGATTTCGGAGTCTCCCGTTCGCACGCGGCCATGAACGCGATACATTTTCGACGAATTTGAACAGCGCTTGAAAGTAGTGTGGAAAAAAAAAAAGAAAATTAGAAAAAGAAAAGCTTTCAGCGCTTACCGGGAATTCACGAGTGGCGTACGGACGGAGGTACTCCTACCTTACGGTCGCGTCTGCCTGCCTGAGGCATCGGAGAAGTCGTTCCGAACAAGACGGAACTGATATTGATGCGCCGCCTAAGGCTGGGACGTCGGGTGTGATGAGGGTGCATTGGCAGGGACTTTCGCTCAATGGCCAAATCCTCTGAGTGGCGAGACGGGCTGCCAGAAATATATGCTTCTGAGCCGTGCGTAATATAGGAGACCTTGGAAGCGGCTTTGCTCTGTGCTTGGAAAGCGCTTATACGATGCCTCCTTTAAGCTACAGCGAATGCGTCTGCGATCAGTTAGACATTGTTTGTACACTTCGCGCGGGAAAACTATTGATGTCCCTTTTGCAGCCGCACTTGCAATACTTGCAATTTAGCAGTTGCGAATACACGATCGCGATCTACGAGAGCATAAACGGAAACAGGCGAAAACGAATATAAATGCAAATGTAGAAGAAATAAATGGGCGCAAACAAGGCCATTTTTGACGTGAGGATGCAACCAAGGATTAAACGTGGGGAGGGGATGGGGGAGCGCAAGAGAGAGAGAGAGGACATGAGTGAATCCAGATCATTCACAGGCACTATGCAAGGTGTAGCGTATCTACACAGTCGGGCACTGAAGTCCGTCGCCTTCACGTCGAGAAAGTTGTACTTCTATAGAGGAGACTGTGTTCATTGAATAAAAATTTGTGCAACTTTACAAAACTCATGCCGTAAATTTATCTTTTTTGTTTCTTCCTTTCTTTTCTTTTTGACAGGATAGAAGACGTTCGCACACAAATACGGTTCCGGCTACTCCCTGACGCTTGAACGGCTGTTGCATTTACATATAACGGTTTCTCTCCTTTTTGAACAAAGTTTTGCACCAAAACGGAAAAAAACAGTTATATCGACAACATCGATGTCATTACATAGCAGTCAAAACAACATCGTGGCATTACAAAGTAACTGCTCAGGCAATAATGCAAACAGCAATACCAAATAACACAACTCTGTATGTACAAGATTACTTACAAATATGCATTTCACAATAACTGCGCAGCGACAGAGCTCCAGAAGCTCTGACCGCTCTCCCTTTTAGAAACAAACAGAGATTTTAAATAAGTCGATTCACAAATAATCAGACTTTTCCGCCACTCAGCACCATAGGTCCGAGGAGCTTTTGCCAATAGCACGGGGCTCTAGAAGTGTGCTGCTCTAACATGGACCATTAGTGAAAGCAAGTCAACGAACGAATTTTCTCTGTGCTACCCCTTTTGGGTACTCTCCATTCCGTTCTCCTTTCCACTGGCCCAGCCTTACGTTATGGTCTCAACTTCAAAACACACACACAAAAAAAATTACGCAGATCCCACGCACTGTGGAAATCGATGTAGTCCAAGCTTTCTGTGCTGTTTGCCCTGACTGACGATAATTAGCGGTGATGTTGATGGCGAATGTTTAATTTCTTAAACGTTCAGTACAACACGAGAGTGGGGAGTTGGTGTCAAACGTTCCTTTGCGCGCACCACAGCTGTTTGTCTGCTAGTACACAGAACACACAGGTAGAGGTGTTTGATTGACGCATTGTTGTGTGCCATACTTCATAAGAACTGAGAAGGTTGAGCATTTTGATTGCCTCACATGGCACATCGCATCGTGACATAAGTATTAAACTTCAATTGAAATATGGGACGCTACGTGCCAAAACCACAATCGAATTATGAGGCACGCAGCAGTGGTGGACTCCGAATAAATTTTGACACCATGGTGTTCTCTTAACGTGCCCCTAAATCTAAGTGCATGAGCGTTTTTTTTATTTCGCCCCCGCCGAAATGGAGCTGCCGCGGTCAGGATCAAATTATAACAATGGCCTAGTTGCAAGGCTACCATATAGGGCTACAGAAGTGTTGATATGACGTGCGACCGCTTCCGTACTGTCGCCTAGACCCTGTGGTACGCTTTGATTAATGCGGCTCTACTTCTTCACGCCCTGCATAAGTTGTTTGCTTGGTATATTTGCATGGTGTTTATTTTCAGAAGTAGCAGAAAAACAATGTCCCATACCTTGAACTTAACTCTATTCCGTTCCCCCTTAATCCCTGTCGTGCCTAGTAGTTCGCGCTTTCTTGCTTCCACACGTCACCTCTCTTTATCCTCGCCCCCCCTCCCCAGCCATTGTATGGGAACTGCGAGCGAAGAGTGGCAAGATTGTTATGCACTCGTTTCGCAGCTGCGTCGGTTCTACTTATTCTCTGCCTCCTCTCCCCCTTCTTCGTACCATTTTATCTAGCTTCCCTTTGGACTTGCAGGTTAGTATAAAGGTAAGCGTTGCAATTTCTGCAGCTTCTGGGGTGTCACGGATAATTACAGCTGTCAAGAGGCTAATGTGGCGGGTCCCAGGGAGCTCCAGAGGGTATTGTACACATTCGACGTGGTGGAAAGGTCAAACGAGTTTCTCGCATATCCTTTCTTCTCTGCTCCACTCCTTCCATGTATGCATGCTCTGAACCACTACTGACGTGACGTGCAAGACGACGACGACGACGTGGCGGCTGTGGCAGCAGCGTTAAAGTTGAAGAAGAGGCAAAGAACGTTTCGCTTTAAAATTAGCAGCTACAAGATACACAGATATATTTGAGTCAGTAAAAGTAGCTTTTCCTTTCCATTTCTGGCATCAGAACCATACTCGGGTTCGTATACTCTCAATCACGTGGCACACTCGACGACATCCCTTCTAATGGTCCGCATATGCGCGGCTCGTCACCCTGTTTGACAAAGACAGCATTCAGCTATACAACGCGCCATCTGCACGTCAGCTTCGGCAGGACCGCTGGCTGAGCGTTTCCTTGTAGCCTTCGTTTCGCGCCTAAAACACGCCAGGGTGACGACAGCAGTTAAGGCCGCCGCGACCTGTGTAGCACTTGTAACATCTGCAAAAACTCGACAAATACAAATATCAGTCTGTGCCTTTCAATTCACCTTTATTTATGTACCTGCTGGACAGTAGTGTTCACAAAAATGTCGACCGTGAGCAGCAGCATATCTTTTAATGGCAAAACCCTAAGGCTTCGTTGGTCTCTTCTTAGCGAACGTCGTGGTCATATATCCTCGCCAGTGTGATAATTGCTTCCTCGGTTTAAGCAAGCCCTATTTTTTGTCTCCATAGAGGTGTATCTCAAGAAAACACACTGTCCTTGTCAAAGCAAGTACCAAACATGACTTTTGGCCGCACATTTTAAGCTGGCTAACAATGTTTTTGACCCATGGTATCTGGCTTAGCTTTCAGAGAAACCCTTAAATATTTCATTTGGTATGTATTTGAGCAATATAAAGAAGAAGTAAGGCAATAAAAGATATTAGCCCAAGTCTTTTTTTATTTTGCCAGTTAAAGGGTCAATGTAGCTACAATTACGGCACGATGGCATGGGTTACCGTCAGTTTTGCAGTTTCTAAATTATGTGCGGAACATTTCCATAATGTTTGTGCGTACACTACACATTCACTAGCGATGAAAGTAGAATGACATATTTGAAATTTATGAACGTTAGAGTATTTTCTGTCCTCGTATGGAATACGAAGACTCGCTCTGAAAAAAAAAACAAATCTGTCTCAATGGCAGGCTAAACCATTTGTGCACGTGACATCACCTCTCTGTTTTCATCTAGCCACACCGTCAAAATTAAATGCGCCCCTCCCAACCTTATTCTCCCTAAAAGAAGTAAAAAGAAAAAAAGGAAAGAAAGTGCTCGTAACGCTGCTGTGTGCTGTGTCTTGTGTATCAACCGGCGAACGGTCGCGACAGTTGAGTGCGGAGCCCTCTATCAGCGAGACGTTCTGTCTTTCTGTTTGTGAGTCTATATCACCTTCACGGGGCAGCTGATTTTGAAATGGCTACTACTATTGGGGGCAGCAATGTTACAGTTTTCTTGAGCGCTTCAAGTTTCGGGAGTTCGTGTTTGCTTGCTATGGCCACGTTGAGTGGCCCGCAGCGACCGCGCGCTCGCCTTTCGAGTGGTAGTTCAGCGCGCAACTAAAAGCTTAAACAGCAGCAGCTCCAACGACGTTGTTCGACGTCCATTCGCTGTGAAGATAAGCAAAATAAGCGTTTTTCTTCTTTTTTAAATTTTCTCTTCTCGAACATGGCGCGCTATACTGTTGTCATGCAGCAAATAAAGATATAGAAACGAAAAACGGTAAACTGGGCAGGCAGACGCTCGCCCTTCCAGTAACGCCCCCAATCCAGCTCCGCCAGAACGCTATTACCCAACCGTCAACAATTGGCACAGGCAAAAAAGACAGTATATTCGAGAAAGTTCTGACTGTCGGCTGGCGCTTATCTGGTTGGCCGGGGTGCGAGGACGGCGTCGCGACAGCGGCGCATTTGGCTCGCAAAGCCACTTGGGAGGGGAAGGGCAGTGGCCCTGGCCAAGCCGGTCGCCGGCCCCTCTTTGCCCTTCCTGTGTATACGACCGGCTCACGTTTGATATCGGCTGCGCGTGAAGAATAATGATTAAAGAAAAATGGCGGAATGCCGCTGACCACACTCCGGAGCGACTGCGGTGCGAGTCACGTATACGGGCAGCGTAGAGAAGCGCTAACGATTCCGCTGGGAGTGTCCTCGCAGCGATCGGCCGAACTTTCTCCGCTACGCTCAGCGCACGCGGGCGATTCGCGGGGATCGCGGGGGTCAAACGCCCGGGAGAAAGGTGAAAGCACAGTATGAGAACTGACCGGGGGCTCAGACGCGCCACCGATCTCTTGTAGACGGGGATGGCGATCTTGATTGATCGACGCTCACGACCCACGCCCATTGCGCGCACTGCCCGCGGCCACGTTTCCCCCTTTCTTGCGGCTTCCGCACTATGCGCGAACGGGGCCCGAGCATGCAAACCGAGCACACTTCAAATACCTGCAGAGAGAGAGAGAGAAAGAAAACAAATTTAATGCAGCAACAGCGTGCGTTGCCCCAGCGTTAAGCAGCCGCTCGCTGATTGCTTGTGACGCGTTCTTGCGCTTCTTAATGGATTTCTCTTCTCGTAAGAAAGAAAACCCCGCTAGGAGTGTGGAAATGTTCGCCACCGCAGCGATCTGCCCACGCGCGCGGTTAGGGGCTTTATGATGTACGCTCAAAAAGCCCGGGACTACTTCGACGCGCATCGACGGCTAAGCACGAGCGGATTTGTCGTCCCCTGGACAATATATCTTATCCAACGCCCACCGTTTATATTGCTTATCTACAGCTCCGGTTTGACGGACGGCGAGGAAAAAGAAATGTGATGCAATCTATACAACAGAAAGAAATACTTTGAGGCAGCACACGCACATAACGTTGCGAGATTAGTTCCACACAACTGCGTGTAAATCGGCAACATTTTCACTCTATTTAAAGCATTTGTTGGAAGTTTGGAAACGCTTGCTTGTGTATATATGTAATGCCAACGTTCTGTCTCTTGTCATCCGATGCAGCACTGCTTTAAGACTGTTTTTTTAACTTGTCATATACTGCATATAATAGTTGCATGTAATCCCCACAACAACAAAAACAAAAAAAAAAACTTCTAAAGCAAGCAGTATCATCAGAAGAAGAGTATATAAAGAGACCGCGAGGTTGCAGTGACTCTTGGATTCGCTTAAATAAATTACTGCAAGCGGCAAATATAAGCACCCACATCTGAATTCGTTTAGAGATTCTGTAAACAGCAAATCGGGTCAGTTGGATTCCGTTCTTAATAAATGTGCGACTGCAAGTCCGGTCTTCTATCTTGTCCTCGTCCCTGTTTACGCTCTGTACATTCATTATGCTGCGAGATTCTTTGAAAAATGATGACAAGATGTAATATCTTTTTAGATAATTAGGTCCGCACAATGCTTCAAAAGTGGCTATAAAATAATTGCACATAGTACTTTATTGCGGTTACAAGAAACAAGTATTCCTATAAGTTTTTTTTCTTATGTTCTGGTTTGGATTTGTGCTGACGATTAGTTCTCGTACATAGCGAAAGAAATTGGACTGCAATAACTAACACGAAGTTAACGTGCCGCCCCCCTCAATCCTCCTTCACGATAAATGGCATAATAAACAAAATCAACAGTTACAGCAAAACTTACACAACGCGACAAAAGACGGCCGTACGAAAATGATGGGAATATTTAATCCTGCAATCAGGACGCAAGATTTGTTCGGCGATTTGTGCATTCACTTTCCGATGGCGCTTCGAGATGAATGGGCGTCCTTCTGCTATAATCATAAGCGAGTCCTGAGGCTTCAAAGGCTCACCCATCCTTTCCTAGCCTCTATAAATCCAACCATAATTTTAGCCAAAGTTGGCACTGCTTCTGTTTGTTTTTGTCCTTGTCTTTTGCTAATAAATGCACTGCCGTTCATTAGTTCTTAATTCGTTCCCAAAGTTCCCAATTTATTGTAGCCAATGAACATTCCTCTAAAGGATGTCCTGTTCCATCTGTAGACCCACAAGGCTCTCTAGTAAGCGCCCTTCTTTTTATCATTTACATTATCGACTTCCTTCTCTAGTTTCTTCTAATAGTCATCTTTTCGCTGACGAATGCGTAATTTCTCGTGAAATGGTTACTGATAACGATGCTAACATTCTTCAGTCAGACCTGAATTCTATATTTAACTGGTGCAATACTTGGCTAATGGAATTAAATATTAAAAAATGTAAAGTGATGCGTGTCTCTCTACATCTAGTAGTGCTTTTACATATTACCTGAACAACTCTCCCTTAGCCGTGGTTTCCTCCTATAAATATTTAGGTGTTCATATCACATCCAATATAAGTTGTTCTTTGCATGTTGAGAAGATAACTAACAATGTTAATCGCATGTTAGGTTATTTACGCCGCAACTTTTCAGCAGCTCCTTCATCTTTAAAGCTCTTGTTATATAAAACACTCATTAGATCTACATTAGAATACGCCACTCCAGTCTGGGATCCAAGCACTAACAATTGGTTACTTCACTACAAATGTTGCAGAATCGTTCTACTCGCTTCACTTGTTCCTGCTATAACCTCATTGCCAGTATAACTTCCATGAAATCCGTATCTCTCTTCCGTCATTAGCATCCCACCAAAAAAATTTTCCATTGAACTTTTTCTTAAGCTTTACCATCACCAAACTCTCCGTAACGAATTCATTCTTCAGTCACACGATATATCGGACCGTGTTGACCATCGCTTTAAGGTTGGTATCGAGCGATATCACACCGTTCTTTACTCTTTTTTACCTCGCACTTCACAAGATTGGAATCGCCTTCCTTGCGACATTGTTTCCATTTATGATAACACCTGATTTAAACCTGCTTTAACTAACATTGTATAATTAGGAGTTACCATGCCTTACTATGCTTTGCTATATTATCGTACAACGACTCCACTCTCTAATGCTTTGGCCCTGAGGCTAAATAAATAAAGAATTAAGTAAATAAATAAATAACAATGACAAGGGCAATTTTATGTGTCCACAAAATGCAGTTCGGAAAGATCCATGGTTTTTAGCGCCACAATTGAAAAAAAATGACCTAGACAGAAGAAAAAGTCAAGCAGTTCATCTGTGCTTTGTTCTGTCTAGGCTTTCTTTTTTCCTTGTTTTTTCTTTTTTTCTTCTTTTCAGTTGTGGCGCTAGAGCCATGCCTCAACATCGAAATCAACTAGCCCAACAAGAGGCACTTCTATGTTCGGAAAGAGTTGGGGTGGCAATAGGGGATATGCATCCGTAAGTAGGCCTTTCCACACAGCTTACTTGCCCTAACCAAGATTGCCGTGTTCCAGCTAATAGCCCTGTTAAACCTGAGACATGGGTTTTCAAAGCTTAGATGGTGCGAGGGAGGGAAGGCCGCAGGGGTGGTATTGGCAGTCCGCTATTTTACACCCTAATTACGATTTTAACCCGACGTCCGCCATCTTGGTTAGGTCAAACTAGGTGCTTGGGAAGGCCTGCTTACGGAATTTCGCATATCTCCTATTGGCTCGGCACTTCTGCTTGTGTATGCAAGAGACTATGCCTACGTCGGCTTCCTTTTAGTTCAGAATAAGTATACAACGCATCATCTGCTGAAAAAAAATAATCTTCCATACTTCAGGTACAATGATTTCATTAACTCGGTGGCTGCGAACAGCAGTTATTAATGAAGGAAGGGAATCCCTGCAATCGTCTCACTCTTGTAGCAACTGTCGCCAGCATTGATCTGATTTTCCTTTAAGCAGCGACGCGTGGAAGCGGCCCGCTACTTGCTGACGCGCGTTCCGGAGTACCAGAATGAAGTTTTACCATACCATATACCGACGCGTGTAGGGCTGTCAGATTTCGCCGCCAATCAAATGTTGCGCGCAGCCGCTAGACGAGGCTTGGTGGCACTGACTGACTTTTCTCTGGCACGCGGGGCTCGGTAAACCCGCTGGTAAACCTAAGTACGTCTTACGTCTGTTGAGTCAGCTCAATTTGCCGGAACTCAAGGATGCGGTCAGGCTGTCGTCAAGAGTTAAATGAGTAGAACAGAGATAGCGTTATTTTCATTCTCCTTCGTCTGTCATTTGTCATACCGCTGAAAGTTTCGGCGCCTTCATCGCGGGCTTCTCGCTCTGCTAATAAGGCTCAGTACGTCAAAATAAATAAATAAATAAATAAATAAATAAATAAATAAATATGAAGGATGTTTCTCTTCTGGAAGGACAGAAACAAGCACGAAGTTTGCTAAATAAATTTATTCAAATCCCGTCTTTTAAATAAAGCATCGCATATGCGTTAACGTGTCTACGCGGAAGCTCTGGAACAGCCAACGCTTCAGATCTATCAAGATCCACCAAGCGGCGGCTTTGGTGGATGTCTACAGATAAGGTGTGAGCGCCTTCTTTGGCTTTTTTCTAGTTTCTTGGTGTCAAGGAAGTTCACGGACTCCTCTCTAAGCTCGTCACCACCATTTTTTTTTTGCACTCGAGTAAGAGAACTTTTCACAACATGCAAGATGTGCGTCGGCAGACAGGCGACTCACTCACTCACTCACACTCACTCACTCACTCACTCACTCACTCACTCACTCACTCACTCACTCACTCACTCACTCACTCACTCACTCACTCACTCACTCACTCACTCACTCACTCACTCACTCACTCACTCACTCACTCACTCACTCACTCACTCGCTCGCTCGCTCGCTCGCTCACTCACTCACTCACTCACTCACTCACTCACTCACTCACTCACTCACTCACTCACTCACTCACTCACTCGCACTGATTGCATTAGTTCCTCAAAGGGCACACTGGCGCAAATTTTTTGTCTGTTCAGAGACGCTCTCATAATTCAGAAATGGAGGGCCTAGTTACCATCTCGATCAGTCACGCAGATTTTGCCACGTCTTCACTTGAGGTCTGGTTACGGCCAGTGTATCACAAGACACTCCGCGACACTCTGTGGAAGCTTGTCTGAAACGTGCTCAACATCACCTATGATTAATTGGAGCCCAAATACAGCAAGGCAGCAAAACTAGACCACAGCATTCTGCGCAATGATGCCTCTCAGTGGTTCTATTAGACTTCGAAACCCACTTGATTGCGCACTCTTGGTTGTTGCTTGGCTGAAAACACCCATGCTATGTTTCGCGGAGATAGAGAGGACCAACAGTAAAAAAAAAAAAAACGAGGAAGGGTTGGGAGCTCAACTACGTTCACGTGCACTGTGCTATAGAGATGGAGGGTAGGAAAGAGCTCGATAAATAACAGGGTAATGCTCCATTTCTCGTTGACACTCAAGCCATGTAGTTCGTCGACAAATGTAGAGCAGCAAATTCAGTCGCTGGCGATCTTCTTCATGTTGAACACGTTTAGCAAAAGGGTGTGGTCTACTAACATTTAAAGCGTCTATATGAAATGAACCTATAGTTGGTTTTAACGTGGAGGCAATTACCATGCAGATTCTGCAGTAAATGAACACTGCGCGCGCCTTCTGGGCGGCAGCACATCACACTATAGGGTCATCATTGAATTCAGTCAGAAGGCTCTAATAAAGCCTGTGGATATTGTAAAAAGCCTATTTGTTATTGAAAATGTTCTTCCGCCCGAGCGGCCTGACGTATTCCGGAAGAAGAGGCACTGAGCAATGAAGAAAGCTTGGCAGACTTGATATGTTCTGAGTGATTAGTTTAGAGCAGCGAAAGATGACTCCATTTAACGTTGGTACTCTAGCAATGTCGTTTTTCACCACATGGAGAGCAGCAAATTCAGTCGCTGCCGACGTCCTTCGCGTTGAATACTTTTAAGAAGAGCGAATGAAAGAGAGAGAGATAGCAGAGAGAGGAAAGGCAGGGAGTCAACCCGACGAGCGTCCGGTTTGCTACTCTACACTGGGGGAAGGGAAAGGGGGAACAGAGAGAGAGAGAGGAAAGGAAAAAGGCAGGGAGTTAACCAGAGGGGAGGATCCGGTTTGCTACCCTATGTTGGAGAGAGGGGAGGGGGACGTAAAGTGGTAACAAAGTAGAGATAAAGAAAGAAACGAGCGTAGACATACAATCAGAGTCGGTCACTGTCGCTGCATACTGCCACTGCAAGGCACAGTAGCACTTGCAGCACTGTAAACATCTCTTCAGGGGGAACAGAAAGAGGAAAGCGAGATAGAGGGAACGCTGCGTGTGCACGCAGCAAAGCGCCTGGAAATTAGTCGAGTCCAAGCAAGTCTTCCACCGATACGTTAGGCTGCCGTCATCCTGCTGTTCGAAGCTAATCTTGGTGCTTCCACATAGCTGGTTACGCACGTTGAAGTGACCAGTGAAGACTAAGGAGCCGGTGGGCGTCAGCAGTACATTGCAGTACGTGGCAGTATATTCTTAAGGTAAACCCAGGCCTTTTTGACTTCAGTGCGAGTACAATTCTTCGGGTGATACTTACTCAATACTTGTAAGTGCTGAATTGAGAGCATCCAGCACTTGCATTACACTTCGCGCTGACGGAGTGTGCAGGCTATTCGAGAGCAGTCGAAAAGTATTTATGATAGACCGGAGTATCCTAAACACTTGCCGCTCTTCTTCATGCAGTTTGTCAGGAACCCGCGCTGTGATCTACTAACCTATAGGGCGTTTAGATTAAATGAGGCTAGCTGGTTCGAACGTGGGGGCAATTACCATGGTGATTCTGCTGTAAAAGTAAACTAATAGGCTTGAAAATCAAGGACGATACAAGCTTTTTATTGCCGTATCGGTAAGTCTATTGCCGTCTCGGAAAGCAGTGGCCTTACCGCGAAGGCGCAGTTCGTCGGAAAAGGAACGTTATGAACTCAAGTACGACGAGAAAATCCGACACCTACACACACACAAAAAGACAGAAACTCAACAACCCCGAGTCAATGACTACGCTAGGCAGCTCCACTGCAATGCGCCCCTTCACATGACTTGGCAACCCAAGTGATACAACCGAACGAATGTTTACATAAGCAATGCTCAATATTGGTCTTCACTCGAACGCCACTATGCACTGCTGTCTCTTTGCGCCCCTCCCAGCGGCCAAATTCATCAGCTTTATTTCTGTTCCGAGGCTTTGAGAGAGATGTCACAGGGAGGCATGGTGTTTATTTATTGATGCGAAAGCATCGGATGGCCCACTGTGCGAACAAGACCACGTCTGCAGCAGCGAAACAGCATCGAAATTCCCATTGGATGCGGCACTACGTCACATGCGCGCCTCGGCGGAACGGGCGAAAAGAAAAACCTGCTGCTGCGCTGGTGCACCAGGTGTTGCGTGAGGGGAGAGGGCATCGCCCCGACGCCACGTCACCCTCGCTCTCGGAGGCCTCTGTTATCCCCGCGTTCCTTGGCCGCGCAAGCTCTCGCCTGCGCCTTCGCCTAGGTAATCATTATAAAGAAATTAATTTACGAAGAACATAATAAATTCGAAAGAAAAAACGTTGGCGGTCGTGAGTTTCAAACCTACGGCTCGAGGCTAAGAAGCCGAGTGTCTTGCCCATTCGGCTAAACCAGCGCATCCTAGATAGCAGGCTTGTGCACTCTGCTTTATGATAGCACGCTAGTTAGACCGAGATTTCCATTGCTAAGACCGGCGTGACGAAAGCGGTGACGTCAAAATCACCGCGGCTTACTCGGGAGCGGCCCGATTCATTTCTATGGCAATGGGGCATTGTTGCATGACGTCACGGACCTAACTGCACCGGCCTCGTTCTATCTATAGCCACCGTTTACATGAGTGCAACACAATGCGACTGTATAGCCCATCCCATTTTTTAGCGCATTACGAGTAATGCGTTGCACCATCTCTTGCATTTAGCGCACTATCCCTGTTGCGACGGTGGTGGCACGGTGTCGCGCATCGAAGGCAAAGCAGTGCTTTCGGCGCTTGCGGCGCAGCAGATCCGCAGCAAATTACCTTCCCATAACTTCTAATGCGATGCCATCGCGTTAGCATGCACTGCGAAAGTCGACTTACTCCCCTCTATGCACCCCTGTCTGGTGCAATAATGTGACGCGCTTTCCTAGCGAATTAGCCCCGTTTACATGGATGCGAGGCGTTCATAGCTCGAAGGACCACTCAGCGGCGTTCAATTGGACATTCATGCTTTCGCACTGACAACTAAAGAAAGTGATTAGGTGTCCTGGGATTGGTTTATTTATTTATTCTTTTATTTATTAATTTATTTATTTATTGACTTGTTTATTTTTACTTCAGTCCTAATAGAAGGCTACAGCAGGAGTGACAAAAGTCAGGACACTATACCGTAGGGCCCATTTCGTTCTATCAAATTATTCTTGCTAGCGTATCATCGACGAAACTATTTCCAACTTCTTAAGCTCTCTTTGTGAAGGAATAAATATCCCAGTTATCATTGTTCCACTAACCTTTTCTAATCCACATCTGAAAACTGAATTGTTAGTGAACCAAATTGTGTAATTGGTGCTAATCACCGCCAGAAAGATTACGTCCCTCTTTGTCAGACTATAATTTTTTTTCTTTCCTCATTAACCGTGAAGACAGACAATGACCGGAACCGCTTATTCAACACAGTCGTCGCCGTTCTCAAAGCTTCCGCATTTAAAATTTTCATATTCTATTGTTCTAATTACTCATGGCACATGCTTTTTCAATGTTTTACATTAAAGGAATTACAGGATTTGAAAGACAATAATAAATAACAGTAAAGCAGCAAAGGAAAAGGCAAGCCCACTTAGATAATTGAAGCAATTAACATGGGCAAGAGAATGCAGGCAAAGGTAAAAAATTAACAGAGGCAAAGCAAATTGCGCGCTCGAGAAGTACACCTCTATGATGACTACAAACACAGTCCCAGAAAGTGGATTTTGTTGTTATATTGTACTTGGAAGAAACTATATTTGAACGTGTTCATATAAGCAAAAATAAGACAGTTATGTTCAAAGCATAAGAAATAAGAGCACAACTCTATTTTAAGTGTGGTACGGCTGTCACAAAAGCCAGATATGTAGTTAATGGGGAAATACAGACATTGTGAAGATTCAGTGTTATAACGCCACAGGAGTAGTTGGAGGTTCGGGCACAGCAGTGCTTGTGTCGTTGAAAAACTGTGCTGGCAATAACCTTACAGGAAACGGATATATATATATATATATATATATATATATATATATATATATATATATATATATATATATATATATATATATATATATATATATATATATATATATATATATATCCGTTTCATGTAAGGTAATTGCCAGCACAGTTTTCGACAAGTGCACTTGCCTTTTTCCAGGCGACATATGCTTTCCTCGGCATAGTATATTCAATATAGGCGCGAGTTGAAGTTCTTTATATATAAGCAGCTTGGTACCAGGGGAACTCTTAGTTAAAGCGTGACGTAGGTAACCTAAGCCAGAATTCATAAAGCCTAATGATGGGAAGTATTGTTTTCAATTGGCTGGTAAACGTAATTAATATGTCCAGCATCAGTATTGGCGATTATTTGCTCTTTGAAACAATTCTAGCGTAATAATTATTTGTGAATACGGACTATAGTTTTTCAAGTGCTTTCCCGTTTATAGGTTTAATGTTTTCTGTGAAAATAACACCAGAATGCTTATATTGGAAAATTCGTGTCAGCTGAAAGCCATTTAAACGCATGTTTTTATGTCCGTTGGTAAATGACGTTATGACGGCTTAACTGCGATTACTATTAATTTGTTCTGCTTCACACCAAGCACAAAAGGACACAAGAAATTCAGCTAGACCAAATGGTCATGTTACAAGAAAATATGATGTTGGAAGCAACCGTTGTGTTACAGGGGATATCACAATGCCTGCCACATAACTGCTTAGCGCAGTAAGAAGCACTTGCGTTAAAATTGTTCGTAAGAGCAGTTTTCAGCCGATTGTGGTGCTGGACAAATTCTTCGCGAAGGTGGATGGCAGAACATTTGTTCTGTTTCACACCAACGGCAAAATTACACAAGGGATTCAACTAGACCAAAATGGTCATATTACAAGGAAACACTATGTTAGAAGCAACCGTTATGTTACAGGGATATCACAACGCCTACAACATAACTGCTTGGCGCAGTAAAAACCATTTTCTGCTTGCGCCACTGCTGTTTGTCTGCGCAGTACACCGAACCCAGGGGGAGAGGTGTTTGCTTGAGGCGTCCTTCTGTGCCATATTTCATAACCTCTAAGAGGGTTGAGCATTGTCATTGCCTCACAGGGCACATTGCATCGTGACAGAAGTATTAAACTTGAATTGCATCATGGGGCTGTACTGCGAAAACTACAATCGGATTATGAGGCATGCCGCAGTGGAGGAATTCAGAATAATTTTGACACCATGGTGTTCTTTAACGTGTCACAAACCATAAGTGCACATCCGTTCTTTATATCGCCCCCCCCCCCCTCTCTCTAAATGCGGCTGCCGCGGTCGCTATCAAATCCGCGACCGCGAACAACGCCATAGCAGCAAAGCAACCACGGCGTGCTCATTTGAATAAGTGTTGATTGAACGTATGACCGCTTCCGTAGTGTCACCTGGACCCAGCAGAGCGCTTTAATTAATGCAACTCTGCTTCCGCACGCCATGCATAAGTTGTCCGCTTGACATATTTGTTGCATGGTGTTTATTTTTCAGAAATAGCAGAAACGTACTGTAACGCACCTTGAAAAGTTTGCCACGTTTCCCCGCAACTGCTGCCGTGACTGCAGTAGTAACACTTCCTTGTGTTCTCACGTCACCTGTTCTCTATGCCCCCACACACCTGTATGGGAACTGTCCCTTCTACCCCTCCTCTCTACAGTTCTATCTACGTCCTCTCTGGACTCGCACGTTAGTAGAAAGGTAAGCGCCGCAGTTCCTGCAATGCTTTCGAGGGGTGTCACGGATGATTATAGCTGTCAAGAGGCTAATGTGGCGACACCCAGGAAGCTCCAGAGGGCATTGTTCCAATTCGGTGCGATAGGGGATCAGTTCGCTATAGGGGATCAGAAAAATTTGGTTGTAGAAGTTCATAGTGTTTCTTTTTCTTTTTTTTTCTTGCTTAACCTAGGTAGGACATTAGGCAGAATAATAGCAAGAGCTTGTTGGCGCAACCTACCGCCGCGTTCCAAAGGGGACGCTCATAACATCCATCCATCCAATCATCCATACAGCGATGGAGTCGCCTTTCCTCGCTGACTCGCTCCTGTCTTGTATACACGCGTTCTGAACCACCTCCTGACGCGGTGTGCCATTAGCATCAGCAACAGCAGCAGCAGCAGCAGTGGGAAAGTCGATGAAAGAGGCAAAGAAAGCTTCGCTTTAATACGTTATGAGTGCGGCTCCAGACTTTTTTACGGGAGCGCATATTCTGGGACCTTCATCAGTGTATGCAAGAACGATCGGGCGAGGTGTTTTATGCAAACTAGCCTGACTGGCTGCCTACAGACACGCTGTAGCTTCTTCTGCCTGCATGAATTGTTAGAGCTGCTGAGCATTCCCCTTAGGTTTCGCTTTACCAGTCCGCATTATCATATTTATGGAATATCTGTGAGCTACTACACCCGTAGCATGTAGTAAATTTATCTGGCATTTTAGTCCCATTCTTTTTCGTGGTTTAAGTCAACCATGCTCTGCTTATTTTCTACAACCATGCCTGTTATTAGGCTGTGGGAAAGTAAAAGTGCTTTACATCACGAGAGTTTCTCAAGAAAGAGAGAGAGAGAGAGAAAGAAAGATAAATAAAGGCAATGGGGTTAACCACATTGAAATTTTTTACTACCCTGCACTCGGGGAGGGAAACGGGCAGGAAATTTCAAGAAAGCAAACCTACAGTTCAATTCAGCAAAAAAAAAAGAAAAAAAAGAAAAGGAAATGGACAAGAAGTGATGCGTGAAAACACTACGGTGGTTACGTTTGTTGCAGCGCGCTTGCTGCAGAAGACAACAGTGGCCCCCTTTGGCGCAGTACTTGTTGTATACACAAGCATAGGCTTATAGGTTTGCTAATGTGAAATTACAGACCCATTTCTATACTTCCAGTATTTTCAAAAGGACTTGAAAAAAATTATATTTCGGCACATTTCAGATTTCCTTGAATAACATAACCTGTTCACTGACTGTCAATATGCTTTCCGAAAGGGACGGTCAACCCAGCTCGCGTTGCTAACACAAAAGGAACTGATATTGCGAAATTTTGAAAACAAGCTGCTCACGCTCGGGGTTCTTCTCGACTACAGTAAAGCGTTTGACTCTATTAACCATAAACTTTTGTTAAAGAAGCTAGAGTACTACGGTATTCGTGGTATTGCTTTGGATATAGTTAAATATTATTTAAATCAGCGGAATCAACTTGTTGAAATTAATGGCATCTGCTCCCAGTTCAAGCAAGTAACAGTTGATGTTCCCAAAGGAAGCATATTGGGCCCCTTGCTTTTCAATATATACGTAAATGACCTTGTTCTTGTCGATAGTGAACCTAAATACATCATCTATGCAGATGATACTACGGTGCTTTTTTCATTGAACAACATTGAAAGGCTGATTTCAACTGCAAACTCTGTTCTTGAAAAAATACAGAGATGGTCACAGGATAATGGTTTAAAAATTAGCACTGACAAAACAAAAGCTATTTTATTTCAACCAAAAAAATAAAGGTGTGAACTTAAAGACCGACATTATAATAGGTTCTTCAAGAATGGAGCTTGTTCAGTCTGCGAAAACGCTAGGTGTCTTTTTTGACAGCCATATGTTATGGACTGATCACATCCACTTCCTTGGAGGCAAACTCGTGCAAGTCGCTGGGGCGCTCTTCAGTTTAAGACCGCTGCCGCGCAAGGTCAAACTTCTTTTGTACAACGCTCTCTTCCTGAGTCACGTACACTACTGCTGCCTCGTGTGGAGTACGTCGTCTGGTACAAACATAAACCGGTTATTCTTGCTTCAAAAAAAGGTAATACGTAGCATCTGTAATGCTCCAGTAAAAGCTCACACCGCACCTCTATAAAAACAGTTGAAATTACTCACACTACATTCTCTGTTAGAGTTCAGGCTGTTACTAGCCTATCATAAACAAGCAAAACAAAGCCAGTCATACATCACGTCGTTAGCACAATTAATTAGAAACAGAACAGAATACAGTACACGGTCACCTGAACACTGGTATGTGCCGCACCCTCGCACTAACTATGCTCTTCAAATGTTGCACCATCGCTTACCCCGCCTGTTAAACACGCTTATATGTAATAACATAGATGTCGCTTCTTGTCCTGTATCGCATTTATATGAACATTTCAGTTATATTTGAACACGAATTAATTTGTTGTTCTGTGACTGTTTTCTCAAGTAGACTGTCGTCACACATCTCCGTTTGATATTAGCCTCTGTCAACGGCTCAATCATGTCTTACTCTTCCTACAATGATTACTTTGTTGATGATTATATCACTGCTTTTGTTGTTCTAGTGTACACTGTAGATTGCGTAGTTCTTTTATGGTTTGTAATGTTTTTGTATGTTTTTTTTCATTGCATTTCTGTTTACTGGCATAAAGTTTAGGCCAACGTGTCATTGTTTTTTGCTTATGAATCGTTTTTGTCGGTTCTGTATCAGTGCCTGTGTCTTCTGCTGCTGCCCTCATACCGGGTTTAAGGACCGTCAAGTTGCTGCGAGCAACTTTTTCCTTAAATCCCCCATAAATTGTATGATTATGGAAATAAAGGTATATTGTATTGTATTGTAAAATTGCGGTAATGTATGCCAGCCTAAACCAGCAAATTACTTGCATGTGGCACGGATATATGACATTAAGAGCATAAAGACGTTAAATACGTGGCCTTTCACCAAGCAAAATCGCGCAGTGACTACAAAAAACTTACACAGGTGTTGGACGACATTTGTTTATTGTTCAACAAAATGTTGCCCCATTTCCGGGCATGCTCCTTTTTTTTCAATTCAGCGAACTGTAGCAGTTGGGCAAAAGGAAGTTTTCGCGTACTTTCATGCATGGACCTATGAAACACACGCAGAAGCAAAAATGACAGCATCACAGCGGGCGTCACGGCTGTGACGTCAGTTAGGCACTGAGACCTCGTGGCTAACCTTCCGCTTTAGTGAGAACAGATGTTCTCTCGATGCCTTACCAAGCACATTTTGTGAGCATTTTACTATTAGACTCATAAGCGCAGTGAAATGCTGCCCATACACTACTTGAGCGCTGAAACCGACTCTTCAGCCTTTTGCTGTACTCGGGAAACTTATTTCTATTTAATCTCATGAATAAACAATGAGGCACGGCCTGTATTGGAAGTGCCTTCAGAACGCGCCTGCTTCCTTGACATATACATCAGTACTTAATTAAAAGGCAATTAAACATTTTTATTCGCTGCACAAATAATGTTCAAAGCTTTCTCTGCTGATCCCTATTCATTGAAACATTGATTCAGTTAAAAAAGAAGTGAATTCACTGCAACTGAATACCAAATCTCAGAAAACACAGTTCAGGCTGCAGGTATTGCTGATGAGACGATCGTTTGCCTAGTCCTGTCAACGCGTCTACGATTGTAGTACATCCCTGAGCACGTAATCAACAATAAGTGGGAAGTGGGGAAGGATGGGAGTTTCAGAGAAGCGATAACAGGTTCTCGGGACGCAGAATAAGGAAAAGATGGGATGGTGGTGATGGTGATCACAATGATGATGATTCGCGCAACTTTATGCAGCATTAATTTTATTATGCGCGCACTGTGCATACATTCGTCAGCGTACTCCTCGGGAGAAAGTAGCCGATTATGCCGCACCGTAGCGCGAGCAGTATCTCTAGCTAACTTTTGGTTTTGGCACAGGTGTGATTCGGTCCTGTCATAGCCGCTGCATAGCTGTAGTTATTTGCTTTACAACGTCTTTATTATAAGCGTCAATCGCTTACATTTGGCTGCACAGTACTTTGACTGAGCTTTTAAACGCTGCAATTTCGTGAATGTAAACGCTACCATTATTAACGCAATGCATAAATAATGCGTCTTGAACCCTTTGCTGAATTGGCAGGAGGCTCTTATCTCTGATTTGAAGCTACAGTGTGTTCAGTCTGACAACGCGAGCTGCTCCTCCAATGGCGCACTGAAGCTGTAGCCTATCTCATTCGAACTGCTTCGAGTCACTCGGCATGTCATAGTGCATTTCTTGGTTTGAGCTGTCGCGGTTTACTTTTGAGGATTTTGAGGATGTGATGTTTTAGGAATTTATTTATTTATTTATTTATTTATTTACAGGTACTGCTGTCTCGATATACGAGACATAGTAGGAGTGGATACATCAGACAGTAAATCAAACAAGAAACATACAATGTATTTGAAACGTATTACAAAATGTGGTTAGGTAATTCTTTCACAAACCGTTGATTTGGCTTTTCCCGCAAGGAACCATCTAGGTTGTTCCAAATGTCGACAACGCTTGGAAAAAAAGAATACTTAGAAAATTTTGGAAATGGCTGGAAAGGAACAGTATTATGTGGGTGGGATCGGCGCGTGGCACGCCCAGTGGAATGACTGAAAGAAATCGGTTCCTGAATGCAACCGTGGCCGTGTACAATATTTTGTAGCAGAGTGATACGCTCAAGCGTGCGTCGATGAGCCAGGGGTTCTATCGATAATGCGCATGCGTGAAGTGAGGGAGAAAAATTGCGGTCTTATTGGCAGAAAATGAATCGTATTGCTTGCTTCTGTATGACCTCGAGCTTTCTTATGTCAAGTGCAGTGTAGGGTGAGCATGCCACCGAGGCGTATTCTAGTAATGGTCTGACGAGAGATTTATAAGCGGTTAATTTGCATTCCTCGGTAGAGTGCTTGAGGGTACGTTTTAGGTATCCCAGTTTCCTTTGTGCCTTAGCGCAAATTGTTTCGATGTGATGGTGCTACTTTAGATGAGTGACGATAACACCAAAATATTTGAAGGTATTCACACAAATTTAGGTAGCGCCCATAGTAACTGTGACTGAAACTTAGTGGCTGCTTTTTATTAGTAAAGGTCATTTGTATAGTTTTTTTGGGTAATTAATATTCATTTGCCACGTGGTGCTCAAACCGCAAAAGGACAAAGATAAATTGTTAAGAACCTCTTGATCACGTCTTTTAGTAACACTGGTATAAAGCACGCAGTCGTCAGCGTACAATCACAGTTTCACAGGTGTGTCCTTAGTGACCTGTGCGACATCATTAATGTAAATAATGAACAACAGAGGCCCAAGGACCGAGCCCTGCGGGATACCCCGGAAGTGACTGTGGCCGACGGTGACTGTGCGTGATTAAGAGCAACAAATTGAGACATTAAACGTAGCCAATAAGCTATCCAACCGAGCATTTTGTCATCGTTAATAATCTTTCTGAGACTAATAAGAAGTTTTCTGTGGCACGCCACATCAAATGCTTTGCTATAATCTATGAATATGACGTCAGCCTGACCTCAAATATTCAGAGCCGGAGCGATGTCGTAAGTGAATTCAATGAGTTCAGTAGTTGTAGGAAAACCAGAGAGGAAACCATGCTGATCCTGCGTCATTATATTATCAGTGAGGTACTGAAGGATATGTTTATGAATTATGTGCTCTAAGAGTTTGCAACAGGTACACATTAATGAAATAGGACTGTAGTTGGAAATTAATTTATTATTAGCCGATTAAAACACAGGAATTACGTTGGCGATTTTCCAAATGACCGGCACAGTACATGTCTCTGACGATTTACAAAAGAATTATGGTTGGATAACGAACGTTCCATTCAGCATAAAAGGTTGTAAATGCCGATATCCAGCAACTTCAATTCCTGGAAACGGAGCCATTTTCTGGTTAATACCAAAGTCAGGGGTGGTACCATTGTCATCTCCAGATACAGATTTTAAAGAACTATTAAAGGCTTGCCAGATTGTCGAAGAGTCGGAACAGGACACATCATCTATTACGAAAGATGAAGGGCAGGTAGTAGTATGATTAATGGTTTTCCAAAACTTAAGAGGATTATTTTTCATAAAAGAGGTTAATGTGGTATTAGAATAAAACTTTCTAGCTTCACTAGTCTTTGCTTTTAGTTCAGATTTAAGTACATTATTTAGGGACTACCCGTCAATACTGGGTGCGATCTGTCGTTTCTGCAGGCGCTTAATGCGACGTTTGAGCTGTATGATTGGCCTGGCATACCATGCGTGTGTAGGATAACGTTTTGTACTCTTTTGAAGAACAAACTGTGCTATACACTCATTAACTATACTGTAAAGTTGGTTAGTCAGCGTATTAACACTGCGGAGACCACCGCAGATTGCCAAAACATGATGCATGTTTAGCAAAAATAGAAGTTTCGTCAGCACCCTCAAAATTCAAGACAGTTTTAAACGTTGGTCATACTGGCAGACAAGCAACATTTAAATGAACAATAACAGCCTTATGGTCGGAAATTTCGTGGACAACACTGCGCTGATATCCAATATAAATTCCGTGGACAACAGTGCACTGATATTCAATCTTTACGAATTCATCAATGACAAAGACAAGATCTAAGACAGAATTTTCGCGCGCCGCATCATTAACCAGCTGCGATAGGTCACAAACTACTGACATGTCACTTAACGAATCACAATTTATCCTATGACGGCCACTTGATGTTACCGAATACCAATATATAGCAGATACATTGAAGTCGCCGGTTAGTACCAGTAGGGAACAGCTTAGCTTTTGTCCGACAATATAGTCGACAATAGACGAAAAAATATCAGGGGCCGAATTAGGGAGACGGTAGATAGTAGCCATAACAAGAGCGAGGCCATCAAGCTTTAGTTTGCACCATATTGATTCAGCATTTGGGAGTTCCAGTAGTATTCTATTCTAGTAAGAAGTTCTAGTAGTATTCTATTATATAGTAGAACTACTATTCTAGTAGTTCTAGTAGTATTGAATACCACTTTTAACAAAATGTGCCACTCCGAAACCACGACCAGAAGGCCTGCCTTTTCTTAGAACCGTGTAACTGCAGGAGGGAAGAATTCATGATCAAGAATGGATTTATTTAGCCAAGTCTGAGTCACGCAGATAACTGATGGAATATGATGTTCAATAAGCCAGTTAAGGTTTTTCGATTTTATTAATGAGGCTACGCTCATTTAGATTCAAAAGCGTAAAGCATTGTGCACGAGACCGTCAATCATTGTCTGTAGTGGCCAACCGATGGTTTTCTCCAACGATAGCTTTTTTGCCATCATCCCAAGAATACAGAACGTTGTCCACCAACAGATGATCGTAGAGCATCCGGGATTCTACTGCATTTTTTCTCATATCAACGGAATTCTGCCACAGCTCCCTGCGTATCTGCCTCACAAGGACACAAAAGTCTTCATTTTAAATATTTTCGTGCCTTTCAACTTACTTGCATTACTTAAAATAGCGACCTTAGTACTAAAATCATGCAACTTAATAATAACAGGTCTTGGGTTATTGCTCTTACGCACTGCCACCCTATGACAGCATTTAATATCACTGCACTTAACATCTAGTTTTGATGTAATCAGTTCAGTTACCGTTTCCAGCAACTCCTCGGAAGTTTCGCGAGAGCTTTCAGGTAGGCCGTATGTAAGCAACTTATTTCTACAGGACCCATTTTCTAAATAGTCGGTTTTGTGTGCCAATTCATTAACAATCTCCCGAAGGTCAGTTACGGCTTTTTAAAGTTCAGGTACGCGCGGTGCATCTTCGGTAACTGATTCAATGGACTGCTCTATATTAGTTAATCGCTCTTTGAAGGATGCAACCCTAGAGGAAAGACATGCTATCTCTAGGCTAATTTTTGTCTGTCCCGATGGTAATTTGAGCAACATTTTTTTTTTCATCTTCGAGACCAGCCTTATTCTCCACATCACCACACAAGACCAACAGCACCCTCAAGGAATTCATTAACGAAGAAAACACATTCATGAGGACTGCAGGGGGTCCGACAGCAGTAGTAAAATATGGTTGTCCCTTCTATAGCTCTTGAAATTGTACTTCAAGCTTACCTGCAAGCCAAAGCATAAGATTTTGAAGCGAGTGCATTCCATGCTGCCACCGGACCCACTCAAACTTTCGTTATTCTGCCTCGAGATTGATCATGAGTGACAGCCCGACGAGGGGATGCCAGCTGGCCTGTCCAGACTAACGTTGTGCAGACCATGTTATATATCATGGCCCAACTTGAAGCACATATTGCAGTAAAGCGAGGGATTCGAAACGGAACTTGACCGAAAACCAGAAACCAATAAATCCGTTATTTTCTAGCCAACGGTGAACTGAACCAGAACGTAGCTATCTATTCCATTCCGTAACCAAAGCGAAAAGAAGCAACAGTGTTTGGTTCAGGTTGCCTGCCTCTCTGCAGTTCTTAGTCCACGCATTGTAGATGCATACTACCTTGCAGGCATTTCAGAAACGGCGGCTTTGATAGTACACTTTTTTACGTGTAATGTCGGTATGCAAGCATGTTAGTAATACACTCGGGAATGTTGAATATTCGTGACCGTCAAATAGTTATCTGGCAGTGGGAGATCTACATATATAATTGCTGAAGTGAAGAGAGAGAGAGAGAGAGAGAGAGTGGAGAGAGAGAGAGTGAAAAACGAAGAAAGGCAGCACTTCCTGGTTGGGATGTTTAGTTTTGATCACACTAGTGTGTAAACGGAGGTGGTGGAAAAGAAATGAAGTATTGCTCCAGAGGTGTGCTTGGCACAATGTAATTTTTTTAGTAACCACTCGCGACCCGAAGGAAAGAATGCGTATATCTTTTGGTGTAGGCATTTTGTAAAATGCGACTTTTGTAAAATACGATGTTTTGCAAAACTCGATGGTGCGCAGAAGCACCATCACGTAAAGATTCAAGCATCTTTGTTAGTGTTGGCTTTAGCATGTCTTTGTCAGTACCCCAAACGAGACTAAGAATTTTCGTTTTCCACATGGAACTGTATCTTCAATTTACTGTTTTAAGGGTTTTATAGGCTTGCATCACCAAGTGTCCTAAATGGCAACGGCTATTGCACATTTTAAAGCCGGACACCAATGGCTCTCTATCTTTGCTGCTCGCAAATTTCCGCAGTATTCTTTCTAAACATTACGCGGTGAAAAGTATGTTTCACACATGTACTGAGGATACTATTACTAGCACCCAAAAATGACGGACCGCTGATATCCTGAACGGTCGACTATCCCTCCCGTATCACCTGACAGTTTATCGCAAAGATAGGAGTGATAACAGAGGAGGAAATGTAGTGATCGAGGTCAAATGAACGATTTTCATCCATCACCTGTGTCCATTGATTGATACGGCCGCTTGAACTACTATGGGTTATGTTTCGACACTAAGGCATGACGTACATTATATACGTGCGGGTTACCGCCCCCGTAGCAGAAAGCCGCACTTCAATGATCATTTGCATTTATTTATTTATTTATTTATTTATTTATTTATCTACCTTCAGGTCCTTTCGGCATTAGAGAGGGGAATGGGTTATACAACAAATAAGAAGGAAATAAATTACGAGCTTATACACAATATTTGTTAATTATACAATGTTAGCTGAAAGTATGATAAATACAGTAATAGAACATAACATATAAAAGTAACATTAGACAAGAAAAAAAGTAAACGCCAACAGTAGTTCGTACCAATGTTTGATATTATACAATGTTAGCTAGTGCTTTTCGAAAATTATCATTGTTATTGTATCATTGTACGAGATACATTCGTCAATAGACACCGGAATTCAAGTAGATGCCGTATTCCTAGATTATTCAAAAGCATTCGACTGTGTCCCTCATCGTCGACTTATTCACAAACTTACACAGCTGAACATTGACGCTACTGTTGTCACATGGATAAAAGACTTTCTTTCTAACAGGATGCAATTTACATCGGTTAACAATCACAACTCATCTCTAGTCCCCGTAACATCTGGTGTACCACAGGGAAGTGTACTTGAGCCCCTACTTTTTCTAAGCTTTATTAATGATCTACCAGACGGCATCAAATCCAATATCAGACTATTTGCTGATGATTGCGTCATATATCGTAATTTTCACTCTAACTATGATCACGACATTCTTCAATTTGACTTAAACGCAACAAACGTATGGTGTTCAACTTGGCTAATGCCTCTAAATCTTACTAAAACTAATTTCATGTCTTTTACTAATCAAGCGCCCCGAACCTCAACATCTTACATCTTAAACGACAGCCTTGTTGAACAAGTTTCCAGCTACAAATATCTTGGCGGACACCTAACCCCTAACTTGATGTGGAATAATCACATTAACCATATCCTCGCTTCTGCAAATCGTTCGCTTGGTTTCGTTAAACATAACTTCAAACATGCTCCCGTACACTTACGCAAATTGGCATACACAACACTAATACGCCCTAAAATAGAGTACGCGTCAGCCATATGGGATCTCCATCAGGCATACCTAATAACTGACTTAGAAGCCCTGCAGAACCGTGCTGTACGCTTCATCTTTTCAAATTATTCACGAGAAACCAGTGTAACAGCATTAAAAAATCGCGCCGAGCTTGAAACCTTGTCACTTCACCATAATATATCTCGTTTAACACTATTCCATAAGCTCTACTATCACGTATCTCTTCATAACGAGTTCATGTGTGAACCCTCAGCCATTTTTCCGCGTCGGGATCATTCTTGCAAAGTCAAATGCGTAATGTGCCACTCCCTCACATTTGGTCAGTCATTTATACCCCGCACCGCGAAAGAATGGAATAATCTGCCATCGCACATTGTCACCAAAACAAATGCCTCGAAATTTACAGACGCTCTACGCAGTACCATGCATACCTAATATATCACGTTTCACTCTCTGATCTGTAAACAGATTTTTTTTAATGCGCCGATAACCAAAGCTTCCACGACAGTGTCATAGTTTGTACAAATCATTTAGAGTGGCTGTACTGACAACTATCATTATTTCTTATTTTATTTTTTTTGTGTTTGTACGTTGATGCACTGTAATTATTTTGTCCCAGTTTTGTTTTTCCATTGTATTTACATTTAGGCACTGTTCACCTCACCCATGTAACCTTTACCCTATGTAATACCCTCCCTAGAGGGCCTTTAGGGTTATCGTGAAAGAAAAAATAAAATTAATGGAAACAATGTCAGAAGGAAGTTCATTCCAATCTTTCGACGACGTGGCAAAAATGAGTGTAAAAGATATGTCGTGTTACGTACACCAATTGTAACTTTATGCTGATGATCAGTATGGTGAGATAAGTAATATAGTCGCGCCTTGAATTTTGTATGAAGTGTAGGGTGGTGATAAAGCTTATCAAAAAATGAAAGGTGGGAAATTCTTCGACGTGTTGCTCGTGGTTGAATAACCAGATTCGATTTCATAAAAATACGCTCGCACCACGGTTGCAGTTCCAAAGAATAAAACGAGTGGCATTGTTTTGAATTAGTTCAAGGGATTGTATTAGGTTTTCGTGGGAAGGGTCCCATATAGCGGCAGCGTATTCCAATTTTCGCCATAGGAGGGTTTTATAAAGTAGTCATTTTAAAGGAGAGGGAGCACGATAAAAGGTATGGCGTAAATATTCCAGCAAGTGGTTGGCTTGCTTAATTATATATACGACGTGATGATTCCACGTTAATTTAGACGTTATATGCAGGCCTAAGTACTTGTATGAACTTGTCGATTCTAAAGCAGCGTTATTTAAGCAGTACACAGGCAGGTTATCGTTAGATCGGGATACTCTCAGAAATTTGCACTTTTTGAGATTAAGTTCCATTCGCCACAATCGGCACCATTTGTTGACGTTATTAAGATTGGCCTGAAGCAGGGTGATGTCGTGTTCGTTAGTTATTTCCATCCAAATGACACTTTTCGAAAAAGCCGTATCAAAACATTTTTTTTTCGCGAGCAGAAAGTGAGCTTCTTGAATCTTTGTTTTCCGCCACCTCCTTTAGTAAAGCAAATCCCTCTTAGAGAATGAAGCTGGGGATTACTTGTTACCTAGCAGGTGCCTTTTAAATGAACAGAGTTCTTCGACCGACGGATTTTGGATTTCGAAAGCCTCGCTCTACTCAAGCCATATATGGACAAGGAGCCAGTCGAATTTTAATCCCATAGCATCCTATATAATTAAGGTTAATCTCGGCGTTATACGACAGCAACATTAGCTTTCAGGCCGCTCCATTGTGAAATGCTCGAACCTGAAGACGCAGAAGGCATCGCGCGCGCTTTCCACTATGCAAAAAAGGCGGTCTGAGAACACGTGAATGCTCGCATGGAAGGTCAAACCAAGCGACGACGTCTCTGGTTTTAACACTTAAGACGCAAAGAAGTGCCGTCGAACTTCGTTCACAGGAAGATTTAATTTTCTATTTTCTCCTATTTGAAGACTGACGCTACTTGTTCGTTTCTGTTGACACACGTGAAGAAATAAATGAAGTGAAGAGCACTACTCAATATCTCTGACCTTTATACATCGGTGTACTTCTTAGAACGGCATTCAAAGTAAATCCACGGACTTAAACGTGGTTTATTCTTTGTTGCGCAATGTGTGCTCAACAACTGTGCATACAGGAAGCACACAACGTAGATCCATGTAACGCGAACGCATTCTGATTTCTTCAGACATTGCTCCGCTGTATCGCTGGCGAAGCAGGTCTGGATAAAGCGCTCTGTTTTTGACCAAGACATTGCTCATGATGGACTGCAGTTCTGATGGCTTAGCACAACAGCTGCCGCAGCACATATTGACTTGTGTTTCGTCTGCATGCCGTAGTACACGCTGACGTCGCCAAGCCAGCTGCATATACTCTCTTAAACTGTAATCCACTTTGGCCCAATTACTGTCAGTGTGTTGCTGGCCGTTTGTTCTGCTGAGTCAATATCTCCGGTCACAAGCTAATCCGTCAAAGAAACAAAAAGAAATAATTAATAACGCGTTTGAACAAAAGCTTGTCATTGTTGGCATTTATGCAGACTTTTCCAAAGCTTTAGATCTGCTCAACTATGATTTATCAATACACAAATTGAATCATAATGGTATGCGAAGAAGCACTCGGCCATAGGCACGGCGGCAATGTCTGATGAGGCCTACAAACCCATTCGTTTTCTTCATCCAGGTGAACAAACGCTACGATTAATGCCTGTGCAGCAACAACGTTTGCCTCCTTATGCTGCCGTCGTGCCCACAGCCCGTGTTTGATATGTTGTGTATTCTGAGTGTTTCACTACGTTTTTTGTTGCTCATGGGAGGTGACATTGAGGCGAACCCTGGACCAGATCCTTCTATTGCGGAGCAATGATTATTGATTGCGGCGGACATTCAAGAAATCAAGAAAACGAAAACTGTAATGAATCAGAAGCTTAATGCTATTGAAAATAAGGTAGAAAGATTAGGAAACCTTGAGAAATAAGTCTCGGAATGTGTAAAAAAAGTGACTGAGTGAGAGCATCAGCTTTCGGTAACGACGAAAAAAGCAGATGGTTTAGAAAACAGAAGCTAGTGACCCAACCTCATCTTTTTAGGCATAAATGAACAAGAAGAAGAGACCACCGAAACACTTCACACAATGGTAGCAAAGGTTATTCTGGAAGACAAGCTACAGTTGGCGATATGGGCGATAAAAAGAATTCATCGACTCGGTAGTCCAAAGGCGGATGACGATGGAAAAGATCGGCCAGCTAACTTCAAATTGCAAGACTACCGCGATAAAATAAACATTCTCAAGAACTGCTCTAAACTGAAAGGATCTGGTTATTCAATCAGCGAAGATTTTTCATGAAGTGTCTGGGATGTGAGGAAAAAGTTATGGAATCGAACTAAAAAAAACCGTGACAGGAAAGAAAAAGTAACGCTGACGTACGACAAGGTGCGAATAAATGGTCGCCTTTTCGCCTTGGACAATGATAGTGATGACATCATAGAACTGTCACCAAAAAACGAAGAAGAAACCGATGCAGAACCACGGATCACCCGGTTGCGGCTGCAGTTACTTTGATAAAGCTGAATGCGCGCAGCATTATCAACAAATATGAAGATCTTGAGGCTACCTTGCTAGCACTTAAGACCGATATTGTCACCATAACTGAGACATGGTTACACACGAATATTTCCGACCAAGAAATTGTTCCACCCGGATATGTGATTGTGCGGAAGGACAGAGGGTCAAAGGGAGGGTGCGTTGCAATTATTATCAAAAAAACATATTCTATGTTGTAATGCTCGCTGTTCGGGAAGTTGAAGCTGTATGGTGTAAAATTTATCTCCGAGAAAGTCTTGTACACGTGGGCACCATCTATAGACCACCGAGCGCGGAAGTAACGTATCTTGGTCCTCTGTACGATAACGTGCAGAAGCACATCTCTGAAGGCACAATTATCTTGGCTGGCGACTTCAACATTCCTGATGTAAACTGCAGCTCTCTCAATCCGGGTAAGGTAGAAAATAATCGCATTCTAGATCTTATGTTCATATTTAGTCTTAAACAACTTGTTCTAATGCCTACTCGTATTCAGGGAGGCTCCAGCTCTGTTTTAGATCTCGTTTTTGTCACTGATAGTTTCGAGACAACTGATACCCATGTAAAGGTGTTACACGGCTTGTCGGACCACAAACTAGTCCTGTGTGCTTTGCCTATAGCACGTGTTACTCGGAAGAAGGGCACTGTCAAAAGTATATTTGCTTTCATTAGGGTAGATGATGTCGGTGTTGGTATCATGACGTATCTTACCATGAATACCATGACATCTGTAATTTTTGTATTGACGAGCAGTCACATATTGACGATGTCTGGCTGAAATTTCGGCCACATATTATGTACTGCATTAATTGTTCCGTTCCGAAAATAGCAAAGGTGACGAGAAAACACAATCCGTGGATTACACACGAAATAATTCACTTAAAGTGCAGAATCAAGCGGCTAAGAAAAACTAAAAAATCATGCATGAACTCTGATTATTGCTCGCGTTTAAATTCTCTCACAACTTTATTGAAAGGCGAACTTCGTGGCGCTAAAGAGCACTTGAGTAGCACCACATGAAAACATTTCATCAAGGGCTCCCCCCTTACATTTTGTCGTTACATTCACTCTCAAAACAGCGCCCACGTAACATCCCTCGTGGAAAATAAAGACACACCAGATGCCTGTAGTAACTACTTTCAATCGGTGTTTATGCGTGATGTAGATGTTTCAGCATACCCATACCCATTCGCCTTTGGGAGTCAACAGAGAAAACTAACTGGCTTTCCAACTATTTCACAAACTGGTATATTTTCTATGTTCTTAAATATCGACGTGAAAAAATGCAGCGGCCCTGATAGAATTCCGAACGAATTCTTAAAACAGTATGCAGAACCTATCAGCAAGTACTTGCATTCTATATACTCAAAATCAATACGTGAAAGTAGCCGCCAAGCACAGTGGAAAATTGTTAAAATTGTTCCAGTTTATAAATCGGGAGCAGTTTTATCGCCAGCAAACTTCCGGCCTATATCTTTGACTTGTACTTATTGTAAAATGATTGAGCATATTATCTTGAAGTTCATTACAGAAAATGTAGAAACTAATCATATCGTTCGTCCAAACCAGCACGGCTTCCGCAGTGGGTTATCCACTGTTACTCAACTAATAGAAATAACTCATGACCTTGCACTAGCCCTTAACAACCAGTCTCAAATTAATATGCTCTTTCTGGACTTATCAAAAGCCTTTGATCGCACCTCTCATGCGAAACTAATTTTCAAGCTTACGAACATACTCGGAGATGGGACAGTGACTTGCTAGATAAGTAATTATTCGTCCAATAGGAGGCAGTTTGTGCATCTTGGAGACCATTTTTCTGGTCCAGTTACAGTTATTTCCGGTTACAGTTATTTCCGGCACTGTTCTAGCTCCCCTCCTTTTGTTCTTCTTCATAAATGATATTGCGAAAGAAGTTCACGTTAAAATCCGACTGTTTGCAGAAGACTGCGTGCTTTACCGAGAAATCCAGAACATTGATGACCAAATTAAACTCAATAAAGCAATAAATAAAATTGGGCAGTGGTGCAAGAATTGGCAGATGTCAATAAAGTTAGAAAAAAAAACCGTTTCAATGTCTGTTACAAAGAAAAAAAAGAAAATGAGACTATTCTTATTCCATTAACAATGCCATCTTCTCAAATGTCTCCGAGCATCTTTATTTAGGACTCATCATTTCTTCCGACTTGACGTGGACTGCGCATATCCAACAAGTAACCAGGAAAACAATGCAGAAACTGTTCTTTCGCAAGAGAGTGTTACGTCATTCGGCATTTGAAACTGGGTACATTGCCTACGTCACACTTATTCGGCCGATCTTAGAATATACGAATATAGTTTTGTTTCCGCACACAAGAAATAACACCCACAAACTCGAGATGATTCAAAGAAAAGCTGCCCGTTTTCTTTAAAACCGCTATAAGCGTACCGATTCACTAACTGAGCTCTCACATTGTGCAGGCCTTCACACTCTGGGAAGCCGATCGAAACTACAGAGTTTGAAGTTTTTGAACATGCTACTCCACAACTGATTTAAACTAAACTACTCAGACTTTATAAACTTTGAATCCGCTCGCCAGACTCGAAAGATGCACCCAAATAGTCTAGAAGAGTTTTCCTGCCATAATAACGCGTTCTTGTTCTACTTCCCGCAAGGTGTACGAGAATGGAATGGACTGAACCCGTGTGTCACTGAGCAGACAACGTTTCCCAAATTTATTGAGCTTGTCGAGAAGGCAGTCCTCTCTTTTACTTATTGATATTGTTTGCGTCTCCGTATTTGTTCCCAAATGTTCTGTATTTTTGTTTTGGATTGCAAATGTACAAATATGTGTCAAAGTTTGTTCACCCTTTCCTGTAATAACCCCCATGGGTTTGACAGTACGTTGAAAATAAAATAAAACTGAAATCTCCGGAAAGGAAAGAGCAACTCTTCAACCAAAAAAACCACCTTTTGTCACGCTATATTTACATTGTCTATCGCGTAACATTAAGGAGGTTGCAGAAAGATATGGGATTCGTGTCGTTTTTTCAGCGCCTTGCAAACTTAAGAAAGTGTGCCCACTACTGACCAATGCAAAAAAGGAGTATAGCTCATGCGAGAAGAATCATCACAACAAGCTCACTAATTGCATCTCTAATGTCGTCTGCGAGATACCTCTGTCATGCGGCCGGTCCTACATAGGGCAAACTGGCCGCTGTTTCAATGAGCGTGCACAGGAACACGAACGATCCAGGCGCACCGGCACGGGCAGCAATCTCCCCTTGCACTGCAAGAGATACGACAGCAAAAGCTGTTTGCCGTACCTGGAACACCCTGAATTCCTTTCAAAGGCAAAATCAAAAACTAAAAGAGAAGTTCTCGAGGCATTTCATACCGCTAAAAAGAGTGACAACTGCTTTACCTCACCTTCTATATCACTATCAACGAAAGAAATCGAATTCCTAGATGGGCATATTCAGGCTCTCCCGCGCTCTTGTAGCACACGTGGCATTGCCATTTTTCTTCACTGCCTCGTGCACAATTTCATCTGGATTGTTTGTTCCTTGTTTGTCTATTTTGTAGAACCTTATAAATTTTCTGCCTTCACGAAATAAAGTCTGTTGGAAGTCTGCGCTTTTTGTGTGCGTCCATGCTTCTATTCATGTCCCGTCCCATTCGCACAGTTTGAAATTTTACTGAATCTATGCACCCACTAGCCCAACAACATGCCTTACTGCAGTATACTACGTCCCCTGCTGTTCTTTGTAAGCGTCCATGACACATTCTACAACCCTGTATTGGTCAATATAATTGCGTACTCAGATGAGGTTCCAGCAGCACAGCGCATGATTTATCGAGCATGGCAATGGATTCCTGGAATACTTGCGTCAGTGGTCAACAAAAAAACTGCCGAAAGGTTAACACTAATAAAGCAAGAGTCATAGTATTCCATGCAAAATAGACAAAAGCATTCGTAGTAATTTCCCACTTCTTATGAGGAACAACATGATCGAAGTTGTAGCGTCAATAAAGTGCTTGGGTGTTGTTTTTTTCCGAAGCACTTACTTGGGGATGCACACGTTTTCAATGTGTGCAAGAAAGTAAGCAAAATAAATGGTTCCTTATGTCGACTCAGGCATTTACTACCAGTACGGGTGAAAATTACTTACTGCTTGCATCTACATTACAAGTATTAATACAAGTATGCCTAGTATATTACTACGAGTATATCTAATTACAAGTATAACTACTTGTAATTGCTTACAGCACTTACTGCTTGTATCTACGGGAAACAACGAATAAACAGAATAATTGTTCCAGAAAAGTGGGCTGTCAGGCTTATCGGTAATGTGCCATGGTACACACATGCTGAACAATGCTGCACAATGTTTAAAATCCTAAAAATAACTGCGCTACATGTTTTCAGAATACGATGCATTTAAACGGATGCTATTCAAAGTACTAATGCTCTCATATTATGTGCATTTAAATTAGTTTCTTATGCACCTGCTTATAAGGCACGTCACCATGTTTATCGGTATTTATCCTTTAGCCACTCCATGTATCACAGACAATCGTTGCACTTCATCTTACCACTTTATCTTAATATCCTTGAGCAGAAGAACGTTTTATTTGAAGAATTATAATAGAAATGTCTGCTTTATATTCTTCACCTCCTTCTGCACATTTATTGCTAGAATATTAAAAATATGTGTACAATTATCTATTCCAGCGGTTCTCTTTTCACTTTCCCATTAATTGATAGATCTGTAATAGCGTTGAAGAAAATGCGTTGGTGTTTTCACTCTTTCTGATAAGTTAAAAATGGTGTATCTAGTGTTATTTAATTATGAGTGTTTTGTCGGTTTTATGTAGGCCTTGCTATTTTGCACTAGTTGAAAAAGTTTGTAAATGCATCGCGCATTAAGTTAGAATTTTAAAACTGTCGCGGCCATGTTCACCAGCTGCTGTCAAGTGATCAACGGGCACCGGGCGGTCTTCAAGCATACATCAAGCACCATTTTAGCCTCCATTTCCTGTCCCTCGCTGTTCTGAAACTGGGATAGATATAAATAATTCATTTCAGTTAATTTGCATCGTGCAAAAGCAATATAATGGTATTTCATCACTTGGGAGCAGCCAGTCTCGCGAAGCGTATGCGCTAAAAACATTTCGAAATGATCTATTATAGATCGCGCTTTTTCTCTCTCTTCGTGATTGAAATTGCCTGGGTAAGAAGGACGAAAAGGTTGGAAAGATTATACTGACTCTCACGCTGTTGTATTATACTGCTCTGAGCATATCGAAAATTCTCAGCACTCCTTTTCGAGCAAAGACACTGTGAGACACTGTGCCCTACGGCATAAAGTTAAAGCCCGCCTTGATTGCCTGAATATCACTAAGAATGTCAATGAAATACCAACGCACCCTAAATAACAATCCAAAAACACGATGGTCGAACGTACCTGTACTGTAGCGCTCATGCTGTATACTGAACACTCGTCATTGCTCTGTTCACGCTGCATTAAGTGTGAATAAACTGGGGATGTGTGGGACAGATCTATACAAAGGCACTATATCCTTAAAGCGAACGAGACCGGGCAAGGCGTCGCTCGAGCACGCGAAATTCGCCTGCGAATTGCAGTTCCCAACAGAGCGTGCGCTTACAGTCCTTGACCGCAAGCCACTCCGCGCAAACGAAAGCCGCGTGGCGGATGTGTAACCGAATGGCGGAAGCGGAATGACCTTTCGGTGCACACCACTCAATGCGTATACGCACGCGCGTCAACGTTGCGGAAGAAGAGGAATCTGTTGTCTGGTCACTTCGGGGCCAGCAATGACGTTAAACGCGTGGTGAGCGCAGCATACCCCACCCCTCCTTCCAACGCCCTCCCTCCACATCGTTCTTGTGTAATACTATCTATATACACACATACACGAGCGAAAACAGCCGGATAGAGGGCTCTTTCTCTCTCACACAGTCAGCGCAGGCATGCGCCTTTAACAACAGCTGTGCGCGAACGACGAACCTCGACGACCAGCCGTCACAGGCGCGCGGTGCGGCGGTGCATTTCTGCTGCCGGCCCCACGTGGAGCAGTCAACGCGAGCCGGAGTTTGTCGCTGCGGGATACATCTGGCGGAGATTCTCTGGTCTCTCGGGTTCGTATACATTTCCTGCAGTTCCAGTGGTTCTTTTCAGGGCAGTCAAAACCGGCAGCGGGCCTGAAACAAGTGAACGAAGCTTCGTTTCACCGCATAGCCCAGTATATAAATGGGGAAAATTGTCATCCATCCGCAAATAGTACAAATCTGCCAAGAAGACCGATGCGAGTAATTCACAAAAGGAAACTTCTCAGAGGATGGAATTTCAAAGCGAAGCTTTCTTTGCATTCTTCTCCTGACTTTCCGTGCGCCGTCATGGTCTTGCCGCGCGTGCCACTGGGTTTATTGGAACACCACCGGATTGCGCTCGCCTCCGCGCATCCCGCTTTTGAGAGAGATTTACATACAAAATATTGTTTGCATTGAAAGGAGAAAGGAGAAAGGAGAAAGTTGATATCAACATGGGAATGGGACAGGGGTGCCCTTTATCCCCGCTGCTGTATATGAAATACACAGTAAAAATGGAAAGGTAGCTAGACGGAAGTAATATCGAGCTTAATTTCTCATACAAACAGGCGGGTACAATAGTTAGGCAGCAGCTTCCAGGTTTGTTTTATGCGGACAACGTTGTGCTGCTAGCTAACAAGCAAAGTGATACGCAACGTCTTGCTAATATCTATGGACAGGAAGGCGAGAATTTAGATTTAAAATTAAGCGTTAGAAAATCGGAAGCCCGATAGGGCCAGGAAATACCTCGAGTAAAAGAATACAAATACCTTGGTATGTGGATAAACGAAAGCAATAGATATATAGAAACACAGTGAAAAAACAGTAACGGCAAAGGGGAGGAGAAGTACGCGGCTATAATGAGGCACAGAGCGCAGGCACGTACGCAGGATTTTTTTTCGGGAGAGGGGGGCGTGGGGGGCCCAACCCTAGGTAACACTTTTATGCAAATGAGGGGGAGGGTACTTATACTAGTACAAATATGATTAATGCCCACCATTCGCCATAAAGACGCGTAAACCCGCAAAAGAGGATTGAAATAACGTGTATCTCACAGGTACACCTGTGAGATACACCTCTTCTTTACTTGGCAAACAAAGAACCACATCAAATGGACTCGCGCATGAAAGATGCGCAGGAAGAACCTTGCCAAAAACAAGTTAACAAGCGAAAGTGCCAAATAAAGATTTCTAGTAGCGTTTTTTGAATTAGCTCTGGAAGAATTTAGATAAAGGTATATTTGCGGAACAATCACAGTTATTTTGCATCTCTCGTTTACTGCTCTACGAAGTGCCAAAACCGATTCGTGTTGTTATTTGGGAAGTTGCGTAAAGATTCGTGGTCCACAGTCCCGTACAACGGCGTAGAGCATAGGACGCTGTGGGGTTCTAGAGGTACTGAGGCCACCGCGGAAGGTTAGAAAAACACCCCCATTAGCACAGCAGGGAAGTGGATACGTCAAGCGGCTCGATTCATAACTGTAGAAGCGTCATTAAACACATGAAATTATTCTCAACTTCCGGTGGAGTTTTCTCTAGTTACATTTTAAATAAAAAGATATTCATCCATAAATATTTTCACGAACAATTCTCGCTTTTCCTCCCTGTTTGGCTGTTGCCATGGCTTTCTCCCTAAGCAGATCGCTTAATTTTTCATCTCCTTCGCCTCTTGTTTCCAGTTGCCAATTTTGCACGAACAGTGCTGTACAATTAGGGAAAAACCAGACGAGGTAACGGGTGACAGTCATATTGCTTATGAGTTTAACGGTTATTGCATGGTCTGATGATGGACGCTGTTTCGCAATATCTAATTTTCCACCTTATCTAACTCATATCGCGGGTATATGGTTCCGAAGATCTGCCAGCGTCGCGGCGAGCCGTCACTCGAGGAAATAATGAAGCAAAAGGAAAACTTACACGCAACTGATGGTTTCTCCTGCAACAACTCGTTCCACGAGCATACAGACCACCTGACTATGAACCGATTCCATTTCCTGTCCCCTGGATCAGTCTAAATAAGGAAGGTTGAACTAACGAAGCAACAGCGATGCGCGTGATCGTTGAATAGATGGTCAGATAAAAATTTTGTTGGGCATTATAAATAAAATAAAATATTATAATTAAAACAATAAACTAGGCCCTGCCTGCTGCAACAGATGGTGACAACTGAATTCTCTTGCGTTAGTAGCGCGGGCACCGAATCGATGAGAAAACTGGTTTCCACACCCCAGGAGATGCTGATAACTACCGCCATCCAAAAGGAGTGCAAAAATTGACAACCATTCCACCCTGTGAAGATGGAATGGCAGCGAAAGCTGACGACAGTCAAAGCTCTCAAACGAAAAGCAAAGTGTTTCACCTCCGCTGCGGGTCGGCCTGCAGATAATGCAATATTGGGCCGACCCGCGGCGGAAGTGAAGTCGGCGTTAAGCACCCCGCACACGTGGGCCGATCCCGAAGATAGTGAAACACCGGGCCCACCTCCGGCGGAGGTGAAGCAGGCATTAAAAGCTCCCCATTTGTAGGCCGATCCCGAAGATATTGCAATACCGGGCCCACCCGCGGTAGAGGCGAAGCAGGCGTTAAGGGCTCCCCATACGTGGGCCCGTCCCGAAGACTCCGAAGGGCGCGTTGTAGGTTCCCGAGTCCAAAGGGGTATGTGCCATTGACCTTGGACCCTTTCTTCACTATCACCAGGATTGGTCCACATGATGACTTTTGCTGTTAACGGACGCCGAAAAAAAACTGCGGAAGTTAGTCATACATTGCTTTCGCTCTAAAAGGCGGCAAAATGTTGACTGCCAAGTAGATTGATCTGTCGGCGCTTTAGGAAAGTGTGTGAGGAGTGGTGGCGTGGGTTGATAGGAGGGGGGGGGGGGGGCGGTGCCACTCCAAGTGAGATCAGGATGCCATAGAACACGCACCTATAAAGCGAGATATAAGAAGGAAGAAGAAGCATATGCGTGCTGCGCTAAAGTTAGGGAAACGATGGAGTATGTTTTGTTAGAATTTGAATATATCTGCCCAGCGGTCGATTTAGACACCTCTGGCCTCATTGAAGCTCCTGTGTTTAGCGAGAGCTGGGGGAAAGTAAACATGTCCGCAATAGAGATTAGTAATAGGCCATAGGTAGATTAGTGGAAGAAAAGCAGGCAAACGACAAACAACGAAGGCGTACAAAAACAATATTCTCAATAGGGATTCAGAAAGCCTGATGATGGGAATTCTTCGTGGGGTTTATTTTTCCTTTACTTTTTTTTCTTTCTTTAAACATAGGTAGGACATCGCGCAATAGAAAGACAAGAGCCCGGTTGCGTAACTCACGGTCCCGTTCCAAAGCAGACGCTCATACCAGCCATCCATCCATTCGTCACCGCCGGCGAAAAGGCCGGGACCGATGGATGGCGTAGTTTGTTGGTATGGCAAGTGCTGTGCTTCCTTTCCTATGCGACAACAATCCAGGTGCTGGGCTGTGGAGTTCGCGTGCTGGGCTGTGATAGTGTAAACATTACAATCGACCGTAGCCTGAAGAGCGCTTGGAGCTGGCGTCTCAACAGCGTGCAGCGGGCAGGAGGAGCACGTCAACACGCACCAGCACAATGGCTCCAAAGTGTGCACTCAGCGTCAAGGACACACAGGCCCAAAAGAAGCGTCACGAAGAAGAGGAGCGTCTTCGATACGCCGCGAACCGTGGTGCAGCCCGCATATGCATGTACACAATGAATGCATACAATTTTATAATAATTAATTGAATTACGTACAGGCCCATAATTCAATTAAAGTTTAACGCTTGTGCCACGATGCGATGTGCCATGTGAGACACTAATAGGGCTCAAGTCTCTCAGAGATTACGAACAACGACGCGCAACAACGCATCAAGCAAACACGTCTCCCTTTGTGTTCTGTGCACTACGCAGACAACCAGCAGTGGTGCACGCAAGGCAACGTTTAATATCAGCTCGCCACTCTCGTATTGGACTAAACCGCGAAGAAATTACACATTCGCCACCAATAGCACCGCCAATTATCGTCAATTAAAGCAAACAGCATACAAAGCTTCACTCACATCGATTCCCACAGTGCGTGTGACCCGCATATATGTTTTTTTTTTTCGCTTACTTTCTCGCAAAATTTTCTTTCTCTGGAACTCGCGGGCACTTCCTTTGTGTAGCTTCGGGATGCTTTCAGGGTGGTTTAATTTTCAAAATATTTCCTAGTACTTGCGGATTCCTCCACATTTGGTTTGCTTAAATGTGCATATTCAGCTGCCCGCTGAACATCTTTCATTACGCACAAGACGTCAATGCACGCTAAAACACAGACACCCGCACATACACACACTGCTTTTAGTGTGTGTGTGTGCGCCCTTCTTGTGCCAAAACATAATGTTCAGTTTACTGGACCAAGAAGAACTTCTTTTGATGTTTCTATCCCCAGGCATGACCTGCGATCGATTTTTTTTACATCTGTAGAGCGACCCTCAATAATTCCTGTGGGCAACATTCAAGTTGCTTTGATGTGCACGATGCCACTAACAGGCCAGTCAAGCTGGTATATGACTTGGTAGGTTCCAGTTATACAATTTTAAAAGTTTTATGCCCTGGTTTACGAAGGTTCTTCAGCTAACTGGACCAAGATAACGCAATGATTCTACTATTATTTTCGTGTTTTTTTTCCGAGTGGCACCCTCTCATCTTATCTGCATGATCGGCTGGTCGTGATCTGTGGGGATTAGAAAGAAACAGAATCGAGTTAAGCGAATTGTTAGTTTTACCGGCCCTAACAGTCATAACGTTGCAGTTATACAGGCCCTATGTTTTTTTTGTGTGTCCACTGGTTACAACACTGAAAGTCTGCAATATTTCGACAAGATTAACTATAAATTATATTCGCGCTGTAAAAAAAAGGAAGCTTCTCGGCAAATTCAATGATGCGGGAATTTAATAAGTCTGTAGGAACTATTCCTGTAGCAGGCGGCTGTGAAGTTTTGGTACAGTTGTGGTCCCTCGAGCAATATGAAAGCGAACACCCAAATTCCGCTTTAATTGGCCGCACTGGCTAAATACACGTGGCTCGCCTAAAAGGGTTCGATGGCTAAATGTTCAACGGGAAACACCTAAACACATGTGTTATAAGTTATTTTTTTTTACTTTAGTGGAAGAAACAACAACATTGGCGCATTTATGAAGTGACGGAAACGAAGAATGATGAAGTACACTTATCATTTATGTCCGGAATCCTGCTGCGGAATCCTGCATCAACGAGTCCCGTTGATGAAGTGTCAAACGCCGAACGACATCTCTAGGCTACGATCATTAATGGACGTTACCCGCGTGCCTTTAATCAATGAGCACATTATGACTAACCGAAGTAATATGTAGCCATCGAGTAGGGGAATGGTCCGAGAACTACCGTAATTTTGGGAACAGACGACAGGTACTGCAATGACGGCCTCACCGATAGTCGGAGCGAAGGGCGGTGCACTCCCTTCGAACAGCTGGCCTGTGGAAACCCCTACAGCTGGTTTTCATTTCGCACGAACGTTATGCTTGTTTGAGTGCCGTTGCGCTATTTCTCTTCCTTTACCTCCTCCCCTGCCCCTTTGTTCCTCGGTCCCAATGCATAATATGATATACTAGATTTTTCCATCTGGTTAGACGCCCTGCCTTTCGCTTTATGTTACCTCTCGCTCTTTCCCTGCATGTCCTGTGTTTTATCAGCATTAACCAAAAAAAAAAAAATGAGACAAGCGCCATTAGCATTGCTTTTGTCTGAGCACCGATAGCTACAATTAATGTTAAAAAAAATGAAAAAAAAAATCCTGCAGAACCCCCTCTCATTACGAATGTCGGTGGTAATGCGATTATCATCGAAGCAACGCAGTGACACCACAACGTATTGTCACCGCCGGAACGCGTCATGTATATAAGTCATGTTATGCAGCCAGATAGAGTCATCTTCTTCCCCTTCGAGCTCCCGCTGCTGCTTGTGGTAATGGTTAGTTTGGTCAATGTACACGTAGTACAGCCGAGCATATCCTAGATTATTTCTGGGGTACATAAGATTAATGTGACGATGTGCAATGCTAATCATACGAACGTCGAAGTCAACTTCCTATTCGATCTCCCACTGCGCCTTGCGGACGCAAGCAGTATAGTACCCCAAGCAGGCGTAAAAAATGTTAATTGAAGAGCGGTACATACGCAGTGATGACCCAAGTAGGTCCGGCGGTTGGTTTCGAACCCTGTCCGCCCAGCACAGTAGCCCGATGCTCTATCCTCCACACTTAAGACCATGGGTACCAGTGACCCAAATTATCGGAAGAACGGTTAGGCGCGGACAAACGGGCCGACAAACAGACATACCGCAAACTGTATGAAGTTCCCAAAGAATGCTAATCGTAATAAAATTTAAAGAAAACTGCTCAAGAGGACAAACTTGATTGCGTAGAATGATACCTAAACATATATTGGGCACAGACGTGTTGCGTACTTGGCGTGAGATTTCCGAGAGTCTATTTTACGTAAATGGTAATCGTGAATGGACAATTTTTCTTTTTTCTGCAAGCGCTATCGCTACTGTAATTTCAAAAATTGATGCCTGTTTGCAAAAGAAACAAACACGACGAAAATCAGCATTCTGCCATCTATCAGTTCAAAGAGACTTGCTTCCAATGCTTGAAGCGTCTATCTTGTTTTGTTTTGTTTTCTTGCTATCTTGAAGGTGGTGTCTCATTGCCCAAGTATGAGCCTGCACGCCTTTCTTATCTAATGCTAATAACAATGAGCCTCGCTGTCCCAAGACAAATTTTTTTCTCTATTTTTACAATACACAGCATTTTAGTTAGAACGAATAGGTAGGAAAAGTAATCAAAAATATCTTGTTAAGGGAAATATGTGTTATGGTAGTATGTCCGCATGTAGTAGAGCTTAAGTGGACACGTATGTGCTACCTTGTGTAGCACATACGTGCACAAATGAATCTAAAGCACTATTACGGAATTGAATATATAATTGCAGTTTTAATTATTTTTATCCAAATGAATCTTGTTCGAAATTTCGTACTTGTTCATCAGTGTGATACGAAACTCAGAAAATTTTCTGGGCTACAGCCAGTCAACTTCTTCTCGGAGTAAGCGATTTTTGCTTTACGGAATTTGACGATCACGACATGTGTTTAGAGTATTTCATCAAGGCAATTGAGATTTATTGAGAGCATCCGCCAACAAGGCTTTGTTGAATCATCCCCGTGGCGCCTTAAGTGCACCCGCAGGGCACCCAACGTTGTCGGTTGCAAATGGTATTTTCTGATGTGCCTATATGGCAACCTACACTCCTTGACTTCTTTGGCAATGCGGACAACATGAAAAAGTCCACACAATTTTGCTTTTACAGTGTAGGTAATGGTTGCCACATAAAACACCCTTCAGTATTGTTTGCCCCATAACCAAAATTTATGAGAAACGTGTGCATTTGACAGGTCGTTTGCCGACGTACGAGTAGATTCAGAGGCTTTCAGTAGAGTTTCGACATATTCAGCCGATGACTAACAGGTTTCTCAACCCCGTTTAGGACACCCAGGGTGGCATCAAAATAATCATCATCGCTTGTCTTGTCCACGGAAGATGGATAAAACGCCGGCATCACGCAACTGATGTGCAAGTGAAAAGAAAAAAGAAAGGTTATTTAAGATTTGATGTATACCATTCACAACGCGGATGCGGCGCCATAGCACCCGTATACTTTCCTGTATTCTTGACGCTCGTGCTTCAATGCAATCTCTGCTCTATCTATGCACAGCAGTGACACGAAATTGTACAGCCCATATTGCCATGGCCTAGTGCCAAGCCAAGTGCCAAGCCTAGTGCTCCCACCTACAGTACTCTTGCTCTTCTTACTACCTTCTTTTTCTGTTTTCATCGTTCCATATCATCTTCGCCCAGTACAGGGCAGCAAAATTATCGTGCATCTGTTAACCCTCCCTGATTTACCTTTCTTCGATTTCTCTCTCTCCGCTTTCTCTTTTCGTTCCTCTTACCTATTCCTCACTGTTTGGTGGCCATTGGTGACATTATGCTCGTTAAACAAATTGGCCTGCAATAAGTTTCTTAACGAGCAGCCCTAGCATAAGAACTGCCTTTTGAGCGTTGTTTTGAATTCAAGGTGCTTCACTTGCATATCTGCGGCACGTGTTTGCCTGGCATGATTGCTATTGTATCATTATTATCTCACTCGCTATCTCATTGACCGGCCCACAAGCACTGGTCAATGGGGACGCAGAGTAATGTAGAACTTTTGTGACTTTGTGGTGTTATTTTGTAGTGATGCCTTTTCCGATGCTAATTCCTTTTCGCGCTTCGTCAGAGGTCAAAGCAGCGTTCCGCCCGCGTTATCCTCGGGATCAGCCGGCCCTGAGGGGTGGATGATGAGACTAGCATAGAATCGAGCGGAAGGCATCTTCATAAAAACACGCGGCCTTGCGCATATATTCAGAGGGTCGAGATTCACAAAGATGTTTGCACATGAGCGCCTGTATTCGCACAAAGCTCTTGCACTAGAACTCTTCGCAAGAAAAAACTCGGCGCCAATACTGATGCTGGGCATATTATCACCAAAGGCGACCGGCCAAAGAAAAAGAATACTTACGTACGATAAGCGTTGTAAATTCGGTTCGAAAACTCTTATAACAAGGAGGAGCTGTTGCACTAGTCAGTTAAAATTATCTCTTATCGAACGGATCCTTTATGAATCAAATCCCTATTACGCCAACGAAGTTCATGACTGGGAGACACTCCCAGACATGAGCGGCAATCTTTATCAGCCAATGAAAATTCAGCCAAGGCACCGACTGATTCATAACCTCGGCCCGTATTCACAAAAACTTCTTGCGCTATAAACACGCACAAAAAATTATTTCAACCAAACCTGTAATAATGCGCAAGCATCATTTGTCCCATGAGGCAGAAAATGCGGCGTGAACAAACGATGGTACCAAAAATGGCCGACGGCGCGAAGACTTCAAGAAATGCTCCGATTGACGTCGAACTTCTCTGGCAGGTTCCTGTAAACAAAGTCAATTAATGACTTTGAAAAGAAAATTCGGTCTGAGTAGGAATGGAACCCGAGCCTCCGGAGTGCGAGAGGAGCAGGCTTGTCCGACGCCACGGCGTCTTCGCGGTTCCGGCAGGCTAGAGGTGGGCCTAGTGCGTAGGTCCTTAAACACGTCACGTCGCAGCCATCTGGCTGCGATGTTAGAGTGGATCAAGGCTAGAACAACTTAGAGTCGATTAAGGTGGATTAAGGTTGGCATAAATTAGAGCAAGGTGGATTAAGGTAGAGTTGTTAAGTACACGTGAGAATTTATGACGTCGCCTATATATAACGTCGCCTATATATAACGTCACGGGGTAATCGGAAGTGAAATTAATTTCGAGATGCTCATGTATGACGCCAGGTCACGTGTCACGCCATGACGTCACACCACACCAGCTCACGCCAAGCGCTATCCATAGGTCCACGTGCCGCATCATGCGAGGCAACGCGTCCACACATGTACTGTGTATATGATGAGAAAGGGTATATCTGGAGAGAAGGAAGCGCCGCTACGGTATATGAACGCCGCAGCAGGAGGCTTTGTCAGTCTGCCAGGTGTCTCACTGCGGTGATTCGCCTCCCATTCCTTGATGGAAAGTGCTTCTACGTCGACTACGCTATAAACACGTAAGAAGTTTTTAATTGTGGTAACGTAGACAAGTCATAGTGCTTTCACATTCGAATGAAGTAAGGATACTTAAGTGACTCAATTTTTAGTAATGGCGGTCGGCTAATGGCAAACAGCACTTACGAACGAAAGGCTTCGTGAATTCGACCCCTCATGCGTACCAATGAAAATTTCGGTGATTGTAGACGTGGCCTCGGTGCTACAGCCACCAAGGTTCGAATTCACAAATCCTTTTGCTCATAAGAGCTGTTTTAACATCGGCCAGCTACACTACTTATACAATGTCCGGCATCACGATTGGCGGCACCTGCTCTTACGCACAATTCTATCAAAAAAACGTTCTTGTTCATGTTGGCTTAGGATGTTACTTATCAGTGCATCTTGATTGAGTGCTAGTTATGGCACTGGTCATTAATGATAGCTCACAACATGACATCAAGAGAGCCACAATGACGTCCAGTCGTGTACCGTACGTGTACGCCGGAACAGATCTTTGAATGGGAAGCTGGGGCCTCGGTACTCAATCCACAACGCTTTGCTTCGTCTTTCGTTGGCATGCTGCTTTCGGTTGTCATTTCTTCGTTATCATGAACGTCCGTTGTCCTTGCTTTTTAGTTGTTTTTGCATGCGAGAGTCTTTGTGAATCGGACCTCAGATTCACGGAGCAATCGCTACACAGTACCCGTGTGAGGAAATAGCGAAGGCAGTGATCTCTTAAACACTCTAAAAAAAGCAAAAAGAATCGTAATCTGTGCCCAGTATAAAGTTCACAAAGCTTTTCGTCCGCCAGTGATATGCTGTTGGCCAGCGGCCTTTGTTGTTACTATATTCAGCATCACGATTGGCTAGCGTCTGCTACCATGAACCATTCTAGCATGAGGACTTTTGTCAATGCAAGCACTCGCCTCTAGACCCTCGATTCCAAACTTTTCACACAAATTGACTGAGACGCTAGCTCTGCAGGGCCTCTTCGCACGTCGACGATCAAGCTCTTCCTGGAACGCATCGGAGGCCGATAAATCGTTTATGAAGATAGGAAGTTACTTATATTCTTATAATCATGGAAACGGTTGATTCTGTTTAAATGCAGCAGCTGTGGAAAAAGGGGTTACGATGATGTTCAAAATAAGGCAAGGTGGGTACATACTAAGTAGAAAGAAAGGGGATGACGGCAGATGGATATTTCACCGCAGTAAGAAAGGCAACAATAACGAACACTGTGAACCTTGAGGCAAAGAAAACAACCCTATATGAAACGCATTACGCCGCGATGACTCTACCCGCAAAGCAGCCAAAGCATGCGGGTAGGCGTGATTTATAAGGCGGCAAATGACACAGGCATGCTGATGTAATCTGAAACATTCCATGCCTCTACTGCTTAGAATTAGACGAGGGGGTAAGCCGGGGGGAGGAGCAGGATGGTCTTTCTTCTTGCTGTGCTTGTTCTCGTTCTCTTTTTTATCTTGACGTGGAAGTGCATAAAATAAAGTTAAGAGATAGTACACGTGAAGCTGAAAAAAAAAAAACAGTGTCAATTTTGGCATCTATCGAAACGTTTCGTCTGTGCATTTCCCTGATAATTCATGTCACTCATGCTTTAGCGTGAACGTATAAACCTGCGGAACCGAGTTCGGCACGTGAAGCCGGATTCCCAGTTTTTTTTTCCTATGTGCTCTTTGCCATTTGCCGGACGCCCTTATAAAAGTATGCCAGACACCCCGATTGGATTGTGGGCGTGTGTGTGTGCGCGTGTGTGCGTGTGCGTGCGTGCGCGTGTGCGTGTGTGCGCGTGTGTGTGCGTGTGTGTGCGCGCGCGTGTCTGTGTGTGTGTGTGTGCGTGTGTGTGTGTGTGTGTGTGTGCGTGTGTGTGTGTGCGTGTGTGTGCGTGCGTGTGCGTGCGTGCGCGTGCGTGCGTGCGCGTGTGCGTGCGCGTTCGCGTGCGTGTGCGCGCCTGTGCGTGTGCGTGCGTGTGCGCGCTATAGACGGTGATCCTACAAACATCTGGCCAAATCTTGATATGGCTTTAGCTTATTTTATTTGATGTGTGAGCTGATCATGATAACGTCCGATAACAGCACATCTGTTCAAGTTAGGGGTACATTTAGAACGGTGATGCTTTGGGCTAGTTGGTTTTCACTGAGGCTGTGTTCTGCAGCGCGAAGAGGGACAAAAGGCGCAGAGAAACGAGCTTTAGCCTCGACATTTAGCTGGGCACGTAAACATGTACCCAGAAGCGCTTTTGTTGTGCGTATTTTTCTTTCCGTCCCGCGTGTTTCGCGCTAGTTTGACCCTTTTTAATGATCTGTCAACTACAGTCCCAACATCTACCCTTTTAGACATACGGTTCCATAGTCCCCACAAGTTGCAGTATTTACTGAGACTTGGCTGCACAAGGAAACTTGTGACGATGATTTGATTCCACCTTCATACAAAATATATCATCCTGACCAGCCGACTAGAGGCGGCGAAGTTGCTGTAGTTGTTAAATCTAGTGCTGGAATAATTGTTTCAATGCGATAGCGTTAAGGGCGCCGTGTAGTAGAAAATCCGGCGTCGGCGTCCCGTGTCGATCATCTTGTGAACGAAGAAAACATTCCGAACCACGCGTACCTAACCACGCAGGCCCTCCGTGCAGCGCTATGACTTTACTGAACTAACTGAATTTCTCAAAGTAAAATGCGTCAGAAATATCGTAAAGTACGACTCGCACAACCCACAGACATGATACCGACGAATTGTAATTTGAAAATGTGAGAAAACGTAATTCTGTTACGCGGAAACTCAAACCCCTTTTCCAGCGTTTCTACCATTCATGTAGCAGCACGCCTGGTTACTTGCTACACAATCCGGATGGCGCTCGTCTCCGCGCATCCGTGGCGCACGCTAGAGGCCGCGTTTCTACCAGAAAGCTCGTCTTCGTGCATAGCGTTCGCTGCCAGCGTTTCCCGGAAACATTACGCTTGCATAAGCTGCAATTGCCAGGAGACGTGAGAAGTAGTCACGGATCTTTGAATGTTATCGCGTTCCACTCTTAAAGGCGAAGCTTAAGCGTCCTCTCAATTTTGGAGGTAATGGCTCATGTTGAATACTTATGCCTTCAGTTGAACTTGTTCGGTAGAGTTTCTTGTACTGTATGCAGTGTACAGACCCCCTGATTAATTTCCCGCTTTCTTAATTAACTTACAACATCACACCCTACCACATAGAAAACACAAAAGCCTACTTGGTGCCTTTAACCTCCCGTCATTTGACTGGAACCGTTTAACTTACAGCCCTCAATCTACGCGTAATGCAGATGTTATGTTTGACATTCTTCTTGAAAACAATTTTGTCCACATGGTGGAGGAACGAACGCGTACTATCTATAACTCAAGTTCTCTGCTCGATCTGGTGTTCCTGGATCGGTGTATTGTTGATTTCGATGTATCAACATAATCTGGTTTCTCTGATCATTTGTTCACCCGCCGTGGTTGCTTAGTCGCTGTGGTGTTCGCACACGGAGTTCCTATACTAAAAAAAAAAAAAAACTGGCATTACGTTACACTCCTGTAACACGTGAAGGCGAAAGCCTGCTGCACACTTGGTAATGCGCCGTCTCGCATCGTCGCGTTGCTGCTTTCGCAGTTCGGCTTATTCGTCTCGTTTTCGACGCTGAGCTGTGGCTTCGCGCGCTCTTATAGCGAGGTCAGACGCGGCGCCAACGACGTTTCTCTTCGACTTGACGTTGCATCCTCCCAGCAGGGGATTGAAACGTGTGCTGTTCTCTGTGTCGTATGAGTGATTTCAGTGAATGTATGCACTGTTTGCTGCACTTTGGTGAGCGCTTGTAGCCTCAGCCTTACGGGGGTATGAGCCATTCAGAAGGTCACGTGGTTTTTTTCTACCACTAGATTAGACGCCGCGTTTCTGTACGTTGTATGCGTGATTACAATGAATGTATGCACTGTACACTTCTCTTTCATGAGTGCTTGTAGCCTCTGCGTTACTAGAGGGATGAGCTATTGCATATTTTTGTTTGCTTAGGGGGCTATGAGCCATTGCTGATGATGATAGTTTTTGTAGCATTGGACCGGACGACGTGTTTTTTTCAAGGCCATTGGGAGTACAAGCCACTTAAGGCTCTCGCCATAATAAAGGAAATCCCTTGTCAGTTTTAAATTGCCGCCATATAGCTATAAGTTCTTGTTACAAGCTTCTTGAGCATATTGTGGCTGCCTGTACTACAACATTTTTAGACGACAATAAAAAATTATCGCCATTCCAACATGGATCTAGAAAGGGTTTTTCACCAGTTACTCAGCTGGCTTCCTTTGTTTATTTTCTAGCATCCCTTCGTGATATGGCTAGCCGGGTGGACATGATCTTTCTGGATTTCAGCAAGGTTTTTGATCGCGTTCCGCAAAACAAAGTTGACCATACACTACATGTGATTTTTATTATACATTGAAGTTATTGCATAAAAACACAGGCACTCTCAAGGTTCCATAACGAGTAAGGGGGGGGGGGGGTCAGGGTAGCCTACCTGGGCCACTTTTGTTCCCCCTTCGCGTTAATAATTTAGTCACAGTTTTAATAAACCCATAAAATTTTGCTTATATGCAAACGACTACGGTCTCATTTGCCATATTCATGAAGCACACACTCAAATACCCCTTAGTATACTCATCAATAATATTTTAAATTGTAATCAATGGGGTATGGAACTGAACACTGAAAAAAAAGAATACAGTCCGTCTCCGCATCACTAAAAAACTTAAACCCCTTAAGTTTTCTTATTTAGTTTGCTCAGAATTATTCACTGAAATAGGAGATTATGAGTATCTAGGTGTTACTTTGACAAACAAGTTTAGCTGGAACAGCTAAATTGCTAACACATCTTCTGTTCTTCGTAAACTCTGCTTTTTACGTCACAGACTTAAAGATGCGCGAGTGAAAGTAACCTGTCGGGCTTATGAGTATTTTATCACGCCTAAACTTGAGTACTCTTGTATTATATGGGATCCATACACAATAGCTAACATTTACACACTTGAAAACATTTGAAGAAGAGCGGTGCGATTCATTTTCTCTCTGTAGTGATCGCCAATATTATGCTTCGTCAGTTATGTAATCTAGCTAGGTTACTTGATTACAATCCCAGAGCAAATTTCAGCGTTAAATTTTTTTGTTTTTATTGTTTATTCGTAACATCTGAGTCTACCCTATACCGTACCTGTCCGTTACTTACGTTCCTCCGCACTCGTCCTATACACAACCGTTTTCTCTGACTCTTTATATTGCCGGATCAAATATATTTAATTTCTCATTCTTTCCACAAACAATTAGCGACTGGAATGCTCTGTACCCTGACTTCCTGTTGTCCGTTGGACGGTTGAATGATATTGCTTAAATTGCTTGCTACTTTCCCTCGTTTTTTCTTGTTTTATTGTTTAATTACCTCTTTTTCGTACTTGATTTCACTTGATATTGTGTACTTTGTTAATGTATCTTCACTTACAAGTAATATCAATGACACACAATATTTACTGTAGCATTGTTTTTTGGCGCTTCTAGCAACTTGTCATTTCGATTTCCGTTATCATTAATGCAATTTTAATATTGTTGTTGATTGTTGTATCCTGCTTAGTATATTGCCCCTCCTGGTTGGGCCACGTGACCTGTAGTAGTTATATATGTATATATATAAAGAGATACTGAAAAGTCGGCTGCTAGGTCAATTATGTATGCCTACGAAATTCTAATATCCCTGATAGCGATTATGCCCGTTTTCAGTTTCACTCCGGTCTTATCATGCGGGCACAAAGATGCACTTGTTAGGATGTGTGTATATATATATATACCCATACATGCAAGCGCGCTTGGAGGTACTCGCACACACGGACACAAGTGTGCCCGCACACACACGTGTAGTCATGGTAATGTTGACCTTTACACATTCCCTCTGAAAGCTTACGATGCCGATGGGCGACACAACGCTGCAGAACTTTCCTGACAGCTCCTTATGTATACACAGGACACATCACATGGACCGAGATGGTGGCTGTAAACACAGGCCACTCTTCCGAACTGTGCCATAGAATCGCGGTTCACGCTTCCTGTAGGCTAAAAGTCTGGAGTCTGGAACCGAATTCACAAAACTTTCTTGCGCTGCGAGCCAACTTGCCCATTCAGCACCAACTCGCCCATTCAGCAATACTTGTTAACGCTAATGCTGTTCGTAAGAGTAGATACTAACCAACAGAAATACCGGCCGTATTACTAGCGAAGCGGACTAGCCCATTGGGAATGTCACTTACAAATGAAAAGCTTCGAGATTTCGGCGACTAATTTCTCGCGTAGCATTTTCTTCACGTGGACGTGGGAGACGAGAAACACAAAAACACGGGTAGATATTGATTGTGGCGACAGACTTTAGCACTGCGAGCGGACCTGCGCACATTCGCCGTGCACGGAATAGCAGGATGCTTGCACCGAAGCGGTACTGTTGACACTGCATGCTATGGTACGCCTAAACAGTAAGAAAAGTGTAAATACGCTCATGGAACAAGGCCTTGTTTTTACACGAGATGAATACATGAGAACGGCGCTCGCGCGACGCAGAGGACAAAGTATAAAATAATGGCACGTGACAGAAACTCACGGGGATTTCTTAGCAAAAGCTATAAGTCATAATATATCAGACACAAATATGGGACTTGCAAGGCGAGAATTTAGATCAAGCAACTAAAAATTTTGAGGCCTGTGTGAAAGCGAAAACAACGAAGTGTGTGCCATTAATTTCTACGCAATTATTTTTGTGAAGGTATTTGCATGGTGCTCTATATAACATTTAATTACGCTTAGAATCTGGAGCTTGTAGAAGATTTAACGTAGTTTCTTAAGGACTGAAGTGCAATAAAGCGCTATTCTATTAAGCGCTTTTGTCCGTATCAAACTTCTTGCGTTGCCGGCAGCATCGGAGGAAAAGTTTCTTAAGCCAGTCAGCACTTTCACCCAAATCACCAGCATTCGGCATCTGTATTCGACACAATTGTACAACGAAGAATTGAAGAAAAGAATATGGCAACCACTTACCCCCTGCCGCGCTTTACTTGATGCGACGTGGAATGTACTGTGGGCGAGAACAGAAGTCGGTGAAAGACGTATGCCGAAACCCCGCTGACAATGCTGAGTCACACGTCTGCAGTGACTGCGCTTGATTGCCTTTACGCTTGACGAACTCAACAAATGGGACAAATTCCAAAAAACATGCGTCAGAGCAACAGCCCTCGAGAAATCGGGCTGCTGTACGTGGTGAGCGTGGAAGTAACTAGGAACTTTCCAAGCAATTGTGCGTGCTAGTCAATCGCGCAATAGCAATAAATGTAGCTTACATAGAGTCACAGGAAAGTTTGGTTCGGACATTCTACTTTTGTAATACCAGGCAGAAAGTTGAGAAAAATAATTAAACCTGGCAACATGCAGCCATCTCGATGGAAATTCCGCGAACAAAGCAGTCACTATAGCACCGTTATCGAAGGGCACAGTATGAGTAAGCAAGCATTTTTTAGTGCTTAGAGCTATATATCGTCTACCGTTTAATGACGTCCGCAACATAGTGGAATACATTTCATAAAGCTACCACCTGATTGATATAGAACAGAGAACGCAACACTATGCTCTCCGTTAAAAATATTTTTTTTTGTCCTACACTATATATTAAACGGACAAATGCGACACATGTGAATCCAGAGCCACTCTGGAGCATATATTATGGGAATGCCGAGGGAGGTGTAAAAATAACGAGAACGTGGCCTCTAGCAACAGCCTTCGCACACGCTGGGAGGCCGTGCTGCTCAGCCCCGCCCTCGAGTATCAACTCTGGGCCGTCCAGTGGGCGCAGGATGCCGCCAGGACCCACGAATTCCTGGCCGTCATCTAGGCGGGGCCTTTGGCCCTCTCCACCAACTCGCAGGGCACACAACTTATTTCCTCCTCCTCCTCCTACACTGCCGACAAATTCTAGGCAGTTGAGTCGCCAACGTTACGCCGCAGCAGGTGCGATTTCGAAATTCCCGACGTCGCTTCTCGTGGCACGTCAACCGCGTTGCGTACGTTCCATGATAATCGCGGTTATCGTTACGTGCTTCTGACAGGACGTTTCGTTTAAAGCTTTCCAATTACAGAAGTTGCGGAAAATAGCACGTACGTGCTTCTTTTAGCTCTCTAGCGCACGTGCAAACGAATGCGCCGTTTGATTCTACGTAACACCAGAATTCCACGCTTAACTTTACTGCAGAGACAAAATATCCTTCAAGTTTCTTTTGGCTTGAATTTTTTTACTAGAAGCAGGTGACTACACACTTTCTTTTTCTACGCCGGTAAAAAAGTGCACCCCGTAATTTGTTCTGAATGAAGCCACAGTCGGCCGAAATTTCATAGTCACACTGCACACAATTTGAAGGTGACAAAGCTGTTACAGGAAGATGCAGAGTTGAATTGATGAACACTGGAGCAAACAACTCAGCAAGAAAAATTGCCCTGACGAAGACGAGATCCCTTTTTCAAAACGTTGGCTCCTGGCTAATAGCTACAGGTTCCGGCTTTCCTTGTTCGCGCAGTTTTCAAACTTATAGTCTGGTCTTTTCGCTTGAGGGAAGGTCGACAGATGCTTTATACTGTTGCAGTATATCTTGGCATGGCGACATTTTCACGTCATGTTATTTCCAGTGTATTGTTACGTACACTTAGAAAAGGCTCCTACCTGCTGTTGAAGATTCACGCGTCATCTTATATATAACGTGAATATTTTCAGCATTTGGTCGCCTCATCTTTCAGAAAACCCCAGGACCCGCACTCACAAAAAAAAAGTTCTTACGCTAGTACTCTTCAAAGAGCAAATGTAAGGCAATCGTGACGTGATATGCGCAAAATGTGTTCCCGCACATATAATTCTGAAAGAACTGCTGTTGTCGCTTGCTTTAAAAAAACGCTAATAAGGTAATTTTGGGGCTCTGAGGATAGGGGAACAGGCTGACACACGGGTAAGAGCTCCTTCTATCTTTCTCACGGCGTCGTACATAGAGCTCGCAAGAAAGGTAACTTTAACAAAAAAACAAAAAAAAACATCCGGCGATGGTCAATAATTGGTTGGATCCGTTGTTGTATTAATGTGTTCCTCCACTTTCATGATATCCATATCTATCTTGTGGTCTTTATCACCTAGGCATCTTGACATGCTCAATTGGCTGCAGCCCAAGTAAAAGCTGCGTTTCATCAACACTAACTGAGTGGTTAGTTCGCGCTCTCCTGTCCTGTCTGGTGTGTCTATTTGTTTTGATTGCGATGCGTACTTTCACTCCATGTAGTTCAGAATGAATGAACGCCAGCTAGCCCAGTTCCTGGCTTTACTCCAGACATCGAGTTATTTTGAAAACCACTCTTAAGCACTAATGTTCTTGTACTAGCGGTTCATTGGGAAAAAAACCGGTGGGAAATGGCCGAGGGAAAATGGGGAAGGGGCGGGTTAGTTGCTTGAGGTGATACCCACAGGCGGTTTTATCCTGTCAAACCAAGGTCTGTAGTATCAGGGCCTGAAGTATCAGGATAGGTATCCCGATAGTTTGAGGCGCTGGGAAACTGTTGACTAATGGTTGAGCCAGGTGCATCATGGACCCGAGAATGTATTAGCAGCTGTTTTCTTCGAAGAGACCCACACTGAAAGCATGACTCCCACATGAACGTTTACGCCGGCCGCACCGAAAACAAACGCCCAGTGCAGCAGCCCAGACCATCTCGTGTTGCAAAAAATAGACTCGCAACGGCTTATCCTCGAGCAGTCACACCATTTTCTTCATGACTAATAATATCGTCGTAATAGACTTGATCCCCTATGTGTGGATGTTATATAGGGCCGAGAAGTCGGAGAAGAGGCCGCCATTGAGCAAGAAGACAACCGTCCTCGGCTGTGGTCAACTTAAGTATTCCTGGGATTCAAAAGTAAAACAGCGGTATGTCCTAAAGGCCTACGCCAACTGAGAGATGATGGTGATTATGACGACGACTGTGATGAGTATGATTACGATAGAAATAATTTCTTAATTTCGAGAAGCAAATCACATAAGGGTTTTGAAGCATTCCACAAAAACGAAAAAAATGCGTATTTAGAAGCTTATGGGCTATTAAAATGCCAGTTTAAGCATAATTTCAAGAGTTCCGATCAATTTTATATTGATGTGCATATTGAATCCAACATTAAATTACCTTTGAATAGCAACACAGAAACCCTTGATCATCGCTTTCGGCTGGGCACCGGCTACACAAAACAAGACAAACCTTGTTGCGGAGCTAGTTGGTTCATGACTTAAGAAGAAAGGCTACGGCGCTAGGCAGACGAGGACGAAATGAGACACAAACGAGACACACGTGCCCGTAGGTGTCGTTTGTGTATCACTTCGCCCTCTTCTGCTTAGCGCCGTAACCTCCGTTTTTTACACAAAGCACTTTTCGCAAAGAGTTGACCACGCTGTTATTACTCAGTGTCTATGTGGCTTTGTTGACAAAGACGCACACCACCTTCAAGAATTCCCGCACCACGACACACCAAGACGCCGAATTAAATCGTCATTATTGGCATTAGAGCCTAAACATGTCAATTTGAATAAATTATTAGGACCGGTGGCCAATAAGAACAATAAAAAAGTGCACTTTACTATCATATCAATATTTATGAACGACAGTTGCATATTGGTCGTTATTAACGCAGGGAAAACATTTTTTTATAAGAGAATTCTGTGTTTTTATTGTAAATGTGTATATGTGATATTATTGGGGTTAGCATCGCTGCTTGAGTGTTTATTTGTGATGCGACACCGTTGTTCACATTATCCCTTTAAGAGCATCTTTGTAATCTCGTCCTGTTATTTTGACATACGGCAACGCAACATTGTTGTAAGTGTACTGCACACTGTTATGTGTTGTATGTTACAGGTGTACTTTGTATGCACCACATATTCAAGAGCCAAGGAGTAGCCGGCGCTGTATTTGTACGTCAACATCTCCTTGTGTCATGTCAGTAAAAGAAAATAAGCTGTTTTCGGGTGTGTGGACGCCGACAGTTGGTCCATATCAGACGAATAACGCAGCCTTGCATCGTGTAAGAAGCCTACAATTAATGGCTGGCTGCCGTTATCGAGTTGATAACCCCCACGTAGACTATTTTGCTTTAAACGACAGTAAAGCTTTGGCAAATTTGACAGCGTATCTGCCAGCCTATTCAACCACATAAGAAGCCCTGTCGTCTGTCTTGAGCTCCAGTCGACTTCATTTTCTCGCAGGCGCCGCGAAGGCACACAACTAACGACGCATTCACTACGACGGGTCGCGGAAGGCGCGCTACATCGACTAGGTCGAAAAGCGACAATCGCCAATGGTCGTTTTTGGTCGACAAACGAAAATTTCGAGTCTCGCCCGCTGCTCGAGTTTTCGGCTTTGATGCTGCAAACGCACGACTACTGACGCAATCAACGGCGCATCAAAGGTGGGCGTTGGAATACGTGGGCGGGGCTTTATTTTGCATAGCTCATGCTGCGAGCGCAGGCTGCGCACCGCCAACTTCGCATTTTCTTTGCTGTGGCCCGCATTGCTGGAGCTCACAGCGTCGCGGTACATTTCCATTCGGTTACAACAGCATCATCGTAAAAATGCGCGGAGGCAGCCCCAGAATAAAATGTCAGAGGTAGCGAGAGGCAAGCATGTTCGTTACCGTAAATGCCGACTCTGGTGTTTTAAGTACGGGTGTTAGAAATTTTTGCCTAGTCGAGGGAAGCTAGGCGTAGGCAGACACGTCCTAGTGACTCGTTCTCTTTTTTCTTGTGCCGTTTCGTCGCAAACACGCAATCTAGTTCAGTGTAAAAGCAGGTGCGACGAGCGCCACCAATCCCGAAATATTACAGGGTAGCGATTCGCAGGTTACTCTTACTCGGTGAGATCAGCTGCAGCAGCGGGTCAGTTGTTGGTGGCCAATCATGGTAGGTCATGTCGGAATTTTTGTTTGAATAATATCCAATTCAGCTTATTTTTATAAAGCGCGCGATATCTTTATGCAGCGAGAGGGATGCAGTATTTTACATGATATAATTTAATTTGAATAAAACGCACCAGCCAGTCGTCAGTGCGAACGCACCTTAGGACGATACCCCGTAATAACTCGGCTTGTCGAAAGAACTAAGCTTCGTAAACATACAAATAAGCTTTTTAACGAAGTCATTACAAAGAAACTACTTTGCTGAGATTTTGATTTTAGGAAGCTGCACGTGAAATATATAGGATAAGTTACATGCTGAAGAGAGGGTTAGGTGCTGAAGTATGCAACAGAATCGCACATTACATCTAGAGAGATTCAAGGCTTACAGATCAGTTGCTGTAGCTCGTACGGTTGATCGATTGATCAGTATGTTTGTCGGTCCTTGGGTGAGTGAGTGAGTGAGTGAGTGAGTGAGTGAGTGAGTGAGCGAGTGAGTGAGCGAGTGAGTGAGTGAGTGAGTGAGTGAGTGAGTGAGTGAGTGAGTGAGTGAGTGAGTGAGTGAGTGAGTGAGTGAGTGAGTGAGTGAGTGAGTGAGTGAGTGAGTGAGTGAGTGAGTGAGTGAGCGAGTGAGTGAGCGAGTGAGTGAGTGAGTGAGCGAGTGAGCGAGCGAGTGAGCGAGTGAGTGAGTGAGTGAGCGAGCGAGCGAGCGAGTGAGCGAGCGAGTGAGTGAGCGAGTGAGTGAGTGAGTGAGTGAGTGAGTGAGTGAGTGAGTGAGTGAGTGAGTGAGTGAGTGAGTGAGTGAGTGAGTGAGTGAGTGAGTGAGTGAGCGAGCGAGCGAGTGAGATTCGAAGGGTTGGCAACAAAATATTACCAACCTCTCAACAATTTTACGTTTGGCCTGGATAGTGCAACACCTTTATTCTGTCTTTTTGCAGTCCTTCAGTGTTAAAAATGGCGCTTGTCCTACGTTATCAGCATGACCGACCGGTCATGAGCAGTGGCAGATAAGAAAGGAACGTAATAACCTTCAATTGTTTCACTTGAAGATACTTCGTGTGATCTCGAAGGAAGGAAGGCAAAAGTGGAGAAGGAAAGGCAGGGAGGTTAACCAGTTCAGCTCAACCGGTTTGCTACCCTACATATGGCAGCGGCATGGGGGGATGAAAGATGGGGAATGGAGAGAGAGAGCACATAGCACAGCACACACATCGTCAGTTAGAGTCCATCATTCTTGCGTGGTACGTGATATCACTGTCACATCCGCTTGTCCAATCCCGTCTCTTTCAAAAACCGAAGCAGTCCCTTCGTCGCCTTCAGCTGTGACGTCTTCTGTCGACATGTGAAAATCGTTTCGAGCGACAATGGTCTAGTGTCAAGGTGCGCTAGAACAGATGCCAGGAACTGTCGCTGAACATTATATTCAGGACAGTCGCACAGAGTGTGTTCTGGCGTCTCTTCGCAAAGACAGGCACTGCAGAGAGCGTTGTAAGATTTCGGTATTGCGAAACGAGTAAGATTTCGTAAAAGCCACCCCCCTAGCCGCGATAACGCAGAGTGGCCTCTTTTCGGCGGAGTCCAGTTGGCATACAGAGATGCATCAAAGAGGGCAGGTGGTATTGACGGTCGCTCCGGTCGATCTGGATGTTTGGTGTGCACCATAGAGAGCGTGATCTCCTGTGCAAGCAATCGAAGTCTGCTAGCTGCGTCGGACCGTGAAAGTGGTATGGCCTCTTCCTGTATGTCTTCAAGAGCTGCCCGAGCGGCATTATAGGTGTCTTCGTTTCCTATGACGCCGCAGTGACTTGGCAGCCACTGAAACGTCACGTGGTGTCCTTTCTCCTGTGATGTATGGAGTAGGCATCTAATATCGAATACGAGCTGTTGGAATGGCCCGCGACGCAGAGCTGATAGCACAGATTGTAGGGCTGCCTTTGAGCCGCTGAAGATTGACCATTGTCGAGGTGGTTCAGTGCAGCGCGAAGAGCAGCTAGTCCCGCAGATGTCGATGTCGTTGGGGGGTCAGTCCTAAAGCTGATGGTAATAGCTCTTGCTGGGACAACCACAGCACTGGACGAGCACTGGATGTTTGTGGAACCATCAGTATAAATATGTCCGCTGTTGTTCACTGAAGTGCCCCAGGTAACTGGAGATCCTCGGAAAAGGTCTATAGCCTCGCAATGGATATAACTAGGCTGATTCTACTGCTATTAATGACGCATTAATAAGCGCAGAATAATCTGCAGCTACCATCGACAATTACGAAAAGCGCCAAAGGGCACTTCGCGGTACTGAATTCCGGCAACACGATTAAGTAAGCTACGACGCGGCAACACATTTGCCGACTTGGAAAACATGTAGAAATGTGGTATATGTTTCTCGTGTTTGTTTGTGCGCATGCGCATGTGTGGGCTAGAGCGGAGAAAGACTAGAGTCTCTATGGAAGAAAAAAGAGAAGACATCGGAACCGCGTCGGTTCTGCCTGGCTTCCTCTTTCGAAGTCGAAACTGAACAAAGGGCTCAGGCCGGCGTTCGTCAAGGAAGGCAACAAGTATACAAGGGTTCCCTTTCTTCGTGGCTCTAAACTACCTGTGGTGGCCTCTTGAGGGACATAAGATGAATAGCGAGCCTTGACAGCAGGCCTCTCGGTGTCAACCACCCAAGTATAGATTGGCATTCTATACCAGACAGGAAAGGAAGCGAGTGTGGCCTCGTGCCCAGAGAAATGGGCATCACGTTTCCCACAACGCTACTATTCCCACTGAGACGCAGGAACAGCGACCTCAAGAGCAACAATAACGACGCCAATAACAACAATGGCAACAGCAGCAATGAGGAGAAAGGCTCCCACCATTGATAATAAATTCATAAGGTTTGCGTAGCATAAAATGACGTCGCTTGTCCCAACCTTTCCATAGCAGTCACTATCCTGGTGGTAAGACATAAATTTGTCTTTTAATAGACATAATAATTCGGAGGTTAGGCGTAAAACCATCGCTATCGAGTCAAACGGCACGACCTAACTGGGGCCTCATTATACTCTAGATGGGCTCAGTTCTTACGCTTTGTTTGCTTTTTGCGTGCTAGTTTAATCATGTGAGGTTCGGTAAGCATTCTCTCCGAGTGGCACGCTTGGCTGCAAATTGTGAAAAAAAAATGAAGGAAGGGAAGACACTGGCTGAACTTGTGCGAACGAATGTCTTTCTTATCCGACCATGGTTTTTCAGGTAGCAAAACTCGAACGGAGGCTAAAACACTAACAGGATTGGGCTTATTGTGGATACTGAACTCGTACGTGCTTGCAATTGAGTTCACTGTGAAGTTCGAAAAGACAGGATCAGTAGTGTAGTGCCAAATCTAAAGTAGCTGCTGGTTGGATTCTGGTCAAAATAAGTTTCATTTTCTTCACGCCGTCCAGATTCCTTGCGTCGCCCCGAGTAGGGAGAAAAAAAATAAAACGCATTGCTTGTTTTTATAGTTTTTAAATGTGCTGTCTGAAAAATGTACATGGCCTGCAGCGTTCTATTTTCAGCTGTTGTCTGAACCATAGTTTTCAAACGGCATCGCTTGTGATAGGATTCATGAAAGTGCTAACTACAAGGCAAGACAGAAACATTGAACAAATAAGAACACCACGAGGAACCATTGTAATAGCCATTTCAAGAACCACCGCTGTCATGGGCACCTCGAATGAGCCATTATCTTCCTGTCGAGGAGACAAAAATATGGTGTAATACGAAGCTGTATAGACCGAGCAGTTGATAATGTTTGGATCACTGTTTCAATTTGATAACTTCACTGGAACGCAGGCTTATAAACTGGACGAATGAAAGAACTACTCCCAGTGGATGCCTCGGTATTTATTAAGGTGCATAACATTTATTCGATACATTATAAATCTCCATCGGAAACAAAAGAAAATGTACCAGTGTATACAAAACATTTCACAATATATTATAGCCAAGGCAGTCAGTAGTGAAGCTGGAGTAAAGATGACTAAAGTTGTCAAGCGCACTGGCTATAATTTCGTTGATGAATTTTTTTCGTAATAGATTAAGAGCGCCCAGCACTCGTAATGAGCTTCGTACTGAAGATGGCTGCAGCTTACCTATAACCATCTATTTCAAATAAACCATGTTAACCTCAATCTTGGGGCGTTTCTCAAAACAAGACAAAAAGAAAAAAAAAAGAAACAATTTGGAGACAAAGCACAATTCAAACAGTTTAGAACAGTTGTCACGCAGATGTGTGCTCTTGAAGCTCAGCGCCGCGAATATATTGTGTTCTTGCACCAAGGTACACATGAAGACTAACCCCCGTATTCTTAAACACGCCTTCACTTGAAGCTCCTCCTCGACTCAGTCAAGTCGAGGTGACGGGGCTTCCTTCACTCAAGGCTCCGTTGCGTTTCATGAACACTACTTCACCTTTCCTCCGCCAAGGAACGCCTTGAAAATGCGCCCTTGACTCAAGTGAAGTGTATCGACCGAGAAAAGCATCTGATATCGAGACTATTCTTCAATGTGCTTATTAAAAATCCCACTATTTAAGACAAATATGTGTTTCAGTTCATTCGTCTTCCTAAACAAACAACTACACGGCGCAATGCACAACTTTAGCTCGGCAACGCTGCCACTGTGAGCGCTCGACTGATAGAGCAAGCGGGAGCTGTGTTTGAGGTCTGGCAACAATCGCATCCCAACAGCTGAGAGCATGGCGCATGGCTGAGAACCAAGATAATTTGCGCCGGCATTTGTCCGCTCCTCTTTTTTCCCCAATGTTTCATTGGTGACTGACGTTGCGGTTGATAATCGCGGTTATGATGGGTGATTTTGTCCTTGTGCGTATGGTGACCGAGCCTGAATGACGTCTGAGGCCACAGATGGAACGACCGATGGGAAGCTTTGTTTACCTTCAAGACCGAGTGGTACTGTGAGTTTGCTGAAAGCAACAACAGGACAGAAAATATCGGTGAGTGAGCCATTCTTTCATGGAAGCACAGTATGTCAATGCGGGTTTCTTGAGGTTGCCGCTGCGCTGTCGATAAGCCGTTTCCGATGTACACAAGCATGATTGACTCCAGTTGCTCATGCTGCGGGCATTAATTAGTACCTGAAACATATTCGAGGCAGCATAAGCTTGTCCAAAATATATTCCTTTTTTTTTGCTAATTGGAACTTGTGGAAGATTCGGCACGACAATCTGTTGTTGGTTTCGCTTTTTTAAACGATAATGTAGAAGGTACGGATCGGCGCCTGCATCCAACGATCATTCCAGTATCGCGTATGAAATCTTTCGGTAAAGGAGAAGCAGTTATTGTATACATGTGGCAGAATGCGTATATGGTTGAGTGCGTAGCTCCGGCAGGTAGGAAAAAAAACAAGCGTCTTTTGAGTCTTGTACTTTGTTTTAGAAGCCGTGGTGGTCAGTCGGCTTGCTCAACTTGTAGCACATATGGTCAACGAACCAGCACTGGTGCCTGCATTTCCTGTGCTTCCTCACTTCACATATACGCTACGCAATGTTTTATTCCTCCGAAAATTCACTTGTCAGTACTTCATCACCGCCATTTGTTTTTTCGTCCTAACTCATTCAGTGTGGTATGTGGTAGCAGCTGATGCACGTTCCATTAACTGGGCTTTCAAGTTCACGCAATGCCGACATATTGTTACGGTGAAGTGAAGGAAGACGTTGAATTGGACTAGAGAAAGACGAAGTCTGGCGGTTGCCTGAACGCCATATCCATCATTTGTAAATATAAGTTATTTTACACTCGTGGGCCTGCTTTCTTCCCGCAACATTTTGGTGGAGGTGCGGGGTACCACCACGGAACTTCGCAGCGGACGTCATCTACCTGCTGCCACAATGGCAAATCAACCGACACAAGCGACAACGCCTCGGCAGCCCGTGCCCACGGTCATCCTCACTCACCCACGGGACCCGGGAACATTTTGTGGCACGGACAACGTCGACGTCGAGGACTGGCTTACGATGTACGAGCGAGTGTGCGACAACAACAGGTGGGATCCTACAATGATGCTTGCAAACGTAATATTTTATCTGAAGGGAACTGCGAAGCAATGGTATGACACACATGAAGCTGACCTAACGAGCTGGGATGTTTGCAAAGAAAAAATGCGAGACCTGTTCGGCAGACCTGTCGGTCGTCAGCTGGCAGCTAAAAAAGAACTTGCGTGCCGCGCTCAGACGTCCACAGAATCCTATGTCGTGTACATACAGGATGTGCTGGCCCTCTGTCGCAAGGCTGATGACAACATGACCGAGGCAGACAAGATTGGCCATATATTGAAAGGTATTGCAGACGATGCCTTCAATCTCTTGATGTGTAAGGATTGTGCCACTGTGGATGCAATTATTAAGGAGTGCCGGCACTTCGAACAAGCGAAGGGCCGCCGCGTCACTCAAACTTTCGACCGGTTGCCCAATACCGCCGCGACATCTTCTTGCGAAGACCCGCCGCGGTTCGTTCAGCCCGCAGGACCGGAAGAAATAACGCGCATCGTTCGCCGTGAGCTTGAGGCCATGGCCCCGGCTCCCGTTCGTTCAGACTGTCGGGAAAGCGTACCCGCTATCTCCCTTATACAAGCGGTCGTTCGGGAGGAAATAGCAAGTTTGGGCATTCCATCTCTCTGCTCAGTCCGCCATACCAACACCTACCAAATTTCTCCGACCGCTCGCTCCCGGACGCAAAGCTTTCCACCACTCCGTCGCAACCCAGCTGAATGGCGCACAGCGGATGATAAACCCATCTGTTTTAATTGTTCCGGTATTGGACACATCGCCCGTCATTGCCGCAACCACTGGTCGTCGCCTCCTCGGTGGTCGTCTCCGAGTCACTACAGCCAAGTACCCGACAATCGCACTTTCTCGCCCTATACGCCGACTAGGAACATCAACGCCGACAGTGCTCCACCAAGATCCAGCCGATCCCCGTCTCCGCAAGGTCGTAGGTCCCGTTCGCCTCTCGTTCACCGCTCTTCGTCCCCTTCTGCAACCGGTCGCTTCGCTTCGGGAAACTAGGCGGTGCAGCTCCCGGAGGTGAAGCTGCAACTCCGACCCGGCCCACAAATCCTCTATTGACCCTGCCTACATGTGGAAACCTGCTGGACATTGAAGTCGATGGCGTTCCTGTTAGATCTCTCGTTGATACAGGAGCGCAGCTTTCAGTTATGAGCGCTGCTCTCCGCCGCCGGCTCAAAAAGGTTCTGACCCCCGCCGTACCGTGCACCGTGCGAGTCGCCGATGGGAGTACGTCACCTGTCCTTGGAATGTGCACAGCACGTGTGACCATTGGGGGCCATTATACCGTTGTTCTATTTATCGTCCTTGAACACTGCCCACACGACCTAATTCTCGGCCTCGACTTCCTTTCGAAACACTCTGCCCAAATTGACTGCTCCGCAGGTGTTGTACCGTTGGACCTGCCGCTTCCTGCCGACGCAACCACTTGTGCTCCACACCGCTTATGTGCTGCTGAATTTGCAAGGCTGTCTCCACAGGCTGCTACAAATGTCCTGCTGACGCCCTGTCCTCCCGTACCTGATGGCGAGTACGTCCTGTCGCCGCTTACTGACGTGGTTTTGTCGCGTAATATTGCCCTACCGAGCACCTTAATTCGGATCCGCGAAAACTGCGCTCGCGTGCCCATCCTCAACTTTGGGTTCTCGTCACATGTTTTGCCACACGGTATCGCCATAGCGCATATCACTCCTTTGGAAGAATTTCAGATTTCTTTTTTGACCTCTGAATCCTTCCTCAGTACGAACGGACCTTTGTCATCCACTCCTTCGTACTCGACGCCTGCGGACGATGTTTCTAAGATGATCGCCCCCGACCTTCCTTCCGAGCAAACAACAGCTCTTCGTCATCTCCTGTCATCTTATCGGGACATCTTTGATTTGGACGACCGTCCACTTGGCCAGACATCTGTTGTCACGCATCGCATCAACACCGGTGACGCCAGCCCCATTCATAGGCGGCCATATCGTGTCTCGGCAACAGAAAGGGCCATCATACAGAAAGAAGTAGACAGGATGATGGACAAGGACATCATTGAACCCTCCAGTAGCCCGTGGGCATCACCGGTTGTCTTAGTAAAGAAAAAAGATAACTCGTGGCGCTTCTGCGTTGACTACCGTCACCTCAACCGGATAACAAAGAAGGATGTTTATCCCTTGCCTCGCATTGATGACGCTCTTGACTGCCTTCACGGATCCCAATACTTTTCATCAATTGACCTCCGCTCCGGCTATTGGCAGATTAGCGTCGATGAGATGGACCGCGAGAAAACCGCCTTTGTCACACCGGACGGTCTGTACCAATTTAAAGTCATGCCCTTTGGATTATGCAATGCGCCAGCTACATTCGAGCGCATGATGGACTCTCTCTTGCGCGGCTTGAAGTGGTCTACATGCCTGTGTTACCTCGACGATGTGATTGTGTTTTCGCCGAACTTTGAGAGCCACCTGCGGCGCCTCACAACCATACTCTCCGTGTTTCGCAGGGCTGGCCTTCAGCTAAACTCCTCCAAGTGCCATTTCGGTCGCCGTGAAATTAACATGCTTGGTCATCTCGTCAACGCCGCCGGAATCCAACCTGATCCACAGAAAGTTCACGCCGTGCGAAATTTTCCTGTACCTTGTTCAACGAACGATGTCCGTGAAAAATTTTGCGGACATCGCTCACCCTCTCACTGACCTTCTTAAGAAAGACGCCTCTTTCTCTTGGGGACCGCTACAGGAGAAAGCCTTCTCTACCCTGATTGAGCGGCTTACCACTTCCCCGATTCTCTCCCACTTTGACCCTTCTGCGCCCACTGAAGTACGAACTGACGCGAGTGGTCATGGCATCGGCGCTGTCCTCGCTCAGCGTCAACAGGGCCAAGACCGTGTCATCGCTTACGCTAGCCGCCGCCTTTCCACGCCCGAGCGAAATTACTCCATTACTGAGAGAGAATGTCTCGCGCTCGTATGGGCGGTCGCGAAATTTCGCCCGTACCTTTTCGGTCGGAGCTTCTGCGTTGTCACCGACCATCACGCCCTCTGCTGGCTCTCCTCTTTGAAGGACCCAACTGGACGACTTGCACGTTGGGCATTGCGCCTACAAGAATATACATTTTCTATTATATATAAGTCAGGACGCCTGCATAAAGACGCTGACTGCCTGTCCCGCAATCCCGTGGATCAACCGGACGATACCGATGCAGACTCGGACATCAGTGTTCTGTCCCTCTCCGGCTTCCTCCACATTGGCGACGAGCAGCGCAAGGATCCTGTTCTTCGAACACTTATGGAACGCCTAAGCTCCTCGCCCAATGACCCGTCCCTTCGGATGTTCACCTTGCGCGATGGAACTTTATACCGTCGTAGCGTTCGTCCTGACGGCCCGGAGCTCCTCCTAGTCGTCCCCAAGCACCTTCGACTCACCGTGCTCCAGCAACTTCATGACGCTCCTACTGCTGGACATCTGGGCGTCACTCGTACTTACGACCACCTGCGGCGCCGCTTCTTCTGGCCTGGCATTTATCGCTCTGTGCGCCGTTATGTCGCTTCTTGCGACCTGTGTCAGCGCCGGAAGACGCCTGCTATGCCTCCCGCTGGTTTGCTTCAACCCATTGATATACCTACAGAGCCCTTCTTCCGTGTGGGCCTCGACCTCCTTGGTCCGTTTCCAATTTCCATCAAAGGAAACAAATGGATTGCTGTAGCAACCGATTATGCCACTAGATATGCCATCGCACGAGCCCTGCCAACCAGCTGCGCTACAGATGTCGCCGACTTCTTACTAAAAGACGTCATCCTGCACCACGGCGCCCCTCGCCAGTTGCTGACGGATCGCGGCCGCTACTTTCTATCGAAGGTCGTTGATGATCTGCTCCGCTCCTGTTCTACAGAACATCGGATTGCTACCGCGTACCACCCTCAAACGAACGGCCTCACCGAGCGACTCAACCGCACACTCACTGAAATGCTCGCCATGTACGTTTCCAACGATCACCGCGACTGGGACGTCGCTTTACCATACGTCACTTTCGCATACAACTCGTCCCGTCACGACACGGCCGGATTTTCACCATTTTTCCTTTTGTACGGCCGCGACCCCACCTTGCCTTTTGACACGTTGCTACCTTCCGCAGTACAGTCACCCAGCACTGCTTACGCTCGCGATGCTATTGACTTAGCCGCCCAGGCCCGAGATGTCGCCCGTCATCGCCTCACAGTATCGCAAGCTTCTCAAAAGCGACGCTACGACCTTCGGCACCGAGACCACCATTTTTCACCTGGTTCCCTTGTCCTTCTCTGGACGCCTTCACGTCGTGTCGGCTTGTCGGAAAAATTACTGTCCCGTTTTTCTGGTCCGTACCAGATCTTACGCCAACTGTCCGACGTGACCTACGAGATCGCCCCACTCGGTCAGCCTTCCGTGCCTCCCAACTTAACCAGTGATGTTGTTCACGTCACCAGGCTCAAGCCCTATGTCCCCCCAATAAGTGAGGCTGTTTAACTTGCACCGGGACGGAGCTCCCCCACCGGGAGGGTGATGTTACGGTGAAGTGAAGGAAGACGTTGAATTGGACTAGAGAAAGACGAAGTCTGGCGGTTGCCTGAACGCCATATCCATCATTTGTAAATATAAGTTATTTTACACTCGTGGGCCTGCTTTCTTCCCGCAACAATATTTTTAGTTGTGCTACGTTTTTTTTCACTTCCGTTGCTTAGGTATACTGAATTTACTTAGCGCGCGAGCGCCCTGTCTACATAAATGTTTGGCCATTCTGGTGCAGGATGTGGGCCTTGGAAGCACCAGCTGATGAAAAAATCAACGCCTGTGCTGCACAGTAAGGCTTCTGGCAGACCTGCAAGCATCGATAGATATGGTGCCTGCCTGTTGGAATTGCACCAGCTCGCTTCCCTGAAAGAAGCTAGGTGCTGAAGAAGTACTTGACTAGCCTACCCGGTAATTAGTCTGTGCTTATTTTCATAAACTTTGTAAAAATATTCATGTTACGTGTCCCCACGTTCACAAAAGGGCGCAATGGACACCCTGTTATTTAGAACCACAAACATGAAACAGCCACGTCAATGAAATCAAATTAATTTTTTATTCCCCTTCAGCTGTCGTATAATTTTTGTTTTAAATTGCATGAATATGATGGGCGAGGTCATCAGTTGCCCGTGGTGCTTTGCAGCTGCGACAGGATCTTTTTGCTGCGCACAATTTGTGAAGCAACACTTTCGTAGTATTTGTAGCCAGCACTTCAGTATTTTGTGGCATGCTGAAGCTACTTTAGCATGAGCAAGTGTAGATTAAATGTATGCAATAGTTTTGATGGTTGATCTCTGCTTTTCTGAAATAACGGTAGTAATGCGCTCTATACTGTATTTTTCAGCATTGTCATTGTGACAGTCTGCATCACCATTTGGCCTATTTTGGGATCCCACAAGACACGCTGCTACCCTGGGTGTTGTACCTCGGTCAATTGCTGAAGTTCTGCAAGCCCGATTGAAGCCAACTGTCATCCGCATCCAATGGAAGAAACTCATTGTTTGGGCCGTCATAATTTATCTTAAGCTGAAGCTAGAAGCAGGGTAGAAACAGCATATATTCTACAAGAACTTACCACTGCATGCCGTCGGGTGGCTACACCCGACAGACTACTGTCTTTAAGAGAGATGGTGTTTTATTCTAGAATATATTTGTCAGCAGTACTACTCCTTCTGTTTATATCCTGGGAAACAAACAAGCGAAGACACCAAGGACAACATAGAAGACATTGTACTTACAAATCGAATTGAAGAAATTACAAATTAATGGCAACGAAAGCGGATGACAAAACAACGTGCCATAAGCGTGCGATGCTCTAACCAATGGAGCTACCGCGGCACCGTTTTCCCATCCACTTTCTTGTGTATTTATATTTTACTACTAGAACTAACTACTACTACTACTACTGGAACTACATCATTTCCCACCTGCGGCAAGTTGTTTTTTCATCCACTTTCATTGCCATTAATTTATCATTTCTTTAATTCAATTAGCAAGTACAAGTAATTTCCCTTATGTTGTCTTTGGTGACTTTGCTTGTTGGCTTCTCATGATATGATTATTAAAAATCGCGCCCCTCGGTCAACCCCCTTTCTTCTCCTTCATTACTGCTTCTGTTTGTAGGATCAGAGTTCACGCTGTATTACATACTATCAAAGTACAAAAAGGCGAGAATAATGTTAATTTATTGTTTTAGAAAAAGATTGGCACTTGAATTGACCTGAAATTATTAAGGGGTACATACTGACTTAATAAGTATGACTGAAGAAAGGCCATCTGGATGAAAAATACAATGACTTCAACTACAACGTGTCTATGCAGGCAAATACATGCAGTCAAACTGCTTTTAGTGGCGACGTTTGAGCTGGTAGGATATCAGAAAAATGATAGATGTCTTAAGCAGAATATTTCGACGGCTATTATAGTGCAGCAAGACATTAACTGGACCTCTCTTCCACTTGCACACCAATGCAAGCGCAGCACACACAGCACAGTTGGAAAGGCAGTTGCTCTTCGTGCGTGTCTTGGCAACCTGGTTCCTGCAAAGAGAAGGGGTTGGTAATAAACACACAGTGATGTTAAAGAAGGTTCATGAAACTAGCTTAGGTACTGTATTCGTTTTCTTTAGTTTACATTTCGTAATAATACATTAGTTTAAAAAGTTTGTGTTCTAGAGCGCGATCTTTTTTTTTACATTAATTACCTCATACTGTTTTTATTTATTTTTATTTGCAAAGAAACTTTTCAGCTGGTCTACCGCTTGCTCAGCAAGACCGACAGCAGCGATCTAACACTAACATAATGAACCCTATAGAGAGCTGGGATGTTCGCAATAAAGGTGTGCGAGGTATATCTGCTACCACTTGCTAGCACTGTCTGTGTTAGGTGCTGTCACTACACTGCTACACCTTTATTTATCAGAATAAAAAATAATGTGATGCACAAAACTCTATTCTGTTGTATTGTTATTCTGTCTCTTTTATTCGAACGAAACATTACATTAACCTGTGTATACGTGCAGGTATAATTATGAATGCCATTTCATGGTTGGTGACTTCCTCGTTGAGCTTGGATATTCATAGGGATGACAAGCTAATTAAACTGAATGGTTTGAAGCAAGGATTACGTAATTATTGCTTATGACTTTAAATTGCACCAACTGCACTCGGTCCGTGCGAAATTACAGTCCATTTATTATTTTCGTTGGCGCAACTAGCCGCATCAAATTAAAGAAAATTGCAAAAATCTAAGTGAACGCACCTGCTCGTTTACAAAGATGCTCGCTTTGCTGCGGTGTGCTTCGCCGTCCTTGGATTAGCGTAGGCAGTGACGATCTGCCCGAGTACAAACAGCGCCGACGGCCGGCGCTCGCGCAAGCGACACACGCACACAGGCAATACACCCACTGGTGACAGGAATCTTCGTAGCTGTTTTCTTTTTGCAAGTTCGTAGTCCACCGCAGTTATGTATCTCGCCGTGCTTGAACTGATGCGGCTTTCTACGATGAGCCGCAAGAAACACGTGAATGCACTGACGCCGATAGTAGGTTCAGAGCAGTAGGTCATCAACTGGCTCATGCACAGAGTAAGACGACAATTGCTGCACTAGCTCGCAGTCTTCTTGACAGGACGGCCGATCTGTCTCGGCGCTGCAGTGGAATAATTCCGGTGCCGAAGCGCTCCAGAGGACTGCAACGGTCCCTAAAACGAAGCCCTTGAAAATGCGCAGCACGGTTAACCCAAGAAAAGCTGCGGAGGCAACTGGCGTCCATCGGAAAATGCTGACGAGGCGAGCGACAGATCGCCAGGCAGCCATGTTTACGCACTAACTTCACTCGAGGAGTGATTCAAGGTAGCTGCGAGGCTACCTTGAGATTCTCGAGTAAAGCGCTCGAGCTTTCCTTCACTCAAGGCGCGTTTCAAGTGGAGGGCGATTTGTGAAATGAAAAACCGCCCTCAAGGAGCATTTCGAGTGGAGGGTCAAGTCGAGGTGCGTTTGTGAATACGGGGGTAAATGTATTTCCGTGCCCACAACACGTCTAAAATTACTTGCGTCAAAGCACGGTGGGAGATGCTACAAAGTAATTGTAAAGTAAAATTAGTTGTCTTATTCTCTTCTAGAATTCAACGGATAACTTGTACCGTTCCGGCGAAAGTCGCTAGCTCTCATGAAAGAGCTCAGCGGCAAAGGTTTCGCGTTCAAGTATTAGTGGGTTCCTTCTCACGCAGGAAATGGCGACATTGACACTCTTGCATGCGAAGCGCTCTGACACACCCCAAAGTTCAAAACCCCTAAAGAATTATCATGTCACTGTACAAGACACCCATACCCACTTTTCATTAGATTGTGGTTCTGCCACGTGAGTCTTGCACAACCCAATTTTATCACCGAGGGAAAGCCTCGCTAGTGTATGAATAAGGACCACCTTAACAATAAGCTACGCTACTTATATGCCAGCCTGGCTTTTTAAAAAGAGGTTTAAAAAAAATGGCTGTGGCTTAGGTAAGGTTAAGCCCAGGATGCGAAGCATACTAGCCTTTATTTTAGTTGTTGAACCACTGTTTAGCCTGGTGAACTGCTGTTGCTTGGCTATATTTGGTTCGGCTAGACGAAGAAACAACTCATGCATTACTTCTTCGCCTTCAAGAGTGGAACGCGACAGCGTTCCCGTCGACCCGCCAAGGGGTGTAAGACAATGGGCTACAGGGCAGCGACTACGCGCCCCGCATTGGACGCGGTGAGCGTCGAGCAAAGCAGCGTTCGGCGCGGCAACGAAATGTGCGCCTGAGCAAGAGACGCACGCCTTAGAAACAGCGCGTTTCTAAGGCAACACCGCATTCACTAGAGGCGCTTTTGTACCGCTTTGAAGCGTTGTACTCGTGGCTCAGTGGTAGCGTCTCCGTCCCACACTCCGGAGACCCTGCTTCGATTCCCACCCAGCCCGTCTTGCAAGAGTTGAGCCAAAGCCACTTCTCCTCTGTCGTGACGTCACGGTGTCACGTGATTTCATGGTCACCGCCGCGCCTGAGGAGCTGGGTTGAGCCCTCGTAATATGCTTCGCATAAAAAATAGGTATTTTCCCTGCTTTGTTCCTCATAGCAAGAGGCAGCAACCATCGCATACTTTGGTCATGTCTAGGCTACCCTGCAATAAGGAAAACGCTTCTGGAGAGCTTATAACGAACACGATGTTGCGATGCATGTATGCTTAGAGCACCTTGAGAATTTATTATGATCCATCACAACCTGTAAGCCTCGGCTCTCCCTTATTTCCTCAAGTGACACCTTTTCTTTCGGGGGGGGGGGGGGAATGTCTGGTAAATTGTTTCAGATACAAGAGATGCTCTGGCTGAGCAATTACCGGTCTGGATCGGCTGGCTAGACCTACAAATAGCTGCGGTACACTGTTCTACGAAGAAGGCACTTAGTCTTCCTTCCATTCGGTCATGATGCTTAAGTTGGTAACTCCAGAATCTGTTACGTGTGCTGGAAACACTGTCCAAACAAACAAAGATTACTACTACATCCAAGTTCACGGCAGCACTTTCGCTTGATGCTGTGCGTGCATCGCTCAAGTTTCTCGTTTGTGGCGTAAGATCGAGGTATTTTTGCATGAAGTAAGAAAACGTCATTCGACTGATCCACTCCTTCGTAGTCAGCCACATCGCCTACGTAGCCGCCTACCACAACTGGTCCGTCGCGGAAAAGAACAAGATCAACACGCTCATAAGGAAGACGTACAAGATAGCCCTGGGCCACTCGGAATCGACCAGTACCGAGCTCCTGGCCCAGCTAGGCACACACACCACCCTGGAAGAAATAGCCAAAGCACAACGCATCTCGCAGCTCGAACGCCTGTCGACCACCACGACGGGAAGGCACATTATGAACAAGCTCGGCATAACGTACCACAATCAGCACGGCCAGAAAATGCAAATCCCCAGGAAAATCAGAGATACCGTTACGGTGGCAAACATCCAAAGAAACGTGCACCCCGATTACAACTAGGACAGAAGAAAGGCAAGATCCGAGGCTCTGCTCCGTTCATTCGGGAGGGAAAGAAACACTCGCTTTGTCGACGCAGCCGAATATCCGAACGGCCAAAAATACACCGCCGTAGTCATAGACACAAACTCCAAAATCAGAACCGCATGCAGTGTATACACCAAACACTCGGAAATAGCGGAGGAAGTAGCGATCGCGCTGGCCCTCACAGAACAGGAATGCGAAGTCGTACTAAGCGACTCGCGAACGGCAGTAAAGAATTACGCCAAAGGTAGAATTTCCAAGGAATTCCTGTCCATTCTGGCCAAAGTGGGCAGATCCCAAACCGCGAGCTCTAGGAGCATGTGGTTACCCGCGCACGTCTCCACGGAAGGCGACGCGCTCCCAAGCCTAAACGAGACGGCGCACCAGACGGCGCGAGACATGACCCATCCGTCCGTCCGTCCGTCTGTCCGTCCGTCCGTCCGTCCGTCCGTCCGTCCGTCCGTCCGTCCGTCCGTCCGTCCGTCCGTCCGTCCGTCCATCCGTCCGTCCATCCATCCATCCATCCATCCATCCGTCCGTCCGTCCGTCCGTCCGTCCATCCATTCCATCCATCCATCCATCCATCCATCCATCCATCCATCCATCCATCCATCCATCCATCCATCCATCCATCCATCCATCCATCCATCCCATCCATCCATCCATTCCATCCATTCCATCGATTCCATCCATTCCATCCATCCATCCATCCATCCATCCATCCATCCATCCATCCATCCATCCATCCATCCATCCATCCATCCATTTTGTCGAAGCCGAAAGGGTCCTTGCTGCCGATTTCCTTATTTTGATCGGTCTCAAAGGTTTCAGCCAAAAAACCGCGGAAATATGTGCTCACGAAGGTTTCGACGGGACTTGAGGGGTGTAGGCTCCTTCCCCAAGCATATCACCCCCTGAAGAAAGCCGAGTGCCAGGCCAGGGGAGCGCTTGCACACACTTTTGACGAACCGATGGATGGCCGGCGGCCCTAGGAATCGAAACGTCCGGCCTGCCTGGGGAGCCGCTGCAGTCTTTTTAAAGGACAAAGAACCTTTCAAGCGATTCGGAGGTTACAAGAGGAAGTATTTCTTCGTGGCGGGCCTCCGAAAGGTGCAAGCACTGTTCGCGGCGTTGCTCCACTGCTACAGATACGATACTTGTATGATTTCGACCTTTATGTAAGCAACTCCGCACTGCGACTTGTGTGCCAGTATACCACATAGCTTCCCACCATTTACAGGCAGTAATGCCTGTGGTGCCTTCCGAAGCTAAATACGGATATTGTTCACTGATAGAGCGAGGCTAAAACTGTCAAGTTACCTCGTCAGTGTGTTTTAGTATAAAAACAAATGATAGTTCCGGTTGTGAGTCAGGGTGCACCTTTCTCATTATAGTTAGCTGATCCCTGTGATAAGCTTGTCGTAACATACAAAGTAAATAACAAATCGGACCAAGCTGCGTTTCTTCCAACAGGTTCCCGATATTTAGTGAGTGTTTTTTTTTCTTTAGCAATACCACTTGTATTAGTGCAACTGCGCGACTTTGAAACGAATCGAACCAGTTGTAATGGAATTTAGCTGTGTGCACAGAGACGGGAAGCATACTAACGTGACTGTGGCCAGGTCGAATGCTCCAAATCTGCAACGCGCGCTGTTTGCAATTGCTTCGAAATTTCTTGCGAACAAATAAAGTGACAACTAACCGCGCTAAATTAAAAAAAAACATCTTTCGCTTACAGTGCTGCTGTCAAAACATGCTATCAAAACGACGCGTCGCCTCGCGGCACAACATGCGACATGTGTCATTATCAACGTCAGACCTTTCGACTAGGAAACCGGATCTTCCCCTCTGGTTAACCTTTCTCCTTTCTTTTGTCTCTCGAACTCTCTCTTTCCGAGCTAGTTATCGTTCCTGCTACCGGTGTTTGCGGACAAAAGTACATTAGCCAGAATCATAGACGGAAAGTCCAGCTTTTCCAACCCCATATTAGAGATTATCCTCATCATCATCAGCCTATTTTATGTCCACTGCAGGACGAAGGCCTCTCCCAGCGATCTAGAATTATCCCGGTCCTGCGCCAACCTATTCCAGCTAGCACCTGCGATTTTTTCTAATTTCATCACCCCACCTAGTCTTCTGCCGTCCTCCACTGCGCTTCCCTTCTCTCTTGGCACCCATTCTGTAACCCTAATGGTCCACGGGTTATCTAACCTGCGCATTACATGACCTGCCCAGCTCCATTTTGTGCTCTTTTTTCCTCCTCCCCTCCCTCTTTATCTTGACTTTCTATTCCCTCTTGCCCGCGCCCCAGAGTAGGGTGGCCAACCAGACGCATTTCTGGTTAACATCCCTGCCTTCTCTCTTTATTTCCTCCTCCTCCTCCTCCTCCTGCTCCTCCTCCTGCTCCTCCTCCTCCTCGTCCTCCTTAATGCCAATTAGAATATCGGCTATCCCTGTTTTCTCTCTGATCCAATGCTCTCTTTTTCTGTCCTAACGTTATGCCTAACATTCTTCGTTCCATCGCTCTTCGCGCGGTCCCTAACTTGTTCTCAAGCTTCTTTGTCAATCTCCAAGTTTCTGCCCCATATGTTAAGCCCGGTAGAATGCAGTGATCGCACAACTTAACAATGACAGGAGTAAGCTCCCAGTTAGGATCTGACAATGCCTGCCGTATGCACTACAATCCATTTGTTTCTTCTGTGAATTTCTTTCTCATGATCAGGGTCCTATGTGAGTGACTTATCTAGAAAAGCGTACTCCTTTTTGTTGTTGAGGAGAACGAGAACACGGTAAAAGCGGGAGCCAACGTTTCGACAAGTGGACTTGTCTTTTTCAAGGCGACATATGGTTCCCTCCACACAGTATATATAGGTAGGGTTCTTCTAAAGGGGAGAAGGGGTAAGGCGGGTGGGTGTAACAACGACCAAAGGTGTGTTAGCGGCGAGGGTGCAGAATTGAGAATAAAAGGGTGCTATGCCCACGGCCAGTGACACGGCCGTGTGCATAGCACCCCTTGATTACCTGCTTCGCTCAGGGTCTGTGGGCTATCGTCTCTCTGAAAGAGACAATAAAATGACTGGCAGGAAACGATGCTCGCGAAAAAAATTACTGAAATGGAATAAATATGTAAATAAAAGAAAGAAAGGGTGGAAAAAACACTATGTAACCAAATGAAAATAACTAAGTGCTGTTGCCTATAGCTCGAAATTTAGCAAGACTAGGTCAGTGCGATAGCGACTGTACTTCGCAGATTTGCAGGCACATCATGGGGAGGATAAGCATCGTCCAGGCTGACTGTTTACAATGCATTAATACGACAAAAGATTGCGTATTCAGCGACCATCTTACACGGACTTTCCCGCACGTCAGAAGAGCGACTTCAAAGACTCTTAGCTGGAGGACTACGCATATGTCTAGGAGATCCACGAGCGATATCTAGCTATCTTTTAATAGCTGAGGCTGGCCAACCACCGTTTCCAGTTATGAAAACTACAGAAAGATTATTTCCGTCTTCAAACACAGTATACAAGCCACCCATTGGCTTTAGACATAATGAACGAGACAGAAGCTATGTTCATAAAGAAATTCAAGAAAATCTCCATACATTGGCAAGAAAAGCATTTTGGAACTGAGATGTCGAATATCCTTCATGGCTGCTTACACTTCCAAAAATCGAATTGACAGTAGACGGGATATTCAGAAAAACATACAGATTCGTTCAAGCTGCTCAACAACTAGTACTTTACCAGATATACAGGTTGTCCCACATAACTTGAGCCAAATTTTTAAAAATGAAACGCACTCCGGACGCGAGTTGAATCGAATGCATAATGTGGGCACTGGCCTAGAGTTACTCAGGCTATTTCTTATTTTCCCCTTAACTGATGGATTAGTTATCTTTAATTAATCAACTTCTTAAGTATTGGCTGCAGACCCCAAGTGTGATACCCAAAGTTGTACAGTACTTGAGAAACATCTCAATGAATTGCTCCCAACACAATATATCCCACGGGGTCCCTTTTTCCGCGTTCCAAAGAAAGCCCGCGAAATGTGAAAAAGAATACCACGTGATGGGGCGCTTGCGCACTGTTATTAGAGAGTTTTAGTTTAGGGGACGCAAGTGGCTTGCGTACGCGAGAACTAGGGGCGACGGTACTGCGCATGCGCAGACCAGTACGTCTACTTGCGTCCTTGGGGCGGCCGAAAACATCGCTGCCTCGAAGCGGTCACGTTACGCACGTGACTCTCGCGGTGTACGAGAACTTATGAGAAGGGCGACCAGTCGAGACAATCCGCCCATCCCGCCACAAAGACGGAGAACATGGCTGCGCCGGCGAGAACGTGTGCACGTGTGCATTTCACGGCCGACGGGGTAAAGAAGCTGGTCGCAGAGCACACCGGCACGCTGTCACCGCAACGACGGCATGTCAAAATTTGCAGGAGGCTCTAAATAAATGAAATACAGACCACAACGGATAATGATGCCCGAGGCAGCTAACTACAGTTTACCAAACGTCTGTTTGGATTGCTTTCGCTCGGTCTCAGTCGTAACATAGGCGCGTAGATAATCTTATAAATATTTTGCCAAGTGTCGACAGAGATTGTTTTTATATATATTAACTGCTTTTAATAAAAATAGTTTGCTGTACTTTATTTCATATGCTTGATTTAATTTTTTTTTTAAAGTCATAACGCAGCAACGATGAGACGTTGATGGCGCTGCGAGCGCATGCAACTTCACTGCGGCTTGCGTTTGGGGCCGCTGACATATAACGTGTTTCTGCTTGCGTACGCAAACGTAAACGCCCTTAAGCGCTAGGGGCCCCAACGCCTTGCGTCCCCTAAACTCAAACTCTATTGTGCTGCTGTCAAGCGTGCGATGGATGAACAAGGTCGGCTGCAGCGAGACTGGCCAACGACAGGGCACTTGCACTGTCATGTGATAAGAGCCGCATTCCCAGATACCTACGCATAACGACCTGTCACGACCGAGGCTCGCTGCAGCCGACCTTGTTCATCAATCGCACGCTTGAGAGCAGCACAACAACAGTGCGCAAGCATCCCGTCACGTGTTTTTTTATATATATATTTCGCGGGTTATCTTTGGAACGCGGAAAGAAGGACCACATGAGATATATCATGTTGGAAACGAGTTATTGAGAGGTTTCTCAAGGTGTTCTACATCTTAGCGTATCTCACTTGCGGTATGCAGCCAATACTTAAAGAGTTGATTAATTAAACATAACTAATCCATTATATAAGGGGTAAATAAAAAAAATAGCCTGAGTAACTCTAAGCCAGTGCATTATGCATTGGTTAACATTATGCATTGTGTTCAACTTGCGTGCGGAGTGCCTTTCAATTTTAAAACTTTGGCTCAAGTTATGTGGGACAACCTGTATATGCGGTACTCAGGATGTAGACACGTCTATACAGATGGCTCCAGTGCAGCAACCTCTTCAACTTCAGCATTCATTATACCGCTCCTCAATAAACAAGAATCATTGAAGTTATCTCTTGTCACTTCGTTCTCAACGGCTGAACTATTCGCAATCCTATGTGCGATAAAATTTATAACTTCAGCAAGAGATGCGGAAAAATGGGTATCTTTCAGCGATTTAGAGGCGGCTCTAACATTATTCTGCGGCACAACAGGGAAAAGAATCAATGATAGTACATTATACGAAACACTTAAAAGACCTCACAAAGGCAAGCCAAACGAAGCATGAAATAGCGTTCCAGTGGATACCAGGGCATTGTAACCTTCCTGGCAACACAGCAGCCGATGAAGCAGCACGACAAGCATACCTAAAAAATGACGCGATTTCGCTTCCAATATCAAAGAATGAATTACGCTGCATTATAAGGGCAACGTGTTTCAAATTGTGTAGAAATACTTGGTTTGACCAGAATTCTAACAGCTGGGATTTGTATCCTTAATCTGTTTACTGAATTGAAATTTTCATTGTCATTAGCAGAAACATGGAAACCCGTGTTCATCGATTACGGCTAAGCACTTCCTACACAAAACGTTTCTTACATAGAATTGGTAGTGCGGGACATCCCCAGATGTAATTGTGGATTAGTAGATGGAGATATACTTCACCCCTGTCTAGATTACCCACATCACGACACACCAAGACGCCAACTTAAATCAACCCTAATTACATTAAACCGCAGACCCCTCAGTTTAAAGAAACTTTTCGGTCCTTGGCAAAGAACGGCCTTGCATAAGAGCACTTTAAAAGCATTAAAAACTTTTCTCGAAGACAGCGGCATTGTTCGCCGTTATTAACGCTTTTAATGTTCCTTTCATTTCAATGTCGCGGAACATATGTGTTTGTGGATTATGTTGTAGTGACTGTTCTGTTGTGACTATATACGATAACTTCTTTACACGATGTATGCACCACCAGCTGACTAGAGACTTATTAGGCGACAGTACTATTTTATTTTTAAGTCTTTCTTCTACAGAACTGCGGAGTCATTTCACTTGCATATTGTATGCAGCATGCATTTCTTACGTCAGAGTGTTACTGTGAGAACGTTGACAAGTTCTGGTCCTTGTATGAAAAAGTTATTTGATATGTAATCTTGAACCCTCTATGTTGTAGGCTAGACCCATTCAAGAGCTAAGGAGCAGCCGGCGCCTTAAATTGTGCGTCAGCATCTCCTTATATCATATCAACAACAACAACAAAAAGAATTGAATCCCTTTGTTTAAAGAGTCCTGCAACTATCTTTAGCGAAGTACCAAACCTCTTGCACATGAATGGAAATTGCTTGAGAAATATCATCGCGTAGATTAAAAAGAAAGAAAGAGAGAGCGAGAAAACGTTTTGTGTCAGCCGGGGTGCGTTCCTACGGAGCTCTCCTTCTC